>NC_066583.1:233988310-234675810 GCF_024323335.1 Lathyrus oleraceus | reverse complement strand
TTTTGACTGTACCAACAATATGGCTGAGTATGAAGCATGTATTTTGGGACTCAAGGCTGCTATAGACCTGAAAATCAAGTTTTTGAGTGTGTACGGAGACTCAGCCTTAGTAATCAGTCAGATCAAAGGAGAATGGGACACTAAACATCCGAATCTCATCCCTTATCGAGAGCGGGTGTTGACATTAATCCCATACTTTGAAGAGATTACATTCGAACATATTCCACGAGAAGAGAATCAGTTGGCAGACGCATTGGCTACCATGTCATCTATGTTCAGAGTCAGATGGGATAATGAAGCTCCCAGGATCACCATTGAATGATTAGATGAACCAGCATATTGTTATGAACTTAATACTGATGAAGTAGAAGAGAAACCTTGGTTCCACGAAGTAAAAAGATATTTAGAAACTCAGGAATACCCTGAAGGGGCATCCATCAATGACAAAAAAATTCTGAGGAAGTTCTCCGCTAAATTCTTTTTGAGTAATGGAGTATTATACAAACGTAATCATGATTCGACTTTGCTTCGCTGTGTGGATAAAAAGGAAGCAGAAAAGATTATGGAAGACATACATAACGGTATTTTTGGGACTCATTCTAGTGGACATACGATGGCCAAGAAGATTCTGAGATCAGGGTATTATTGGTCTACCATGGAAGCTGATTGCCACCATCACTCCAGAACTTGTCACAAGTGCCAGATCTATGCGGACAAAGTACATGTACCTCCTGCTCCATTGAACGTGTTGACAGCACCTTGGCCCTTTGCAATATGGGGCATTGATATGATTGGAGAGATTAAACCTACTGCTTCTAATGGACATCGTTTCATTCTTGTTGCTATTGATTACTTTACGAAGTGGGTAGAGGCAGCCTCATTTGCTTCTGTCACCAAGAATGTGGTGGCACGGTTCATCAAGAATAGTCTTATTTGTCGATATGGCATCCCTGAAAGAGTTATCACAGACAATGGCACCAATTTGAACAACAAGATGATTACTGGACTCTGCACGCAGTTCAAAATAAAACACCATAACTCTTCTCCGTACCGGCCAAAGATGAATGGCACCGTGGAGGTTGCTAATAAGAATATTAAGAAGATTATACAAAAGATGACAGTAACATACAAAGACTGGCATGAGATGTTACCATTTGCTCTTCATGGTTATCGCACTTCAGTACGAACTTCGACAGGGGCAACTCCTTTCTCTTTAGTCTATGGAATAGAAGCCGTCTTACCAGTGGAAGTTCAGATTCCCTCTCTAAGAATCATGAAAGAGGCAGGTTTAGACGAAGGTGAATGGATTCAAACTCGACTCGATCAGATAAATTTGATTGATGAAAAGAGACTTGCGGCTGTTTGTCATGGGCAGATATATCAGAAGCACATGACCCAAGCATTTAACAAAAAGGTCAAGAGACAGGTGTATCAAATTGGCGACTTGGTGATCAAGCGTATCACTCTACCACAAGGTGATCCCAGAGGCAAATGGACTCCCACATACGAAGGGCCATTTGTAGTTAAGAAGGTATTCTCTGGAGGAGCTATGATACTTGCTACAATGGATGGCGAAGACTTCCCACATCCCGTGAACGCAGACATAGTTAAAAAATACTACGCATAAAAGAGACCCGCTAGGTCGATGTATCTAGGAAAAAGTAAGGGCATCCCGGCGAACCAAAAGGGTTCGGGCAAAAATTATGGATAAACATATAAAAATGTACACCCGGCAAGTCGAAAACCTGAAAAGGCGGCTTGGGCAAAAAAGGGTAACCTGGTGGACTGAAAACCTGAAAAGGCGGTCCAGGCAAAAATTAGGGATTAAAGCGTATGACTATGTCCTGTTCTCGGTCAGCTTCACCCAAGTCAAAGGGACTGAACAAGCCAATCACTTCTATTCGACAGCAGGAGATGAGAGGCTTGAAGACATACTGACAGTAGTAGAATTAAAATCAACAGAGCCTTTCCTTCATAGCTTTTTCTTCATGTTCTCGACAATTTCCTCTTACTAGGATTTCTGTCTCCTTGTATTCAAATTGCCTATTTATAGGCCCTCTTTCAAAATCAATACAATTTTATTTCCAAAAGATGCTTTTGTTTTACTTTTCTGTTTTGTTTGCACAAACGTCCATTGATTTAATTTGAATTAATATATGCATTTGAATATGATCGATGTTTATCAAAAATACATGCATAAAACAGTAATAGCAATTACTAAAAGACTTCAGGATCGAGGAGAAGGTCTAACCATGCTTTCCAATGAATCTGGTTGCTAATTCTATTCCCCAGTAAAAACCAGTTATTCCCCAGAAGAAATTGGCATCACTAGACAGACTGGTCATCTCTTCCATCCCCAGCCAGGCTCTGTTGAATACTTCTACCATCAGACAGAAATCAAGTATCCCCAGCTAAGAAAGGGTCATCAATACAAATATCTCCAACCAGAATATGGAGATTTATTTTCCCCTGGCAAAAATTTTCAGACGCATAATTCATTCATGCATCATTTCGCATCATATACATGCATGCAATGTTCGCATTTATTTTCACGAGCATAAAACATCTCATGCATCATGACATGGCATGAAGCTAACTTTATTTTTCAGGTTAATTATCCTCCTGATACAATCAAAATAAAGATCCATTCAGACGGATGTCTTCATCGATTACATTCAAGATTCAAATACATCTTTCAGATATAATCCATATGAACATTCGTTCTGACAAGCACTCTGATATCCTCCTAACGGTGGCATCTTTAAGCCCATCCCAGACATTTATTGCAAATACAACATACACAAATATTATCAGATATAGCCTAGTGTACATTTCATTCTGATTCAGCCCAACATATGATTCCTTCAACTATTCCTATACGGTCCAATGTACGACCCATCTGGATGTTCATTTCCTCAGATACTACCTAGCGTACGGTACATTCCGAGGTGTAGTCTAGCGTACGACTACTTTTTGTCAGATACAGCCTAACGTACGGCTCATTCTGCAACTCAGATACGATCTAACGTATGATCCATTCTGATCTTCATTCCTCAGATACTACCTAGCGTACGGTACATTCCGAGGTGTAGTCTAGCGTACGACTACTTTCTTCGTCAGATACAGCCTAACGTACGGCTCATTCTGCAACTCAGATACAATCTAGCGTACGATCCATTCTGATTTTTACTTCCTCAGATACTACCTAGCGTACGGTACATTCCGAGGTGTAGTCTAGCGTACGACTACTTTCTTCGTCAGATACAGCCTAACGTACGACTCATTCTGCAACTCAGATACGATCTAGCGTACGATCCATTCTGATTCTTACTTCGTCAGATACAGCCTAACGTACGGCTCATTCTGCAACTCAGATACGACCTAGCGTACGATCCATTCTGATTCTTACTTCGTCAGATACATCCTAACGTACGGCTCATTCTGCAACTCGGATACGATCTAGCGTACGATCCATTCTGATTCTTATTTCGTTAGATACAGCCTAACGTACGACTCATTCTGCAACTCAGATATGATCTAGCGTATGATCCATGCTGATCCTTTATCCCCGGCAAAGTCGACAACCTAATGGATGACTCACTATACGGTCTAGCGTACGACCCGGTGTGGCACCCATGTCTTCAAATTGGTCTGATGTACGACGCACTCTGAAGCTCTCATCATCAAACTTCCTGGATGGCATCTTTAAGCCCATCTCCATCAAGACTAACTTTTAATTAACAAGTGCAAATTTTTGGGGCATTCTAAGTGTTCAATAATCTTCCACCTCCAGACCATGAATGGCATACATACCATTCTAACTCTCTCGGTTTAAGAATATTGAACAAGGGCAGCTGTCATACCCCAAAATTTGCCCGTTAATCTTGCAAGACATTTTTCAAGGCACTCCAACTCATTTTTCAAGACATCGATCTTAAAGGAACAAAGACCCAGCACACAGGTGGCCAAATCCAGAAAATGATTTAAACTGGCTTGCTCGCTAGGCGAGCAAAATCCTTCGCCTAGCGAACCCTTCGCTGCACCACTCGCCTAGCGAAGCTTGCGAATACCAGAAATTTTGGGCTTCATTCTGAGCCCATTAGGTCACAAAAACTATTATAAATACCAAGACCTCGTCCAAGCAGAGGGGAGGAGAAAGAAAAAGGGAGAAACACAAACCCACACAGACAACAAACCCTGGAAGCTAACCAAGAGAATTCAGAACAACCCTAAAGGAAACCCTGAAGGAAACTCATCTGCACAAAGGTTACCTCCGCCCAACTCAATCCGGCACCAACCCTAAGAGTGATCAGCCAATTCAACGTTGTAATTCAATTGCAAACAGGTTTGCACTACCACTACCGCTTTATGCTCCCAATTTACATGTGACATAATGATTGAATTTATAAATATATCTTAGGTTTTGCATGTGGATCTAAGTATGCATGGATGTCTTGAATGTTTAACCATGTAATTTCTGTAATGGATGCCATAGGGTTCGGAGCTTGCTGAAATCGTACTGTTATTAAAATCAAAACCCGCAGCCGTTCGCTAGCACATCGCTAAGCGAACATGTAGCGAGTGTTCGCCAAGCCTTCGCTAGGCGAGGCAGTAGCGAACATGACAGTCGCTGATTTTTTTTCTGTTCTGTTCTGTGCTTATCTGACATGTTCTATCATAGCTGTGTGTTATTTGTCTGACATTATTACTGCTACGATTCCTTTGTTCGGTGCAACTATTGATTGCACCCCATTTGATATTCTGACCTGTTTGCTGAATTTTGTGAGGGCTCACATATTCCCGAAGAAGGTAGCTTGCTAGGTATTCCACTTTATTTGTGGGATACCCTTGTGGAGACTCATCCTAATTACCTAACTGATTACAAATGTTGCCTTTGAATATATGATCTTGGCCCTCTCTTTGTTGCCCTACGGTATTACGGTCATGTCCCGCGAATGTGGGGATACACTTAGCAAAGACCCTTCGATTAAATCATCATGTCCCTATAAGATAAATCATAGTCCCTCGGATGTTGCCTGCGAATATATGATTTTGTCCCTCGATGACCCTCCGTGGTAGCCTACGATTAAATGATGATCGTCCCTTCGAATGCTAAGGTATCCTTACAAATGTTGCCTTCAATGACCAATCGATGACCCTACGATGTCCCTTACATCCAAAGGACAAGACTACTTACTTCTCAATAGTAAGGACAGTTTTACCTTCATAAGGATAGGAAATACCCATAAAGACCTTGGATAGGTATAACTCTTAAATGCTGACTCACAACTTAAAATACTTTTCACACCTCACACTTTGCAAAACATCTATTAGAAAATCACCACTTGGTATACATTCGTACTAGAATCATTGCCAAGTTATATTTTTCTAAATAGCTTTCAAAGTTAAACGAGATAAATACTTTGTATACATTCGTACAAGAATCATTACAAAGTTAAACTCTCTTTTCAAAACATTTTCTAAACAGTTCTCAAACACTTTTTTCAGACAAGAAAAACATAAGTGATCAAGCAATTAAGAGCCCATGGATAACCATGGATACAAAGGGTGCTAACACCTTCCCTTTGTATAATGTACCTCCCGAACCCAAAATCTAATCAAGGTCTTTCCTGTTCTTTTCTGCCTTTCCTTATTGGATAAAAGAAAAGTCGGTGGCGACTCTTGCTATCCGCGACATTTGCTTTCCAAAGCAAAAACACACAAAAGTCAGTTCACCGTATGACAATCATGTTTTAGGCCATTTTCCATTTCATGAGGACATGGTCAGAATGAGTGCATAGGCAACATGAAGCATTGCAAAGCATGATAAACTGCAAGATCAAACATAGGCCACGTTAGAATTGCAAAGGCAAAAACCATGATTCAATGCAACTAACCATCAGTCCAAACAGACCTGCAAACTACCATAACTAAACCAACATGAGTAAACCTAGCAAACCAATACATATAAACTCAAAGTCAAGAACATGCCATTACCATGAACAAAGGCCGTTAAACACCTGCAAAACATGAATCACACCTGGATAACCACTCCATAAACATGCCAAAATGCAATGCATACCCTGGAGCCATGTCATAACATGTCCATGCTACAAGAAACCTAATGCATAACCATGCCATGAAGCAACATAGTCCATTAACACGTGAAACAAGTCAGGATCATGCACACAAACCTGATATAGAAACATTAGTACATGCTGCAACACATTGATCAAGTTGCAGAATATTAGAATAAAATCATGCATCTAGATCACCACATCATACAGAAACACAAACCATACCTGCAGTGAAACACATCAAAACCACATATAAACACTACAACAAAATGATCCTGCAGGAAGAATCAAAAAAACAAAGTCCTGACATAATAGTTCAAGACAATCTATCACTACAAACTATCATCCATAAATTATCATTCACAACTTGACCTACTCAATTTCACAACCTCACTTAGTATAGCAAAACAACTAACCTAACTACAATAAAATAACTAAACCTAACTGCATTGCGTAGTGATTAACAAAATCCAAACAAAGTCAATTATAACTAACTGAACCTCGAATCCCCCCAAATTCCCAACTAATTTCCCTAATAGATTTTTGTAGATCCCAATGTCATAACCACCAATATAAAAGTCTCCAATCTTTCATCATGAAGACTCTTCAAGCTCTCAATCATTCAACACTATACAATCATAATCATTAAAAATTCAACCATAAGAATCAATCACCAATCACTCTCTCTCTCTCACTCCCTCAATCTCAACAAAACCTCACTTCTAACCTTCATCAATCACCTTCAAAGGAATCATTTTCATCACTCAATTCACCCAACCTCATCACTCATTTCACACTCAACATCAACAAATTCTGAGAAGAAATCAAGAAGGAGAAGAGGAGAAGGTTAAGAAGCTAAAGCAAGAAAGCAAAAAATACTCACCTAAAAGTTCCATCGTCGTCATGAGTTTCAACACTTCCGACAAGGTGAGTCTCAAATCCTTTTTTTCATCAAATTCTTGCTGCTACAATGTAGAGGACATGGAAAGGATTCAAAGCCCTAATCACATGGGCTTTGAATCTTCATAATAAGAATTTAATTTGGGTTTAAAGGTTTAGGGTTCTTGACATTCTCGATTCGGTTAGTAAGCTACGCGTAAAATCAGATGAAATTAGTAGGAGATTTAAACTGGGGAGGTTGAGATGTTCCCATTGATGAGTCTGATTTTGGTTTCTGGTGGCCACCGCCACCAGAAGCGAGTTCCAGCACGGTGGTCCACAATGATGGTGAGTGGAATGTTGACTTGAGATGATTCTGACTCGGCGCGTTAATTTTGAATTTAATTCATTCATTCAATTTTTGCCTACGTGCCCTTTTGACTTTTGCTTGCTGACTCCATTAGTTCTACATGTTCATTTCTTTTGCTTGGATTCTGATGGGCCTAGCATCACAGGCTTAGCATTGGATTTACTCACCATAATCCTGAATTTGCTTCCACACCCCCTTGGCCATGAGGCTCATGCGCATGGATTCAGTTTTGCACCTAGTTTCTAGAAGTCACACCTCCCTGGCCCAATTATTTATTAATTAATTTTTTTACAATATTCTTTCTATTTTAATTCTTGTTTTTTATAGCTTGATTTTAATGGGATTTTTTGTTGATGTTAATCACTTTCACCATACTTAGAAAATAAAAATACATCTAATTATTTAATTGTTCATTTAGAATTTTAACATGATTAGGTCTTAATGGATTCTTTTAATCACCGTTAAAAAATGCCTTGAAATATAATTGATTAACCATTTAAATTTTGGTTTTGTGATCCATTTAATTCTTGACTTTTTGATCCATAATATCCATGTAGAAATTAACATGCTAGTTTAGGTTAAAATTGCAACTTGATCCATATACCATGTTCATGCATTTTTCCGGTTACTTAAATTTCTGTTTTTAGATTGTGTTTATTGATTTAAATTGAAAATAACATTTCAATTTAATATGATGTATGCTCGTATGTCCATTTTGTGTACCATGATTCTCATTATCATCCTGTCATCATTTTTATCATTTCATGGTCCATTTCATTTAATTTATCATTTGTCATTTAAATTCCATTTAACTCATTTTTTAATCCATACTAACTCCATATTTATTCTCACATGTCCATTGAGATTCAAGTTGGATTCAAGATATCACGGCCTTTAATTCATTTCAATATTTTCTTGTATTGTGTGAGGATACAATGCCACTTGATTGTTTTAGGCATGGTAATTAGTTTGTAACTTGCTTAATCTCTTTTTCATTTCTCATTTGTATTGTATGGTTCCATCCCCCATTGTGGATCATATGTTCCCCAATCCCATGCAAGTGTAATATCTTAGGTTTATTTCTTTTATAGCTTATCATGCATGCCAACTAAAAAGATAAAAAATAAACGACAAAAATAAACTTTTCAAAAGACAAAGGCATACTTGATCCAACATCAAGTATTTTCCAAATCAAATTCACTTCATAGCAACGCGAGTACTTGATCCTACATCAAGTATCTTTCATCCATTATCCATATCATTCTCAATATCTCCATTCTCTTATCAACCTATCTCATTCTATCTCTCAACCTCCATTCTTCACACACACTTTTTCATAATAAATCCAAACGCTTGATCCAACATCAAGTGCATTTTTCAAAATAATTTCTTAATAAACCGGAATGCAAAAATGGGGTGTACGTGCTTGTACACAACATTCAAGTACTTAGGTTATCGACCGTACATAGCTTGAGAACCTGACACTTGACTTCCCGCTTAAAATATCTAATGATTCAAACATGTATGATCTAGGTGCTATGAGGCAGAAAAAAGGTAGCTAGGATACCATTGTTCTCTCGAATCCCAAGTATTCTGATTGTTGGTTATACTTAGTCAAGGTTCAGATACTTGTATCCCTCTAAGTTCCAATGATTATACTTGTCTTCGTACTAAAATTAACCCCGGTAAATCAAATCAGTTCTTTTGCCTTAGTGCATTATTTAAACCTTTCAAAAAGGGCGTGTTACTTTTGTTCTACCGTGAATGACGCTTAAGCCTCCAGGCGTGAGCAAGTAATGCTTAACTGCTAGAGTATGATCCAAGCACATCCATTCTATTGCAAGAAAACAAACACTTAAGTCTCTCATGCTCGAGCATACAAGCAAGTGAACAGTAGCACATGAACATCAACACTATTCAGTAAAAATAACCAAACCAAATACTCCATTTATGAGCGAAACTACGGAGCCCTGACTTCCTAATTGCACGCATGAGGATACATAGGCATAAGGGCCTAAATCCTTGGTGATCACACTAATTTAAAACTTATTTTATCTTCCCACCTCACTCTTCTCATCTCATTTCATCGATAGCAAACAACGCTCAGATAAACAACATCCATATGCATTGATACAAGTAAAGTGGTTCTCATTGAGTATGATGGATGTGAAGGATGTTAATACCCCCCCCCCCTTGCATAACCAACTTACGAATCCGCTCTTGGTTGCGAGACCATTCTCTTTTGGGGTTTTATCTCTATTTTCCATTTCCTTTGGAATATAAAAAATTCGGTGGCGCCTCTGTATTTTTTGCGGCTCGACATATGTAAGATACTCTTTTAATCATATTTTTTGCTCATAGCGAATAATGACCATTAGTCTTTATGTTGGACCTACAACAATTGTTGTAATTACGCTAGCTGAATAGGGATATGAGACCCCAAGTAGTGACATAGAGAATTAATGTTCTAGACACCTCCTAACTCTGCTTACATCGGAGGACTAGGGATAGAAAGCTCCGAGTAGTGGTTAGTGAGTTATTTCCTGAGGGACCGACTATAACGGTTTTGTTAATTTTCCGTGAGGTTATAGGGATTAGATCATTCATACAGGGCATAAAATATCGACAATAGATGAATATGGGATTCTACAACACAACATGACCGCTTTCGTAATATTGTTTACTCATTTATTTACTTTTCACACTGAAACTCTAAAATTCCCCTTTTTACTAGTTTTTTTAAATTGCACATATTTTGTCTTGCTTGAAGGCAATCCTTGCGGATTTGATATTTTTTATTAATTCGACATTATCAGATCACTTGTCGAGAAGTCATCAACTTTTTGGCGTTGTTGTCGGGGATTGTTGATAATTTCAACAAGGCAACGCTTGTGGAACATTTAGTTTTTATTTATTTATTTATTTTTGTTTTCCATTGTAAATATTTTCATTTGTAAATATTTTATTTCTGTTTCTTATTAATTTTTCTTTTCTATTTCTTTTTAGTTTTATTTTCGTTTGATTTTTGTATCCAGTGCAGTGCTACTAAGGTATTTTCTTTTTGTTTTGTATGTGAGGTCAACACTGTCATGTAAGAGGACATCTATGCTCCCTTGTCAAAGTTTGAAGCTTATTCAAAGTAACTTGCAACAAAAACTCTAATTCAATTAATTCTGGAAATTATTCGGAGGCAAATCCTTACACTGATCATTTATGGGAGGAGGATCCATCATCTCAGATTGAAGAAACCTTGACTCAGTTTATAAAAATGACTCAAATCAATTTCCGGAAAATCAACAGGCATAAAGAAACCTTACAAAGGGACATGGAAGCATCCTTATAGAACTTAGCTATGCAACTTGGTCTAGTATCTAGCAAATTAACATTAAAACTGAGCTCTAGTGGGGAGTTCAATGGGAAAATTTTAGATAGTCCAGAGATAAGGAAATTGAAAGAGAATTCAAACAGGAATGTAAGGTCGTCGATGAAGGTGAAATTGAAAAAGAGAAAGAAGAAGAAAAGTGCACACCATCTGATAAAGAAATAGAGGCAAGAACAGAAGAAACGAAGGTAAAAAATTTATGTGGGAAAAAAACAAGAATGCAATATGAAGATTATATATTTTTGGATGAAGCTCCAAATGCAATAATTCGTTTAGACATAGATGTCCAACTACAAGATCTTCAACAGAAGAATAGTCCTATACCTAATAATAAGGCAAATAAAAGAGGAGAAATATATGAAGTATTAGATGAGATTTATACCTTGTTCAATACTATCAAGCTAAAGACAATATGGAAAAAAACCTTTCAATTCCTGAAAGAAATGGAATTCCTACCAAACAAAAGGAAGAAGAAGGATGATGTATTTTTTGTGTCATATATACGAACCTAACACAAAAATCAAAAGGTCAAGCTTAGGACCTTAAGAAGAACTTAATTGGAGGCAACCTGTAACACCCCGATAATAATATGATAATTATTTAAATTAAGTTAATAATATAATTATTAATTTAATTAGATAATTGGATTATTATTATTATTA
The DNA here is from genome assembly GCF_024323335.1 of Lathyrus oleraceus. Classification (NCBI taxonomy): domain Eukaryota; kingdom Viridiplantae; phylum Streptophyta; class Magnoliopsida; order Fabales; family Fabaceae; genus Lathyrus; species Lathyrus oleraceus. Next base: position 234,664,440 of record NC_066583.1, on the reverse strand, counting down.
TTAATATTATTTTGGAATTATTGAATTATTATTATTATTGGAATAATAATATAATTTGGAAAATATATAAGTTGGAATAAGAAAAAAGAGTTTCATTTTTGAAAATAAGGTTTTCACGTGAAACTCAGAGAAGCGGCTGAAAGAGGAAAAGGGCAAGAGGCAGAGCAAGAGGAAGAGGGTTGAAGAAGAGAAGAGCTTGGAGCTTAAAGATTCGCCGGATTAACTCAGGTAAGGGGGGTTTATCGTCGTTTAATGGGTATTATGGGTTAGCATGTAATGGGTAGTGATAAACCGTTGAATTGACCCTAATTGGGATTGTCGAATGCTGAAAATTGTGATGAATATGTTGCGTAAGAACTGAAATTGAACCTGTAATTGAGTGTATTGTAATTTCCCTAACGTATAGCTTTTTACGGAATTGGAATCGGAGGTCCGGAAGTCCTCCAACGGCGGAAAATGCGGAGAATTCTGCATTCTGCTTTGTGTTAGCGCAGAAACTGCTGTTTTGTCTGCGTTAACCGGTTAACCCAGGGTGTTAACCGGTTAACACTGTTGCGTTTTTCCAGAAAGTGTGTTTGTGCTGCGTTAACCGGTTAACCCAGGGCGTTAACCGGTTAACACTGTTGAAAAGTGAGAAATTGACATTTTAATGTTGTGTACATAATTGATGTTTGGCCTATAGTGGCGTGTGATGTGATAGGGATTAATTCCCGCTATTTTGAGCAGTATAGGTATTAGTAGAGTGTGCTAATACTGTGTTTAATTATTTGACATGATATGATGCGTTGATACATGTGTTGATGATGTATGATGAAATGCATAATGCTGTGAATGTATATATTATGCATGTATTTGTGAATGGACTGTTGTATGGCTTAGAGTGTGAGCATGTGTCCATTGTGGATTGTTGTTGATGTTGCATTGCTAGATGATTAGCGTGCATAGCATAGCCTGTGGGGCTGTAGCTAATTCCCATGGTGAGGAATTAGTGAGTGAACCATTGTGGATTGTTGTTGATGTTGGCATACTAGGTGATTAGTGTGCATAGCATAGCCTTCGGGGCTGTAGCTAATTCCCATGGTGAGGAATTAGTGAGTGAGTCATTAGATCTCAAATGAGTGGGACTAGTGAGCTTAGTAGCCGTATCTGGATTGATCGGTGAGCTTGAACTATATGTTCAAGAATAGTCGGTACCGCATGTGTGGAGTCTCATTGCATAAATTATGTATGGCGTATAATATGAATGGATGTATTCCAATATTATACGTGTGTGGTGTTGCTATTGAGTGTGAATGTGAGTTGTATTGGTGTTGAGTATGATGTTTGAGTTGGTGTGCCGTTACTGAATGTGCGAATACGATTAGGGTGATTAATGTGTTAAATTACTTAACATGACATTATATTCTATAATGCTTATTATATCGATTGAGGAACTCACCCTTACAACTATTTTTCAGGTAACGAGCAATGAGTTGAGTAGAAGTTAATGCTTGGAGTCTAGTGTAGTCTCCTTAGTGGGTCGTGCTCTGATAGATGTAACATCGGGACGGGATGTTTTATTTTGTTGAATAATTTTACATGTAATACGTTACATGTTTTACATGATTGATGAGATTTCTATCCGCTGCGGTTTATGCAAATGTTTATGTTTTGGATTAATAAAAGAGCATGACAGTTATTGTGTTGAATGGTGTGAAATATTGTGTGACACCCTTAAATTGCATATTTACTCTGATTGACATATTGTTATTTTTAATTAAATATTTGGGGTTTTTAGAAGGGTGTTACATTAGTGGTATCAGAGCATAGTCGGTCGAGTCGAGTCGTAATTATTCTGTTTCCCCTGTACGGTATAGGTGTTGTGTAACCTATCAGTACTCATTGTTTTAGTTTGTTTGGGTTTTCAGAATAGAGATGGCTGGAAGAGGTAGAGATGATGCTGCAATTGCTGAGGCTCTGGGTATGCTAGCTGGAGTACTTGGAGGAAATCCGAATGTTGTGGGAATGGGAGCTGCTCGTCAACTGAGTGAGTTCCAGAAGAACAATCCTCCAATGTTCAAGGGAGCATACGATCCAGATGGTGCTCAGAAGTGGTTGAAGGAGATTGAGAGGATCTTTCGAGTGACTGAGTGTGCCGAAAACCAGAAGGTCAGGTTCGGTACGCATATGCTGTCAGAGGAAGCAGATGATTGGTGGGTTGCTACCCGCACTGAGTTGGAATCTGCTGGGAATGCTGAGATCACTTGGGCGGTGTTCAGAGAGAGATTCCTGAGGAAGTATTTTCCAGAGGATGTCAGAGGAAAGAAAGAGATAGAGTTCTTGGAATTGAAGCAGGGTAACAAGTCTGTTACTGAGTATGCTGCTAAGTTCACAGAGCTGTCAAAGTATTATACTCCCTATAATAAGGCTGCTGGAGAATTTTCGAAATGTGTGAAGTTTGAGAACGGGCTGAGCCCCGAGATCAAACAGGCTATTGGATATCAGCGGATCAGAGTGTTTTCTGACTTGGTTGACTGTTGCAGGATTTTTGAACAGGATTCCAAAGCCAGAGCAGAGAGCTATCAACAGAGAATTGATAGGAAAGGCAAGAATCAGAATGATCGTGGAAAACCGTATGCAGCTGGCAAAGGTTTCCAGAAGCAGAGTGGGATGAAGAGGCCTAGTGGGGGAGACTCTAGTGCCCCTGCTAAGTGTTATAGATGTGGTCGGGCTGGACATCGTGTCCATGAGTGTACCAGTGCTGAGATGAAGTGTTTCAAGTGTGGAAAAGGTGGTCATTTGGCTGCAGAGTGTCGGTTGAAGACTGTAACTTGTTTCAACTGTGGAGAGTTGGGTCATATCAGTCCACAGTGTCCTAAGTCGAAGAAAGAGAATCAGTCAGGAGGCAAGGTCTTTGCTTTATCGGGTTCTGAGACTTCTGCAGATGATCGTTTGATCCGAGGTACGTGTTATATTAATGGCTTTCCTCTTGTAGCTATTATTGACACCGGTGCTACTCATTCCTTTATATCTTTGGATTGTGCTGTGAAACTTAAGTTAGAGATATCTGAGATGCTTGGAAGTATGGTGATTGATACTCCTGCGAAGGGTTCAGTGACTACTACTTCAGTTTGTTTGAATTGTCCTTTGAGTATTTTTGGTAGAGACTTTGGGATAGACCTTGTGTGTCTTCCACTAGTGCAGATTAATGTTATCTTGGGAATGAACTGGTTGGTGTTTAACCGAGTTTCTATTAACTGTTTTGATAAGACTGTGATTTTTTCTGAGATTGAAGAAGGAAAGAGTTTGTTTCTATCAGCGAGGCAGGTGAATGAGGCCGTAGCAGATGGGGCAGAGTTGTTTATGCTGTTAGCGACTTTGGAGGCTAAAGATAAACTGGTGATTGGCGATCTAGCAGTGGTGTGTGATTTTCCTGAGGTGTTTCCTGAAGAAGTGAATGAACTGCCGCCAGAGCGTGAAGTTGAGTTCTCGATTGATTTGGTACCTGGTACTAGACCGATATCGATGGCTCCGTACCGTATGTCTGCTGTTGAGTTAGCTGAATTGAAGAGTCAGTTGGAAGATCTGTTGGATAAGAAATTTATTCGTCCGAGTGTGTCACCGTGGGGTGCACCAGTGTTGTTGGTTAAGAAGAAAGAAGGTACTATGAGGTTGTGTGTAGACTACAGGCAACTGAATAAAGTGACGATCAAGAATCGGTATCCTTTACCGAGGATTGATGATTTGATGGATCAGTTGGTTGGTGCGAGTGTGTTCAGCAAGATAGATTTGAGATCTGGGTATCATCAGATACGTGTGAAAACTGAGGATATTCAGAAGACTGCTTTCAGAACAAGGTATGGACATTATGAGTATTCTGTAATGCCTTTTGGTGTGACTAATGCGCCTGGAGTATTTATGGAGTATATGAATAGGATTTTCCATCCGTACCTAGACAAGTTTGTTGTGGTGTTTATTGATGACATTTTGGTGTATTCGAAATCTGAAGAAGAGCATGCTGAGCATTTGAGAGTGGTTTTAGAAGTTCTACGAGAAAAGAAGTTATTTGCTAAACTCTCTAAATGTGAATTTTGGTTAGAAGAGGTTAGTTTTCTTGGTCATGTGATTTCAAGAGGTGGTGTTGCTGTTGATCCTTCTAAGATAGAAGCGGTGTCTAAGTGGGAAGCTCCTAAGTCTGTTGCTGAGATTCGAAGTTTCCTTGGTTTGGCTGGTTATTATAGGAAGTTCATTGAGGGATTTTCTAAGTTAGCGTTACCGTTGACGATGTTGACTAGAAAGGGGCAAGCGTTTGTTTGGGACTCGAAATGTGAAGAAGGTTTCCAAGAGTTAAAGAGAAGGTTGACTACTGCTCCTATTCTGATATTACCGAGTTCGTCGGAATCATTTCAGGTTTTCTGTGATGCTTCATTGTTGGGCTTGGGTGGTGTGTTGATGCAGAATAAGCAGGTTATAGCTTATGCTTCGAGACAACTGAGAGTTCATGAGAAGAACTATCCGACACACGATTTAGAGTTGGCAGCTGTGGTATTTGTTCTGAAGTTATGGAGGCATTACTTGTACGGGTCAAGATTTGAGGTTTTCAGTGACCATAAAAGTTTAAAGTATTTGTTTGATCAGAAAGAGCTGAATATGAGACAGAGGAGATGGTTAGAATTTCTGAAGGATTATGACTTTGGTTTGAATTACCATCCGGGTAAAGCAAATGTAGTGGCTGATGCGTTGAGTCGGAAATCATTGCATATGTCTATGTTAATGGTTAAGGAATTGGATTTAATTGAGCAGTTTAGAGACTTGAGTTTGGTGTGTGAGAGTACTCGCACCAGTGTTAAATTGGGAATGTTGAAGTTAACAAGTGGTATTCTGGATGAGATCAGAGAGGGTCAGAAATCCGATGTGTGTTTTTGGTTGATAAGTTGACTTTAGTGAATCAAGGCCAAGGTGGTGAATTCAGAGTTGATGAGAATGGTGTTTTGAAATTTGGTAATCGGGTGTGTATTCCGGATGTTACCGAACTTAAGAAGAGTATTCTGGAGGAAGGACATCGTAGTGGCTTGAGTATTCATCCTGGGGCTACGAAGATGTATCATGATTTGAAAAAGTTATTTTGGTGGCCGGGGATGAAAAGAGAAATTGCGAGTTTTGTTTATTCCTGTTTGACTTGTCAGAAGTCAAAGATTGAGCATCAGAAGCCGTCTGGGCTAATGCAACCGTTGGCTATTCCAGAGTGGAAGTGGGATAGTATCAGTATGGATTTTGTTTCTGGTTTGCCGAGGACAAATAAGAATTTGGAAGCCATTTGGGTGATTGTTGACAGGTTGACAAAATCGGCTCATTTCATTCCGATCAGAATGGATTATCCGTTAGAGAGATTAGCCGAGTTGTATATTGAGAAGATTGTAAGTTTGCATGGTATTCCGTCGAGTATTGTGTCGGACAGAGATCCTAGATTTACATCGAAGTTTTGGGAAGGTTTGCAGAGGGCTTTGGGAACTAAGCTGAGATTGAGTTCTGCATATCATCCGCAGACTGATGGTCAGACTGAGAGGACGATTCAGTCACTAGAGGATCTTTTGAGGGCTTGTGTTTTGGAAAAAGGAGGTGCTTGGGATTGTTATTTACCTTTGATTGAGTTTACCTACAACAATAGTTTTCATTCGAGCATTGGTATGGCACCGTTTGAAGCTTTGTATGGTAGGAGATGTCGGACACCGTTATGTTGGTATGAGTCCGGTGAGAGTGCTGTGGTTGGACCGGAGATTGTTCAACAGACTACAGAAAAGATTAAGATGATTCAGGAGAAGATGAGAATTGCTCAGAGTCGTCAGAAGAGTTATCATGATAAGAGGAGGAAGTCACTTGAGTTCCAAGAGGGAGATCATGTGTTTCTTCGTGTTACTCCGATAACTGGTGTTGGTCGAGCTTTGAAGTCGAAGAAGTTGACACCTCGATTTATTGGTCCTTATCAGATTTTGGAGAGGATAGGGGAGGTAGCCTATCGTATCGCTTTACCGTCGTCGCTTGCGAATTTGCATGAGGTTTTTCATGTGTCTCAGTTGAGGAGGTACATTCATGATCCGTCGCATGTAGTCCAAGTAGATGATGTACAGGTGAGAGATAACCTGACTGTTGAAACATCACCTATGAGGATCGAGGATCGAGAGTTGAAGCAGTTGCGGGGTAAAGAGATTGCCTTGGTGAAGGTAGCTTGGGGAGGACCAGCAGGTGGCAATGTGACTTGGGAACTTGAGAGTAAGATGAAGGAGTCTTACCCAGAGTTATTCGCTTGAGGTATGTTTTCGAGGACGAAAACTCTTTTAGTGGGGGAGAGTTGTAACACCCCGATAATAATATGATAATTATTTAAATTAAGTTAATAATATATTTATTAATTTAATTAGATAATTGGATTATTATTATTATTATTAATATTATTTTGGAATTATTGAATTATTATTATTATTGGAATAATAATATAATTTGGAAAATATATAAGTTGGAATAAGAAAAAAGAGTTTCATTTTTGAAAATAAGGTTTTCACGTGAAACTCAGAGAAGCGGCTGAAAGAGGAAAAGGGCAAGAGGCAGAGCAAGAGGAAGAGGGTTGAAGAAGAGAAGAGCTTGGAGCTTAAAGATTCGCCGGATTAACTCAGGTAAGGGGGTTTATCGTCGTTTAATGGGTATTATGGGTTAGCATGTAATGGGTAGTGATAAACCGTTGAATTGACCCTAATTGGGATTGTCGAATGCTGAAAATTGTGATGAATATGTTGCGTAAGAACTGAAATTGAACCTGTAATTGAGTGTATTGTAATTTCCCTAACGTATAGCTTTTTACGGAATTGGAATCGGAGGTCCGGAAGTCCTCCAACGGCGGAAAATGCGGAGAATTCTGCATTCTGCTTTGTGTTAGCGCAGAAACTGCTGTTTTGTCTGCGTTAACCGGTTAACCCAGGGTGTTAACCGGTTAACACTGTTGCGTTTTGCCAGAAAGTGTGTTTGTGCTGCGTTAACCGGTTAACCCAGGGCGTTAACCGGTTAACACTGTTGAAAAGTGAGAAAATTGACATTTTAATGTTGTGTACATAATTGATGTTTGGCCTATAGTGGCGTGTGATGTGATAGGGATTAATTCCCGCTATTTTGAGCAGTATAGGTATTAGTAGAGTGTGCTAATACTGTGTTTAATTATTTGACATGATATGATGCGTTGATACATGTGTTGATGATGTATGATGAAATGCATAATGCTGTGAATGTATATATTATGCATGTATTTGTGAATGGACTGTTGTATGGCTTAGAGTGTGAGCATGTGTCCATTGTGGATTGTTGTTGATGTTGCATTGCTAGATGATTAGCGTGCATAGCATAGCCTGTGGGGCTGTAGCTAATTCCCATGGTGAGGAATTAGTGAGTGAACCATTGTGGATTGTTGTTGATGTTGGCATACTAGGTGATTAGTGTGCATAGCATAGCCTTCGGGGCTGTAGCTAATTCCCATGGTGAGGAATTAGTGAGTGAGTCATTAGATCTCAAATGAGTGGGACTAGTGAGCTTAGTAGCCGTATCTGGATTGATCGGTGAGCTTGAACTATATGTTCAAGAATAGTCGGTACCGCATGTGTGGAGTCTCATTGCATAAATTATGTATGGCGTATAATATGAATGGATGTATTCCAATATTATACGTGTGTGGTGTTGCTATTGAGTGTGAATATGAGTTGTATTGGTGTTGAGTATGATGTTTGAGTTGGTGTGCCGTTACTGAATGTGCGAATACGATTAGGGTGATTAATGTGTTAAATTACTTAACATGACATTATATTCTATAATGCTTATTATATCGATTGAGGAACTCACCCTTACAACTATTTTTCAGGTAACGAGCAATGAGTTGAGTAGAAGTTAATGCTTGGAGTCTAGTGTAGTCTCCTTAGTGGGTCGTGCTTTGATAGATGTAACATCGGGACGGGATGTTTTATTTTGTTGAATAATTTTACATGTAATACGTTACATGTTTTACATGATTGATGAGATTTCTATCCGCTGCGGTTTATGCAAATGTTTATGTTTTGGATTAATAAAAGAGCATGACAGTTATTGTGTTGAATGGTGTGAAATATTGTGTGACACCCTTAAATTGCATATTTACTCTGATTGACATATTGTTATTTTTAATTAAATATTTGGGGTTTTTAGAAGGGTGTTACACAACCTATCAGATAATTTTTTATTTCATTTGCAAAATTTAAATTTCAGTTTATTTTAATGAATTGTTTTTGTTTTGTAGCGTATCACATTTAGGAGCAGTAGGACAAAGACTTAAGAAAGGGATTGAAAGAAGAACGAGAGACTAAAAACTCTCTCTAATCCTTTTTTTTTCTAATCTCTTTTCACTTTCTAGTGTTGTTATTGTTGTTGTTGTTGTTGTTGTTATTTCAGGAAATGGGTCAAAAGTGAAGCCACTCCTCTTGAGCACCAACACCAATCAGATGAGGGCAGAGTGGACTAAACGGAACCAAGACTTCAACAACACCATGCAAGACATGCATGCCTTTTTTCACTCCAATGACATGTTAATTTGGAGTTTTATGAATTTGTATTAGTTTATGCGATTCCCTTTTGCCTCTAACAAGTAAAACTATCAAATCAATATAGAGTATTAGCTACAATACTTGGTTCCCCTTTGTACCAATAAATTTATATTTGTCTTTAATAAATAAGTTTGTAGCCGTTTTGTTTCTTTCAGATTGCAAGTTTAGCACTTCAGAATTGAAAAAATGATCCAAAAGAAACTTGATCATCATAATAGCTAACAACTTAAAGGCGAAGGATGAGAAAATAAAACGTAGTTGTACTCAACCTACAAATACCTCATCTAGTATGGTTTGAGCAAAATACTTCCATTGTCCACTTTTCTTCCTTTATGAGTGTATCCATGCATTATTCTTTTATCTAGTTTGATATTTCCGATAAAGTTATTTGGTCTGACCAACACACACTGAGGCAATTTTTCATTTATAACTTTGAACCTTTGTAAATTACCTTGTAGTAATTGGTATATTCATTGCTAACGACTTTGAACCTAAGCCTTTCTTTTGGTGACATAGCCTAAAATTCTTAGCCATATTAATCGAAAGATCTTTTGTTTCCACCCTCACTTTGGATTTAGGTAGAAGTATAGTTCTTAAAGTATATGAAAAAGATTAAGTTCGGGGTTGCTCTTGGAAGTGAGCAAAGTTTTAAGTTTGGGGTTAGGGTACTAGAGAATATGATCCAAAATTTCAAAAATTATTGTGAAAAGAAGTGAAAAAAAGACACTTCTTCAAAAAAAGAATGAGAAAAGAAAGGAATTATATTATAAGAAGGATAAAAACTCTCTAGTTCTATAAAAAAGGAACAAAAAGGTGTGATAATAGAAGGAGAATTAGGAACCTGACTCCAAAGGTTTAAACCTACTTTCCTCAAAATATCCTACCCTAACATAAGCCAAGTTACAACCTGAAAAATACTCTAATGTGTGTGTTGTGAATTATAAGGTGAACTCTATTAGAACATGATCAAGCTAAGTTTAACTGATTTTGCATGTTGATTGAGAGATCACTCTATCCATTGAGTGAATTATAGTGAACTGAGAGACAGGTTGAGTACTCGTCAATGTTAAGGACATTTTTCAAATTCTCCAGATAGAAGTTGGGAGCTAGAAAAATGGCCAGGTAAAATAAATATTTAATTTGGTGATGTTCAATTGTTATTGTGCAACTTGTTGTCTGTTGAAATGTGCAGTTACATGCGAGTTACTTAAGAACAAGCAAAAATTCAAGTTTGGGATTATGATGACAGTTGTTCATTGTATATATTTAGTCGAAGAATCGTAACAAAACAAGTGAAAGTTGAGCTAAAATGAAGAATGATCAAAGAATAAGGAAAAAATAGCTACATGTGCAATCTATGGACTTAGTGAAAATTGGAGTGAAAAGGGGAGCAAAAGCATGTAGCTAGTGGAGTAATCACGCGCAACATCGTGCACGCGATAAGGCATTTAAAGTTGTATCGCGTGTGTGATACAATGTATCACATGTGCGATGGTCACTTTTCTGACGTGTTCTGGTCGATTATTACTCCTTTAAAAGGGGATTTTCTACACTTTCACAAGGGTTACGAAAATTGGAGATTGAAGCAAGATTTTGATGCACTTTCACAAGGACTTCAATCCCCTATAGGATATGGAATTTTTGGATCCCCAACCACTCTCAAATGATATATGGGGGGAACCTATCCCCGAGGGCTTCAAAGCCCCCCACTTAGCCAAGTTTGATGTGAGAAGCGATCCCTACGAGCACGTTGCCTCCATCAATACATAGACGATCATCATTGGAGCCCCCGACTCCCTAAAATGAAATCTACTATCTGGCACCTTCAGGGATGTCTCCTGATCGCGACTTTATGAGTCTATTGGGGTATTAACTGCAAGTGCACAGTCTAATCGCGTAGTAATAAAAGATATCGATCCCACAGGGACTTAATGAATCGATATACCGTTTTTCTAGGGTTACTTCGTAAAGCTAAGGCGGATGATACTTTGATGATTAGGGGGAAAAAGTAAAACTAAAATTGGATCTAGATTAAATATCGAATAACGCGGATATCGGTATGTAGTTCGTCGTAATTAGGGAATCAAATCTTCGTTGGTTTCTTAGTTTTAAAATAAGTCCTTTCATTAGACACTATTGATTAAAAATCTTTTCTCAAACTCTCGCTCTGTTGAATAGACTATGATTTTACCTTAACGTACGCTCTCACTATTTAGTTAAAACTAAAATCACTTTTTGAAAACAATAGAATCTATAGAAACTCTTTTTATTAAAATACTAACCGTTTAAACACCCTCGTCTCAAACTCTCGCTCTGTTGACTTAGATTATATGATTAAACTTAAATGCTTAACTCTCGTCCTCACATTTAACCTTTAAAAATACTTTTTGAAAATGATTAGAATTTAATTAACTCTAAAAATTGCTTTCGCCCTGATTTAAAGTTAATGTCCAATTTACACTGTCCAGTTAAAAACTCAAACCGTCGTTCTATTGATTTTAACTTCTTTACGTCTTTTACTCTCGTACAAAAACTTTGGTATTAACCCTGTAAATTGAGACCATAAAAAGAGTGACTATATCTTTAAATAAATTTAAACCAACTTAGTTTTGATTCCTTTATTCCGCTTACATTACATACCGATATCTAAGTTTATTTAGCCGGACATGCTAAACAAGCCTAAACAATAATTATGCTTAAATACAACCATATCAGAAAAACAGTATAGATAAACAACAGTATAGAGCATATATAAATTAAAACAATAAATTAATGAACCTGTAATATTAATAGAAATCTTGATTGTTCCCTAGCTTCGATGCTTGAACACTCCACCACAAACCGGTTGGATTTGTTCTTCACAATCTTCGATCAGACAGTAAAATAAAGGCGAAGGAATAGAATACTATGATCTAACGTAAGGTTAGATCCAGTAAAAACTACACAATAGTTTCCGGTGTAGAAACTAGTGTGAAAGAAAATAAATTCAATGCTTGGGAAATTAACTAGGAAAGAAAAGGAAATAAAAATTGCTAAGAAAGTAGAGTGCTGGGAAATTAAAAAGCAGGAAAGAAATAATGCACGGTGCCGAAAATTGGAAAATTGAGCGTCCTTGCAGGGTTCCACCATTGGACCTATTTATACCAATCCATCAAGTGACTGTTTCTTCCCAAGTCCTTCAGTAGGTTTTGTCACACGTCAACTGGTCAAGCGAAGAAAAAGGTGAACGTGCTTCTGTTACGCGTCAAAGCCAAAAATATAGGAATGGGGTGTGACGCTCGTCACACCTTGTGTTACGCTCGTAACACTTAGCAGGGGGGCGTGACGCTCGTCACACCTTGTGTGGCGATCGTCACAGCATCACAGCGCCTCTCCTTGTAGTTGTGGGCTAGGCTTTAGTGGATTGCTTTTTTATCCTCTTTTTGCACCTCCTTTTCTTTCTTTTTCACGTATGCTTCAAATAGTGTTACCTGAAATAAATAGAAGGAAAATACCAAGTAATATCGAATAATATGAAATAAATCAAATCAAATAATAATATAATTTAATTAAATAGAGTCCAAAAGTGTTATATTATTTCATGTTATCAAACTCTCCCATACTTAGACTTTTGCTTGTCCTCAAGCAAGATTCAATGTAGAAATCGGTTTAAAATACTAGCCAGATGAAATTTCCAAACACACATCAATTCGTAGTAGGTTGCAAGTAAATCTCGTTTAAAAATAACTTGCGCTTAATCTTAACATCAACAATTACCGTTACAACCTCAGATAACCCCACCTTATGCAAACCAGTTCGAGTCACGCTATTATAGCTATCCTAGTTCTTTTACTCTTATTTCACCCGTTTTCATTCTAGCGAAATCACATTAAGCCCTTTATCTTTTCGCGCACATAGTGGAGTAACCGGTTAGCGATTCTGATTCCCTTTTTAGCTGGAAGTTCTGGTACATAAGTTGGATAGCTTCGTTATTTAGTCCATTGTAAATTGCGGGGGATCAGACCGTAGTCCGCCCTACCAAGTTCAGCACCAGAAACCGCTGAACCAACTCACAGTGGATCGTTCATACAATGTTTTTGTAGGGTCCGCAACCTTTGGATTAAATGATTGGGTAAGGATCACCTAACTTAATTAGTGCATTTCCTTATATATATATATATATATTTATGTTGTTTTGAGAATCATTCACTTATATTCATCGGCTCTCCACGTAGTTTGCTATTAAGATGGTGTCGACTTCTCGTATAAACTACTCGGGGTTACTATAAAACTAAAAGTTCAAGGGATTGGTATAATAGGTACTTTTCCTGATCTAGCATGTTGAGGTTTTTAGAGCGTTGGGGCGGTAATAATTTTCGTCTTAATTTTACTCAAGTTTGATAAAATAAGCAACCTTTATACTTATTGAGTGTGTTAAGTGTTAAATTTTTTATTCTTTTTTTTTTTAATTATGGCTCAAGAAAATTGAGGGGAAAAGATAATACAAAATTTTCACACTAGGGACTCGACTTAAAATAAATATATTATATTTAGATAAGGAAATAAAAATGAAAGGGAAGATAACATACTTGAAAGAGGAATGTTGGAAAAGAAATAATCATAACGGAAACAAAGTTCCCCCCCCCCCCCATACTTAAGTGAAACATTGTCCCCAATGTTTTAAAGAAAAGCGAAAAGAAAGGAAAATAAAATAAATATGCTCAATTTTGCCTGCGTCCTCTTGTTCTCGGGCCCGGTGAGCGTTGACGTACTTCCAAGTCATCAAACCTGTTGAGCAAATCAGTGAACCGCTGGTCGGTTATTGCATTCCTTGCTTCCTGTTGATGTTACATCTGGCGCATCAGTTGCATCACTTCGTTATTCTACGCATGCATGGCATCAATAGCATCCATGATGTCATCATTAGTTGCTGGCCTTCTTCTTCGACGACGTCGAGAGGATGGACCAGTTGCATTATCGGAAGGGTTAAGCGGGGCTGACTGTTGTTCAAGACCTTGATCACCTTGCTCCATTTCTTCAAACTCGTCCGGGGTCGGGTTTGCTTGTGTAGGCTCGGTAGCTTCGGGAGCATTAAGGTCGTAGATGAATCGGTCGGGGTTGGTGACATCTGTGAGGGCAATGTTGGGTAAAACAACGCTTGGGACTTCTTGGTTATTCACCATAAGATAATACCTTCCGCCTACCCTATTTTTGATTAAGCGGCTGGAGCGACAATAGCTTATATCCATAAATAGGGGTGGCAGAGATTGTAAATTTTGAAGTCGGTCCCTGTAGCGGTGTATTCGTCGCTATATGATCTATCGATTAAACCATAAGCAAAGCATACAATGAATTCGAGTCGCCACCGCACTTTTATTTATCCAAAGGACTGGCTAAAAAGCGAACAAAAGCCTAAGAAGTTTTACGCATAGAAAACTAATAAAAAGATCAGAGATTCTGGGTAAGGGGTAAATTACGCAATGGGAAGGTGTTAGGCACCCATCACGTCCTAGGTACTCCTAGGGAGCCCTTTTCACACTTGTTGTATAAAATTGTTATTTGTTATGACATAAGTATTGTGCAAACATGATTGGGATGATGAGAAAAGAACATACAATTTTATTATTTTTGTGTTCGAACGGATGAACCCGTTGCCTACGTACCTTCCATCAAAGGTAAGGATCAAAACGCCGTAGTTCGGCTAAAAGATTTCCAAAAGTTAGTGAGTTCAATTTTAAACAATAGCACTGAGGCCTTTCGTTATCAATGGGAGAAAACTCGACCAAGACCAACATCCACCATGCGAGGATAGCTTCGACGTACTAGAGGGGTTAACCCTGTTTTCAGTACGGAAGTCTTACTGTCGACTCACTAAGGATAAGGTGAGGTTTACATCAACCACAATGATAATTGAAACCTATAGCTAATGTGTGAAAACTTAGCAAGAATGGACAAAGCCAAAACAATTGAATGGGTGAAGTTAATTGATTGTGATTATGAGAAATAGGGTCAAAATATGATTAAGATTGATTCAAAAGAAGTATTATGAAATGGAGTTTGAAAAAGTCAAGGACTTGGGGTCCAGGTTTTTAATTTGAAAACATGAAGATGTTTGCACAATTTTTATCTCAAGTTTGAAAGCAATGTGTGAAAAGGTTTAGGACATAATGGGGATGCATGGATGAAGATGGATTGTAAAACTTCTTAGAGGGTTCACCTCTTGAAATCATATAGAAGATGATTCAAGTGTGTCCTTTGGAATGGGCAATGAGCAATAACAAAATAAGCAAACAAATGATACCGGATGCCACTCAATGGTCTTACTCCAATCTCACAAACAAAAGCGGATATCGGATACCAATAGATGGATTTACACCAATCTCCTAAACAAAGAAAACAAGGATGTCGGAAGCCAATAGATGGACTTATTCCAATCTCCTAAAACAAAATGAAACTTGGATACCGGATGCCAATCTGTCTGGGCTTATACCAATCTCCAACATATGATCATAGGAAAGCAAATGCCAACTTGCAGGGACTTACAATTGCATCCTCACATACAACAAATGCAAATGCATCAAGCAAAGAGGAGATGAGTGGCCAATGAGATGGTCTTATACTCACTTCCATATCATAGGAACAATGGCCAATGGATGGTCTTACAATTGTCCTCAATGGGCAAACAACAAAGACATGTCACAGAGACAAATGAAATGATCATGCACTAATGAGCAATTAATTATGATAAATGCATAGAGCATGCAAGCAGACATGTGCATATGAGATAAGCAATCAATCAATGAAGTCATTCAGCACACACTATAACCAAACAATCAGGCTCACACAAAAGGTTAGGCATTAAAGCCAACTGGACTATGGTTAATGGTGCTCTTAACCTTGCCATTGAGGGGCTAAGGTGAAGCAGATGAAAGGATATGAGGGGTGTGCCTCATTGCTCTTATCCCTGGCCAGGGAGAGCATTTGAATATCAGAAGGTGTGGGAGTTCAGAAAGATGGAACTCTCTCCACAAGTTAGACTCTATAGATCTTGGGTTTTTACTCACTATGCATCAACACAAGTAGTGTGAGCAAGGTGAGTGACTCACAGAATAGTAGGAGATAGGTTGCATATCTCTTGGATTCTACCAATTGCCTTATTTGAAGGACTTTTCCTGCTTGGGACAAATGTAAACACACACAAGCATTGCCTCTTAAGGAGGACTTCAGACAGTTGCCTGGCCAAGTAACAGGCCAGGTCTTCCAGACTACATGAAGATAAGGAATTATACCTCAATGCAAATTGCTATTAAGCAAAGCAAAGCAAGTTCTTAAAGAACTAAGCAACTAAAGGTACCTGAAACCAGTCAAACAGAATCAGTACACAACTTAAAGTCAAACCAAAATGAGGTAAGGATCAACAGTCAACATAATCAGTTAAGTGTGCAATGCACAAGGCTCAAAGCATATGAGCCAGGCAACCTACAAAACAAACAAGTTAGTCATGATAATCAATCAAGCTCATTCAATTTGTATTGATCTCTTTGGGTATTTGTTGCTTAACCTGAAAAAAATGAACTCAAACATGAGCAACAAGACCACTAGGACAAGCCTAGGGTCAAAAAGGGATGAGAAAGTCAAAACAGCAAGTGAAATCCAACCAAAATCAAGTTCAAACAATCAAGAAACAAACCCAATTGGTTTCATGTTCAAATCAATCATCATCATCATTTCATAAGCAAATTAGGTCAAGGCATGGCATATAGAAGCTCAAAGAAGTCAACAGAATGATTTAGTTCAAATTCAATCTCAAACATCTCAATAAATTCTCAAATAATTCATGCTCAAACATCATACATAACATGATAAGCATACCAAATTTCAGCTCATTTGGATCAAAGGAAGTAGGTCAATGAAGATCAGAAAGGCAGGGCAAGTTCAAACATGCTCAAAGAAGTCAACCAAACATATACCAACTTCAATAAATCATAAATCAGTCACAACATATGAGAAATGAATGGGACCAAAACCATGACAAAGCTTAAGATGTTTACTAATCACATGTCAAATTTCAAGTCCATCCAATAAAGCATGAGGATTTCACAAATCATATGGCATCATGTGTCACAAAAAGTCAACATATGACCAAACAGGGGAGAGAATTATCAATCAAATAAGAAATGCATTCCAAAATTCCTGAAAAATTCACATGTAAACTAGACATCCATAAGTATATTCATGCAAAAATTCAAACCAATTAGAGTTCATGAAGCATGGCAAATAAAATCATGAAGTTGGACATCAATGGTGTGACACAAATTGTCACACCCTAATTCAAAAAATCATAACTCCACAACCAGAAATGATAAATTCACAAACTCTACACCAAAATCACCATGAATGTGTCTAGTTTAAGCACAAACAATTTGGGAAGCATTGGATAAAGTATCATCATTTCACAATTGATTTGGCAACACATACACAAAATGGACACATATGACAAACCCTAGCACAATTCAAAATTCTCACATGCAAAAAATCTGGAAAAATCATGATAAAAAACTAGAGATCAAGATGAACATTTTGCAAAAAATCCCATGAATTTTGGATCAAAATTGATTGACTTATGATTTTTGGAAGATAGCCATGTAAAATGAAATAAAATTGCAAAAATAAAATGATTTAAATAATTAATTAAACCGGCGATGGCAATTGTGTAATATTGGGGTCCCTTAAGTGAAACGCTGTGTTTCACTTAAGGGAAAGAAGCATTCTGATTGGTCATGGCCTAATGAAACAGTGCCTCGCATGCAGAAAATAAAACACCAGCAACCAAGCACGTTCTGGGCTTGAAATTAGGGTTTGTTCATGCTACAGTGTTCATCATCATCCATGGAAGAACAATTTTCCCAGAAACTTAAATCAAGCATACCAAACGACTTGTCTAACAACCTACAAACCAAATCTAACCCTAATTTTGATTGAATCGAGCTAAACAACATGAACCAAGCACAAACATGTTCACACATCGAAATTCAACTCAGCATAACTTCTACAATACTCGACCATTTTCAATGATTCAAAGCTCAAAGTGTTCAGTGTGAAGAGATCTATACAAAGCATATCATCGTTTTAAGAAATGGGAGAGTCGAATTCTTACCAAATTTGGAGCACAATTGTGATTTGATGGTTGTTAGGCTGTAAATGGTTGAAACAGATGCACTAATATGCTTTAGATGATGAATGGAGAAGGAACTTTGGCTTAGCAACCTGGATTCGAGCTCCAAACAAAATCTTCCATGGAAGGAGCTTTAAGGTGACAGTCACGATTCTTGCTCTACAGTTGTGCTTTGATGCTTGCTACAGCTTCCAAAGGGTTTGCAGGTGGTGGCACAAGCTTCAGGCGCACGGGTTCTATGAAGATTTTAGAAAAAAGTTCAAATGGAGAGTGAGAGTGTTTTTGAGAGAACAATGAATATGATCTGTTTTGGAAAAAGTGTGCTAGGGTTTTTCAGCAGAAAAAGTAATATATGTACTCTGTTTAAGGTTTGTGTTAGTTAGTTAATTGAATGGTAATCCAAATTTGCATAAAAGAGGTGTTTTTGCTAAATGATGGATTTCACTCAAATGTTGAATGGGCATGGCTACAGCTGCGAATTGGGCCTTGGTACACACTCCAAACATGATTTCTGATCATTTCCAAATAGCAAAATGCATTGGCAATGGTTAATTTGAAAACTCATTTTTTTACCTCACTTAATTTAATTCAAACCACTTAAAAAATGCCATTTTGATTGGTGAATTTTTGGTGAATTGTGATGGAAGATTTGGATAGAGCACATCAAATAGGACTTGTAGCAAAAAACCCCATCCAATTTGGCCAAATGGTTTGGAAGATATGGCCTTTTGAAGTTCAAAAATTTTTGAGAATGATTTGATCATAACTTGCCAACCATACATGGGAATTGAGTGTTCTTGGACTTTTTGGAAATGGGAGAACAAGATATTCAACTTTCATGTTGGGCAAAAATTCATTTGAAGCTTGTATGATGATGTAATTTTGAGGAGAAGAAGTTTCCATTTTTGGCAAATTCCAATTACAGGTCAACTTTCTATTTTGGGAAATTTCTTGTTTGACTTCAAATTCTTCATTGTGGATGCTTGACATGTTATATGAGGCTTATATGGACATGAATGAGACCTCTCAAACCAATTCCCACCATCAAATCACTGATTAAATGCACAGTTGACCAAGGTTGACTTCAGTTGACTTTGCTAGGGTTTTGCTTGACTGAACCAAGTTCTGATGAATTCCAAGCCCTAATCCCTTGAGATCTTGATTCCAAATGATGTCACAATTCATATGAACCTTTGATGAATGATCATGGTGCCCAAATTCTCCAAGAATGGCCACCATCCATTGCCCAATGAATGATTTAACTGTTTTGACTATTGATTGCTTCATCTGCAAGTAACATGGTTAGATGACAATATTTTTGTACTTTTGGTTAGTAAACATATGAAAAGCAATGATATACAAAGGCAATACATGCTTGGTGATCAAGAACCACACTCACAAGGCAACCCACCCACTAGGAGGGAAGCTAGGGCATGCAATGATCCTTGAGGCCATGATATGATATGATATGAGCCATGAGGGATCTTTAGGGTCAAAATTGGGGTCTTACAGACCCCTAGATTCAAACCAAGTGCGATGGTGGTTATTAATCCTCCAATCACAAAAGGTTGGCGGCCTCTAGCACATAGGGTGCGGATATGGTGAAATAAGAAAGAAGCGGCGTTTACCTTTGTATCCATTGCAAAGACGCAGTGGAGGAAGAATAATTCCTTGGCATTGACTTTGCTGTTGTTGGGTCGACCAAAAATGGTATTTTGCAGAATGCGGATAAAATACCGGATAGTGGGGTTATGTATGTGTGAAGCAAGTAGTGCATCCCAATTATCGGTTTCCACACCGGATATTTTTCTAAAGAGGTCGAAGGCGTTTATGGGCCACTGTGAGTTCGGAGGGATTCTTGGGTGGACTTGGTCTCCTACAGGGAACTGTAGCATGGCACTCAATTGATCCTGGGATAGTGAGTACTCGGTGTTGAACATGCGGAAAGTTGCGGTACCGGTTAAGTACTCGTCTTCACCGGTTGGAGTGGTGTATGAATAAGAACTTAAAAATTCTAAGGTGAGTGATGGGTAGGTAGGTTGATTGTGTGTGCAAAGAAAGGTTAAATCAGCAAGCCGAAGCATCCATTGCACATCTTGAAGTAATCATAATTCTTGTAAACAATTTAAATCAGAATACCTGGTAGAGATGACACCTCGTTGTTAAAACCGATCGAATTGCTCTCGTTGATAGTTATCATCTTCGGATCGGAAGATGATATTTCCGAATTGTTGGTTTTCCGCCATATTGATAGGTGGGTTGAAAGAAGGAAAGAGGATGCAAATGTATTTGTATAGAGTGGTTTGTTGGAATGATGTGGTTTAGGGAGAAATGAAGTGTAGGTATTTATAGGAAAAGTTTTTGGAAGTTGGAAGAGGAGTGGGTGAGAGAAAAATAAATGTGGAGGAATGTGAGTGGGATGGAGTAAAGAGGTGAATGAATGGGGAAAATAAAAAGGTGGGGGGTAATGGTCGTGTCCCCAACGGTCACCAACGTTCACCTATTCTGGAGTTGTCACGCTCGTGACAGAAGGTGTTACGGGCGTCACATGCACTTGCGTGACGACCGTGATGGCTTGTGTGACGCTCGTCACACCAGTCAGCTTGCAACGGTCACTTACGTGGGTGCTTCCTAATTTGTTTTTATTATTTTATTGTTTTTATTATGTTTTGTTTATGTTTATTATATTTTGCTATTGTTATATTTTTGAACTGCCATGCATGCTACTCTACTACACACCATAGTGTATATATATTTTTCTCTAATAGGCTATGTAAGTAGCATACAGTAAATATCATTATTGATAATTGTAGATACTGCATAAATCAAAATAAAATAAAATTGAACCAATAATGCAATAGCTTCATAAAATAAACATAATGTAACATTTGAAGGTAAAAGAAAACATGGAAAAACAAATACTGAGATTAAAACAATGTTAAATGAAACTATAGATTCCCTAAAACTAAAACTAATTAACTAAAAACTTCTAGCCACTTGCAGGATCTCTGGCCGGAGGAGCAAAGGAATTGACACGGCGGTCCAACTCGAGAAAATGATTTGTCATAGTGCTCATGTATTACAGAATTTCATGTCCCATCATATTTAACTCATCTCTCATGGCAGCTTGTTCTGACATCAAAGCTTGAATAGCGGTATTATAATCATTTCCGGGCAGATGATGTCTAAGATCAGGTATTGCTGATTCTGCGGACGGGATAGGATGAGGTGGAGAGGCTGCATCGTGGTAACCAGTTGGTGTCTGTGGATCAGACTCAGCATAAGGAATCTGGTCGTCACAAATCTCATAGTCTTGGATGGATTCAACAGATCTAACAGGGGAAGGTATTCCATCCAGGTTGTAAAGCCAATTGTTTCGGTCATGAACACTAGTCATCGGACTAGGCATTGTGAATAGGTAAACAACTTGGTTATTAATTACTAATTCAAACTCTTCAGGTCCCAGATTTCTGATAAACAAAGTGTTGAAAAGGAAATGTATGTTCATAGACTCGATGCCACGGAAAGGGTTCGAGTCAAGCATGGGTTGGCGCAATCCAATAGCATTGGCAATCATGGTTATCAATCCTCCTATTTGAATCGGTGCACGGTCAGCTTGAATAAGGCGGTCGAAACTCGCCAGCATATAGGTGGCACCATTCACTGGACGGTTATGGGAAGCACAAAATATTATGAAGAGTTCATCACGTGATATTGTGGTAATGTTTGATCTCTTTCCAAAAAGAGTGTGTGCTAGGATTTTGTGGAAATAGCGAAAAGACGGGTTATGTATGTTTCCAGAGAGAAACTCATGTTCCTCAGGGTCGTCATTACCCGTCAAACTTCCCCAAAAATGTTCAAGCTCTCTATATTCAAAAAGGTCTTCTTGGCTCATGGTGAATGTATCAAAAGAGGTAGGGAACCCTAAAAGGTTAGTAAACTCTTGAATGTTAAACTGATACTCCATATTGAACATCCTGAATTGAATGAAACCTCGGTTTATTCCTTTTCCATGGTTTGGTAAATAGATCAGGGAGCTAAGGAATTCTAGAGTTAGCCTTCGGTAAGTAACAAATTATCTGCAAATAGGAGTGGTTTCCCACCCTATTTGATTCAGAAGATACAGGACACTATCTCTTAGCCCAAGTACGATCATTGCATCTTCATCAGCATAGAAGGTTGGGTGCATATCTCTCTCAGAAAGTTCTTCAAATTTTTGTCTCTGAGCTCTCCCTCTGAATTTGATACCCATACGATCAATTTGTCTCATCAGGTTAGTGTTAACTAAAGAAAAGAAAAACAAGAATTTAGTCAGGGTTTGGCCAGATGCCGAAAGAAGAAAAGAAGAAAAGTTTTATAAAATAAAATAAATGAAGAATGAATACTAAATAAAATCAAAAGAATAATTAAAGGAAAGATAGTAAAAATTTATGGATTGTCTCCCACGAAGCGCTTTGTTTAATGTCGCAAGCTCGACATAAAACTAGTAAATGTTAATCTATAGATTTAGGAGACAATACGTCTAATTTCAGGACTTGCGAGTCTTCATTGTTTTCATCATAGTGATAATGTTTCAGACGCTGCCCGTTTACGATAAATGTTTCCATAGATTTTCCCTTAATTTCCACTGCTCCACTAGGGAAAACATTAGTGACTTGGAAAGGGCCTGACCATCTAGAGCGTAGTTTTCCTGGGAATAACTTAAGTCTAGAGTTAAACAATAGGACTACATCGCCTTGTTTGAAAGTTTTCCTTGATATGCGCTTATCATGCCATTTTTTCGTTCTTTCCTTGTAGACTCTGGCATTTTCGTATGCGTCTTGTCTAAGTTCTTCTAATTCGTTTATATCAAGGATTCGCTTTTCACCGGCGGCCTTATAGTTTAAATTTAAATTTTTAATAGCCCAATAGGCCTTATGTTCTAATTCTACGGGAGGTGGCAAGATTTTCAGTAAATAAGCCTAAATGGGGTTGTTCCTATGGGAGTTTTGTAAGCAGTTCGATAAGCCCATAAAGCTTCAGGTAATTTTGATGACCAGTCTTTTCTTGACGTGGCGACTGTTTTTTCCAATATCTGTTTAATTTCTCTGTTAGACACTTCCACTTGTCCACTGGTTTGAGGATGGTAAGGTGTCGCTACTCGATGTTTTACACCATACTTAAACAATAGTTTTTCGAGTATCTTAGATATGAAATGCGATCCACCATCGCTGACTACTATTCTTGGGACACCAAATCTTGGAAAGATTATATTCTTAAAGAGTCTAGTTACTACTCGTGTGTCGTTTGTTGGAGAAGCTATAGCTTCAATCCATTTTGATACGTAGTCAACCGCTACGAGTATGTACTTGTTACCGAAAGAAGGCGGAAAAGGTTCCATGAAATCTATTCCCCACACGTCGAAAATCTCTACTTCCAAAATGCCCTTTTATGGCATCTCGTCACGTCTAGATATGTTTCCTGTGCGTTGACATCTATCACATTTCTTGACAGCAGCATGCACATCCTTCCATATGTTTGACCAATAAAGACCGGCTTGTAGGATTTTAGAGCAGGTCTTGGATGTACTTGCGTGTCCACCATAAGGAGCGGAATGACAATGTTGGATTATACTTTCTACCTCTTCTTCAGGTATACACCGACGGAAAATACCATCGGGTCCTCTTTTGAAAAGTAAAGGGTTGTCCCAATAATAATGTTTTATGTCATGGAAGAATCGTTTCTTTTGTTGGTAGGATAAATCAAGTGGAACCATTCCGACGGCTAAATAATTGACAAAGTCGGCGTACCATGGTGTAACGCATACAGCCAAGGTGGTCTCTACCCGTTCATCAGCCCTATTTTCTTCCAAATTAGCTATAAGTTTATCGTACGAGAAGTCATCATTGATCGATGTTCTTTCCGGTTCCAGATTTTCAAGTCTAGAAAGGTGATCTGCTACTATGTTTTCAGTTCCTTTTTTATCTTTGATTTCCAAATCAAATTCCTGTAATAACAAGATCCACTTTAGAAGTCTAGGTTTAGCGTCCTTTTTTGTTAGGAGGTACTTAATGGCAGCGTGGTCAGTGTAAACGACTATTTTTGCTCCGACCAAGTAAGAACGAAATTTATCTAGTGCAAATACTACTGCTAGAAGTTCTTGCTCGGTAGTGGCGTAATTCATCTGTGCTTCATCTAGAGTTCTACTCTGCATAATATATGACATGAAGTTTTTTATCCTTTCGTTGTCCTAAAACAGCGCCTACGGCGTAGTCACTTGCGTCACACATTATTTCGAATGGTTCATTCCAATTCGGAGTCTGCATTATGGGCGCGGAGATCAATGCTTGTTTAAGTGTTTGAAATGCTTCTAAACATTTATTGTCGAAGATGAATTCAGCGTCTTTCATTAATAATCCGGTTAAAGGTTTAGTTATTTTAGAGAAATCTTTAATAAATCGTCGATAAAAACCGGCATGTCCTAAGAAGCTTCGTACTTCTCTCACAATTTTCGGAGGTTGAAGGTTTTCGATTACTTCTATTTTGGCTTTGTCTACTTCAATTCCTCTATTCGATATGATGTGTCCTAAAACAATTCCTTCTTGTACCATAAAGTGACATTTTTCCCAATTAAGTACTAGGTTTACTTTTACACATCGTTCTAGAACTCTTTCTAGGTTTTCAAGGCATTCTTCAAAACTTTGTCCGCATACGGAAAAATCATCCATAAAGACTTCCATGATGTTTTCAAGAAAATCGGCGAATATTGCCATCATGCACCTTTGGAAGGTTGCAGGAGCATTGCACAAGCCAAACGGCAAGTGCACAGTCTAATCACGTAGTAAATCGACCCCACAGGGACTTAATGAATCGATATACCGTTTTTCTAGGGTTACTTCGTAAAGGTAAGGCGGATGATACTTTGATGATTAGGGGGAAAAAGTAAAACTAAAATTGGATCTAGATTAAATATCGAATAACGCGGATATCGGTATGTAGTTCGTCGTAATTAGGGAATCAAATCTTCGTTGGTTTCTTAGTTTTAAAATAAGTCCTTTCATTAGACACTATTGATTAAAAATCTTTTCTCAAACTCTCGCTCTGTTGAATAGACTATGATTTTACCTTAACGTACGCTCTCACTATTTAGTTAAAACTAAAATCACTTTTTGAAAACAATAGAATCTATAGAAACTCTTTTTATTAAAATACTAACCGTTTAAACACCCTCGTCTCAAACTCTCGCTCTGTTGACTTAGATTATATGATTAAACTTAAATGCTTAACTCTCGTCCTCACATTTAACCTTTAAAAATACTTTTTGAAAATGATTAGAATTTAATTAACTCTAAAAATTGCTTTCGCCCTGATTTAAAGTTAATGTCCAATTTACACTGTCCAGTTAAAAACTCAAACCGTCGTTCTATTGATTTTAACTTCTTTACGTCTTTTACTCTCGTACAAAAACTTTGGTATTAACCCTGTAAATTGAGACCATAAAAAGAGTGACTATATCTTTAAATAAATTTAAACCAACTTAGTTTTGATTCCTTTATTCCGCTTACTTTACATACCGATATCTAAGTTTATTTAGCCGGACATGCTAAACAAGCCTAAACAATAATTATGCTTAAATACAGCCATATCAGACAAACAGTATAAATAAACAGCAGTACAGAGCATATATAAATTAAAACAATAAATTAATGAACCTGTAATATTAATAGAAATCTTGATTGTTCCCTAGCTTCGATGCTTGAACACTCCACCACAAACCGGTTGGATTTGTTCTTCACAATCTTCGATCAGACAGTAAAATAAAGGCGAAGGAATAAAATACTATGATCTAACGTAAGGTTAGATCCAGTAAAAACTACACAATAGTTTCCGATGTAGAAACTAGTGTGAAAGAAAATAAATTCAATGCTTGGGAAATTAACTAGGAAAAAAAAGGAAATAAAAATTGCTAAGAAAGTAGAGTGCTGGGAAATTAAAAAGCAGGAAAGAAATAATGCACGGTGCCGAAAACGGGAAAATTGAGCGTCCTTGCAGGGTTCCACCATTGGACCTATTTATACCAATCCATCAAGTGACCGTTTCTTCCCAAGTCCTTCAGTAGGTTTTTTCACACGTCAACTGGTCAAGCGAAGAAAAAGGTGAACGTGCTTCTGTTACGCGTCAAAGCCAAAAATATAGGAATGGGGTGTGACGCTCGTCACACCTTGTGTTACGCTCGTAACACTTAGCAGGGGGGCGTGACGCTCGTCACACCTTGTGTGACGCTCGTCACACCTTGTGTGGCGATCGTCACACCTTGTGTGGCGATCGTCACAGCATCACAGCGTCTCTCCTTGTAGTTGTGGGCTGGGCTTTAGTGGATTGCTTTTTTATCCTCTTTTTGCACCTCCTTTTCTTTCTTTTTCACGTATGCTTCAAATAGTGTTACCTAAAATAAATAGAAGGAAAATACCAAGTAATTTCGAATAATATGAAATAAATCGAATCAAATAATAATATAATTTAATTAAATAGAGTCCAAAAGTGTGATATTATTTCATGTTATCATCTCCCTCAGATGGTAAATGGATTTACCACGTGCCTCCATTAATAACTGTTAGGAAATGGTAAAGAAGCTGATACACCAATTCGCCATCAGTCGTCACAAGAAGATGTCCACCACAAGCTTGTTTAACATTCTCCAGGGTCTATAAGAATCATTGAGGGACTATCTTGCCCCGTTTAACGAGGCCACTGTAAGGGTCGTCCCAAAAAACCAAGAAATGTTTAGAGGGGCATTCCAAAACGGACTTAAGGAAAGACACTTTAATAAGCCCCTCGCCTAGAAGCTAGCGCTTTTGTTGGCAGAAGTGGTCACTAGAGTAAGGTTCTACACAAAGGGCGACGAAAGCAATGCTGAAAAGAAGGCGCACAACACCAAGGAATGCGTCCCTAACACCGGGGGATCATACTACCAAAGGAAGAACAATTATACCTTGCCCATAACGAACAAGATTGCTTTCAAAAAGATAGGTAAGGTCACATAGAACTTCACACCTTTGAATACTTGTCATGAGAAGATCTGGTGCGAGGTACTCCACCTGCACAACATCCTTACATCACCTTCTCCTAAGGAAGACGTGATGGGATATGAACCGAGAAGATCGTGCAACTTCTATAGAGTCAAGGGGAATCACATTGACGATTTCTACCAATTCAAAAATGAAATCAAAAGTCTAATATATGAGGGGCACCTCAAGAAATATTTGAAGGGAAGTTCCTCTCATTTTTCAAACAAGTCTAACTCGCGAGATCAAAATGATGTTGGAAGCCCTAGGCCTAACAAAGCCAAATATGAGCCTCAAGGAGAGGGTAGTAAAAGTGCACGCCACATGCTCAACACCATAAGAGGAGGGTTCTTCGGAGCAGGGAAACCAGTTCCATGCGAAGCAGATATGCATGCCAAATGCAAAGGTTAGAAAACATTTCTGGAGGTAGAACTAAAGACAAGCGTTAAAAGAAAAGAACCATGATTTCCTTCTAGGAGATAGATGCAACTGGAATCCACTCTATAATGATGACCTCATGGTCATTACTATCAAGTGTAAGGACTAGGAAATTGAAAGAGTTCTCCTTGATCAAGGGATATTCATAAACATACTACACTATAAGGCGTTTGAAAGACTTCGCCTCGACCCAGAAGACTTGAATCCTTTCACGGGATCGTTGGTTTCCCCCTTTTCGTACAATATGATTATATGGAAACCAACCTTTAACCGGTTGGGCGCCATCTTATCTACTTTATATTTATGCATAAAGTATCCGCTTCCCGATGGGTGAGTAGGATTTATACGAGGAGATCATGAGATTACTATGAAGTGTTATGCAGAAAGCCTCATGTTAAAAATGAGGTACACTCTAGGCGATAAATCCAAGAGGAAGAGCTCGGGAATAACGCCTCCAGGAGAAACCTGTGAAGTTGATGAGGCTTCCCATCCAACCTCTAAAGAGAATGAAGGTTGAAGGTCCAAAAGGGATACCCACTAGAGACATTAACATAGATTTCGTTTTTCATTTATTATTGCTTGATTACTTTATTGGAAAGTTTTATATTCGAGTATTACATATTTGCCAATTGTAAACACAAGTTATTTTGTGGGGTGCACTCTTTTCCCTTTGCACTTTTTCATAGGATGAGAGGTTTTTAATGAGGCACCTCACTTTTATTATTTTAAAATCCATATTTGTTGGTTATTCCTTTCTTTTCAAGAAACCTAAAAGCTCAAGAGAAGATCGCCTAAAGGGGACAATCACTTCGCTGAATCCCCAAGTGGGATCCTTGTCGCCCATAGAGGCGATCATCATGTTAAATCCTCAAGTGGGATCCTTTCTGCCCATAGAGACGATAATTTCTTTGATCCCCAAGTGGGATATTTTCCACCATAGAGGCAATCATCTCTCTAGATCCTCAAATGGAATCCTTGTCACTCAAAGAGGCGATCACTTTATTGGATCCCCAAGTGGGATCCTTGCTGCAATAGAGGTGAGCATTTTGTTGGATCCCAAGTGGGATCCTTGCCGCCCATAGAGTCGATCATCTTGCTGGATCCTCAAGTGGGATCATTACCGCCCATAGAGGCGATCATACCACTAGATTCTCAAATGGGATCCTTGTCGTGTATAAAGATGATCACTTCCTTGATCCATAAGTTGGATCCTGCAGCCCATAGAGACAATCATCATGTTGGATCCTTAAATGGGATTCTTGCCTCCCATAGAGGAGGTCACTTTGCTGGATCCCTATGTGAGATCCTTTTCACCCGTAGATGAGATCATCTCATTGGATCCTTAAATGTGATCCTTGTTGCCCATAGAAGTGATCACTTTGTTGAACCCCCAAGC
The DNA here is from genome assembly GCF_024323335.1 of Lathyrus oleraceus. Classification (NCBI taxonomy): domain Eukaryota; kingdom Viridiplantae; phylum Streptophyta; class Magnoliopsida; order Fabales; family Fabaceae; genus Lathyrus; species Lathyrus oleraceus. The sequence continues at coordinate 234,635,814 of NC_066583.1, read as the reverse complement.
GGAATCCTTGTAGCTCACAGAGGCAATCATTTTTCAAAATCATCAAAGGGAATCCTTGCAATCCTATGGGACGACCAGACACATCCGATTCCTTACACATGATCCTTATGAAACCCCCTTGCAAGAAATCAAATTATTGCAAAAGGGGAAATGATAACAAACGCCCCTAGTGAAACAATAAAAGGGTTAACACCACAAATATAGTCACAAGATAACATAAAAGGCCACTCAAGGGATGCCACTATTCACTATAATTATGAAATCCCCCTATAGGCATATGAATAAAAAAAACGAGTCATAATAAGGACTATTCTTTTTCCACAATCTTTCTGTCTCAAACCATCTAAAAGGGATCCATCAAGCTTAAGTCCAGATCAGGATAAAGAAAGGTGACATGCCTTATCCCCTTCTCAAAATGATGGACAAAGGTCGCCACGATTTCATCCTTGAGTAGCGAGATCTTCTTCTCTAGGCTATCCAAGGTGCTTTGAGCCCTCTCGAATGATTTCTTTAAATGATCTACCTGTTCAAACTGAGCGAGAGCCTGGGTGGTTTCTTCCTGGGTAAGCGCTTTTAAAGCGTCTCGTTTCTCCTTCATTGGCTTTATTATCATCCCACCTTCGTGAGTGTGCTTATTCACGTGGATCACTACCGACTGTAACCCTCAGAGAGTGAGGGAATATTTTTCCCTTTTGCTTTCTCCACTAAGTGGCACTTTATAAGTTGAGCTTCCAGCAAGGAGCGACTGATAATCACCGGGAAAATTCTCAGGGAAGGCGAAGTAGCGATCAACAAACTCGACCATATTAAAAGCATGGTTATTTCACAAAGAGTGCTCAAGAGGGAAAAATTCACCTCATGCCCTCTCCTCGCATAGCCCCACCTAAAGAACTTTCGATGGCCCAAAAGGATCCTCGTCCCTTCAAAGAACCCTGGGAGGACGGGCCTCAACGGCTCACAAAGTCTCACATTGCCTCGCCTTCTTTTAGCCAACCATGTCTTGGGGAAGGAAAATAGGAAGCCTCGCCCGTTGTGGGACATCTACATTTTCACCAGGTGTTCCCTTCTCTCGTCGAGGGGGATCCCTACCATCTCCCTTGTAGATAAAAAATATTTTAAAACGCAATCGTAAACAAAGTTGTTTCAAAAATAATTATTTCATACCTAAATACGCCTCCACTCAATTTCCGTATTCATAATCCTGGTTAATATAGGTGTTAGATTCTACAGAGAGAAAACACCTCAAAATCTGAATCACTTTAGGATCAGGGGGAGAAAGAACACCCGGATCCACCCTTTCAGTAATTCATGGATATGACGACCAGGATAAAGGGAAAATGGCTCAGCCCCCGCCCCCATGGTAATTGGAGAAACACAATCTAGCACTCTTACTCTCACAAACTTGACTTTTCAATCCTCATGCAAGTTTGTGAAGGTTTTAGAAAACATCTGTCGTACCCCAATTTTGTCCGGGCATTTTAATTTCTTTTCAAAATTAATTTCAGTTTCATTTTTGCATCATACACATAACATGACACACATTTGCATCATGAATAAATGCCTGAAATATCAATCAGAGAGAATTTATTTGAGAATTAAAAAAAATCGGTTGAATTGTCAAGAGTTGAAGAAAAACTGTGATTTATTTAATTTTCCGAATAATTTGTACTCAATTTTTAATTGGTAATTTTCTTTTGTCTAGATATTTGAAAATTAGTTAGTTTTTATTTTAGTTATTTAATTAAGTTAGTTAGTTTATCTAAATATTAATTAGTTTGTTTAGTTAGATTTTGTAAAATATTAGTTAGAGTATTTTTTTTAATATTAATTAGTTTTTCTAAATATTAGTTAGTTTTTAAATATTAGTTAGATTTTTCTTTTTAACATTAACTAGTTTTTTTAGTATTAATTAGTTTAAGTGTTAGTTAGCTTTTTTATTAGTTAATTTTTAAATAGTAGTTAGTTAGAGTTTTTAAAATATTAATTAGTTTTTTATTATTTAAAATTATGTATATATATATATATATATATATATATATATATATATAATATATATAATATATATATATATATATATATATATATATATATATATATATATATATATATATATATATATATATATATATGTTAACATTGGATTCTCTTTTCTTCATAAAACAGAAAAAACAAAAAAATAAATAATAAAAACAAAATTCAAAATACTCCAACGTCTCTCATTCTCCTCCACCCAGTGTCTGCTCCACTACCATTCCACTACAACTACCTCCTCTCTCTCGTACGAAAGAAAAAGAAAATGACAAAAAAAAGGGGTAATAAAAGTCATTCACTATTCACTCGGACTCTCGACATTTTTTCACTCTCACAATTATTCCAAAACCCTCACATCTCCCACTCTCCTTCGCCCTACACTCAGAGAAAAAATTCCTCTTCACTTTCTCATTCACCGTCAAAACCCCATTCTCTCTCGCCTCCATCACTTCACAACGCCTTACCGAATCCTTCATCCTCCACCATTGTCTACACTCCTTCACCAACATAACCCTCCTTCCATCCGCCGTTTCAACCGCCGAACCACCAACATAACCCTCGAAATTCCATCGCTTCCGTCATCGTCAAAACCCTCCGCTTCAAACCCCCTTTCGACGCCGTCGCTCTCCACCTCACCGCTCAACGCCTCCAACTTCAAACAACCATCAAAACCCTCCCGTTTCGCCAGCGCTCCGAAACAACCAAACCACCTTAAATCCACCTTCAACCCATTCGCAAACCCTCAAGAAACCCTAACCCATTTTGACTCACATCTCCATTCACCTCACGAAACCCAGATTCGCCGCTCAAGCCATCGCCTCCGCCGTTAGCTCTCAAGTCATCACCAAGAAGTTTTAGAGTTTTGTTGTGTGCTTTACTGTTTTTTCAGGTTATAGATCCATTCCTGGATTTTGTAAATGGGTGAAAGCGTTTTTGGGAGGTAGCGGTTAGTCATCTGGATGCGGTTCTGGCGGATTCAGGAAGCTCGTGACTAGCTAACATCACCAAGCCATTCGTCGAAGTCTTCAACAGAAATAAGCATGTCTTAGCAATAAATCCAACAGTATCATCATTTTGCCCCTTTTTGATTTTGGTTGGTCTTTCGTTTTCTTTCTATTCTTCCGCTGTGTTTAGTTTGTTCAAACTATTATTTTGATATTGTTGAAATTGTTGCTTTGAGTTCACTGTTTTGGATGCCTTGACTTCACTAGATTCAATTCTGTATACCGGCGCTACCGTCCTTGTGGTAGTCGTGGTTCCAGATTGACATATTATTGTTACCATTCATGTTATGTGGTTGTTTGTTTTGAATAGTTTTCTGCACATATGGTTAGTGTTGGTTTTCTGCGCCTATAGTTAATGTTGTTGCGTTGTATGCTTGAGGAGGCCACCATCATTTACTGCCTTAATATTATTAGAAATACAAGTTTGAAGATTTTGGAAACTTATTGATGACAGTTGATTTCCATTCAGCTAAATTAAAAGCTCATAAAAAAAATTGATTTTGGATCTCGGAATTTCTATTGTTGCTGAGGATTGTTTAAAGTTAGAAAAAAGAGGTTTCGGATTTAAAATCAAATTAATATGGAAAATTCACTTCACCACTTCGTTTGTTTTTTCTTAGTTATTTGTATTAATTAAATTGATGAATTAAGAGTTAATTAGATGAATAAACTATTGATTACTTGATTTTGTGGTACCAAAAAGTTCAATATCTATCCTTTGTTTATTCCGTACAAGCAAATAATCATTTTTGATTTACACCACCAATTTCAACTTAAAACGATTCCGAATCAACTCAAGTTACTTTTCACTTTCATAAATAGTATTGGTTCAAAGCGGGGCATTTCCTATCTAAACTTGGTTAATTCTACAAAGTCAATTTTAATCCACCATCTTTTCATAAATCATTTTCATTTTCAATGACATTTCAATTTATCAATACAAACCAATTTCATAAATACAAACTCAAATCATGTTCTTCAAACCATTCAATTCAAACCATTTTTCCAAACCACTTCAATCTCAAAAAGATTTTTTTAAAACATAAATTTGGGATGAAAAGGAGATAGGAAGCGTACGCTTCACTATTTCTCAAGGACTTGAACAATTGGCGTACGCCATATTGCGTGAGTTCTTGTCACCCGATTAAATCTAAATCACACAATATTCAAATCACTTTTCCAAAATCAAATATAATTTCCAAATTCAAATTACTCAAATCAATTTTCAAATCAATATAACTTCTAAAGAATATTTTTTTTATAATATAAATTTGGGATTGAAAAGGAGATAGGAAGCGTACGCTTCACTATTTCTCAAGCACTTGAATAATTGGCGTACGCCATATTGCGCAAGTTCTTGTCACCCGATTGAACTTCAAATCATAATATTTCAAAACATTTCTACAAATTCTATAACCTTTTAATTCCTTATTTCAGATGAAAAGAGGATAGGAGGCGTACGCCTTACTATCTTTCGATTATTCGACTAATTGGCGTATGCCACATTGCTCGAATCTTCGTCATCAAATTAAACCACAATCGATTAAACTCGAATCATCTTTCGATCAAAACCTACCAAATTCAAATCCAAACTATTTTCACAAATCAAATACAATATCCAAACATATCTTTTACAATTTAAACCTCGGATGATAAAAGAGATAGGAGGCGTACGCCTCACCATCTCTCGATTATTTGAATAATTGGCGAACGCCATATTGCACAAATTATCGACGTCCGACTAAAACACGCTAAATAAACTTAGATAAGGGAATAGTAGGCGCACGCCTCATTATTCTTTGAATAAGCAAGTAGGAGGCGTACGCCTCACTACCGTGCGTATTCAGCATCCGCAAACAAAACTTTCAAAATAATTCGAATGAAAAAGGAGTAGAAGGCGGACGCCTTATTACTCCTCGAAAGAATTGGACGATTGGTGAACACCACATTGCTCAATCTTTCGTCGTTCTTCAAAAAAACATTTCAAACAAATCAAACCTAACTTCTCGCCCCGAGCGATCGAAACCAACCAAACCAAAACACCCTAACACATCAAATCAACTTGTCACCCCCCGCGTGACCAAAACCCTTTCAAAAAGAACACTGTCAATCCTTTCTAATGCGCACAACAAACCAGTGCTAGAGCCTCCACCGAGAGTAGACAACGCCAGCGTTTAGCCGTTAGAACGCCGACTTACACAGTCGTTCATCAAAACAAAACACACCCAAATATTCGTAGTGGCCCGAACTACGATTGCTCTGATTTCCTTATTGCACCATAAGGATACGTAGGCAGGAGATTGCTGTATCTTCGCGAGCACACTAATAAAAAACCTCCAATTTCCCCCTCCCGAGGTCTTCATCCATATCTATCATCAATTCTAATCACTCGAAGCAAGCAAATAAACAGTCAATTAACAGTCAAATAGCAAAATCAGACTAAGAGGTTCCCGTTGAGTACAACGGACGTGAGGGGTGCTAATACCTTCCCCTTGCGTAATCGACTCCCGAACCCGAATATGGTTGCGACGACCATTATTCTTATTTCTAAAGGTTTTCTCGATATTTTCCTATTCCTTCATTGGAATGAATAAAGTTCGGTGGCGACTCTGTTTCGAACATTTTTCCGCGTCCTATCGCGAGGGATCGCATTATCATTTTTTGAGGTGCGACAGACTGGCGACTCTGCTGGGGACCCCGCTCCAAGCAAGAGAGAGTCTAGCCTAACTTAGTCTGATTTTGCTATTACTGTTGGAAGATATTCTTTTCTTCCATACTTATTTCTCTGTATCTTATTATGATTGTTTATGTTGTATGTGATTTTTGCTATAATATGGGACTTGGTGTATGCTGTGAGATAAGCTCCATACCCGAGCTTCGAGAAAAACTTAGAACCCGGAGTTGTGTAGTATTGAACCGAGGGGTGTACACCTCATTGGAACAATACGAAGACTCCACCTAGAGTAGATCTGTTTGGAGTTTCCATCACAATATGGCTAGCCCATCATTGCGGTGGAGGTTCTAAACACGATCCGTGACTCTAGGGACATTGCCTTAAACCAAGGTTTGTTTTCATGATTGGTGATTATGTAGTATTGAACCGAAGGGTCTACACCCTGTTCGTGCAATACGAGAATCCCACTTAGATTAGATCATTTCAGAACTCCCATCACGATGTGGCTAGCCCACCATTGCGAGGAAGTTTTGAACTTGATCCGTGAGTCTAAGTTCCTTCCTTGAAAACACAAACTTTAGAACCTACCTTTGGGAATTTCTAGTGATCTGAAAAACCCGTACTTCTTCCTGTTATCCTGACGTACCCGACGTGTGAATATTTTTGAGTCTGTATTCCTCTGTGAAAAAACCTGGCAAAATTTCATGCATTTTCATATCATAAACATGCATTGCATTTCATCTCCCAGAAACAAAATCTCACACCATGTTCTCCCCTTTGTCCAGTAAACGCTGACTACTCGACACCGGTACGAGACACGCCGCAACTACAAGATGACACTTGAACAGCTTGAAGCCAACCAAGTTTCGATGAGGACCGACCTTGACTCCATGCAGGCAAAGATGGATCGCTTGCTTGAGACCATGTTACTCTTGGCCCAGAAGGAGAAGGATGCTGAGACTAACACCGAAGCCAGGAAAATTGCTGCCCAGTTTGGATCACCATCGCTCAGTATCCCTGGAGTAACTGACCTTGATGGTAATCCTGCCCATCCTGAAGGAGGACCGATCCTTATTCCTGTTCCCATGGTCAATGTAAACCCCCATGAGCACTCTGCTACATCTGCTCGCCATGGATCCATGATGGGTGATGAAGATCCATATGACGCTTTCTTCATGCCACAACCCGTCAAACCTGCTGTTGGAGATCTCCCATACCCAACTGTTGATAGACTTCATGCTTTGGAAGAAAAGTTTAAGTCCTTGGAAGTTCACACTACTCCTGGCTTAGACGCCGTTGATATGTGCCTGGTGCCAGGTTTGGTGATTCCGCAGAAGTTCAAGGTCCCGGACTTTGACAAGTACAAAGGGATCAGTTGCCCAAGAACACATCTCAGAGCCTATTGTCGCAAGATGGCCGCCCACATCAATAATGATCAACTCCTGATTCATTACTTCCAAGATAGCCTTAGTGGGGCATCTTTGGAGTGGTATATGCAACTAGAGAGAGGTCAGGTCCAATCATGGAGAGACCTTGCTGAAGCCTTCCTCAGGCATTATCAGTACAACACTGATCTAGCGCCCAATCGCACACAGCTACAAGACATGACTCAACGCAACAATGAGTCATTCAAGGAATACGCACAGCGTTGGAGAGAGCTAGCAGCTCGTGTTCAACCTCCTCTCCTTGACAAAGAGCTAATTGACATGTTTATGGGAACCCTGCACACCCAGTACATGGAAAAGATGGTAGGATCCAGCTTCCCAACTTTTGCTGAGGTTGTCTCCGTGGGAGAACGAATTGAAAGCCAAATCAAGAAGGGAAAACTACATTGTGCTGCCAATGCTTCAAATGGAATGAAGAAACCCTATTCCAATCTCCCGAAGAAGCCAGAAGGGCAGACCAATGCCATAATGAGAGGAGGAGGATATAAGGCATGTCCGTATGCTCCTATGCCTTACGATCAGGTTTCTGCAGTCATCCCAACACCATATCAGCCTCCCTATCAGCAACCGTATCAACAACCTCATCAACAGCCGGCTTACCAGCAGCCACATCAAAATCAACATCAACGTGCTCCACAACCACGTCAACCTAATCAGCAGAGGGCAAGGAGGCCAGAAAGACATTTCGATCTTTTGCCAGTATCATATAGCAAGATCCTCCCCTACCTGTTAAAGGATGGATCGGTTGTTCTGAAGGAGATAACGCATGCAACTCCACCATATCCTCCAGGCTATGACGCCAATGCTCACTGTGAGTATCACATGGGTGCCCCAGGGCACACAATAGAGAATTGTAAGGCTTTCAAGCATAAGGTCCAGGACCTGGTTGATAGTAAAGCACTTACATTCACGCCAGTGAGGCCAAACGTCGCAACAAATCCCATGCCAGCGCATGCAGAATCAAGTGAAGCTCGAAGGTAAAGCTTCCCACCAGCCTGATCACCAGAGAAATTCCGCCGAAGAATCAAGAGATGAAGTCCGTTTCTTTGAATGAAGGCAATCATTATGCCAGTTTTACCATTTTTTGCATTCTTGTAATTTGTCTTGATTGTTTAAGTACCGTATGCTTTAAACATTGTTATTTGTATTTGGTCTTATTAATGGGATGATTATGCATGCTTTGAATCAATCTTTCATCTTCACTCATCTATCACATTTTCAAATCACAAACACATACTTTTCCACCTCACTTTCTTTCACCACACTATTGTTAGTAAATGTTGGAAGGAGGATGACGAAAACAAAACACTCATGATTGATGATCGTATGCTTTCGGATAAAACCTTGCTGATGATGTAGAGGCATTGTTTCAAATCCCCAAACACTGGAGAGATAAGGAGTTAATCCCTAGTCAACCACTTCGAGCCTAGAAGTAGGAGTTTCTTTTGGATCTAAACAACCCTTACGCTTAACCTGGGGCAGGGTAGTGTTCAGTTGATTTGACTACACATTCAAACTACAAAGATGAAACATCTCATACAAAGATCAACCATATGACGTTTTTCACACACATCCTGAAGTGTCGAAGGAACCATACAAATCCAAATTTTATGTCGGTTGTTCTTCAATGACCAATGACTTGGCAGTCACAATTTTCCAAAAAAATAAAAAAAAAGAGCCCGCTAAGTCAAACACCCTAAAAGGAGACTTAGGCAAAAACAGGGGCAATCCCGATGGATTAAAGCTTCAAACAAAGCGGTCCATGCAAAAGTTAGGGACCAAAACAAAAATCGAAAGAGACAATGGAAGTCTCCAACAAAAAAACAAAATTCAGTGACCACCACACCAAAATCAAAGGGTCACCGACATAAAAAAACAAAACAAAATAAGATGGTTGTCATTCCAAGAAACCTTGAATCACCATCTTTATCCTTACACCTGCAAAAGATGAATGTGTGTGAGTTAAACTGAACGTAGGATTGGAGATCATCGTGAAGAAGGGGTGGGTTAAAATTAAACTTTGAGCCTTATATCCTTTTGTTTCAATAACCATGAACCAAGCCACATTACAACCCTCAAAAGACCTAATTGAAGTAGGGTTTATTTTGAAAGCATATTATAGCAAGGTTGAGTAAACTGACTCCTAGATATTTGCTAATATTCTCTTCTCACCATATCACTCACGCACTAGCTAAATCAAGCACCGCGACTGGACACATGATCCACTCGTCACACGATACCACGACACTCCAAATGAATGATTGTTTTTCAAAACTTGCATAACTGTTGCATTAAAATCACCATTTCTTGGATAACAATTCTTAATTGTCAGTAAGTACTTGACATCGAGTAAATTCCAACAAGGGGTAATTCAAGGGGCACTTGATCATTGGTGCTAACACGAATCAAGACCATCCTATGAATCAGGGGCATATCATCTTTTGATCATGTTGACTTAAGAAGTAGTCAGTATAAAACAAATCTCCAAGCATCGGTTGATCAGGGAGAAAAATACTTCAGAACTCAGCCCGCCTGGGGCAGGTCCCTCAAAGGCTAATCAGGGGCAGACCATAGCCAGATTTGGACATCAGAAAACAAACTCAGACCATGTCATTGGATAATCACTCCTAAAGTTTCCTTTCAAGGAGAATTCCTTTGAACACCCTACAAATTGGGGCAAGACAAGTGGCAAGGGGCAAATTCCCTTCATATCTTCAAGACAGTCAAGCAAATTGCATCAGACATTAGTGACTGCTTGAATTCACCACCAAAGTGTCGAAAGTTCATACCAGTCCAACATCATGTCTTGACAAGAATCTATAGGGCACATCAAAGGCATAACCAACATGCATTGATCACGTCGCTATGCTCAGTTATGGGCTGGCCAAACGCATCAAAAGAAGAAGTCGGGATCTTCTCAAAGACGAATTCACAACATATCAACAAGAGATCAAACTTGGGGCACCAAGAGTATCCGCATCTATTACGTGTTCATCACATCATCAACTACCGAGTGTCGGGAAGTCAGATCCTTTCCACCAATCAGTGGTCCAACCCACATTGACAACTACCAGAAGACCCAAAGCCCACCTTGGTGGTACCTTCACAAAAACAAATACAACCAACACTGGTTTCCAGAAGATACACTGCCTTTGAGAGGGGGGGCCAATCCCAAACAAATCGATCATCCTTTGCATTCAAACATGCATCACATGCATCGCATGCATCACCTCATACATAACACATACATATCATTCATGTACATAACACAAATCAAAATCCAAGGTTTAGTCGTAGGCGTCCAGGCCAACCCTCAGTTGAGTCATTGTCACTTCCTCTGAGTGAGTCCCTACCTCGTATTGTTGGGCGTTCCCCATTGAGTTACATCTTTCAACCTTTTGTTGATAAGATATTATCCTCAGCTAAGCCAAGAAATGTTTCTCCAAACACTTACCTTGTTTCACGTTGAGCGTCCCTCAATGATTCGTTTCCCATAACCTTTTGTTGATGGAAACTACATCTCCCCAGAGAACATGGTTCTCCAACCTTTTGTTGTCAATACCCCGAGCAAATCTTACCCATTAATGTTCCAACATTACCCAACAAATCAGGTTTACTGAGCTTTGACAGTAAGTCTTACTTGTCCAATATTTTTCCCACTATCATCCTTTTGGTGAAAGTCTATTGAGGAATAATATTAATCATCACCCTGTTTACGATCACCGTTATCCTTTTGGTAATGGTAAATCCTTGACATTTGTAATCTTACTGTCATCCTTTTGGTGTCGAAGATCCTTGAAGTTTTGGTCCTAACCTTCATCCTTTTGGTGAATGGTGACCTCTGCAATTATTACAGTCTACCGTCATCCTTTTGGTGTCGGCGATCCTTATGGTGATAAGCAATCCTTGTCATTTTGGTTCAATCATCATCCTTTTGGTGATGACGTCCAGTTCAATCTAAAATCATCCTTTTGGTGATAGAGACTATGGAATTCAGTTTAAGCTATCATCCTTTTGGTGATAGTGACATATCGAAAGTCCAACCCCTACTGTCATCCTTTTGGTGTCAGTAATATTTGAAGTTATTATAACTTATTATCATCCTTTTGGTGGTAACGAGTTTTGAAGTTATAATCTCACCTTCATCCTTTTGGTGATGGTGATTGTGGATTCATTATCATCCTTTTGGTGATAACGAGTTCTGTTGTGTTGTAGTGCCATCATCCTTTTGGTGATGGTAACTATCGACTTATTATCATCCTTTTGGTGGTAACAAGTTTTGTCGTTTGACAATGCCTTCATCCTTTTGGTGATGGTGATTGTTGACTTCTTATCATCCTTTTGGTGATAACAAGTTTGTGTCTTGATCCTACCTTCATCCTTTTGGTGTTGGTGATCAGTTGCGTGTGTGCTTATTATCATCCTTTTGGTGGTAACTAAGTTTTGTCGTTTGACAGTACCTTCATCCTTTTGGTGATGGTGATTATCATCCTTTTGGTGATAACGAATTTGTCTTGATCTTACCTTCATCCTTTTGGTGACGGTGATCAATTGCGTGTGTGCTTATTATCATCCTTTTGGTGGTAACTAAGTTTTGTCGTTTGACAATACCTTCATCCTTTTGGTGATGGTGATTGTTGACTTCTTATCATCCTTTTGGTGATAACAAGTTTGTGTCTTGATCCTACCTTCATCCTTTTGGTGATGGTGATCAATTGCGTGAGTGCTTATTATCATCCTTTTGGTGATAACAAGTTTGTGTCTCGACAATACCTTCATCCTTTTGGTGATGGTGATTATCATCCTTTTGGTGATAACAAGTTTTATCTTTTAATTATACCTTCATCCTTTTGGTGATGGTGATTATCATCCTTTTGGTGATAACAAGTTTGTGTCTTGATTATACCTTCATCCTTTTGGTGATGGTGATTATCATCCTTTTGGTGATAACAAGTTTGTCTTGATCCTACCTTCATCCTTTTGGTGATGGTGATCAATTGCGTGTGTGCTTGTTATCGTCCTTTTGGCGATAACAAGTTGTGTCTTTTAATTACACCTTCATCCTTTTGGTGATGGTGATTGTGTTGACTTATTATCATCCTTTTGGTGATAACAAGTTGTGTCTTTTAATTATACCTTCATCCTTTTGGTGATGGTGATTGTGTTGACTTATTATCATCCTTTTGGTGATAACAAGTTTGTTGTGTGACTATACCTTCATCCTTTTGGTGATGGTGATCATTGAAGTTATCTGACTTATTATCATCCTTTTGGTGATAACAAGTTTTGTTGTTGGATCTTACCTTCATCCTTTTGGTGACGGTGATCTTTGAAGTTGGTGAGTCAACTATCATCCTTTTGGTGATAGCCTTGATACTATACTCTCTGTAATGGAAAACTTTACCAGAATAACCATCATCCTTTTGGTGACGGACATCATCCTTTTGGTGATGACTACTGTTAAAGCTCAGCTTATCCATCATCCTTTTGGTGACGACGATCCTGAAAATCATGGTGAATCTCTGTCATCCTTTTGGTGTCAGAAAACCGGTCCAACCTTTGTCTTCACAGCAGAAACGACCGTTGCTAGATTTGAGTGTCGACTCGAGGGTTGGCATTGATGTTACATCCTACCCCTACTACCCTGGCATCCATTGCCTTTTCACCTCCATTGCATTCCAAAGGACAAAATTCGGATCCTTTCGTATTTAATTACCTTCCACCACGAATGTATGATGACCATTGTCATTTTTACCTTCTAGTTCAAGATAATTAAATAGGGGCAGCTGTCGTACCCCAATTTTGTCCGGGCATTTTAATTTCTTTTCAAAATTAATTTCAGTTTCATTTTTGCATCATACACATAACATGACACACATTTGCATCATGAATAAATGCCTGAAATATCAATCAGAGAGAATTTATTTGAGAATTAAAAAAAATCGGTTGAATTGTCAAGAGTTGAAGAAAAACTGTGATTTATTTAATTTTCCGAATAATTTGTACTCAATTTTTAATTGGTAATTTTCTTTTGTCTAGATATTTGAAAATTAGTTAGTTTTTATTTTAGTTATTTAATTAAGTTAGTTAGTTTATCTAAATATTAATTAGTTTGTTTAGTTAGATTTTGTAAAATATTAGTTAGAGTATTTTTTTAATATTAATTAGTTTTTCTAAATATTAGTTAGTTTTAAATATTAGTTAGATTTTTCTTTTTAACATTAACTAGTTTTTTTAGTATTAATTAGTTTAAGTGTTAGTTAGCTTTTTATTAGTTAATTTTAAATAGTAGTAGTTAGAGTTTTTAAAATATTAATTAGTTTTTATTTATTTAATAATTATGTATATATATAATATATATATATATATAATATATATATATATATATATATATATATATATTATATATATATATATATATATATATATATATGTTAACATTGGATTCTCTTTTCTTCATAAAACAGAAAAAACAAAAAAATAAATAATAAAAACAAAATTCAAAATACTCCAACGTCTCTCATTCTCCTCCACCCAGTGTCTGCTCCACTACCATTCCACTACAACTACCTCCTCTCTCTCGTACGAAAGAAAAAGAAAATGACAAAAAAAAGGGGTAATAAAAGTCATTCACTATTCACTCGGACTCTCGACATTTTTTCACTCTCACAATTATTCCAAAACCCTCACACTCCCACTCTCCTTCGCCCTACACTCAGAGAAAAAATTCCTCTTCACTTTCTCATTCACCGTCAAAACCCCATTCTCTCTCGCCTCCATCACTTCACAACGCCTTACCGAATCCTTCATCCTCCACCATTGTCTACACTCCTTCACCAACATAACCCTCCTTCCATCCGCCGTTTCAACCGCCGAACCACCAACATAACCCTCGAAATTCCATCGCTTCCGTCATCGTCAAAACCCTCCGCTTCAAACCCCCTTTCGACGCCGTCGCTCTCCACCTCACCGCTCAACGCCTCCAACTTCAAACAACCATCAAAACCCTCCCGTTTCGCCAGCGCTCCGAAACAACCAAACCACCTTAAATCCACCTTCAACCCATTCGCAAACCCTCAAGAAACCCTAACCCATTTTGACTCACATCTCCATTCACCTCACGAAACCCAGATTCGCCGCTCAAGCCATCGCCTCCGCCGTTAGCTCTCAAGTCATCACCAAGAAGTTTTAGAGTTTTGTTGTGTGCTTTACTGTTTTTTCAGGTTATAGATCCATTCCTGGATTTTGTAAATGGGTGAAAGCGTTTTTGGAGGAGGTAGCGGTTAGTCATCTGGATGCGGTTCTGGCGGATTCAGGAAGCTCGTGACTAGCTAACATCACCAAGCCATTCGTCGAAGTCTTCAACAGAAATAAGCATGTCTTAGCAATAAATCCAACAGTATCATCATTTTGCCCCTTTTTGATTTTGGTTGGTCTTTCGTTTTCTTTCTATTCTTCCGCTGTGTTTAGTTTGTTCAAACTATTATTTTGATATTGTTGAAATTGTTGCTTTGAGTTCACTGTTTTGGATGCCTTGACTTCACTAGATTCAATTCTGTATACCGGCGCTACCGTCCTTGTGGTAGTCGTGGTTCCAGATTGACATATTATTGTTACCATTCATGTTATGTGGTTGTTTGTTTTGAATAGTTTTCTGCACATATGGTTAGTGTTGGTTTTCTGCGCCTATAGTTAATGTTGTTGCGTTGTATGCTTGAGGAGGCCACCATCATTTACTGCCTTAATATTATTAGAAATACAAGTTTGAAGATTTTGGAAACTTATTGATGACAGTTGATTTCCATTCAGCTAAATTAAAAGCTCATAAAAAAAATTGATTTTGGATCTCGGAATTTCTATTGTTGCTGAGGATTGTTTAAAGTTAGAAAAAAGAGGTTTCGGATTTAAAATCAAATTAATATGGAAAATTCACTTCACCACTTCGTTGTTTTTTTCTTAGTTATTTGTATTAATTAAATTGATGAATTAAGAGTTAATTAGATGAATAAACTATTGATTACTTGATTTTGTGGTACCAAAAAGTTCAATATCTATCCTTTGTTTATTCCGTACAAGCAAATAATCATTTTTGATTTACACCACCAATTTCAACTTAAAACGATTCCGAATCAACTCAAGTTACTTTTCACTTTCATAAATAGTATTGGTTCAAAGCGGGGCATTTCCTATCTAAACTTGGTTAATTCTACAAAGTCAATTTTAATCCACCATCTTTTCATAAATCATTTTCATTTTCAATGACATTTCAATTTATCAATACAAACCAATTTCATAAATACAAACTCAAATCATGTTCTTCAAACCATTCAATTCAAACCATTTTCCAAACCACTTCAATCTCAAAAAGATTTTTTTAAAACATAAATTTGGGATGAAAAGGAGATAGGAAGCGTACGCTTCACTATTTCTCAAGGACTTGAACAATTGGCGTACGCCATATTGCGTGAGTTCTTGTCACCCGATTAAATCTAAATCACACAATATTCAAATCACTTTTCCAAAATCAAATATAATTTCCAAATTCAAATTACTCAAATCAATTTTCAAATCAATATAACTTCTAAAGAATATTTTTTTTATAATATAAATTTGGGATTGAAAAGGAGATAGGAAGCGTACGCTTCACTATTTCTCAAGCACTTGAATAATTGGCGTACGCCATATTGCGCAAGTTCTTGTCACCCGATTGAACTTCAAATCATAATATTTCAAAACATTTCTACAAATTCTACAACCTTTTAATTCCTTATTTCAGATGAAAAGAGGATAGGAGGCGTACGCCTTACTATCTTTCGATTATTCGACTAATTGGCGTACGCCACATTGCTCGAATCTTCGTCATCAAATTAAACCACAATCGATTAAACTCGAATCATCTTTCGATCAAAACCTACCAAATTCAAATCCAAACTATTTTCACAAATCAAATACAATATCCAAACATATCTTTTACAATTTAAACCTCGGATGATAAAAGAGATAGGAGGCGTACGCCTCACCATCTCTCGATTATTTGAATAATTGGCGAACGCCATATTGCACAAATTATCGACGTCCGACTAAAACACGCTAAATAAACTTGGATAAGGGAATAGTAGGCGCACGCCTCATTATTCTTTGAATAAGCAAGTAGGAGGCGTACGCCTCACTACCGTGCGTATTCAGCATCCGCAAACAAAACTTTCAAAATAATTCGAATGAAAAAGGAGTAGAAGGCGGACGCCTTATTACTCCTCGAAAGAATTGGACGATTGGTGAACACCACATTGCTCAATCTTTCGTCGTTCTTCAAAAAAACATTTCAAACAAATCAAACCTAACTTCTCGCCCCGAGCGATCGAAACCAACCAAACCAAAACACCCTAACACATCAAATCAACTTGTCACCCCCCGCGTGACCAAAACCCTTTCAAAAAGAACACTGTCAATCCTTTCTAATGCGCACAACAAACCAGTGCTAGAGCCTCCACCGAGAGTAGACAACGTCAGCGTTTAGCCGTTAGAACGCCGACTTACACAGTCGTTCATCAAAACAAAACACACCCAAATATTCGTAGTGGCCCGAACTACGATTGCTCTGATTTCCTTATTGCACCATAAGGATACGTAGGCAGGAGATTGCTGTATCTTCGCGAGCACACTAATAAAAAACCTCCAATTTCCCCCTCCCGAGGTCTTCATCCATATCTATCATCAATTCTAATCACTCGAAGCAAGCAAATAAACAGTCAATTAACAGTCAAATAGCAAAATCAGACTAAGAGGTTCCCGTTGAGTACAACGGACGTGAGGGGTGCTAATACCTTCCCCTTGCGTAATCGACTCCCGAACCCGAATATGGTTGCGACGACCATTATTCTTATTTCTAAAGGTTTTCTCGATATTTTCCTATTCCTTCATTGGAATGAATAAAGTTCGGTGGCGACTCTGTTTCGAACATTTTTCCGCGTCCTATCGCGAGGGATCGCATTATCATTTTTTGAGGTGCGACAACATCCACTAGGAAAAGGGTGCAACGTCACCTACCATTTGGTGGGGAAAATTTTCGTCCCAAAAGAAAAGAAGAAACATGAAAGGAAGAGAGGAAAGGTTCTTGAAATAAATAAATTTAAAGGATATATATATATATATATATATATATATATATATATATATATATATATATATTATATATATATATATATATATATATATATATATATATATATATATATATATATATATTACGTATATCTCGGAATTCCCGAAGTCGTTATAAGTTATTGAGGCCGAGTATGGAGATATAATATGTCATGTACTTACAGAGAATGACAAGTGTCGAGTTGCCACAGATGAAGCAAGTCGGAGCCCAAGCTTTAGGGTTATCAGAGACGTGTTGGTAGAAAACATGTACATATCGACATAACGATTATTAGGCAGCTTTGTGGTTTCATGAGAGTTACATAAAGTTATCAAAAAGATGTTACATGATAATAATGAGAGTGGAAAACATTATGTCTATCATTTAACATGGAACATGAGGAGACACTTCTTAATGATCTTAGAGATTAAAAATGAGTATAAAAAGGCTTCCTGCAGAGGGAAGAAAGACACACAAAAAATATCACCTAAGTTACAATAAATTTATGGTCTCAGATCCTCGAATAAAGGTTTGGAGAGTAGTTGACTCAGGCCAAATTTCCTATCAACTAGGTTCGGTTGGTATAAACCAAGGTTGATCCCAGTTTTCTTGGTGGTAAGTCTCGTCTACAGAGGTGAAGGACGAAGGCATTCCAAAAAAATGTCATGAATAACCTCCTCCTATTTAGTAGAAGGGTTTGGAAATGATGTACGAAACCATGCCGGACCATATCACCGAGTAGAAAAGGGTGCCATCGATGGGTTAAAAGTGTTTCATTTGTAAAAAATGTAGAAGTACCTCTTAAAGGTTGCCCTAGATATTGTCTTGCTGTCATCATGAGTGATTCGAGCAAGTTGTGTACCATTAGCACCTATCTTAGTACTATGAGGGACTTGGACGTCAATGACATAAGCAATACTGTAACTACCAAACAGGTCCCTCAATCTAAAAACCATCTACCCCTCGCCTAAGGTCTTCAGACGCATGTCCTAGCGATTCATAAAGGCTTGCCACGATTGGTTTGTTGAGGCAGTCATTCACCCATATCATAAAGTCGGGTAGCCAATGATATCTACATCGGTGATTTAAATCCCGTGAGGGAAGAAGATGTAACAACATAGCCATTAGGTCAGAAAGGCGTGTGTTCACGAGTGTCGATGACATCACCAGAGCCCCGATGCTCTTCGATCAAGGTACTGTAAGAATGACTCAAAACTTTAAAATTAGTGTCAATGAAAGGCTTGTAATATTCCCTACTAGGCCAAAGGCTAGCAATATCAGCAAGGTCAAAAAGGGTGGGAGTAACCATCCGATAAGGTAGTTAGAAGGTGTTGGTAGAAACCTCCCAAAAACATATCACTGCAAGAAACATCACATGATTTCATATGGGGCCTACCTTGGAGAGTTGAATAAGGTCGTAAATCCCTTGTTCTTACCATGCATGTATTTTCTATAACCCTACCCTGTCTAGCCAAGTAATATAAGCTGATTCGGTGGTTTCAAAAGGGGGAAAGAGCAGAATACTCTTTTTTTTAGAAACCCAAAGTCAAAGGAATAACATTTGAAAGCCATAGGGCCTCAGTTCTCTTTTTAACAACCGGAAAATAAGTGGTTAAAATGCATGGGTGGTTTAGAAGCTTCAAGGATAGGTCCCATTAGAGAAAAGGTGGTACTTGGAACTGAATAAGGAACCAACAAGTTCGCATACCAAGGATGTCTTTGAGTGTCTTCTAGAGGAGGTTCCCGAACATGCATCTGATCATTGACCAAAATCAACTAATCAAGAACAACAACAAAGGATGGTCAAGAATGACGTTTAGGTACCATTTCTGGGGTTAAATAAGATGAGAATGTTGTAAAAATAATGGACGGAACTATTTAGGGTTTTGTTTTTCATTGGCTTCAGAGAGGAGAATGAGGGAAGAAAATGTATATGGAAGAAGAGGCTTAAATAGACAAAGAAAATGTGACAAAAAGTTTCTCCCAGGAACGTGGACAAATGGCATGTTTGGAACCAATGAACAACCTTAAAACGAAAAAACTATGATAAATAAAATCTCAAATCATGGTTTATTGGCTATTTAATGACCTTGGAGTTCGGGGTAATGATGCACTAACATTTGCACATTTTAAAGATGTAATGTTTGGTAGAAAGTTAGTCATAATGACTTGCAACAAGCATGACTGAGGTGACGTGGCACAAAGTGTGAACAATGACAGAGTAGTTACAAACAATGCCACCTTTCTCCCCTCAGGTATGGGTCGACAATGACATTTTTTGGGGGACATCTATTACACTTGGTTTTTCAGCTACTAAAAAGTCAACAAAAAATGTCAATGAAAAAACATTTACCGTGAGAAAGCATTAATGAAGTGTATTTAAAAGAGCATTAATGATAAGTCGTCGACATACCAACAATGAAAGGCCGACCGAGCTGTCGACACAACGAGATGTGGTTTGGAGAGCTCTTAGGGATAAATCCCCAAGAACCAGATCATTGGGAAATATGTCCAAAATCTCGAAAAAGGAAGTCGACAGATACCTTTATTCCTTCAAGAGGGATAATCGACTAAACCACGTGATGTAAAAGGCTTAGTAAATTTATAAGTCTTGAATCCCTGATAGTCAGTGTCGATGGCACGTTGAAGCGGTTAGCACCGAGGGTTCGTGAAGAAGTGGGAAACAGTTACCACTTAGCGTGGGTTTTGAACAGAGAGTGTCTTGGAAGAGCACAATAATGAGAACTTGAAGATTGAACGTGGAGTAAATGCAGTAGTCCCGCAATAATCATAACTGTCGTCGACGAATACTTTATAAATAGAATAAATAGCATACTCATACATAAGATCAAGGGTCTAAAATTTCATACATATTCTCCATACCACTGGAGCACCCGGGTCAAAGAGTGAAATAGTTGAGTGAGAAATATGTATACGTTTGCGTCCACTCTTTTTTAGTCTTTTTGCTTCCTTAAATGGAACATGTATTTTCACTTTTGCTTTGTTTAATGTCATTTATTGCATTTTACCTTATCATTTATCACAACCTAGCTTCAATTAAAGTATTTTTCTACGTTGCATTCAATTCACACGCACGTGTGTTCATGTAAATTATTTGCACAAATTGCTTTGGAGATTTTTCGAATTAATCTCACAGACTTTCAAACTCGTGATTGCTTATCAAAAACTCTAGTAAATAATATAGTGATGCTGAAGATATAAAATTGACATCTGGATATGTGTTCATGTTAGGTGGTGCGCCAGTCGCATGGAGTTCAAGAAAAGATCTGGTGGTAGCTTTATCATCATGTGAGGCAGAATACATAGCAACTTCGATATGTGCATGTCAAGCGACATGGATGGTGAATCTAGTCAAAGAAATTACAGGGAAGAATAATGGAGCAATGACTATGAAGATCGACATGATGTCTGCTATCAACATGGAAAAGAATCTGATAGCACACAGAAGAATCAAACACATCAAAATGAGATTCCATTACCGGAGATAGCAGGTAGCAAATGGAAAGTTGAGCTTGGAGCATTGTAGATCAGAGAATCGGATTGTAGATATAATGACAAAGGCTATGAAGGTCGAATTGTTCAAGAGACTAAGAACAATGATGAATGTAGATAGTGTAGACACAACAAATTAGATGGTGCGTTAAATATGTAATTCTTTGTGTTGAAGTCAAAATAGTATATTTGTATTCGATGGGTGTCGAAATTAGTTTGTGTCGAACAAAATCTGTATTTTTTATATTTGACAGAAAGTCAAATATAGTCTGTCGAAGCATTCAGTCAAAGTATGTAGTTGTCGAAGGAGTCGATATAGTCGAAATAGTTAACTTAGCCTAGTTTTAGTTGAGTTAATTATTTTTATGATTACTTAGGGTACAAGTAATCTCATCTATAAATAGAGAGGAGTTCTATTTCATTTGTAACACGTTTTGTAGTTGTATCGTGTAGTTTCAAAAATCACCGTTGTGATTAACACATTCATCTTTTTCCTCCATAACACGTTTTGCACAAGTAATACGTTTTGCACAAGTAATACATTCATCTTTTTCCTCCATAATTTCTTTTTTCTCTCAATTTAAAATTGCAGAGTTTTCTTGTTTCAATTCTCTGTATAATGTAGAATCATCTTATAACAAAGAAATAATCATTTCATCCGAATAAATAGTGAAAAATAAGAGGCATGATCAATTAGAAAGATTAATTCTTGTTCATCAAAATTGATTCGGTTAACTTTAAAATTGAAGTTTTTCCAATATTTTCGAAGATCGCCGTTGATATAAAAATACAGTGGAATCGTTAAAGAACAATTCCCAGATATGAATCCAGAACTCAAAACTCCAGATGATCCAAAGTAGACCATTTTTTTTAAAGTGTTGTTAGTAATGATAGATAGAATGATGAACTTTGAAACGATCTTCTAGCTTTTTAAGAAGGTATGGATGTACATGAAAATACTTTGATTGCTCAAATCTGTAATTACCGTGAGTGAGGTTTTTCTTTTAACTTTTATAGTAATTTCATAAGACTCGAGGCATTAAAATATTCTTGAGAGAACACATCTTTGTATCTAACTAACCATGATGATTGAGTAGTCCCTATGATGAATGTATTTTTTTCCGATAATTATCACTTATTCAATTATTTAATGTCACGATCGTCTTATCAGTTATCTAATAATATCATAAGTTTTGGACTAATGTCTAACAAAACTTTCGCTACCAAATTTTCTTCCTAATAATAAATGTTGCAAGCTATATATGTCACCATTCTATGCTACAAATTTACAATATAATATACGACATGAAAGCTTCCTTTAAGTGTGAGAGATTAATCAAGGGACACATGGTTTTGTATCAAGCCAATTGATGTGAAATTCTCCATACTATACAAATACAATCCATATGCTATGTCACACTCGTACTATATATCCCCTCCGTTTAAAATTTATGTTTAGATTTTTTGTATATTTTAGCTAAGTTAATTTTATTAATTATTAATGTGTTTATTATCATTAAAAATATATAATGAAATATGTTTTTTTAGGAATAGTTTATATGGATTAATTAAATAGTATAACAAAAAAAATATTTAAATAAAAATATAAATAACATTTTTTTTAATAAATATGACATTGAAGGGGTACTCATTACTCTATAGTTTAAAATAAATAATTGTTATTTACATTTTTATTTAAACTTAAAAATGAATTTAATTTTTATATGCAGTCGGTATAAATATTTAAAATGTTAGTGCATCACAAACCATTATGCAAAGAATCTGTCCTGATTTTTTAGAGATCGAGAGCAAATGATAAAAATAGATTTTTAATAAAAAAATATAATTTTTTAAAAAGAACAACTTTGTATTCGTTAAATAAAAAAATATTATTGTATCCATTTTTTAAATCAAATTATTGTATTCCTCAGTGTTGACATTATTTATGACTAATTTTTTCCTTCAACACGAATACAACAAAAATATTTTCACAAATCTAAATAAATATTAAAAATAATATTATAATCAATTTTGATATAAACTTTTTCATAAGTGAAAATTATTAAATTAAAATTATAGACTAACTATGGTAAAATTTTTAGACAAGGTAATATCCTTGTAATGACTACACATAAAAAAAAATATAATAAGGAGGATTAAATCCAAAACCTTTACTACTATGTTTAAAAATTAATCTCCTGTTGTTTGACAAATAACAAACTCATATTAATTTTTCATTTTTTAATTTATTTAATAGACTATTAAATATATATTTTAATTTTTTAAAATAAAATGAAACTCCTTAAATTAGAGATTCTGGACTAAATACCGTTGCTTAACGCCGATCTTGATTATACATATGAATTTAAATGTGATTCAAATAAAATTTAAATATTCTTATTGATCTAACAGTTGACATAAATTGATAGTGTAAATATACTTACATTATCAATACATTTAAATTAAATATTTAGAAAAGAATATATATGAATAATAATTTTTTTAAAATTATAATAAAAATAAATAAATTACATGACCATGAAAACATGAATTAGTTCAACTTTAGAAAACATGAATTTGATCTATGATAAATTTTTCTAGTCACAGCTTTATGTATGGTTGGCAGTAGAATATTTTTTTGTCTAAACTTTTTAAAAATTCGATTGAAACTTAAATATTTAAAGTGTATATTATATTAAACCTTGTAAATAATTCATTTTACTTATTTATAATAGGTTTAAAAGACCTTAAAACCTATCTAAAAATATATTCCACACTAAATCTAACAAAATTCAGCAATGTGTCAGTCAGAATTTCTACCAGCTTAAAGAAAAGGTAATAAAATGATAAACACAGAGTGTGCCATAACATTCAATGATATATTGATAATTATTTTATATAAAAGTAAATATTTGAGAAAGACGATGATAATTGATCACTATAGGTTGAAATATGTTTGAAGTGTATTATAGGTTTATTTTTAAGTTTCTACTCTATCATATGTTTATTTTTAAATATGACTTTAGGTTTTTTTAAAAATCTAATTAGCTATTTTAAATATTTATTTTATTTAAACATTTATAAATAAGTAAATCAGTTGATATTAAATAAATTAAAAAATAAAATTTTAATAAGATTAAATAATTTTTTTACTTATTCACTTGATTTTACTTATTATGATATGTTTTATGATATTATTTATGAGATTAATTGAAATACACTGTCAGTGTAAAAGGATTTTACACCATGAATTAAGTATAGACGTTGGATATTAAAAGAAGTTTGACTTTTATTTTAAAAATCTATAAAGTAATATAAACGGGTGATGGTGATGAACCGACGGTGTAAAACTTTTTACACTGACAGTGTATAGTAATTAATCTCATTATTTATTTAAAAAAACTTATAAAAATAATAATTTATGATACTATTCATAAGATTTTTCTAACTTATTTTCATAAATTATTTAAGCTAACTAACTTTATTTTCATATCTTAATTAAAATTATAAAATATAATATAATAATAATAAAACTATTTTTACTTATTTAAATATGTTATTTTGATAGACTTAAATAAATTTCAATGACATGTGACCTAGATTTTTTAATGAAATCGCTTTTTAAAAAAATTTAAATTTTTTCTATTTAAAAAAAAATCTAATCTTTAGAATTTTTTTACACAAGCAAATTCAATTCATATCATTAATCAAAAGTTGTTCAATACTATGCCTAGGCCAATAATCGTTTGCTTACGCTAACACGTGGGCAATCGAATTCGTTTGACGTTTAACAAACTTCATCTCAAAGTTGGAATGAAAAACTAGGATGTTCATTAATACAAGAGACAATTAAACTAAACTCAGAATTACCATCATATTTGTTGTGTAGCGCTTGCACCACCATTTGAGAGTCACTCTCAAAGATAAGATGGTCCAACTGCATGTGAATGTTTGTTTGCATTACTTCCTTTAAGGCCAACATCTCTCCCTCTATTTCAGATAAGAGGCCAAAATCTCAAGTTGTTCTAGCTTTGATGAATCTCTTATTACTATCCCTTAAGCATCATCCCCTATTAATTGTTTATTTTTGGTTATTAAACTTTGCATCAACATTACATTTCAACTATCCTACACTCATGTCACACCATCGGATGATCAATGTTGTCGTTATGAGAAGAATATAATTTTTGGGCTTGAAATCAATCCTGTCAAGCATTAAAAGCTTGCATGTCTAACTTGTTCGCGTCCTCCATTTCGTTGTTCCAAATCCAGTTATTCCTATTATTAAAAATAACCTACAGCATAACAATGACTTTTCCTGCTACATGCTTATCTTCCTTGCTATAGATATTAAGAATGATGAATTTTGCATCATTAAATAATGTACTCTAGAAACAATAATGTGGTTCAAACATGCATCTATGCGGCATTAAGCAGTCGTCGGACACCCAAAGAAGACATGACAATAATCTTCCTCGTTACCTTCACACAATTCACAATTATCAGGACACAACACAACGATTTGACGGAGTCTAATACACGTCGGAAGACACCCACGACAAATTTTCCAAAACAAATGCTTAGTATCGGGGGACTATAATTTTTCATAAACTACCTCAATCCCATCCACTCCAAGGGTAAGATAAATGGATTGATCTTTCTTTAGCAATTTATAACCATTTTCACACTATAATTACCATAATACTTTTCTTCCATACCAAACAATCCTCCTTCACATCCTTTAACATTGGCACTTCACGATTGCCAAGCAATCCGACTTAGATTTAAATAAACTAAGTTGTAGACCTTTATTAATTTACTTGGTTTTATGCTTATGTTAATAACCAATACAAATTCGCAACAACTAAATTTGTATGCACGTTAAATTAATAAAACATATTAAATCTTCAAATCCAAACTCCAATTCTAAAAGCAACAAAACACATTCAGAATCCAATGATCAAAACTGATATCTAGCAAGCAAAAACTTGAAAGAGAAACGTTTGTGAGATAGATCAGAAAATTTTCTTTTGAGACAAGTGTGCGCCATAAATATTGCTATTTGATTTTATTTTAATATTTCTTTGTGCTTAAATTTTTATTTTATATAAAAAGATAGATTTTAGTTATGCATATATAAGTCAAATTATTAAAATTTGTTTTTGTTAATAATTTATGTCTTACATATTTTATTAATTATTTTTAAAAATATTAAATCTAATATTTTTAATAAAACAATTAATACAAAATTAAATATGTTAGATTGTGTATCTTTGTAGGCCAACTTAGGTTATGTTTGGTAAGACATGTTATCAAATTTATTGTTTATAATTTATAATCTCATATGATAATTTAAACATAACAATCTTTTCATAAGGAACTTATAGCTTAATTTACTAATTTATAACTCATTTTTTACACGCTATTTCAAATAGCATTTTATCTTATAGCTTATAGCTTATCATATTTTCTTTCAGTTTTATTTTTATTATTTTAACAAAAATTCTCTTTTATTTTTTATAATTTATTTTAATATAAAATAAAATAAATATGTATGAAATGCCTTTTATGTCATTTTATATTTATAAGTTAGTTAAACAGTTAATTTTACCAAACACTTGAATTAACTTATTAACTATTAGTCATCAACCATCAACCATCAACTATAAACTATAAGCTATCAATCATCAGTCATCAACTATAAATTATAAGTTAGCTTATTAGTCAACCGCTAATTTTATCAAATAAAACATTAGTCTATTTTCACCCTTAAATATAAAGTATTTTATGGTTTTAATAATAAAAATGATATTCCTACACCACAAACATTTATATATATAGATATATATATATATATATTATATTATATATAGATATATAATATTATATATATATATATATATATATATATATATATATTATATAATATATATATAATATATATATATATATATAATATATATATATATAGATATATATATATATATATATATATGAGTTTAATTGAAATATACTGACATTGTAAAAGGATTTTCCACCGTCAGTTAATCATAAACGTCAGATATTAAAAGAAGTTTGACTTTTATTTTAAAAATCTATAAAGTAATACAAACGGATGATGGTGATGAATCGACGGTGTAAAACTTTTTACACTGACAGTGTATAGTAATTAATCTCTCTCTCTCTCTCTCTCTCTTCTCTCTCTCTCTATCTATCTATCTATCTATCTATCTATCTATCTATCTATATATATAATATATATATATATTATATATATATATATATATATTATATATATATTATATATATATAATATAAATAAATAATATATATATATATATATATATCATATTTCATTTTCACCAATACGATAAATAGCTAAACATTATAATAATATATATATATTTTTAAAATATAAAAAAAAAAATTTTTATTTTATATATAGAATTAAAGGATATTGGTATAAAATTATGTGATTAATCGACTACATAACTTCATTAATAAATATTTTACATTTTATTAACCTACTTTATTTATTTCTAAAAATCATTTTTAATATTTGGACGTTTATTAATCAACTTCATAGCGTTATTAACTAAGTTTTTATTTTTCATTAATCAACTTTATTTTATTACTAAAAATTATTTTTAATATTTATACATTTATTAATCAATTTTATTAATCAATTTTTTATATTTCATTACTTAAAATCACTGTTCACGAGCACTATTGACGGAAACACTGCTCATATATTATTATGACATTGTTCATGAATATATTTTTTTATTTAAAAATATATTATTATCATCTGTATAAATATGATAAATAATGTATACGATATAAATATTAATGTGAACATTTTTATTTTAATAAAGATTAATTTCCTTAAAAAGGAATCTATTAGAAAACATAGTGGATACTCCTCCATCAATATAGCTTTCTTCATACTAAAGAAAGAGGAATTGAACTCATCACCGTTTATTTAATGTGTCCAAATCACTTACAAGTTAAACCAATTACATGTTGGTCAATAAATAAATTATTATATTATAAAAAAAAATTCTTTTAATATAGTAGATATCCATATAATACTTTAATTAACATCGTATAGAAAAAGTAAAACACCATATTTGGTAATAAATTGACTTTGCTAAAAGCATACTTTGTTCCATAAAGAAATGAAAGTGATAATATTTTTTTCTATTTTTATGGTGTGAGTTATGGTATAAATCGCCCTTCTGAAAATTTAAAATCATTATCATTTTTTTGAGATGCATATTTGAATGTATAAAATTTTATTTTTGTTAAAATTTAGTTCGTTTAGTAAGGAGATATATCTATGACTATTTTTAGAGTGAATTCGAAGATGCATGTCTGAAATATTCTCTGCATGTTTTTTTGGGCATAAACATAGTCCTACGGATGTATTTTTTTAATCCAAAATCATTTTAATTTGACTAACATTACCATTATTTTACTCAAACATTAATAAATAGGGATATCGTAAAACAAGATAATATTTTAATTAAAAAACATTCAATCATATTATAAATATTATTCTCAAAGTATGGAATTTTTTATTATTAAAACATCCCAAAATACAAATAAAATCATAACCTAATGTGTATGTCAAATCCTAACCACCGACATCTCCTCTAATACCGGTAACCCAAGGCATGTCGTGCCTCAGTAAGAATGGAACGTGTTAGGGAAACTGCATCATCCCCACCTCTCTCAAACAGCCTAGACTCTGTGGCCTCATACTTAATCCACATAATATTCTGATAGATCGACAATACATTAATGCCATGGTCATCCCTGACCTATTCATTCTCTAGGATCTCCTCATGAGTAGACCTAAGTGGACGTCCAGAAGCATCTCGTGTCATGATAGGATGTGACAAACTATAGAACCAAGTCATGTAACCGTCCGCATAAGACCAATGACTTGTTGTTGACATACTCCAATACTTTCCTGGTACCAGATGACTCTCGTAATCCTCCAGTATGTCATCAAGATGTCTGCGGACGATGTTGTTAGAAGCATACACAAAGGGGGATCAAAATGATTTACACATATCCAAATTAACGCATGCATCGCTCTGGCAGATACCTGCACATCAGATTCGTCCCACATAACAGCCATCCAAAGTAAAATGAAATGGGGTCGAAGGGAACAGTGTCCCGGTGAGTGTTGTATGGTGTCCAGTCAATGTCATTGTGCTGAGTCCGGTCAATATACACACAAAATGGCTGCACAATATCATTCCCTTTGCAAGAGAAATATAGGCAAACGCGTGGCCAATCCTCAGTATACTCTAGCACACGATCAAACTCGTTTATACAGTGAAAGTGGAATAGGATTCATCCCTGAAAATGAATAAGAAAAAAGTATCAGTAACAAGTGTAAAAAAGTGGTTTTAATATTAATAATGACTACAGAAATTACCATCAACAAGGTGTAAGAGCATGTCATTTGCTTTGTCGTCCAAAGAGAAACTTTGCTCGGTTTGGAGTATCGGTATACTAAATAGGTGGCCCCCAATTCCACTCGAAAATGGCCGACAAGTCGATGAATTTTTAAGAAATGCCACATCGACATAGGTTGCACTTTTGTCCACAAAAATGAACGTGTCAACCAAGAATAGGAGGAAACAGCTCAAAGAACACTCCATGTGGTAGGTAATCTGTAGATCATCGTCATAGGAATTCTCGGCCAACTCCAAGTTGTTTTAATATAGCGTCTCCAAGTAAGAAAATTTGGTATGAGCACCTCTGGTGCTCTCATAATGAATCAGGGCATCCATTGGGTCAACTTCCAAATAAATGATCATCATCTCCCGGGCTTCATCACGTTTGATCTTGGAATGATCAAGTAACCTCCCCCTGATGGGAGGGTGTAAAAGGCAAGCAACATCATCCAGGGTAATCGTCATCTCGCTAATGGGGAAGTGGAAATGTGATGTTTTCTTATGCCATATCTCATCAAAAGTCCCATACATGTCATTGCTAATGGTCTTATACCTGGAGTAACACAGGCCTGTAAGACCAACGTACTGAAGGACACTCTATAACCAATTATCCTTAGGATGATAAAGTTTCAAAATATTTCTGTTGTGGTTAACAAACTTCAAACAATCGCGCTCCTGTTAAAATATAAAATAAAAAACAAAATATCAGTCGCAGGGCAAGTGTTTAAAACATATAAATAACAATCATTAACAAAATTACCTCTCCAACTTAGACATTCCCAACACCATGATCTGTATAATATATTAGTAAGGAGGTGTCAGAGGGCCCTACTAGAAAAGTGACTGCAAGTAGAGGAACATCATCATATGCAGCAATAGGAGCTTCCTCTTGGCCTATGTGATCAGGGGATATGTGCCCCTGGGATTAAGACCCCTAGGACAGGCCGCTCTTAGAAGTCAACGCTTCCCCCTCATGAGACCTAGGGATGGTTCCTCTTCTATTTATGCCCTGCTTATTCTGAAGCCTAGCCCTCTCACGTCGAACATACGAGTGTTGGGTCTCACGGTCGAGTCATAGTATGTCGTCATTGTTTGCAGTAATTTTTCCTGAAGCGATACGAGAAAAAAATTAGTTTTCATCCAGGACAGTTTCATATATGCATATGCGAAAACCAGTAAACCACCAATTCAGAGATGCATCTCCGAAGAAGTTTGTGTTTGCATCAATGGCGAAGAGTGATACTAGTCTTGCCATAACAATCCAAAATTCAATCAAATTATAATGCATATCTCTAATAGCTATCTATTACGAATTTGACTAATGCCTAACGAATTTCCGGTTTTTGGTTATTTTACGTTTAAGTGTGGAAAGATAAATTGCGGAAAGTAAAAACACACCGGAAATTATAGTGGTTCCCTTCACAATCCGAAGATACATCCACTCCCCTTTCCACACGAAAGAGATTTCACTATAGTTAGAATTATGGTACAACCTATTCACACAAATGGTGATGCCTACTATCTAACCTATAGGTAAACAAGTGTATGAAGAACAATCCTCTTCAACACCAACCCCTTGTGTCCAACAATCCTGGATCACAAGTCAAATAGAAATAACTCTTTTGAAGATATTAACAAAGTGTAGTATTATCAATCTTCTCTTGATTGATCTTCTCCTTAGATAAATAATTCACTCAATGAATAGTATACAAGTGTTCAAGAAATAGAATGAGATGAAACTTTGATTATGAACACTTTTTAAAAATTATTGAAGGAAATATGAAAGAGTGATTATCTTAAGTTTGTATGAAAATTCTTGGAGGTTAAAAATTCATTTTTGAAAATTTAGAAATTTATATTGCCAAAACACCTTTTCAAAGAGGTATCATTTTCTCCATAAACATTGATGAAAAGATATATTTTTTCAAAAACATTTTCACTGCAACGAACAGTGTTAACCGGTTAACCAAATGGGTTAACCGGTTAACGCATACAACGTTAACACAGGATTTCAAAAAACTGGGCTATTAACCGGTTAACCCATATGGTTAACCGGTTAACACTGTTGAAATGCAGAAAAATACTTTAAGAAAATTGTGTCTTGCATTTCAATGTGTTAACAAATGGTTATGTTTAAAAATGCAAATGCAGATCATGATTGTTGAACACTTGTATACTAATCTAAGAGTGAGTTAGATATACCTAAGAAGTGAATCAACAATCTTGCAAACGGTTGACTTGAAAAAGAAGCTTGATCAAAAAGTTCCTCATGCGTATGTGGCTTGATCACTTTGATGCTTGAATTATCTTTGAAGCTCTTCTCTTTTTGCATTGATGCATATTGTCTTCATCAAAATACTTCTTGGATTGAAGCTTGCTTCTACAATCTCCCCCTTTTTGATGATGACAACCACTTTGAGATAGATGCTTGAGAGTGAAGTTTCTCTAAGTTGATTCTCCCCCTAAGTTTAAGAACTCCCCCTAAATGAGAGGCATACAAAATTATGCATAGAGAAACCATTAGAGAAACAAGTCTTCTCCCCCTTTGGCATTAGCAAAAAGGAAGAGACTTATGAAAAAGGAAAAGTATACAAGCATACACACATTTTGTGATCATTAGATAAGCATTCAAGCACATATTATGACAGAATAAAAATGGATTAAAAGTTAAGTGTACGATAAGCATAATTAGCATAAACATAGTTTAACAACAAAAACAATAGAACAACACATAACAGGAACATAGAAAAAACATAATGCTTTAATCTTCTTTCGAACTGTCCTCATTCTCCTCGCCTTCCGCTTCACTACCGGCTTCACCTTCATCATCTTCCATGGGAAGGTTGCGGGAACTTAACACTAGGTTCCGAAGACTTTTGATAGCGCGGGTGGTTTCACGGTGTTGGCTCATCATGGTGGTGTAAAGGAACTCGTTTGTAATGCCACCTTCCGGAATAGGGAAGTTTGAAGAAGAAGACCCGTCATCATACTTGTAGGAACCGTCATTGCATTGAATAATCCCGGTATTCTTCATAATGGTAACGCCGTTGATTTCATTGGCAGTAGTGGTCATAGCCAGAAACGGTTCTCTCCCGATTTCCATGTCTGTTAATTCCAAAATTCTTGAGATAAGACGACCGTATGGCAGCCTTGTTTTGAGAGATAGTTGCTATTTCAGATGATACATCATGGTAGGTAGCCAATTAATTCTGATTTTGTTCTTCACAGCAAATAGAACTTGCATCTCCAAATCATTGATTTGTGAAAGGTTTGAATCCTTTGGCAGCAAGACATGGCAAATAACATAATGCAGCGTTCGATCATCAACCGATAGGTTCTTAGCATAACAGATTATGCGAGAAGTGCGCTGTCCCGACACAACAACATCCCTTGGAAACCGACAGATGGAGTAGTAATATTCCATTTTATCATATTGAGCCCATTTTCCTTCATCATGATTAACACCTTTCCGAAGAAAAAATCCTGAATAGGGAATCTTAAGAGACGTAGCCAGCAACCTTAGGTCTGTTACAATTTCACAATCTCTCACAGTGGCAGACAACATATGTTGATCATCATCATTCAGATTTAAGGTAAAATGGTTCAGAAAAGATTTTACCAAATCAGTATAAATTTTGCCATTATCAGTTATGAACGCATGCAACCCTTGATATCTCAACAGCTCAGGAAAAGAGAAGGTAGTGAAGGATTTGAGATTCACATACTTACCCTTGAGCAAATGTCTAACCCTGACTCTGAAATCCATTCTCCTCTTCTTTGCTGTTTCCATTTGCACTTCTTCCTCTTCACTGCTAGATGCCGATACGGGAGCCTTTTCTCTTCTTGGAGGAGCCATGGGGGAAAAGGAGGGTGCTAGGGTTTTGAGAGGATTTTTGGGATTTTGAGAGTTAATAAGAGAGTATGGTTGAGTGGGGTTTAATGGGTTTTAAGAAACAACACTCAAGAAGGTTGAAAGTTGAATGAAATGAGATGAAGGGTTTATGGTGAGTAATGAGGGAGGAGAGAGTTATGAGGTGTAGGTGAAAGAGTAAAGCACATGCATTTAACATAAACACACATACCACAATAAAATTTAAAGTTTAAAAAAAATAAAATTAAAAATATGTATTCAAAACGTTAAGGAAGAAGTGCTGTTTTGGAGGTGTTAACCGGTTAACCTATACCGTTAACCGGTTAACGGACTGAAATTTTCCAAAAATAAAAGAAAAACAGCAGCTCCGTTTTGAAGAATCGGGAAAATATTTTTACAAAAATTTTACACAAAGTATTAGCACTTATCAATACGCAACTTTCGATTTAAAAATATTTTAAAACGGATAATATTTGGACATGCGAAAGTAAGAAAAACGGAAAACGGCGAAAAGGAAGTGCTAGCATTGCATAACATAAAAATTGAAAGTAAACACATTTTTAGCAACTATACCACATAACAAGTAATTTGAAGACAAGGTTAGATGTCACCTTCATTGAGAATACCAAGTTCTCGCCGAATCTTGAAGAATTGCTCTTTAGCCAATG
The DNA here is from genome assembly GCF_024323335.1 of Lathyrus oleraceus. Classification (NCBI taxonomy): domain Eukaryota; kingdom Viridiplantae; phylum Streptophyta; class Magnoliopsida; order Fabales; family Fabaceae; genus Lathyrus; species Lathyrus oleraceus. The sequence goes on along the minus strand of NC_066583.1, from coordinate 234,601,996 downwards.
GTTTTGTGAATATGTCAGTGAGTTGGTTATGTGTATCCACGAACGTAACATCTACATCTCCGTTAAGCACGTGATCTCGAAGGAAATGATGTCGGATATCTATGTGCTTCGTCCTTGAATGCATGACCGGGTTCTTTGTGATGTTGATGGCACTTGTGTTATCGCATCGAAGAGGAATGCAGCCGAGGTCTACACCAAAATCCAGAAGTTGTTGCTTAAGCCATAAAATTTGTGCACAACAACTGCCTGCTGCAATGTACTCTGCTTCGGCCGTGCTAAGTGCGACACATGCTTGCTTCTTGCATGCCCACGACACTAGTGCATTCCCGAGAATGTGACAAGTACCACTTGTGCTTTTTCTATCGGTCTTACATCCTGCATAGTCAGCATCAGAATAACCAATCAAGGAGCATATACTACCTTTTGGATACCATAGTCCGACGTTCGTTGTTCCTTTGAGATATTTCATAATCCTCTTCACGGCGGTGAGATGCGATTCCTTCGGGTTTGCTTGAAAGCGTGCACACAAACAAACACTAAACATAATGTCAGGACGGCTTGCCGTCAAATATAGTAATGAACCAATCATACCTCGATATTTTGTAATATCTATTGACATTCCGGATTCATCTTGATCAACGTACGTTCCGGATCCCATAGGAGTGGACATTACTTTGCAACTATCCATATCGAATCTTTTCAATAATTCCTTGCAATACTTGGATTGGTTGATGAAGATGCCATCCTTTGTTTGCTTGATTTGTAGTCCAAGAAAATAGTTCAATTTTCCCATCATGGACATCTCGAATTCTCCTTGCATCATGATTGAAAACTCTTCGCAAAGATCTTTGTTTGTTGAACCGAAGATGATGTCATCGACATAGACTTGAGCCAATAAGGTGTTACCCTTGATCTTCTTTATGAACAAAGTCTTGTCAACCTTTCCTTTTACAAATCCCTTTTCACATAGAAAGTTGCTGAGGCGGTCATACCACGCTCTTGGTGCTTGCTTTAAACCATATAGTGCTTTCTTCAACTTGTAAACATGTGAAGGGTTCTTAAAGTCCTCAAAACCCGGAGGTTGTTTGATGTAGACTTCTTCATTGATATAGCCATTTAGGAAAGCGCTTTTGACATCCATCTGAAACAATTGAAAATTCATAGAACAAGCAAAAGCAAGTAATAATCGAATTGCTTCTAACCTTGCTACCGGAGCGAACGTCTCATCAAAATCAATTCCTTCCTGTTGGTTGTATCCTTGTGCGACCAATCTTGCTTTGTTACGAACTATGATCCCATTCTCATCAAGTTTGTTCTTGAAGACCCATCTTGTTCCAATGATGTGCTTGTTGTCCGGTCTTGGTACAAGACTCCAAACTTGATTTCTTTCGAATTGGTTGAGTTCTTCTTGCATTGCTACTATCCATTGATCGTCGCCTAAGGCTTCATCGACTTTGATTGGTTCTATTTGAGACACAAAAGCCATGTTGAGACAAGCATCTTTGAGATTTAGTCGTGTTGCAACGCCTTGGCTAATATCACCAATAACTTTATCGATCGGGTGATCTCTATGAGTTTTCCATTCTTTCGGTAGATCATGATGTTCTTCAATGATTGGTGAGCCATCTCCTTGTGGAATTGATTGAACATTTGAAAGTTCCTTTTGTGACACATCTATTATATCATCATTGTCATCAACAACAAGGTTATCCTCTTTCGAGGGGTTAGTTTCATCAAAGCATACATGCGTTGATTCTTCAATAGTAAGAGTTCTTTTATTGAAAATTCTAAATGCCTTACTAGATAGGGAGTAGCCAAGGAAGATACCTTCGTCGGATTTCTCATCAAACTTACCAAGGTTGTCCTTTCCATTGTTGAGGACAAAACATTCGCACCCAAAGATGTGAAAGAAAGATATATTAGGCTTCCTTCCTTTGAAAAGCTCATACGGAGTCTTTTTGAGAATCGGCCGAATGTTGACCCGGTTGCTAACAAAGCATGCTGTGCTAACTGCGTCTGCCCAAAAATATTTAGGAAGGTTGGAGTCACTGAGTATTGTTCTTGCGAGTTCCACCAAGGATCTATTCTTTCTCTCTATGACACCGTTTTGTTGTGGTGTTCGTGGTGCGTAGAAGTTGTCGGAAATTCCGTGCTTTTCGCAAAATTCTTCAAAGAATGTGTTTTGAAATTCTCCCCCGTGGTCACTTCTTATGGAGGTTATTGAGAGAGACTTCTCATTCTGAATTTGTTTCGCATAATTTTTGAAAGCCTTGAAAGCATCGCTTTTCTGCACAAGAAACAAAGTCCACGTATATCTAGAGAAGTCATCAACAATTACTAAACCGTAAACATTACCTCCGAAACTTTTCGTTCTTGATGGACCAAAGAGATCCATGTGCAAGAGTTGAAGTGGCCTCGACGAAGATACAACATTCTTGGATTTGAAAGTTGTCTTGGTTTGCTTTCCCTTTTGGCATGCGTCACACAGCTTATCCTTGATGAACTTAATCTTTGGAAGACCAACAACAAGATCATGCTTTATTAATTTGTTCATGTGCTCCATGTGTATATGAGCGAATCTTTTATGCCATAGCCAAGCCTCGTTGTTGTTTGTCATTAAGCACTTTACCTTCAAGGAAGAGTCATCAAAAGAAGTCATAAAAATATTATTAACCCTTTTACCTTTTAGCAAAATGTCATGGGTGACTTCATGCTCTATCACACATTCATCTTTTGAGAAGTTGATCCGGAACCCTTTGTCACACAATTGACTTATGCTAAGAAGGTTGTGCTTTAGGCCTTCAACATAAAGGACATCTTCGATGATGGTAAAAGGAGGTGCTCCAATGGTTCCTACTCCAAGGATCTTCCCTTTGGTGTCATCACCGTATGTAACATATCCTTTGGCCTTTAAAGATAGATGTGAAAATTTGTCGATATCGCCCGTCATATGCTTTGAACAACCGCTATCAAGATACCATTGATTCGAGGTTGTCTTCAAGCATACCTACAAAACAAAATCAAGTTTTGTTAGGTACCCAAATTGCTTTGGGTCCTTGGTAGTTAGTACCCTTTTTAACCCACACATAATGCCCTTTTGGAACGCTAAAGTTTCACACATAACAAGCATTAGGTGTGTGCCCTTTGATTCCACAATAAAAGCAAGTAGGTTGAAAATCACTTCTATATCTAGGAACATAATTCTTCTTCTTAGCAATCATTTTCTTTTTATGACTTTGATGCATATTTTAAGAATTGTTTACTTTCTCTTTAGCAACTTGTTCACTTGCTTTAACAAAAATGGTCTTATTTGTGCTTGGTTTAGAAAACTTAGAATATCCTAATCCACTTTTATCATTAGAATACCTTTGGTGCTTAAGAATTTCTTCCAACCCAATTTGACCTTTTTCATATCTTTCTAAAACTCTTTTAAGTTGAACAATTTGAAAAGATAAAGATTCACAATTCTTACATGCAAGACTTTGTTTTTCATCCATCAACTTTTGTTTTCCATTTTCAATATATTTTTCCAAAGCAGTATTTTTTTCTTCTAAGGATGAAATTTGTTTCTTTTGGGATGAAATACTTTTATACAATGTCTTGCATTCTTTTAAGAGTTCATTTATAACATCTTGTGCGTCGTTGTCATAAACTGAAAAATTGCTACTAACCTCATCGATTTCTTCATCGGAGTGATGTGAAGCCATAAGAGCCATGTTCGCACATTCATCGCTTTCCGATTCCGAAGATGAACTGATCTCATTATCGTCCCAAGCGACGTAAGCCTTTTTGTTTTTGAATTCCTTCTTGCCTTTGAATCCTCCTTTCTTTGCAAGTTTTGGGCAGTCCGACTTTATGTGACCTTGCTGTCCACATTCATAACACGTGACGTCTTGCATTGATGTGGATGCTTCCTTTTTCCTAAAATGGTTATTCTTTTTAGGATAAGAGGAATTTTTATTTTTATTAAAAAACTTACCAAGCTTCTTTACAAGAAGCATAAAGTTCCCATCTTCGGACGTCTCATCATCTTTGTCCCTTTTTGAATCAACCTTCAAGGGAATTCCCTTGGACTTCTTTTCTTGACTTTCGTGCTTCTCGAGCCTTCCAAGTTCCAATTCGTGTTCTTGAAGTTTTCCAAATAAAGACGCGGATGTCATCGTTGAGAGACTCTTCTTTTCCGAAATAGCGGTCACTTTCGATTGCCATTCTCTCGTCAAAGATCTTAGGACTTTCAGGTTAAGATCATCATTAGTGAAAGTTTTACCCAGAGCGATCAAGTGATTTGTTAGATGGACGAATCTCTTTTGTAAGGCAACTATAGATTCACCGGGCTGCATACGGAACATCTCATATTCTTGACTTAGAGTGTTTAGCCTCGATCTCTTCACTTCGGTGGTTCCTTCATGTGTTTCAACCAAGGTGTCCCAAATCTCCTTTGCCGATTTACATTGAGATATACGGAAGAACTCGTCCATACTAAGAGCGCTTTGGAGTATGTTGATTGCCTTCTTCTCATTTAGAATCCTTTTCTTATCATCTTCGTCATAAATGTTTTTCAACTTTGGGGTACCAACTCCATTCACCACATTTATCGGTTTGTGTGGACCTTCTTCAACTGCTTCCCATATACCTTCCCCTTGGGCTTCAAGATGTGCCTTCATTCTGATTTTCCAGAAATCGAAATATTCTCCGGAGAAGAGTGGGGGCTTGTTGCTACTTCCACCGTCTTTGAAAACCGGATTTATGCTTGCGGAAGCCATGCTGGATCTCTAGGAACAAGTTACCTATAACTTGCTCTGATGCCAATTGTAAGTTGTAAATGCGCCTAAGAGGGGGGGGGGGGGGTGAATTAGGTGGTTAAAAAATCTTCGAACTTGTTTCCGGTTTTTGGTTATTTTACGTTTAAGTGCGTAAAGATAAATTGCGGAAAGTAAAAAGACACCGAAAATTATAGTGGTTCCCTTCATAATCCGAAGGTACATCCACTCCCCTTTCCACACGAAAGAGATTTCACTATAGTTAGAATTATGGTACAGCCTATTCACACAAACGGTGATGCCTACTATCTAACCTATAGGTAAACAAGTGTATGAAGAACAATCCTCTTCAACACCAACCCCTTGTGTCCAACAATCCTGGATCACAAGTCAAACAGAAATAACTCTTTTGAAGATATTAACAAAGTGTAGAATTATCAATCTTCTCTTGATTGATCTTCTCCTTAGATAAATAATTCACTCAATGAATAATATACAAGTGTTCAAGAAATAGAATGAGATGAAACTTTGATTATGAACACTTTTTAAAAATTATTGAAGGAAATATGAAAGAGTGATTATCTTAAGTTTGTATGAAAATTCTTGGAGGTTAAAAATTCATTTTTGAAAATTTAAGAATTTATATTGCCAAAACAACTTTTCAAAGAGATATCATTTTCTCCATAAACATTGATGAAAAGATATAATTTTTCAAAAACATTTTCACCGCAACGAACAGTGTTAACCGGTTAACCAAATGGGTTAACCGGTTAACGCATACAATGTTAACACAGGATTTCAAAAAACTGGGTTGTTAACCGGTTAACCCATATGGTTAACCGGTTAACACTGTTGAAATGCAGAAAAATACTTTAAGAAAATTGTGTCTTGCATTTCAATGTGTTAACAAATGGTTATGTTTAAAAATGCAAATGCAGATCATGATTGTTGAACACTTGTATACTAATCTAAGAGTGAGTTAGATATACCTAAGAAGTGAATCAACAATCTTGCAAACGGTTGACTTGAAAAAGAAGCTTGATCAAAAAGTTCCTCATGCGTATGTGACATGATCACTTTGATGCTTGAATTATCTTTGAAGCTCTTCTTTTTTTGCATTGATGCATATTGTCTTCATCAAAATACTTCTTGGATTGAAGCTTGCTTCTACATATATATATATATATATATATATTATATATATATATATAATATATATATATATTATATATATATATATATATAATATATATATATATATATTATATATATATATATATATATATATATATATATTAAACACATTTGAATGTGCATCTTCAAATTTTTCCTTGAATTTGAAATTAAGATTTATTCCAGATATGTAGTTGCGAACAAATCCTAAAACAAATACGAAGATGCATCTCCGAATTAAATTTTGGAAAAGTGAGGAAACGATGCCCTGAGAGATACATCTCCGAAAACTAAGGACATTTTTTACTTTTTGCCAAGGGTTTGGGAGAACCTATAAGGGCGAGGAAATAAATTACCATGAAATTTTATTTATGGTTGAATATAAGCATATTTGATGGTGAAGTGTGCCAGGTTGCAATATAGTTGTATATATTTGAGGTTTCTTCTTGCCACCCCAAATTTTACTTGACACCCACATCCGCTATGTTTATACCATAACATCTTTTGCGATTTTTTACGTTTTTGAATTTTTTGTGTTTTTTGAATTTTTTGATTTTTTTTAGATCTTATCGGATTTTTGAAGAATTTCACGAGCTTTTATCAAATTTTTGAGATCTATAAATTTGTACCCAATTTTTAAAAACTTACCGAATTTAAACTATCAAATGTTTCAAATACACTATCGAATTTTTCAAAATCCTATGAATTTATCGGAATTTTCAAATATACTATCGGTTTTTTCAAAAAAGTGTGAGTTTTTATCAATTTTTTTAAAAAGTCTACGAGCTTTTATCAGATTTAAAAAAAAATCTATGAGTTTTTATCGAATTTTTTAAAATGCATTATCGAATTTTTTAAAAATCTATAAATTTTTATCGGATTTTTCGAAAAACTCTTTATTTTCAAAAAATCTGATATGTATCGGATTTTTCAAAAAATTTAATATTGTTAATTTATTTTATTTTTCTTATCAAAATGAACTATAAGGATTTAAAAAAAATTATAAAATTATAAAACATATCAAATTTTTCGTTCGCTCTTTTTTATTAAATTTTGATAAAGATATTTTTGTCATTATAAAAATATTGGAGCTGTCAGATCAAACTTGAGAGAGAAACCTCAATAAAGTACGCACTTTGTTCCATTTTGAATTTTTATACTATTACACACATATATGTGCAAGAAATGAAAAATATTAATAAAAGCTAAAGAATTGTAGTGAAAAACTTGTCAGTGCGCTCGAAAGATTCAACTTTCAATGAGACTTGCACTTAAACATGAAAAAGTATAAAGTATTTTAGAATCTAAGGCAAGAGCTTAATCTTAATCCCTTTTAAAATATAGGATGATTAAGATAAAGTGTTTTTTTCCACTATATTATTAAATTATTCAAACAATAATATGGAACTCAATTTAGTTTCATGTCGTTTCAAACAGATAATCTAATTTGATCTGTCTTAATGTTTACGGGTCATAAGCTAAATGAAGTGCCTTAAAGAAAAAGCTAAATAGGTTGTTTATAGATTCAATCAACTCTAAATTTTGTCATAGGGTAGAGAAGCTTGTTGATTTGATATATCAATAATAATAAAATGTGATGTGGATTGGGATGGCACTGGATCAAAACGTAAAGCTACTCAACATTGATGTAACATTCTTTCATTCCTCATAATAACGATCAAATATTCCTTCAGTTGCTTCAAAATATTAAAATTATATTCTTCACCAAAATCAACTTATTAGTTCTTTGTAAAGCATATCCTCGAAATGATGGCTATAGAAACAAATATCTCAAATACACTTCTTTTTTTTGAACTTTTTGAAAGAAAAAAAATTAATTAAAAAAAAAGTAGGTAAAGAACATTGGTTAAATAATTAATAATTTTATTTATTTATAATACAAGTTAAAATTTATAGTCAATAAATCCATCATTTTCTAGAATAAATGTATAATTTATAAGTCTTAACCAATGTCTTAAAGATATTTGTTAGCACAAATGTTTAATAAAATTTTAAAAATAAATATTTTTCTAATATAAATCAAATATTTTTTAACTTGGATGAGAACAATGTAGTGTTATATTTGTCAAAATCTTAAACTAGGGAATCCTCGCCCAACAATTGTGCTGCTCAAGTAGGATCTGAGGAACTCGCCACAAAATCATAAAATATAGGTGGTGAATAACCTCACCTAGTAAGAGAGATGCGGTAAAGACCGCGTATAGGGAGAGAACCTTAGGTCCGAGAGACCCTTATAAATACATCACCCATCAAGGGGATAAGGGACATACTCTAAGTCATACCATCTTCCACAACCTAAAAGAGCACCACGCTCCCAGTAACCACAAACATGACTATTCTAAATCGCTCGCCTGCAATCCTAACAAAGCTTGCCAACAGCAGGGTCTCTCACCTTACGTGAACTGGTCCCTTAAACATCCTCAAAAACCACTGTACAGGAGTTCTCGCTGCCGTGAGCAAACCCTCACCGCCAAAACGTGTTATACACCTACTAAAACCTCTAAGTATTTCTGCCTTTGGTGGAAGAACACACGCACTTGTACTTTTTGACCAATACAGTGGCGTCCACTGTGAGGGGCCGGTAAAACTAACTTGGGACACACCTTCTCTCGTTACCATTATCCTTCCTGTTGTGATCCTTCATTCCTCAATTTAGCCACCCTCAATTATGGTTGCTAGGAGAGCTCAATCCCCTACGCTGGAAGGAACCGGCGGTAGTGGCTATGCCGACGTCATGACATTGATGTGTGCGTCATGGACGAGCTACAACACCATAATTGGACGTTGGAAGATGATGTCCATAACATCAGACATCGTCAGTTAGAGGTCAATCCCCCAGAAGAGGCTGGACTGATAGATCCCCAATCAATCTTAGACGAAATATGGGGGTGTTTGTTCCTGAGGGTTTCAAACCTCTCTCCTTGGCAAAGTTTGACGGATACAATGATTCCTACAAGCACATAGCCTCCATCAACACGCAGATGACCATCATATGAGCGCCAAACTCTCTAAAATATAAGTTGTTATCAGGCACTTTCAAAGATGCCTCCCTCAAATGATACATGGGCCTTTCCCGTTCTTGCATTAATAACTACCAAGATCTGGTCGGGAAGCTGGTACACCGATTTGTAACGCCCCATACTGCTTTCAGGATTACTAAGTGACCCCACAAACTAACACGAGTCTTTTCAACGTGTTTTTCCTCACTCACACATTTTTTGGGAAACTTTCTAGAAGGCCGCACATCCAAATACTACTCCAAGTCAAGCACACTTAACTATTGAGTTCTTATTTGTTAGGCTACCAAAAAGAAGATGCATCTTGTTGGTATAGTTAGTACCAATCAATCCTTATAAGCCTTCCTTCAACCATGCCTTCTTATACTTGTACAACATCAAAATTCTCTCATTCTGATGTGAATTTGGGTGACCACTCACTGCCCTCTACGGTCTCGGATGTTACAATCATCCCCTTCCTCTTCGGCCTCGGGTGTTACATGCCCACTAGCTTCCGCTTGGTTCGTCTCAAACCACATCGTATTGGGAGAGGTTTGCTATAATTCCATTTGTAATGCCACATACTACTTTCAGAATTACCGACTGACCCACAAACCAACGTGAGTCTTTTCAACATGTTTTGTCCTCACTCACACACTTTTTGGGAAACTTTCCAGAAGGTCATCCATCCAAATAATACTCCAAGTTAAGCATACTTAACTATGGACTTCTTATTTGTTAGACTACCCAAAAGAAGATGCATCTTATTGGTATAAGTAGTATCAATCAGTCCTTATAAATTTTCCTTCAACCATGAAGTCCCATACTTGTACAACCTATGGATCCTCTCATTTCGATGTGAATTCAGGAGACCATTCCCTGCCCTATTCGGTCTCAGGAGTTACAACCATCCCCCGCCTTCTTCGGGTTTGGGTGTTACATGCTATGTAACACCCTTAAACCCTAACTCGTGAATAAAAAGAATAAAATCAACATTTTAGGATGCTACTCAAACATAACATGCATACTTTCCAATTAATTTCAAAACTCGCAATGGAATTTAAAATAATTAACATAAACTTCAATTATCTCTTCAATTGAAGTGCTTAATGAAATCAATAAAATCAACATTAACTCAAAACAGATTAAATGGCTTGTTCCCCTATGTTACATACCAGAACAATAGTTACAACTAAACGAAGATAAAGCAATAAAGAAAAGGAAAGGAGCTTCGCAATCCTCTTCCAACTCATAGTAGCACTTACTCCTCTCGAGTATCTGTAAAACACTGCACCGAACAGTACAAAACAAACAATAAAGGGGTGATAGTATGCTCAAATATATTAAAGTTATAAAATAATTACACAACCTAAACTCATTTTCAAAGCATCATAATACACAACAAATGATTCACCCGGACTTGGCAAAATCAAAACTGACGTTGACGTCAACTTCTTCTTGAGTTCTTGAAAACTCTCTTCACACTGAACATTCCATACATAAGCTTGACCTTTCCGAATCAATTGAACCAAAGGCAAAGCTAACTTTGAAAATCCCTCTATAAACATTTTATAGTAACCAGCCAAACCATAAAACTTTTGATCTCAGTAACAGAATTATGAGCCTCCCACTGCAACACGACATCGACCTTGGACATATCAACTTATATACCACCACTAGAAATAACATGACCAAGGAAACTCACTTCTTTCAACCAGAACTCACACTTGGAAAACTTAGCATACAATTTCTTCTCTTGCAAAGTTTGTAACATAACTCTCAAATGTTCTGCATGATTTTCATTTGTCTTGGAATACACTAAAATATCATTGATGAACACAACTATAAATTGATCCAAGTAAGGATGGAAGATCCTATTCATATACTCCATGAATACACATGGCGCATTAGACACACCGAACAACATCGGTGAATACTCGTAGTCGCCATATTGAGTTCTAAACGCATTCTTCAGATTATCTTCTAGCTTTACACGAATCTGATGATAACTCGATTGCAAATCAATCTTACTGAAAATGCAAGCACCAACTAACTGATCCATCAAATCATCAATTCTCGAAAGAGAATACTTATTCTTAATAGTAACCTTATTCAACTTTCGATAATCAACCCACAACCTCATGCTACCATCGTTATTCTTAACCAACAACATTGGTGCTCCCTACGACAACATATTGGGTCTAATAAGTTTCTTCTTAAGAAGATCCTCTAATTCTTTCTTAAATTCATTCATCTCTGAATCATACATTATATAAGGTGTCATCGACACATGAATAGTACTAGGTAATAAGTCTATGGAAAAATCAACCTTGTGCTCTGGCGGCAAATCACTAACGTCATTTGGAAACAAATCTGGAAAATCACGCACAATTGGTAGATCACCAATCACACTATTGTTTTCAGCCTTCAAAGAAGAGAACATTATAAACACTCGAGCATCATTATTTAAGGACTCATCCACTTTCTTAGTAGACATAAACATCATATCTTCACCTTCTTCGAACTCTAGAAACAACATGGACTTGTCGAAACAGTTGATATGAACACGGTTGAACTCCAACCAGTTAATTCCCAGGATAAGATCAAGTTGACTTAACGGTAAGCCAACTAAGTCAATACCAAAGTCCTTACCATATATAGTCAAAGGGAAATTCAAAGAAGCCCACGAAGTAGTCATTGAACCATTAACTTGGGTATCAATGACCATACTCTAAACCATATAAGACATTTAAAGATTCAACTTTATAGCACACTCAAGAGATATAAATGAATGTGTCGCACCTGTGTCAATCATAGAAATCAGATAACACCATTAATAAAGCACGTACCTCGAACCAAGTTATCATATCTAGTAGTCTATGCTCCACTCAAAGCAAAAACTTTCCCTCCAGACTAAGCTTTCTTCGATTTCTGGCACTGCATACTAATGTGACCTGGTTCTCCATGTGGGGACAAGTATGGTTCTACACTTACTATCCTTGAGTTTTAATGATAACAGAGTATAAAGAATAATTTTATACTCTAAAAGTTTGTTGAGTGTGCAGAATATAAACAAGTCGGATAATGGATAAAGTAAAATCTAAACAAGTCAGAAGCTAGAGAAAGCAGACTCTAAATACGCTAGATCCTGAATAGAGAAGACTATGAACAAGCCATACGTTGATCAAAGCTAAAAAAAATAGACTCTGGACTCTGGATAAAAGAGAGACTATGGACTTTGGAAAAATCGACTTTGGACTCTGGATAAGAGAGACTCTGGACTCTAGAGATCATCTGATTCAGAACCAAAGTGATAATATGAAGAAGTTCTATTCTTAAAGTCAAACTCTGGATACACCAGTTAACGCTTAAAAAGTAAACAACCAAGATGCATTCTGATAAATTCAAGCCTCATTTTTACTAGACTGTAAAATCTAATTATCATGGCTCTGAACTTTGATCATCTCATATACGAAGCCAATGATTTAGAGAGAAAAATGAATGAATATTCTAAGAATATAGTACAACTTGAGCGGCAAAATCAAAAGGACAAATACGCTGATATTTCCAAGGAATGTACTGTCAAACAACTATCAAATATTTTCTCTCCACTATCCACGATTTAGGGTTGAACCTCATACCAACTATTACAACTGTGGATTTGAGGAAGTTTCCAATTCTATCCCCCTTTTTTGTGTTTCCTGAACCTTCAATTGGCATCAAAGCTCTGGTACTGGTGTTGACTACTTTGTGTCAAACACTTAATCGTGTCAAATAAAGATTCATATTTTGAAACACAAAATGACACATACAAACAATGATTAATATCAATATTCTTCAAAACCTCCAATCTTTGATGGATAAAAGTTTGACTATTGGAAAAATAGAATCAAAATTTTCTTCATAGATTGTGATGTTGATCTATGGGATATGGTAATAGATGGTTACACACATCCTATAAATGCAAATGGTACAAGCTTGAAAGAAGCAAAATGAATGAGCAAGGATCACAAGAATCATCATAGATCCATAACTATATTGTTGAATGATATTTTCTATTCAAAGTATGAAAATATTACAAATAGAGACTCAGCTAAGTCTATATTTGATTCTTTAAAAATGACTCATGAAGAAAATGAGCAAGTTAAAGAAACTAAAGCCTTGGATTTAATCTAGAAATATGAATCCTTCAAAATGTAAGAGATTGAAATGATTGAGGAAATGTTCTCAAGATTTCAAACTCTTGTAGCTGGATTAAAAGTTTTGAATAAGGGATATACCACTTCAGATCACGTATAGAAAATCATCAAAAGTCTGCCAAAGAAATTAAGACCAATGTGTTGGTGTAAGCCCTAGAGGCCAATACGTTTGGTACTTGTATCGAATTATTTATTAATAATGAAAGGCTTTTTATTTATTATGTTTGTTTAATAAAGTCCCTAGAATAGCTAGTCTGTTGAATGTATCAAGTGTGACTTAATCATGAGATTCCATTAAACATAAGGACACTATTCTTAAAGTATCCGTAGTCGAGCTTTATTATGAAGTGGGATAACATTAAAGCATCAAGACTATTATGTATATAGACTGATGATAACATTTCATGGATCATGGATAAGGAGTTATCAAGTCTTAAACATAAGTATGAATATTATGAGTAATATTTAAACTAGATTGACCCGCTATGAAAATACTACATAGAATGTTATGCAAAGTGTCATAAGTTATTCTCATGGTGATAGTGGTGTATACCACCCTTAAACCTGAAACCACTATGGACCCTAGATGTATACTTGTCGTACGGTGAACTGACTTTGTGTGTTTTGCTTTGGAAAGCAAATGTCGCGGTTAGCAAGAGTCGCCACCGACTTTTCTTTTATCCAATAAGGAAAGGTGGAAAAGAACAGGAAAGACCTTAATTTAGATTTTGGGTTCGGGAGGTACATTATACAAAGGGAAGGTGTTAGCACCCTTTGTATCCATGGTTATCCATGGGCTCTTAATTGCTGGATCACTTATGTTATTTTCCTTGTCTGAAAAAGTGTTTGTGAACGGCTTAGAAATGTTTTGAAAAAGAGAGTTTAACTTTGTAATGATTCTTGTACGAATGTATACAAAGTATTTATCTCGTTTAATTTTGAAAGTTGTTTAGAAAAATATAACTTGGCAATGATTCTAGTACGAATGTATACCAAGTGGTGATTTTCTAGTAGAGGTTTTGAAAAGTGTGAGGTGTGAAAAGTAGTTTAAGTTGTGAGTAAGCAATTAAGGGTTATACCTATCCAAGGTCTTTATGGGCATTTCCTATCCTTATGAGGGTAAAACCGTCCTTACTATTGAGAAGTAAGTAGTTTTATCCTTTGGATGTAAAAGGGACATCGTAGGGTCATCGATTGGTCATTGAAGGCAACAGTTGTGAGGATACCTTAGCATTCGAAGGGACGATCATCATTTAACCGTAGGCTATACCGAAGGGTCATCGAGGGACAAAGGCAACATTCGAGGGACTATGATGATTTAACCGAAGGGTCTTTGCTAAGTGTATCCCCACATTCGCGGGACATGACCATAATACCGTAATATCGTAGGGCAACAAAGAGAGGTCCAAGATCACCAATATCAATGGCAATATTTTACAATCAATTAGGTATTTGTAATCAATTAAGTAATTAGGTCCACATTAAAATCGATCAAATAATTGGGATGAATCTCCACATTAAAATCCATTAGGTAATTAGGATGAATCTCCACATTAAAATCAATTAGGTAATTAGGATGAATCTCCACCAGGGTATCCCACAAATAAAGTGGAATACCTAGCCAGCTACTTTTTCCTGGGAATATGTGAACCCTTACAACATTCAGCACACAAGTCAGGATACCAAATGGGGTGCAATCGAGGATTACACCGCAAACGAGACACATCAGTATAATGTCAGACAAAATAATGCATGATTAGCATAGAACAGATCAGATAAGCATAGAACAGAACAATCAAAATATTAGCGACTGTCACGTTCGCCTCTGCCTCGCCTAGCGAAGGCCTAGCGAATACTCGCTACATGCTCGCTTAGTGATGTGCTAGCGAGCGGCTGCGGGTTTTGAATTTCAGAACAGTACGACTTCAACCTGCTGCACGCCTTATGGCATCCAATACATAAATTACATGGTTCAGCATTCACAATATTCAGGCACACTTAAATTCACATGCAAAACCTCAAATATATTTATGAATTCAATTATAATATCACATGCAAATTAAGAACATAAAGCGGTAATAGTAATGTAAACCTGTTTGCAATCGAATTGCAACCTTGAATTGGCGAGTCGAATTGAGTTGGGCGGAGGTGACCTTGATGCAGATGAGTTTCCTTCAGGGTTTCCTTTAGGGTTGCTCTGAATTCTCTGGGTTAGCCTCTAGGGTTTGATTGCTAGGGTTCCGGTTCCTCCTTCTGTCCTTCGTTCGTTCTCCCCTTTTCTGAATGAAGTCCTTAGTATTTATAATGCTTTTTCGTGACCTAATGGGCTCAGAATGAAGCCCAGAATTTTCTGGTATTCGCAAGCTTCACTAGGCGAGTGGCATAGCGAAGGGTTCGCTAGGCGAAGGAATTGCTCGCCTAGCGAGCAAGCCAGTTTGGGCCATTTTCTGGATTTGGCCACCTGTATGCTGGGCCTTTGTTCTTTTGGGATCAGTGCCTTGAAAAATAAGTTGGGGTGCCTTAAAAATGCCTTGTAGTATTAACGGGCAAATTTTGGGGTATGACAGCTGCCCCTGTTCAATTTTCTTGAATCGAGAGAATTAGAATGGTATGTACGCCATTCGTGGTCTGGAGGTGAAAGATTATTGAACACTTAGAATGCCCCAAAATTTCCACTTGTTAATCAACCGTTAGTTTTGATGAAGATGGGCTTAAAGATACCATCCAGGAAATTTGATGATGAGGACTTCAGAGTGCGTCGTACATTAGACGATATCTGAAGACATGGGTGTCATACGCTAGACCGGATGAGATAAGGATCCGAATGAGTCATACACCGCTGGGGATAAGGGATCAGAATGGATCATGCGCTAGATCGCATCTGAATAGCAGAATGAGTTGTCCATTAGGCGAGCGATTTCGCTGGGGAGGAAAGATCAGAATGGATTGTACGCTAGATCGTATCTGAGTTGCAAGATGAGCCGTCCATTAGGCTGTATCTGAGGATGAAAGGGGAGTCGTACGCTAGACCATGCTTCAGAATGTACCGTACGCTAGGCAGCATATGAGGGGATGAACGTCCAAATGGGTCGTACGCTAGACCGTCTCTGAGCAGCAGAACGAGCCGTCCGTTAGGCTGTTTCTGATGATGAAGGGGAGTCGTACGCTAGACCATGCTTCAGAATGTACCGTACGCTAGGCAGCATATGAGGGGATGAACGTCCAAATGGGTCGTACGCTAGACCGTCTCTGAGCAGCAGAACGAGCCGTCCGTTAGGCTGTTTCTGATGATGAAAGGGGTAGTTATATGCTAGACTACACGTCAGAATGTACCGTACGCTAGGTAGCATCTGAGGGGATGAACCTCCAAACGGGTCGTACGCTAGACCGTCTCTAAATAGTAGAACGAGTCGTCCGTTAGGCTACATCTGATGAAAAGGGGTAGTCGTACGCTAGACTACACGTCAGAATGTACCGTACGCTAGGTAGCATCTGAGGGGATGAACCTCCAAACGGGTCATACGCTAGACCGTCTCTGAATAGTAGAACGAGTCGTCCGTTAGGCTACATCTGATGAAAGGGGGTAGTCGTACGCTAGACTACACGTCAGAATGTACCGTACGCTAGGTAGCATCTGAGGGGATGAACCTCCAAACGGGTCGTACGCTAGACCGTCTCTGAATAGTAGAACGAGTCATATGTTGGGTTGAATCCGAATGAACCGTACGTTAGGCTGAATCCGAATGAGCCGTACGTTAGGCTATATCCGATGATATTTGTATATGTTGTATTTGCAATAAATGTCTGGGATGGGCTTATAGATGCCATCGTTAGGAGGATGTCAGAATGAATGTTGACATGGAGTATATCTGAAAGATGTAGTTGAATCCTGAATGTAATTGATAAAGATGTCCGTCTGAATGTATCTTTGTTTTGACTGTATCAAGAGGATAATTAACCTGAAAAATAAAGTTAGCTTCATGCCATGTCATGATGCATGAGATGTTTTATGCTTCTGAAAATAAATGCGAACAATGTATGCATGTATATGCTGCGAAATGATGTAATGAATGAATTATGCGTCTGAAAATTTTGCCAGGGGAAAATAAATCCCAATATTCTGGTTGGAGATATTTGTATTGATGGCCCTTTCTTAGCTGGGGATACTTGATTTCTGTCTGATGGTGGAAACACTCAATAGAGCTTGGCTGGGGATAGAAGAGATGACTAGTTTGTCTGGTGATGTCGACCTCTTCTGGGAAATAGCTGGTTTTTGTTGGGGAAAGGATTTGTAACCGGATTCATCGGAAAGCATGGTTCGACCTTTTTCTCGATCCTGAAGTCTTTTAGTAATTGCTATTGCTATTTTATGTATGTATTTTTGGTAAACATTGATCATAATCAAATGCATATATTAATTCAAATTAAATCAATGGACGTTTACGCAAACAAAACAGAAAAAGTAAAACAAAAGCATTTCTTTGGAAGTAAAATTGTATCGATTTTGAAAGAGGGCCTATAAACAGGCAATTTGAGTACAAGGAGACAGAAATCCTAGTAAGAGGAAGCCGTCCAGAAAACAAAGAGAAAGCTATGCAGAAAAAGTCCCATCAATTTTAATTCCACTACTGTCATTATGTCTTCAAGCCTCTCATCTCCTGCTGTCGGATAAAAGCGATTGGCTTGTTCAATCCCTTTGATTTGGGTGAAGCTGACCGAGAACGGGACATAGTCATACGCTTTAATCCCTAATTTTTGCCTGGACCGCCTTTTCAGGTTTTCAGTCCACCAGGATACCCTTTTTTACCCAAGCCGCCTTTTCAGGTTTTCGACTTGCCGGGTGTACATGCGTAGTATTTTTTTAACTATGTCTGTGTTCACGGGATGCGGGGATTCTTCGTCATCCATTGTAGCAAGTTGTAGCACCTCAAATTTGCACCTATCATTGTACATACATTTTCATGTTAGGTCATGGCATATCATAGTCCATTGCATAGCATTGCATTGTCCCTCAGTTGCCTCAAGAGCAGACAATCAAGAATTAGGTCAAACCAATCTCCTGATCAATCAATCAAACAAGCAAAGGAATTTCTCATTGAATCAAGGCCTTGAGGTTTGCCCAACAAGTTCACATGGCTTGGAGGTCTATTTGAAGTGTTCAAGTCAAGGGTTGAAGGCTCAGAGGTCAGCAGTTCACACACAGACAGTCAAAAGTCAAAGAAAAGTCAACTGTCAGTCAAAGCAGTGGATGGTGGTCATTCTTGTGGAATTTGGGCACCATGGTCAATAATCAAGGGTTCATACAACTTGGGACATCACTTGAAGTCAAATTCTCAAGGAATTAGGGTTTGGAAGTCATCAGTCAATGCACAATCGAGCAGAAACCCTAAAAGTCAACTGTTGGTCAACCGTCCATTTAATCAGAGATTTGACGATTGGAATTGGTTTGTGAGAGTTCATTCATGTCCAAATAGTCATCATATATCATGCCAAACACCATCATGGAAGAATTTGAAGCCAGATCAGAAATTTCCCAAAACGGAAACTGGGCCTGTAATTGAAACTTGCCATAAATGGAAAGTTTTGATCCTCAAACTTACATTGTGATACAAGCCTCAAATGAATTTTTGCCCAACATGAAAGTTGAAGATCTTGTTCTCCCATTTCCAAAAAGTCCTAGAACTCTCAATTCCCATGTATGGTCGGCAAGTTATGATCGAATCGATTTTAGAAAATCTTGAACTTCAAAGGGCCATATCTCCCAAACCGTTTGGCCAAATTTGGTGGGGTTTTTTCCTACAAGTCACATTTGATCCCCTCTTTCCAAAAATATAAATTTCATGTGCCAAAACTTCACCAATCAAAATGGCATTTTTTTGATTTGTCTCATTTAAATTCAAGTTTGACCAAGGTTTGACTTTTTGAAATAATGATTTCCAACCATTCCCACTATCCAAATATGTTTAGAAACCAGATTTTGGTCATGTTACAAAGCCAAATTCGTGCAAGTACTTGCACCCATCATGTAGCCATGCCTAGTTGCTTGAAAATGGGAAGAAAAGTACACTTTTCACCCACCATATCCCACATATCCATGAACCATGCTTTGGGCAATCACATAGCAGAGATATTGATCATTTTTTCTGTGATATTGAGAACCCTAGTAGCAGCCACCACTAAAAAAAAAAACTCTTGTTCTCTCTTGCTCTCAAAAACTCATTTTCATCATTTTTCAAAATCTGTCAAAAACTCTCAAAGAACAGAGCCTTGCCTTGCTAGATTCATCATCTAAACAACATTGAGAGCCCATTTCAACCATCATTCCACAACTGGAAGGCCATTTCGCGGACTGTTTTTGCAAAGCATCATCAATGGCAAAGTTTGGTTGAAGCCATACCAAGCTGTTCCGAACAAAGCTAACTTCATCATCCAACCTTAGGGAGCTTAAGGAGCATCTGTTTCACTTTAACATGGCCAAATAACAACTGTTTCGACACTACTCTTCCGACTTGGCATGTTCAAAACTGCTTTGACTTTCTGATTTTCATTGACTGCCTTCCACTTGCCCAAATGGGATGAAATTTGACATGCTTACCATGCTGTGGGTTGTGATTGATCATGATTTATTTGATGATTTTTGGAAATGTTTAAGATTGCTTTTGAGTTGAGTCCTGCTGTTGACTTCTATGAGCTTCTGTTTGCCATGTCTTGGCCTAATTTGTTCATGAAATGATGATGATGATTGATATGGATGTGAACCCAATTGGTTGTGTTTCCTAATTATTTGAACATGATTTTGGATACTTGCCCTTTGCTGTTTTGACTTTCTCATTCACTTTTGACCCTAGGCTTGTCCTAGTGGTCCTGTTACTCACCTTTGAGCTTGTGTTTTCAGGTTGACCGTCAAATGGCCAATAAGACCAATTCTTTTGATTGAGCTTACTCAAGTATCATTTTCTAACCTCTTTGTTTTGTAGGTGGCTTGGCTCACATGCCTTAAGCCTTGTGCCTTGCACATCCATGTGCCTCCAATTAACTATTGGTGTCTGTTTCTGTTTGTTTTGTTTGAAGTTGCATACTAACATCTGTTTGACTGTTTCAGGTGCTTTAGTTGCTTAGTTCCTTGTGAACTTTTTGCTTTGCTTTGCTTGTATAAGCAATTTGCATTGAGGTATGTCTCTTTGTCTTCATGTAGTCTGGAAGACCCGGCCTGTTACTTGGCCAGGCAACTGTCTGAAGTCCTCCTTAAGAGGCAATGTTTGTGGATGTTTACTTTTGTCCTTGCATAAAGTCAAAGTCCTCCTAAGCGAAGAGGCAATTGGTGGAAGGTAGGGATATGCAATCTATCCCCCACTATTCAGTGTGTCATCTGCTTTGCTCACACCACTGTGTTGATGCATTGCAGATACAAACCCAAGATCTTGTGCAATGGCACAGTTGAGTCAGTTGTAAATGTGTAGAAGGGTTCCCACTTTCTGAACCCACACATTCTTGTCTTGAGCTCTCCCTGGCCAGGGATAAGAGCTGTGAGGTCTCATCCTCACTTCACCTTTCATCTGCTTCACCTTAGCCCCTCAATGGCAAGGTTAAGAGCACCTTTTACCCTATTCCAGTTGGCCCTAGTGCCTAACCCTTGATGTTTGAGCCCCCTTTGTTGGTGTGTTTATTTCATGTTGTATGTGCTTCCTGTGATTGCCTGTTTGCTTTGCCTCTTTAGGTTTAGCTTAGACTTGCCCTTGTGCAAGATAGGTTGTGCTTGACTTGCCCTTGTGCAAAGTCAAGTCTGTGGGGCTTACTTCCTGTGTGAGCCATGTTTAGAGTTGTTCAGCCGAACTACGGCAACTCTGATTCTCACGTTCAGGTGAGATACGTAGGCACTAGACGCGATGTCTTGTCGAGTTTGACTAACCACTAACACTATCCCTTTTCTCTCACCCCTGTTGTGATTGAGATATCCCCTTTCTCTTGCCCTAGTTGCAATTGAGACCTTTGCTTCTCCTGTGCATGCTTAGGATAGGTTGGCCCTTGTGCCACTTAGCTAGAAACCTTAACTTAGGGATGATTTTGCATGATAACATCTAGGCTCGAGTCGTAGTCTCCCTAGTTGTGTCTCCCTCTGTTATCTGGTTAGGCTAGTCCTTCATCCCTGCGTAGGGGAACTACATCGCCCTGATCTTCATACCAGATGAAGTATGTAGGCAGGAGATTGAGCTGATCTCGTCCGGCGCCTTTCCCTTTTCTTTTGTGTGTGTGGTTTGACCTTTGCTAGGCTCGAGTCCCCGTACTCCTTAGCATTTGCTGTCTGTTTGTGTGCGTTTGACAGTTATAGGCTGAGTCCCCGACTCCCTATTAACTTATTGTGCTGTTGTGTGCTTGGAAGCTGATGTAAGTCCATCGAGTGGCATTTGGGTTCCAGTGTGCGTGTGTTTAGGTTCGGATGCTGATGTAAGTCCAGTGATTGGCATTTGGGCTCCATGTTTACCATCGTGTGTGTGGTATTTGTTTAGCTTTTTAGCATGTGTCAGCCGAGCTACGAATGCTCTGATTCTTCTCTCGTCCGAGAAGATACGTATGCATAGGATGCGATATCCTAGCGAGCATGTGTCGTTTCCCCAGTCCGAACTACTTGGACTCTGATGTCTATGCCCGATAGACTAAGTAGGCCCAGGATGCGACATCCTGCCGAGTCAGTTTCAGTCAGTCTCTTGCGTTTCTTTCAGCCAGTGTGTGTGAATATTTGAGCAGTGTTTAGCAACCAATTTCCTTTCTAGTGTGCGTGGATCCCGTAGAGTACTACGGATGCGTAGGGGTGCTAATACCTTCCCTTCGCATAACCGACTCCCGAACCCATTTTCTTTGGTCGCGAGACCATGTTCTTTCCCAGGTTTACTCTGAGCGTTTCCTTTCCCTCTTTTGGGATAAATAACGCACGGTGGCGGCTCTGTTGTTCTTTCTTTTCCCGCCGGTTTTTCGCGCGATGCGACAGCTGGCGACTCTGCTGGGGAAAAAAGAAGTTGACCTATGCTGGTCCATCTTCCCTGAGCGAGTCTCTCCTAGCGCTCTCTAGGTTAGGGTTTTGGTTGCTGTTTGCTGTTGTATTTATTGCATTCATTTGTATATATGTGCATTTATTGCTTGCATTTATTATTTGCATTAATGTTTACATTTCATTCATATTCATTATTCATTACTGGCTGGCTGTCTGTTTTTCTCTGTGTGGGGGGGGAGTCAGTTGAGGTAAAAGGTCCAATACCCAGACCATGAGTGAAATCTAGGAAACCTAGGAATAGAGTGATTCATGGGAAGCGGGTGGTATGGCGCCACTTAGCGGAACATTGATATCACGAGCAGTTCAGACCCTGGTGGGATATTGTCGTTACATACTTCAGGTGTGTATATGATGGTATTCTGCGAAAGGTTATTTATGCTGCGTTTCTCTTCGACTTTACCCTGGCCTAGATAACACCCGTGAGTGGGGAGGGTTTGATCATTACAGGTACAGTTGCTGATTGGTTGGTGTTTTGTTGGTGAGCTCCTGGTACTAATGGTGACTATGGATTATGGGCATTTATTTCTGGGACGCCAGAGTTCTGTCCGTTGGTTTATCAGCGGGTTCCGTTTATTTCGGACCCCCGGGCTGAGTTGAGAGTACTTGTTCAGAGGATCCGTTTGTCACCCGTTTCAGTGGTTGTTCCTGTGAAAATAAGTGATATAATCTCCGTTTCCGTTTATTTCGGAACCCCCCAAGTTGGATTTATGGTGACTTGATCCCACAGATTGACTGATTCAGAAAAGCAGAGGGCCTACAGTTGACTTGGTGGCACAAGGGCCTGCATTCATGCATTTGCATCATATCATCTCGCATTCATCTACATTCAACTCATGTCTGTCCGTACTCAGGGTCCATTATTTTTAAATAAAAACCCCGGTTGAGAGACATCCAGATGTCAAAATGTTGTTGATTAAATTTTATCTGTCTCAATGAAACCAAAAAAAAAGAGGACTGAATATTCCTAGTACGGAAAAACATTGCATGTGTGAGTCATACTAACCCGTTTGCTGTTTTGTAGGTTTCAGTATTCGACCGGTGCGCATAGCTTGTCTGTTCGGATAACCTGCTAGGGGTCAACAAATCCAGGCTGATGGATCTTCTTAACGCCGATATCCTCGAACTGAAAGAGATGATGAGGGAGTTGTTCAGTGTTGTGCAAGGACTTGCCTTGGGGCAGAAAGCCATGTCTGAAAGATTGGAAAGGATCGAGAAATGGCTGATAGTGGAGAAAGTCCAGGGGAAGGCTCCGTCCTCCGAAGTGAACAAACCTTCTGGTACTGTAGCAGAGAAACCCTCCGACAGTGGTCCATTCAAGAAGAAGGTTGAGCCAGTTGGTGTGCCCGCAAAGAAAGAACGTAGCAAAGATCGTTATCATCTTTATGCTGCCACTGTAACCACTCCTGTCAGCAATCCACCTGCTCAACAGCAACAACTGCCACCTCAACAGAAGCCACCGGGAGTTAAGAGCCAGGTGAAGAAGAAGAAAGAGGATCGTCGGTTTGAGGAACCACCCGTGACTTACGCCCTTCTGTTCCAAAGGTTGATGGATCTTGCTTTAGTACGGCCAAGGATATTGATTCCCATAGAACAGCAGAAGAGGCCACCAAACTATGATGAGAATGCCAAGTGCGAGTTTCACTCTGGGGCACCCGGACACAACATTGAGGGCTGTAGAGCTTTTAAGCATGTCGTCCAGGACATGGTGGACTCCGAGACCATTAACTTGGCCCAGATTATGAAGGGGGATGTCAACCCTGCGCCAGAAGGGGTCCTGTAAAAGTCAAGATGGTGAAGAAGGCCAAGAAAGGATTGGAGATGACTGAGGAGGATCGGCTAAAGGTTCCAATGCCCGTGGTCCCAAAACTTCTGCTACGGGATGGAGCCTTCCCTGCTGTTGATAATGCTTGTGCGACTGTCACTACAGAAGAGCGTGTGTTGATGAAAGACACGACCCAGAAGATGAAGAAAGCAGAAATGGACAATGAAAAATGCAAAGTACCCCCGTCTGGCAGTTGGAACCGCTCAGGTAGAGAAGGCCCTTGTTGCTGAGAAAGAGAAGAAGTTGTCCATTTCTTCTTATAAACAAGCTCTGGAAGTGGTGAAAACAAAGGTGCGCAAGGCTGGGGAAGGATTATTGACATCGTGATAAAAGCAGACATGTTTGGGTCGGTTATCAGCCGGGTCAAGAGTCGTCTAGACCAAATAGAGGATGTCGCCCACCATACACCTTCGTCAGTGCAGGGATGTTGGATCCTGGTCATGCCCGTTCAGTGGGTGAAGATGTTGACAGCAACCGCGAGCTTGAGGCGTGGATAAAGTCGTGCGTACCAGGCAACTGGAAGGCCTCCAAAAGCATCATTGCCACTCATTCTGAAGAGTAGTATTTCTGTTTTTCAATTTTTGTTTGCATGAAAGCCATACGTTTTGCCCGAAACGTAATGGTCCATTGTAAGGGCCATCTCATGTGTTTCATTATGCAACATTTTGCATCAGTAATGAATGGATGTTTTTGTAGTTAAAAGCGGTGTTCCCTGTTTTTCTCATTTAATTTTGCAATTTAAAAAAAAAAAAAAAAACAAATAAAAATGGCAACGTTTTTTATTCTCTTTCCTTTTGATTTTGTCTCGTTCCAAAGTGATTACTCTCCTGATCTCACCGATAACGATTTGGTTACACCTCTATATGACTTCGACGATCCAAGCTATCATGCCGAGGAAGAAGGCGCAGAAGATTGTGATTTGCTGGAATTAGCCAGGTCATTGAAACAAGAGGAGAAGGTGATTCAACTACACGAGGAGCGATTCAAGATTGTTACTCCAAGCTCCGCCGAGGTTAGAAAGCAAAAGCTGAGGCCGACAAAGGATGAGAAAGAGAGAAGGTGTGAATAGACTATCAAGATGCGAGCAGAGCTAATCTGAAAGATGGATTCCCGGTACATCACAATGAGGTATTGGTTGATCATATGGCTCAGGTCTCAGTGTTTATCTTCATGGATGACTTCTTGGCCAAGACCAGATTGAATTGTTGCCAGATGATATGAAGTAAACCAGGTCCATCACACAAGGGGCACCTTCTTGTTCTAAGTTAATGTCGTTCCGTCACATGAGGCCGGTGCCACGTATCAGAGATCTACGGTGACTTCGTTTCATGAGATGATTCATCGTGAAAGCAAAAGCCATGTTGATGACATGATGGCAAAGTCCCAAGCAGAACAGGGGCATCCGGTAGACTTGGGGCAAGTTGTTTGACCAGTTGAGATAACTCATACTTTTAAGTCTGAATCAGTGCACTTATGGAGTGTTGTCCATCAAGCTACCGAGGCTCGTTGTGAGCGAATCAGAGGAATCGAGGTCAATCCTGCTATAAAAAAAAAAAAAAAAAAAAAAAAAAAAAAAAAAAGAAGAAGAGATAAATTGCAGGAACCTCTGATTCTGATACCTCAGTGAAAGAGATAACTGTTAATCCGGTACTTGATAACCCTCGAGGGGTCTACGAGGTGCGTATTGAGTCAGCATGGCTAGTCTTGTCGAAAAGAGTATGCAATTTACCTAAGCAAAAAGTTTATCGACTGTGAAACAATACACTCACTGTTCGAAAAAACTTGATGTACTTTGGCATAGGCTGCTCGCCGACTGAGACAGTGTATGCTGATTCATACCACTTTGTGGATGTCCAAAACGGATCTGATCAGATATGTGTTTAAGAAGCTAGTAACAACCCATGGAAAGGTTATCAACCAAGGAAGTTTGAGGTCCCCGATGAGGACATCTCGAGGTACTCAAATCGAAAGATTGAGAGTGACCGATCCCGGAGGAGGGGCCTGGCCCTGAATCCGAACGGATTCCGATGTCTGATGGGGAAGTAAAGTGAATAAGGTAGTGCTCCCCGAATCCCAGTTGGTTGCACCAACAATGGTGGCTGAACATAAAGTCTGTATCCTGGATATTGAATCTTGGGATGTGCATCTACTTGGGGCTGTGACTTCCTCACAGATATATGAGAAATCAGAGAAGACTGAATGGATAAGGACTCGGAATGACATGTCAAGTCCAATTGAGGAAAAAGCGTTGACAGTTACCTGGCATGGGGTGGTTGTACCCAGTGAACGAAGCATGTTGTTAACCAAGAAGTGTGACCTCGCGCGTGCCACGCGGAAGAATTGGTTGAAAAGGATCCTTCCTTCTCAAGACGATTGTGGGGCAAATGGACAAACAATTATGAATGTCCATTCGTGGTCAAGACGGTTTCCTCTGATAAAACCTTGTTACTGACGACCACGGATGATGACGATTTTCCATCCCTTGTGAATGCGGACGCAGTTAGAAAATACTTCGTGAAAGAAACCCGCTGGACAAAAAGAATAAAAGAGTCCAGGCAAAAAAGGGCATCCCGGCGAACCAAAAAACAGAAAGAAAAGGTTCGGGCAAAAATTAGGGATAAAAATAAAAGAAAAGAACTGTACACCCGGCAAGTTGAAAACCCGCAAGGGCGACTTGGGCAAGAAAGGGTATCCCGGTGGACTGAAACCCGAAAGGGCGGTCCAGGCAAAAGAGGGAATGAAACGAACAACTGCGTCTAGCATGATCATTTGTGCACATGATGACTTGGATAATCTCCGACAGAGACCGATCGGAAGCGTCTTGTTCAGAAGACAGAAGGTGCGGAAAGTCCTGAGGACATATGAGGTGTAACTGAGTTGGAACCCGATGAGACCACAGTTTCACGTTGCCATTAGGATAGATTTTTTTTCTTTTATGTGCAATCACCTCTTTCCAGGGTTTGCTTCCTGTGTGTTGCTCAAATTGTGAGCCATCTTTTATTCCAGTCAAATAAAGCGTGTGTTCGGTCAAATAAATTTTGTTTTTTGTGTCATTACTGTTTTGGTTACGAAAACATCTATTCATTTTGATAAGAATATTTGCCTTTTGAAACATAGAGGTCCCTTCTGATGCATGCTTGTGAGATTGAAATCTGGAAATCTTACTTGGAAGTCTGAGTGACCTAAGTGTTGAAATATCAGAACACCTGGGGCATACCTGGGGCACGTTTTTATCTGACGATCTCTTGTGCAGGTGATGTTAGACATCTTCATTCACTTGCCAGTTGTAACATGAACCCTTTTGACAAAGAGATCCCCTCAGAGTCCAACCAGGGGCAAGGGATAGATGAACCGTGAAAGATGGTGAAGGATTACGACGACGATCCTGGAAAGTTAATCAAGAAGACTCTTCAAAGTCTGATGATTGAAAGGTTTGTATGAATACCAGGAGTTCGATCCCCGTGGAGTACGGACGTGATTTGGAATACAAGATGATGGAGCAGAAAAGTCCAGAAGAGTCTGGGAGTTCTTAAAAGTGGAAAGTCAACACTATGGGTGAATGATGGATACTAGTGTTCGACGAGTCGACCGACATCCCGTCCAACAAGCTGTATCTCCCCAGAGGATTGAGAGTGTGATCTCCCTGGCAGATTCGAGATCGTTGTCTCCTCAGCAAGCCTGAAGGTTATCACGTCCCCAGCCCAAGTCAGTATTGAAGCTATCAGAGTTATTTCCCCTGCAGAGATGCCTGTAGACAGTACTTTCTTTCCCCAACAGATCTAAGGATTGCTTCTCCCCAGCAGGCCTGTGCTTACAGATTTCCCCAGTTGAGAATCCCCGCTGAGCGCCTGGCAGCTATTTTCCCCGGGAATCCCTAGTGGAGTTTATCTGTAGACCGTTGGTGTGTTTCCCAACAATTGGTTTTGTGACGCTATCATCTCCAGTGTGGCCGTGAGTGCTTATCCCAAGCAAGGTTTGTGGGAATTCATCTCCAGTATGATATGACGTGCTATCATCCTCGACAGAGTTGTTACTCTCGCCACTATTGTTGTTCTCTCCACTAGGATCGTTCTCCTCAGCAGAATGGTGTCGTTTTTCCTCAGCAAGTTCCCCGAGTGGAGCGGGTCTCATGAAATACATCTCCAGCAGTGATTCTCCTACATATGGATTGGTTGGGTCGTCCCTAGTGGAGTAGTATTTATTTCTCCAGCAGAGTTCATCCTACCAGTGGATTGGACGGGTTTTCTGTGGTAGACTGATATCTGTATCCCCAGCGGAGTTGTGTTTGTTTTCCAAGTCTGAAGTTGTCTTCCCAGCAGAGGTTGTGTTGATGGTTCTTCCCCAGCAAAAGTTTGTCTTTCCCCAGCAGGATGGAGGTTGACATGGTTATAGGATCCCCAGCACAGTTCCTGGAGTTCCCCGGTGTTGTCTCTGAAGGAGACGTGTGTTTATGCATTCATCATTTAGATAAGCATAGCATATCGCATCATTAGTGCATAGCATTTCCATAATCATGGGGCATTGGGTAAAACAAGAAAAAACTCATGCATCAACATAGCAAGCATATCCATTAGCCCTAGGCCGTGGTGACCAGCCGAGATTGGATTGTTGGAAAGAGTTTAGCATCGCGCCATTGGATCGGCTTCAGAATTGGGTTCATCAGCATGGTCGAGAGGTTGGTGTTTTCCCAACGAGTGACTCCTCAGTCGAGTGGGTATCCCCAGCAATGTTACTCCCCAATTGTTGGCATCTTGCCAGCTTGGGTCTTTTTTCCTTAAGCAGATATGGGTGTGTCCGATCTCTCCATGTAGAGTCTACC
This sequence comes from Lathyrus oleraceus, assembly GCF_024323335.1. NCBI lineage: Eukaryota > Viridiplantae > Streptophyta > Magnoliopsida > Fabales > Fabaceae > Lathyrus > Lathyrus oleraceus. The sequence goes on along the minus strand of NC_066583.1, from coordinate 234,573,157 downwards.
CCTTAAGCAGAAAGTGTCAATCTTTTCCTGCCATTTCCCTACTGAGATACGTCCTCGTGGATGACGGTTGCTTCCGTTCCCTCCCAACACACATTGGGATGGGTTTTCCCTATTGAGTTCTTTCCTCATTAGGATGAGTCTTGTTTCAGTCTGCCTTTTTGGATCGATCCTAAATTGGCTTCCTGTTGGCTGTCTCCTGTACTTCCCTGGGGCATAAATGAATAGTCGCTCACTAACCGACACTCATTCATCTTATCCTCAGCGGAATTTGTTTGGCCTCTACCACCAAACCGGTAGTTGTAAGTCCTATCTTTGTGGTTTTCTACCTACTAATCGGTAGTTGTAAAATCCCACTTTCACCCCTTGTTGAAGTTAACCGTTTGTGCTCATCCTATCGATGACTGGTTACCTTTCTGTGGTTTTCTGCCTACTAACCGGTAGATGTAATCCCCTCTTTGCAGTTATCAGTATCCGGTTTGCGGTGTTGATATTCTTTTCCCCTCTGGATACTTGTCTTGATCAAGCAGTATTGTCCCCATTGGGTCTTCCCCTTCTTTTTGGATATTTGCTCCGAGTAAGCAGCTTTATCCCCTTTGATTGGTCATCTTTTGCATACCTAGTCTGGTACCCAGATGCCTTTCTTTCGGTCGATTATTCATTTAACAACCTACAACCCGGTTATGGATAATCTTCCATGCGAGTGTATTATCTACGTTTTGACGGCTATAGATAATATGTACTTATGATTTTCCGGTATTCAGACCGAAGGAGTTTCCGACGATCAGGTCGATGTACTCATGGCACAAGGCCAATTTTCCGGTATTCAGACCGAAGGAGTTTCCGACGATCAGGTCGATGTACTCATGGCACAAGGCCAATTTTCCGGTATTCAGACCGAAGGAGTTTCCGACGATCAGGTCGATGTACTCATGGCACAAGGCCAATTTACCGGTATTCAGACCGAAGAAGTATCCTCCTCTCCGTTGGTGTCGATAAATGTCGAGTTTTTCCCGATCATCCGTTGATGATTTGGTTGTGTTCACTCTCCCCAGTAGAGTTTTCTCCTCTCCGTTGGTGTCGATAAACGTCGAGTTTTTCCTATTCGTCCTATGACGTCTAGTTGTACCTGTCCCCATGTGGATTTACCTCTCCGTTGGTCTTGGTAAACGTTGAGTTTTTCCCATTTCGTCCGTTGACGTATGGTTGTATCCCTTCCATTCATTCATTAATGTTTGGTTACCTCTCCGTTGGTCTTGGTAAACGTTGAGTTTTTCCCATTTCGTCCGTTGACGTATGGTTGTATCCCTTCCATTCATTCATTAATGTTCGGTTACCTCTCCGTTGGTCTTGGTAAACGTTGAGTTTTTCCCATTTCGTCCGTTGACGTATGGTTGTATCCCTTCCATTCATTCATTAATGTTTGGTTACCTCTCCGTTGGTCTTGGTAAACGTTGAGTTTTTCCCATTTCGTCCGTTGACGTATGGTTGTATCCCTCCCAGTTATTCAATAGCGTCTGGTTACCTCTCCGTTGGTCCCGATAAACGTCGAGTTTTTCCTAGTTGTCCGTTGGCATCTAGTTGTGATTTGTTGTTCCCATTCACCATCGTTGTGATGTCTGGATGTGGCCATACCCTTTGAAAACCAAAAAAACAAAACAAAATACCCAGTAATAAATATCAAATCCCAGTGGACGTTTCCATTGGTGGATCCCTGTATTGTGCAAATTCTACGGTTCTTGGTATTCAATCCCTGTTTACCCTGAAAGTCTGACAGCCGTTGCTCTCATCCATTCGGGTTCCCAGCTGATTGAATAGGGGCAGCTGTAGCACCTCAAATTTGCACCTATCATTGTACATACATTTTCATGTTAGGTCATGGCATATCATAGTCCATTGCATAGCATTGCATTGTCCCTCAGTTGCCTCAAGAGCAGACAATCAAGAATTAGGTCAAACCAATCTCCTGATCAATCAATCAAACAAGCAAAGGAATTTCTCATTGAATCAAGGCCTTGAGGTTTGCCCAACAAGTTCACATGGCTTGGAGGTCTATTTGAAGTGTTCAAGTCAAGGGTTGAAGGCTCAGAGGTCAGCAGTTCACACACAGACAGTCAAAAGTCAAAGAAAAGTCAACTGTCAGTCAAAGCAGTGGATGGTGGTCATTCTTGTGGAATTTGGGCACCATGGTCAATAATCAAGGGTTCATACAACTTGGGACATCACTTGAAGTCAAATTCTCAAGGAATTAGGGTTTGGAAGTCATCAGTCAATGCACAATCGAGCAGAAACCCTAAAAGTCAACTGTTGGTCAACCGTCCATTTAATCAGAGATTTGACGATTGGAATTGGTTTGTGAGAGTTCATTCATGTCCAAATAGTCATCATATATCATGCCAAACACCATCATGGAAGAATTTGAAGCCAGATCAGAAATTTCCCAAAACGGAAACTGGGCCTGTAACTGAAACTTGCCATAAATGGAAAGTTTTGATCCTCAAACTTACATTGTGATACAAGCCTCAAATGAATTTTTGCCCAACATGAAAGTTGAAGATCTTGTTCTCCCATTTCCAAAAAGTCCTAGAACTCTCAATTCCCAAGTATGGTCGGCAAGTTATGATCGAATCGATTTTAGAAAATCTTGAACTTCAAAGGGCCATATCTCCCAAACCGTTTGGCCAAATTTGGTGGGGTTTTTTCCTACAAGTCACATTTGACCCCCTCTTTCCAAAAATATAAATTTCATGTGCCAAAACTTCACCAATCAAAATGGCATTTTTTGATTTGTCTCATTTAAATTCAAGTTTGACCAAGGTTTGACTTTTTGAAATAATGATTTCCAACCATTCCCACTATCCAAATATGTTTAGAAACCAGATTTTGGTCATGTTACAAAGCCAAATTCGTGCAAGTACTTGCACCCATCATGTAGCCATGCCTAGTTGCTTGAAAATGGGAAGAAAAGTACACTTTTCACCCACCATATCCCACATATCCATGAACCATGCTTTGGGCAATCACATAGCAGAGATATTGATCATTTTTTCTGTGATATTGAGAACCCTAGTAGCAGCCACCACTAAAAAAAAAAACTCTTGTTCTCTCTTGCTCTCAAAAACTCATTTTCATCATTTTTCAAAATCTGTCAAAAACTCTCAAAGAACAGAGCCTTGCCTTGCTAGATTCATCATCTAAACAACATTGAGAGCCCATTTCAACCATCATTCCACAACTGGAAGGCCATTTCGCGGACTGTTTTTGCAAAGCATCATCAATGGCAAAGTTTGGTTGAAGCCATACCAAGCTGTTCCGAACAAAGCTAACTTCATCATCCAACCTTAGGGAGCTTAAGGAGCATCTGTTTCACTTTAACATGGCCAAATAACAACTGTTTCGACACTACTCTTCCGACTTGGCATGTTCAAAACTGCTTTGACTTTCTGATTTTCATTGACTGCCTTCCACTTGCCCAAATGGGATGAAATTTGACATGCTTACCATGCTGTGGGTTGTGATTGATCATGATTTATTTGATGATTTTTGGAAATGTTTAAGATTGCTTTTGAGTTGAGTCCTGCTGTTGACTTCTATGAGCTTCTGTTTGCCATGTCTTGGCCTAATTTGTTCATGAAATGATGATGATGATTGATATGGATGTGAACCCAATTGGTTGTGTTTCCTAATTATTTGAACATGATTTTGGATACTTGCCCTTTGCTGTTTTGACTTTCTCATTCACTTTTGACCCTAGGCTTGTCCTAGTGGTCCTGTTACTCACCTTTGAGCTTGTGTTTTCAGGTTGACCGTCAAATGGCCAATAAGACCAATTCTTTTGATTGAGCTTACTCAAGTATCATTTTCTAACCTCTTTGTTTTGTAGGTGGCTTGGCTCACATGCCTTAAGCCTTGTGCCTTGCACATCCATGTGCCTCCAATTAACTATTGGTGTCTGTTTCTGTTTGTTTTGTTTGAAGTTGCATACTAACATCTGTTTGACTGTTTCAGGTGCTTTAGTTGCTTAGTTCCTTGTGAACTTTTTGCTTTGCTTTGCTTGTATAAGCAATTTGCATTGAGGTATGTCTCTTTGTCTTCATGTAGTCTGGAAGACCCGGCCTGTTACTTGGCCAGGCAACTGTCTGAAGTCCTCCTTAAGAGGCAATGTTTGTGGATGTTTACTTTTGTCCTTGCATAAAGTCAAAGTCCTCCTAAGCGAAGAGGCAATTGGTGGAAGGTAGGGATATGCAATCTATCCCCCACTATTCAGTGTGTCATCTGCTTTGCTCACACCACTGTGTTGATGCATTGCAGATACAAACCCAAGATCTTGTGCAATGGCACAGTTGAGTCAGTTGTAAATGTGTAGAAGGGTTCCCACTTTCTGAACCCACACATTCTTGTCTTGAGCTCTCCCTGGCCAGGGATAAGAGCTGTGAGGTCTCATCCTCACTTCACCTTTCATCTGCTTCACCTTAGCCCCTCAATGGCAAGGTTAAGAGCACCTTTTACCCTATTCCAGTTGGCCCTAGTGCCTAACCCTTGATGTTTGAGCCCCCTTTGTTGGTGTGTTTTATTTCATGTTGTATGTGCTTCCTGTGATTGCCTGTTTGCTTTGCCTCTTTAGGTTTAGCTTAGACTTGCCCTTGTGCAAGATAGGTTGTGCTTGACTTGCCCTTGTGCAAAGTCAAGTCTGTGGGGCTTACTTCCTGTGTGAGCCATGTTTAGAGTTGTTCAGCCGAACTACGGCAACTCTGATTCTCACGTTCAGGTGAGATACGTAGGCACTAGACGCGATGTCTTGTCGAGTTTGACTAACCACTAACACTATCCCTTTTCTCTCACCCCTGTTGTGATTGAGATATCCCCTTTCTCTTGCCCTAGTTGCAATTGAGACCTTTGCTTCTCCTGTGCATGCTTAGGATAGGTTGGCCCTTGTGCCACTTAGCTAGAAACCTTAACTTAGGGATGATTTTGCATGATAACATCTAGGCTCGAGTCGTAGTCTCCCTAGTTGTGTCTCCCTCTGTTATCTGGTTAGGCTAGTCCTTTATCCCTGCGTAGGGGAACTACATCGCCCTGATCTTCATACCAGATGAAGTATGTAGGCAGGAGATTGAGCTGATCTCTCCGGGCGCCTTTCCCTTTTCTTTTGTGTGTGTGGTTTGACCTTTGCTAGGCTCGAGTCCCCGTACTCCTTAGCATTTGCTGTCTGTTTGTGTGCGTTTGACAGTTATAGGCTGAGTCCCCGACTCCCTATTAACTTATTGTGCTGTTGTGTGCTTGGAAGCTGATGTAAGTCCATCGAGTGGCATTTGGGTTCCAGTGTGCGTGTGTTTAGGTTCGGATGCTGATGTAAGTCCAGTGATTGGCATTTGGGCTCCATGTTTACCATCGTGTGGTGTGTATTTGTTTAGCTTTTTAGCATGTGTCAGCCGAGCTACGAATGCTCTGATTCTTCTCTCGTCCGAGAAGATACGTATGCATAGGATGCGATATCCTAGCGAGCATGTGTCGTTTCCCCAGTCCGAACTACTTGGACTCTGATGTCTATGCCCGATAGACTAAGTAGGCCCAGGATGCGACATCCTGCCGAGTCAGTTTCAGTCAGTCTCTTGCGTTTCTTTCAGCCAGTGTGTGTGAATATTTGAGCAGTGTTTAGCAACCAATTTCCTTTCTAGTGTGCGTGGATCCCGTAGAGTACTACGAATGCGTAGGGGTGCTAATACCTTCCCTTCGCATAACCGACTCCCGAACCCATTTTCTTTGGTCGCGAGACCATGTTCTTTCCCAGGTTTACTCTGAGCGTTTCCTTTCCCTCTTTTGGGATAAATAACGCACGGTGGCGGCTCTGTTGTTCTTTCTTTTCCCGCCGGTTTTTCGCGCGATGCGACACAAGTATCATGGCTCCACCAGAGAATACCTTCTTAACTACAAATGGCCCTTCGTATGTGGGAGTCCATTTGCCTCTAGAATCACCTTGTGGTAGAATGATACGCTTTATTACCAAGCCGCCACTTCGGAATTATGGTGTTTTATTTTGAACTGCGTGCAGAGTTCAGTAATCATCTTGTTGTTCAGATTAGCACCATTATCAGTGATAGCTCTTTCAGGAGACAACAGGTTTCTCAAATAGATATTTGATAGAATCCATCTTAAAATAAAGCGGTATGATTCAACATATACTGTCTTAGTCGACGAGCAGCCCAGGCCAACGCACAGCAAGCTTTCTCGAGCTGTGAGTATCTTGTTTCACAGTCGGTACCTTTTTGCTAAGGTGGTATATTGCATGCTCTTTTCGACCAGACTCGTCATGTTGCCCCAGCACACCCTATTGAATTTTCTAACACGGTTAAATACATGATTAGAGGTCCTCCTTCAATTGGTGGCATCAGAATTGGAGGTTCTTGGAGATACTTCTTGATTTTGTCTCAGTAATTTGAAGATGGATTTGCAAGTAGCGGTCAAATGGGAGCTAAATCGGGCGACGTGGTCCAGATTCACAATTTCGATCGATGCCTCATGCGGCTGAATAGTCCTTTCTTCTTGCAGTAGTCTGGCAAGTTCTCAGGTACTTCACAATCTTCCTCACTTCCATCCTCGGTTTGGTAGATCGGATTTTCAAAGTCATAATGAACAGTAGCAGAATTACTATCAATAGGATCCAGAGTGGATATGGATCAGTAATTTGTTACGTGAGTGTGTGTAAGAATACATAGCTTTGTTTAAAAGATGACAGGAAGGATAAAGAGCGCAATATTTGAATGCAAAAAGTCCATTGATTCATTGAATGTGAATATGCTTATGAAAATGACAAAACCCTTGAAAAATTAGCTATTGTGCCCCGGGCATAGACACAATGCTTTAAAATGCTAAAATAGCAATAACAATTACTCCTGACTAAAGGAAATCGGGATAGTGTCTTCAGCTTTCCAATTATTGAGTCTGTCACCAATTGTTGGGAAAATCCAGCTATCCAGGTCGCAGTCAGCATCTTCTACAACATTAACAGTCTCGTCATGATTAGGCAGAGGAGCAGGGATGACATTAGGAGTCCCCGGAGGATCAAATTCAAATTCTCCAGCGTCGATCATATCCTGAATCTTATTTTTCAACAACCAACAATCGTTTGTATCATGCCCGGGGCTATCGGAGTGATATGCACACCTGGCATTGGGATTATAACTAGGAGAAGTAGTGTTGGGTTTTGCAGGAGGATCTCTGAGGGTAATTAAATTTGCTTTTAGCATACCCTGCAGTGCTTGTGCTAAAGTCATATTGATCTTCGTAAACTGCCTTCTTCCCGGGTTAATGTGACTCACAGATTTCTTGTCCTTTTTCTTCTCGAGCAAGAGAGCCTTCAGTTCCTCCTGCCCCTTGGATAAGTTCAAGATCATCTCCTGGAGTTGAGCATTCTGAGCATGGAGATCTTTGACAATTTGTTCGAGGTCCATTTTTCTCTCTTTAATGTCCCCAGCAGAGTCGCCAGTTCTGTCGAACGGTGAACTGACTTTGTGTGTTTTGCTTTGGAAAGCAAATGTCGCGGTTAGCAAGAGTCGCCACCTACTTTTCTTTTATCCAATAAGGAAAGGTGGAAAAGAACAGGAAAGACCTTAATTTAGATTTTGGGTTCGGGAGGTACATTATACAAAGGGAAGGTGTTAGCACCCTTTGTATCCATGGTTATCCATGGGCTCTTAATTGCTGGATCACTTATGTTATTTTCCTTGTCTGAAAAAGTGTTTGTGAACGGCTTAGAAATGTTTTGAAAAAGAGAGTTTAACTTTGTAATGATTCTTGTACGAATGTATACAAAGTATTTATCTCGTTTAATTTTGAAAGTTGTTTAGAAAAATATAACTTGGCAATGATTCTAGTACGAATGTATACCAAGTGGTGATTTTCTAGTAAAGGTTTTGAAAAGTGTGAGGTGTGAAAAGTAGTTTAAGTTGTGAGTAAGCAATTAAGGGTTATACCTATCCAAGGTCTTTATGGGCATTTCCTATCCTTATGAGGGTAAAACCGTCCTTACTATTGAGAAGTAAGTAGTTTTATCCTTTGGATGTAAAAGGGACATCGTAGGGTCATCGATTGGTCATTGAAGGCAACAGTTGTGAGGATACCTTAGCATTCGAAGGGACGATCATCATTTAACCGTAGGCTATACCGAAGGGTCATCGAGGGACAAAGGCAACATTCGAGGGACTATGATGATTTAACCGAAGGGTCTTTGCTAAGTGTATCCCCACATTCGCGGGACATGACCATAATACCGTAATATCGTAGGGCAACAAAGAGAGGTCCAAGATCACCAATATCAATGGCAATATTTTACAATCAATTAGGTATTTGTAATCAATTAAGTAATTAGGTCCACATTAAAATCGATCAAATAATTGGGATGAATCTCCACATTAAAATCCATTAGGTAATTAGGATGAATCTCCACATTAAAATCAATTAGGTAATTAGGATGAATCTCCACCAGGGTATCCCACAAATAAAGTGGAATACCTAGCCAGCTACTTTTTCCTGGGAATATGTGAACCCTTACAACATTCAGCACACAAGTCAGGATACCAAATGGGGTGCAATCGAGGATTACACCGCAAACGAGACACAGCAGTATGAATGTCAGACAAAATAATGCATGATTAGCATAGAACAGATCAGATAAGCATAGAACAGAACAATCAAAATATTAGCGACTGTCACGTTCGCCTCTGCCTCGCCTAGCGAAGGCCTAGCGAATACTCGCTACATGCTCGCTTAGTGATGTGTTAGCGAGCGGCTGCGGGTTTTGAATTTCAGAACAGTACGACTTCAACCTGCTGCACGCCTTATGGCATCCAATACATAAATTACATGGTTCAGCATTCACAATATTCAGGCACACTTAAATTCACATGCAAAACCTCAAATATGTTTATGAATTCAATTATAATATCACATGCAAATTAAGAACATAAAGCGGTAATAGTAATGCAAACCTGTTTGCAATCGAATTGCAACCTTGAATTGGCGAGTCGAATTGAGTTGGGCGGAGGTGACCTTGATGCAGATGAGTTTCCTTCAGGGTTTCCTTTAGGGTTGCTCTGAATTCTCTGGGTTAGCCACCAGGGTTTGATTGCTAGGGTTCCGGTTCCTCCTTCTGTCCTTCGTTCGTTCTCCCCTTTTCTGAATGAAGTCCTTAGTATTTATAATGCTTTTTCGTGACCTAATGGGCTCAGAATGAAGCCCAGAATTTTCTGGTATTCGCAAGCTTCGCTAGGCGAGTGGCATAGCGAAGGGTTCGCTAGGCGAAGGAATTGCTCGCCTAGCGAGCAAGCCAGTTTGGGCCATTTTCTGGATTTGGCCACCTGTATGCTGGGCCTTTGTTCTTTTGGGATAAGTGCCTTGAAAAATAAGTTGGGGTGCCTTAAAAATGCCTTGTAATATTAACGGGCAAATTTTGGGGTATGACAATACTCAAGTGATTTATTGTTGATCAAACATTGTCCATAACTGGATGACCATAAAGACAATTAATGGGTACTCCACGAAGCGTGTTGAGGGACATGAGTGACCTAGATGGAATTTGCCCATCCTGCATAACAGGACAAATGTCTAAGGGCCCAATATTGAACTTGGCAAGGATGACACTGTCTATGCCTTGTGTTCAATATAGACATAAGACCAAAAGGGTAATTGTGCACACAAGTATTATCACAAAAGGGATTTGTCATATCACATGACACTTTCGTGTCTTGGATAACAATGATGTGTTGCTAGATACCGCTCACTATTTGTTATGTTAAATATGTGATTTAATATAATTGTCAATGTCGCGAAAACCTACAGGGTCACATACAAAAGGACGAATTGATGAAAGATAGAGTAAATAAGGAACACCGTAAGGTACAGTGCACTTAAGTGAATTGTAAAACATCGTAAGGTACAGTGCACTTAAGTAGAATACGAAATGTGGTAAGGTACCACACGCTTAAGTGATTTTCGATATACCATAAGATATGGGTCACATACACTTAAGTGGGCTTTTTAGCTTGCAGCCCATACAAATGGTTCGATAAATAGAACCCTTGTGCAGAAGAAATTCACTTGATGAAATTTCATTTCTCTCTCTCTCTCTCTCTCTCTCTCACACACACACACACACACACACACACACACACACATACACACACTCAAAGCCTTCTTTCGTAGCAGCTAGCATTGAGACTGAAGGAATCCGTTCGTGTGGACTGAGTAGAGGCATTGTCACCATTCAACGCTCGTGACCACTCCTTAGATCTGCATCAAAGGTTTCAATCACCACAAGATGTAATGATTTCTATCACTGATCATGCCCATTCGTAAGAATCACTAAAGGAAAATTTTTAATTTCCGCTGCATTTTAGATCACAATTTTCCTTCATAGTGGTGACAACACTTAAGGTTTCAAAGGATCTGAACATGACGACTCTAGAAGAACTTATAAGTTCTCTAAGGAGCTACAAGATTGAGCTTGAAGAAGATGAGCCTCAGAAGAAAGTAAAATATGTTGCTCTAAAGTCCAAAGGCAAGCCTAAGAAGGCCAAAGCTCTTCAAACTAAAGAAGAAGAGTCTAAAGAAAGCTCTGAAGAAGAGGATGAGTTGTCTCTACTCTCTAGAAGGGTCAACCAACTCTAAAATAAAAATACAAATGAAGTCCAGAGGCTATAGAAAAACAGGTGACAATGATGCTACCTGTTTTGAGCGAAAACAACCTGGACATTATAAGAAGTGTCTCAAACTCATGCCTAAAAAGAAATACTTTAGAGAGAAGAAGAAGGTTATGATGGAAACATGAGATGACTATGAAGCTTCAGAAGATGACTCTGAAGAAGAGTTGGTTAACATGGATCTGAAAGCTAGCACAAAAGCATATGAATCAGGATCAGGTTCAGAACCAGACTCAGACTCTGACAAGGTATTTTCTCATCTCACTCATTATGAATTAGAATTATCCTTAGCTGAGATTCTTGAAAAGAGTCATAAGCTTAAGAAAAGACTCAAGAATATGAAATAGATTTATGTAGTCGACTATGAAGCCCATAGTGAACTACTGAAAGAAAACTCTATTTTAAAAGAAAGAGTCAGTAGTTTAGAAAAAGAAAACTCCGCCCTTAAAAGCAAAAGTAAAAATCTTGAAAAAGAAATTCTTTCGGATGCTCCTATGGACTCTAAATATGCTTCTAAAAGATATGAAGCATATTTTCAAAAATTCCTAGCTAAGAACATATAGATAAGAAACATGGCTTCAATGATCTATGGAGTTAGTGGAAACGAGAAAGGAGGCATTGGTTATGTTAAACCAACGAACTTTAGGTTCAAGCCTAAACCCAAAGGTATTGTGATAAATCCTAAATCTTTATACTCTAATTTTGTCTATGGTCACACACACAATATATATTATACACATAAACCTTGGGTTGATAAAACTTCAAGGAGAACTAACCCCAAAGGACCAAAAAATACGTGGGTACCTAAAAACAAAATAGACTATATTGCAGATTTCCTTAGCAGCTAAGTTGAGATACTAGTCATGGTACTTGTACTCTGGATGCTCATGACACATGAAGGGAAGAAGGCATATGTTCCAAGAGTTGGAACTTAAGCCCGGAGGCTTGGAAGGCTTTGGAGGAAACCAAAAGGGTAAGATCATTGGTACCGGTACAATAGGTAATGGTTCTCTTCTCTCTATTACCAATGTTTTATTAGTTGATGGTTTAATGCATAACCTATTGTTCATAAGTCAATTAGGTGATAATGGTTATGACATTATTTTTAACCAACAATTTTGTAGATTGTAAGTCAAAAGGATGGCTCTGTACTTTTCGGTGCAAAAGGAAAAACAACATTTACAAAATCAAACTTTCAGATTTAGAAAAACAAAATATTAAATCCTTATGTTAGTGAACGAAGAGCAATGGACATGGCGTATGATTGGGACATGTTAGTATGAGAATAATCTCCAGGCTAAACATGCTTAACTTAGTCAGAGGCCTTCCAAATCTGAAGTTTACTTCAGATGCTCTTTGTGAGGTATGCCAGAAGGCCAAGTTTTTAAAAACATTGTTCAAAGCAAAGAATGTTGTTTCTACTTCTAGACCCATGGAACTCTTGCACATTGATTTGTTTGGTCCAGTTAAGACTGCCTCTATCAATGGCAATCATTATGGGTTAGTAATTGTAGATGACTTAAGTAGATGGACTTAGGTAAAGTTCTTAAAACACAAGGATGAGTCACATTTTGTGTTCACTATCTTTTGTACTTAAGTGCAAAATAAAATAAATTTAAAAATTATCAAAGTCAAAAGTGATCATGGAGGTGAATTTGAAAATAAATATTTTGAAAACCTTTTTGAAAAAATGGCATTTCTCATGATTTCTCCTGTCCCATACCTCCTCAACATAATGGAGTTGTTGAATAGAGAAATTGTACTCTACAATAAATGCCAGGGCCTTTATTAATTAGACTAATGTGGCATAAAACTTTTGGGAAGAAGCAGTAAATATTGCATGCTGTATAGGATTTCAATAAGACCAATTCTGGAGAAGACACCATATGAACCGTGGAAGAACAAAATGCCCAACACTTCATATTTCCATCCATTTGGATGTACTTGTTATATGCTTAACACTAAAGATAACTTGAACAAGTTTGATTCAAAAGCTCAAAAGTGTATCATGTTAGGATACTCTAAATACTCAAAGGGATACAAAGTGTATAAAACTGAAACCCAAATTGTTCAAGAATCAATACATGTTAAGTTTGATGATAAGCTTGGCTCTGAAAAGTTAATGCTAGTTGACAAATTTGCAGATTTTGAAATTTCCTAATCAGACACAGAGGAGAATTTTTTTGGAGATGCTCAACAAGAAGCTAAATCATCAGAACCAGAACTTGTTGACTCATCAGAACCAGAACTTGCTAACATGACAACACCTTAGAGGAAGTTCAAGCAAAAATGCTCTCATCCTGAGGATCTGATTCTGGGTGAAAAGACAGAACCTGTCAGAACTAGATCTTCATTCAGAAAAGATGAAGAGACGTTTTTGGGCTTGATGTCTATTATATAACCAACATCCATTGATGAAGATCTTCATGACTCCAAATGGATTATGGTAATGCAAGAAGAACATAATCAATTCTCCAGAAACGATGTGTGGACTCTAGTTCCCATAACAAAAGGAAAACATTTCATTAGAAGCAAATGGGTCTTTAGAAACAAACTGAATAAGAATGGAGAAGTGGTAAGAAACGAAGTCAGACTGGTTGCACAAGGCTATAGTTAACAAGAAGGAATTGGCTATACTTAAACCTTTGCACCAGTGGCTAGGTTAGGATTTATTCGTCTTTTAATATCCTTTGTTGTTAATCATAATATTATTATATTTCAAATGAACGCTAAAAGTGAATTATTGAATGGATATATAATAGAGGAAATGTATGTTCATCAACCCCCCGGGTTTGAAAATCACAAAAATCATGATTTTTTTTACAAACATAAGAAATCCTTGTATGGTCTGAAACAAGCTCCTAGAGCTTGGTATGAAAGACTTAGCAACTCTCTTATGCATAATGATTTTTCAAGAGGAAAAGTTGACACAACTAGGTTCTGTAAATCATTCAATAATGACATTTTAATAGTTTAAATTTATGTTGATGACATCATATTTGGCTTTGCTAATGCTTCTCTTTATAAATATTTTTCTAAGTCAATGCAGGCTGAATTCGAACTGAGCATGATGGGTGAATTGAAGTTATTTATGGGAATTAAAATTAATCAAGGTCTAGAGGGAACATACATTCATCAGAGTAAGTATACAAGAGAACTTCTGAAGAAGTTTGATATGGATGAAAGCAAACCTGCCAAGACTCAAATGCATACAATGTGCATTCTAGAGAAGGAGGAAGAAGTAAAAAGGTAGATCAAAAGGTATATAGAGGTATGATTAGATCTCTTATGTATTTAACTGTCTCTAGACCTAACATATTATTCATTGCGTGCTTATGTGCTAGATTCTAGTAAGAACATAGAGAATCTCACTTAACATTTGTTAAGAGAATATTTAGGTATATGAGAAATACTACTAATCTTGGTTTGTTTTATAAGAAATCATCAGATTACAAGTTAGTAGGTTATTGTGACTCTGACTTTGTTGGAGATAGAATTGAAAGAAAAACCACCATTGGAAGCTGTCAGTTTCTAGGCGAAATCTAATCTCATGGTCCATCAAAAGACAATCAACGATTGCACTATCAACAACAGAAGTTCAATATATTGCAGCATACATATGCAACACACATATTCTCTAGTTAAAAAGTCAACTAAAACATTATCAACTTTATGAGAGTAACATCCATATCCTTTGTGATAATACCTCTGACATATCTTTATCTAAGAATCCCATTTTACACTCTAGAGTTAAACACATTTAGATAAAACATCATTTTATAAGAGACTATGTTCATAAGGGTGTTATTAGTTTAAAATTTATTGATATAAACCATCAATGGGTTGATATCTTTACAAAAACCCTTGTTGAAGACAATTTTTTTTTCATTATGAAGAATTTAAAAATGGAAATCTGTCATGAGTAAAAGTACAAGTCTCAATGTGTGATGCCTCTGAAGAGTCTAAATGAGAACCTGAGAAAACATGACTCTGAACCATTTAACCCTCTGAAATGAGAAGGTTCTCCGGGTCAGAAGGTCCTAAGTCAGAATCCCTTTGGGAATTTCTATCGTCCAGACTCTAAATGTTATTCATTTTTTTATTCATACACTTTCATTGTGGCTAAGAGCTATGTTGACATGTGTCTCACTAATTCTAACAGCTGTCACACACTTGAATAAACATTGGGAACTATTTTTTAGGGTAAAACAAAATTTATGTTCTGACGCACCCTTTGCCATTAATTGTTTTTCCTTTTCAAGAATAATAAGGATGTTTTCTTACAAACATGCAATGTAACGTGTCGTATTATAGAGGATTTCCCCAAGTCATCATTACTTTTCTTTTCAAATATTTGTGTGTTTAAAACAATTTTGAAAACACACCATATCACTCTTTTCATGCATAACGTAACTCTCACTACTCACACTTGAATCTTTTCAACCTTAAAAACCTAAAACTTCAGAGGTTGATCAACAAAACCCGACTGAAATGGTTGAAAAAACTTCTTTGAAACGTCTCTATCAACACCAGTGACTCACTCAGTGGATATTTGTGGCAAGAGAATCATAAACAAAATTAATGAGAAATGATCAATTATTATCACTAGAAAAACATTACAAATCTAGAATTAATTACTAAAAGCAAAAATAAGCACTGCAAAAGGTTACAACTTTCAGACTAGGTCGGCATTCCAACCACCTAACCTGAGGAAGGTCCTATAATCCTCATTGGTGTATAATCCATTATCTTCAGTTGGATTCTTCTGCTTCTTAAGGTTATTCATCCTGAACACATAAGTCCTTCCTGACACAGTTGCTCTGGCAGATGTGTCAGCATGTGTTTTTTCACCTTCATAGGATTTGAATCTATCATCTTTGTGCTTCTTCCCATCAGCATCCTTGAGATTCCAAATGGACTTGTGGATTTCTTTGGAGGATCCCTTATTTTAGTTCTCTAATGAATTTATCATGTCAAGAGATAGATGGAGAATAAAGGATTGTGATCTTGATTGTAACGAAACCTCACTTATATAGAGAGTTCGGGATAAAGCAAAATCAACTTCATTTAATGTGCACGACAATGAAGAGGATTAAGATTAACATTTTTCAGTTGCTGCTTGCAGAGAATTAGTGGATTAGTTTCTTTAACAGGTCCTGGTAACTAGTGACCGAGATGTGGAGTAAGTTTATGTACCTCCTTAGCGTGGCGTCCTTAAAGGTGCTAGATAGAAACTTGCACTTTAAGGAGTCGTTAGCACCAATGATAGTCATCTGAGTGTTGATGAAAGTGACATGCTCCTAAGGATCGCTCCTTTCGTCAAACTTTGTAAGTCATGAGGGTTTGAAGTTTTCTAGAACAACCTCCTTCCCTCGAGTTTGTTCAGAGAAAGGCGAAAGGTTCATGATTTCAATTTACTCAGGAAGCTCAACCTCCTGGTGGCGTATTTTGAGGTTGGCAATGTTGTCTTCTAGAGCTTGGTTGTGGTGGCATAACTCCCCTATAGTAGCGTGCATTTCGATTATGGATTGATGATCATTGTCTAAACTACTATCAGCTGAGGTGGTGCCTCGTGTTTGTACCATCTTGAAGGTGATGGTTGATGCAGTTTCTGATGTGAATATATGTTAGTTTTACCTGGGCCCCATGGTGGGCGCCAATAGTACTTGCTAAAAGTAAAATAGAGAAAATCCCCACCTATATGAAGCAAGAGGCATTGTATCTCTGGTGAAATTTTGGAATTTATGTACCCCCCCTCCCTCTTTAACCTTGGAGGTTTTGGGGTATTTATAGAGACCCATGAACTTAGCTAAGATTGGATCCATATAACCCCATTGTTAAGAACTTGAGGTAGAGAGAAAGAACTCTTTCCAGATCATGGGGACACAACTTTTCTCCCTTCCCTATATCTTTCTACTATTATATCCATAGAATTAATGAGATATATCGTGGGTGGTGGTGACTTAAATCCCGCTAGACGACTAGCTACTCCTATTTGGGCAACTAGCCTACTTTCTATCCCTATTTAGTCCTGATCCAAAGCATGCTTTGTCATGGGATATTCCTTACTTCAAGCTCGAATCACCTATCCCAGTCCAATATTAATTAGGTAGTTGGAATTTTCATTGCCATTAATTTTCTTATATTATAAATGAATATATAACAAAAAAGATTCAATCAATCACAAATGAATTCATAAGAAATATGTTTTCAACATAACGACATACAATAACACCAGATAATCACACAGAAGGTGAATTCATCTTGAATAAAATTTGGTAGATGATTGCATAAATTAAAACCCTAAGAAGAGATCTCAAAAGCAGTCCTTTTGTCTATACAAACATTGTCTTCCCTATTGAACATGTCATACATTATCAAGACACTATTATTTTGATTGATAACATGTGCATGTCACACATAACAAGGGATATAGTGTTATTAAATTTCTGTCACAATATAACAATATTTTACATGAGAACTATGGGGGAAAGTATTTCAAAATGAGGATTTGGTTGTAAAAGTCTTTAGATGCTTAAAGCGTAGTTATTAACCTAAAGTCACTTTTTTTTAATCTAGAGACTTGTCATCTACAAATTTTTCTACTTTATTTGGTAAATTGCAGTAAAACGAGATGGAGCTAAAAAGACTAGTAGACGATGAATAAGGTGACAAGAAGATGAAAAGTTTAACTCTTAAGGCCGAGAAATAAAAAGACCCAGACTCTGACGCAGAAATGACACTGGTTATTTGAAACTTCAAAAGATTTGTGAAACATGAAAAACAACAAGAGGATCAAAACAAAAATGAAGGAAGATATTATCTTTCTCCTATATGCCATCTAAGAGTGTAGTTGGTTTTTCCACAACCATTAGTTATCTAAAATTATAGATGAACATACAACAAGAAGATTCAAACAATCACAAGTGAATTCAAAAGAAATGTTTTTTCAACACAATGACACAAAACAACATTGTATAATCAATCACCTAGCTGGTGAATTCATCCTAAATAAAATTAGGTAGATGATTGCATAAAGTAAAACTTCAAGAAGAGACCTAAAAATCAAAAACATTTCCTTCCCTGTTGAAGATAAGATACATTATCAAGACATTATTATTTTGATTTATAACATGTACATGTCTTTAATCCACACAGAACAAGGTATATAGTGTCATAACAGTACTAAGTTCACACTTGAATTTAGTAACAATATTTCATTTTCCATTGTATTCAAGTTTTAATTAAGGGCTTGTTTGAGCATATGAGAATCAATTAAGTAAGCAAAACCATAAGCCATGTTTTTCAAAGTAGCCTCATGAAGATCTATATCATATGTAATAGTAGCATCAATGGAGAAGAAAACCCTGAATTCTCTAATAAAAGCCTTATTCATCGTTGTCTCACATCACAAGTTAGTCATCACACCCGTCACTATAACCTCATCCACAATCATCTCCGTCAGTTTCTCTTCCAAACCATTATTTCTAAATGCAAACATCCATCTCACCTTGCTTGCATGCTTCCTTTGCTCGACATAAGAGGATAAATAACGGAATATATAATGATGATTAATATAAATCATACATATTTAAATATTACCAAAAAAATTCATCATGACAATGAAAAGTCCTTTAAAAAAAACTACTTGACTTCTATCTTATCATAATAATTGAATATATTTAGATTTATACTGACCAAAGACACTGTAAGATTAAAATCCACTCATTACGATGATCCAAGACTAAAGAAAGTGTTTTGAATATCGTCATTCAAAGTAATAAATGATAGAATTTTGGATGACAAATGTAACGATTAATGTATTAGGGCCATTGTTTAATTAGTCAAGACTTAAAGAGGTCTAGTTAATATTAAGTAAGTCTGTGGCTAAAAGCATAAATGTCATGAAAGGTAAGATTATTATTTAGATACGATAAGTCAATATCAAATTTGATGAGGGTTTAAATTAGAATATTGAAAACTAAGAAATAAACCTAAGGTTATTTATATGGGTTATGGTCTCCATTTGTAGAGAAGATAGAAAAACATCGTTCATCTGGATACTCTTTTCATCCCCGTCAGAAGTGATCTGGATACGCTTCCACTTTCATTCTCTGATTGAATTCTAGTATAAGTTTAAGGGATGTGAGTTGATGACATATTTAACTCATAGTGATTAGTTTATAAAATTTATATATCATTAGAAATTATAAGGTTATTAACAGATCCAACAAATGGTATCAGAGTCACCCATGTTTGATTCATTTTGTTTTTATTTTAATTTTTTAAAAATAAGGGTTCTAAAATTGATAATTATTTTGATCCTCCAATTTGTGTAAAAATTAAAATTTGTATGTTGTAATTCATGTTTTTTTATCTTATTTGGTGGTGTTTTCATGAAATTCATGAAGGATGCTTGATCAAATCAACAATTTTTTTGATTTTTTCGGATCTAACACTTTTTTGTATTGTGGTAAATACCTATGTCATATTTTAATTTTATGAGCATTCCCTAGTTTATGATATATTGAGAATGTACAGTATAACATATGGAAAAATAATAACTCCCTCCTAATATGCTTAAGAGCATGAACTACACTTCTATTTCGACTAATTGTCTTCTCATGCTTTTTAATTAAATAAGTGATATATGATTTTCATCAAACCCCATACACGCTGGTTATTTAACACGTATATGCTAATTATATTTTGGGGACATGAAAACCAAATTAACATTTTATTGTGTTTGGGTTTCAAAAGATACATATAGTGAATTAAATATAGATTTTTTGTTCAACTGTGATTTGAATATGTTCCTCAGCTCCGAAGCACAGTGACAAGCGTGATTTTTACTGACGAATGTCATGGCTGGCTGACGGATACCCCTTTTCCGGATGACGATCTTCATCATTGGATGACGGGAAATTCTTGTTGGTCCTTAGCGGGTGACGACTATCACAACCTGTGACTCCCAGACCGTCACCCAAACTGTTTCACTATCGTTTTGGAAGAGAAAAAAAATATTTATGAGCATTTGTTTTTTTTGGTAAAATTAAAAACTGCATTTTGTTGTGGTTGTGCTTTGCATAACAAAATATATACAGATTGGAACACTAACATATCGTACTTGTTTGCATGGTCATGCCCCTTAGTTGTTTCATCCATTAACTTTGGTACAATTTTATTCAAGTTTTGGTTACAGTTTATAATTATATACGAAGTTTAACATTTTGAATTAGTCAATTAAAATAAAATATCACCAAAGTGACATTTTTGGGGGAGATCGCTTATAAGAAATGTTAAATGTTTTCCTTTTGTGTGTGTGTGTGTGTGTGTGTTTATCCATGTGAATATCTATTGACCTAAATGACCGTTGATGTTTGACCGAATTTCATACATACCTGTGATGGTAAACATGTGATAATTATAAGGTTTCACATTTTAATGATAAAATAATTCAAAGAGGGATTTTTTATTTGACATGTTTTATTATCAATGTTTGATCATTATAACAAGAGTATCACTAGCAGTCAATATTATTGTCCAAAGACTTGATATTGATGATGCACTAATCTTGAGATGGGTTATGCCATTATTTAAACATGCTAAAGATTCAGTTTATTTTGTGAGTATATTTATAATGTTTCTTTTATTCTACTTTTAGCTATAATTTCATTGGTATTTGGTAATATGAATTCAGTTATGGTCCTTAATGGGACAAATTTCAAGGAATGGAATGAGAACATGGAAATTTTTCTTGGCTACATGGATCTTGACCTTGCATTAAGGATGGAGCAACCACAATCTACTATAGAATCTAGTACCTCATAACATAAGAAATATTGTGAGGAGTGGGATCGCTCCAATCGAATGAGTACGTTAGTCTGTTCTGAGGTTAATTTAGCTTCAGTACCTAGAAACACTTGGTGGTTAGACTTTGGTGCAACTACTAACATTTGTGTTTCAATAAGGGGTTGCCTGAACTACCAGAAGTCAAATGATGTTGAAAGATACATCTATGTTGGAGATGACAAGTCGGTGGAGATGAAAGTTGGATGGCATTTTAGATTATTAATGCGCACTGGATTTTATTTGGATCTGAAAGACACTTTTATGATACCATCATTATAATGGAAATTAATTTCGGTTTCTTATTTGGACAAACCAAGTTATTTATGTTCATTTGGAAACAATGAATTTAAGTTGTCTTTCAATTCAAATATTATCGGAACTAATTCACTTATGGGTCATGATAATCTATATGAATTGTACATGATAGCTACCTATGGTAAAGCCTTAAATGTGGAATAACATAATACTAAGCGTAAAATTGATAATAACAATCCATGAGCGTTATGGTACAAACCTCTAGGTCACATCTCTAAAATTAGAGTTGAGCGACTAGTGGCAGATGGAATTTTGGATTTTGTTGACTTCACAAATTTTGATGTTTGTGTTGAATTTGTTAATAGCAAACATACCAAAATAAAGAAATTTGGATCATATAGAGCTACGTATGTCTTAGAATTGATACATACACACATTTGTGGACCATTTCTTACACCTTCTTGGAATGGTCAATAATATTTTATATTATTCATAGATGATCATTCTAGATATGTATACATATTTATTATACATGAACGTTCTCAATCATTGGATGTGTTCAAATCATTTAAGGATGAAGTTGAGAATCAACTCAACAAAATAATTAAGAGTGTCAAATATGATCGTGGTGGTGAATATTACATAAGATATGACGGTTCAGGTGAACAGCGTCTGGGGCCTTTTGCCAAATACCTAGATGAATATAGAATCTCCCCATAGTATACCATGCCAGGGTCACCAAGCATGAATTGTGTAGTCGAAATACGAAAACAAAGTCTTAAGGATATGGTAAGGAGTATGATTTGTCATTCTACCTTGCCAGAGTCACTTTAGGGAAAGACACTAAAGACTGCAACTTACATTCTAAATAGAGTACCAACCAAGGTAGCTGCCAAAATACCTTGTGAGCTTTGGACTGGGTGAGAGCCTAGTTATAGCCATTTTCACGTATGGGGATGTACAGCTGAGACAAGGACTTATAGGCCAAATGAAAAAAAATAGACTACCAAATAGTGAGCAACAACTTTATTGGTTATTCAGAAAGATCTTGGGGCTACAAATTTTATGATCCCAAATTAAACTCAATTTTTGAGACGGGAATAACCATATTCTTTGATTATATTGAGTTTGTGGGGAAGAATAAGTCTAGAGACTTTATTTTAGAGGAAGAATTAGTAACAATTCCATAACTAATTCATACAGTTGCTTTTGATAAAGCAAGTATGGAACCTCCACAAGACATTTTTGAATTTCCTCCTACTCAAGATGATTTGGTAATTCATGACAAACAAACTCAAGATCCTTAAGAATAAGTGTTACAAGAAATAATACCTTTGCAGAGATCCACTAGACAAAGGAGAAATGTTATTCTGGATGATTACATAGTCTTTTTCCAAGAACATGAGGAAAATAATGGTATGATGGAAGTTGATCCAATTAACTTCCACCAAGCCATGCGAGATTCCAATTTGGAAAAGTGGAGTGAAGCAATGAAAGATGAGAATAAGTCAATGTACGACAATAAAGTTTTGGAACTTGTCCCGTTACCAGAAGGTGTGAAACCCATTGGTTGCAAATGGATTTTTAAGACCAAACGGGATTCTAACGGTAATGTGGAGAGGTATAAGACTCGTCTTATGGCTAAGGGCTATACCCAAAAGGAAGGGATTTCCTTTAAATAGGCTTTCTCTCCAGTTTCGTCGAAAGACTCTTTTAGGAAAATCATAGCTCTTATTGCACATTATGGTTTGGAACTCCATCAAATAAATGTCAAGACGACTTTTATCAATGGAGACATTGATGAAGCGATCTATATGGTGTAACCAGAAAACTTTGTGTCAGGAGACTCAAAGAATATGGTTTTCAAATTGACAAAATCCATTTATAGACTAAAGCAGGCATCTCATCAATGGTACCGCAAGTTTCATGAAGTAATTCCCTCATTTGGTTTTGAGGTGAAAGTTGTTGAGGATTGTGTTTCTCACAAATTCAGTGGGAGCAGGTACATATTATTAATCTTCTATGTTGTTTACATATTGCTTTCCATTAATGATATAAGCATGATGCACGAAACCAATAAATTTCTATCTCGAAAATTTAAAATGAAAGATCTTGGTGACGCCTCCTTTGTATTAGGAATTCAGATACTCTGAGATTGATCTCGAGGTATTCTAAGATTGTCACAAAGGAGATATATCGATAAGATTCTTAAAAGGTTTGGCATGCATGATTGTAAACCAGGGGATACTCCAGTTGATAAGGGCGACAAATTTAGTCTTAACCAGTGGCTAAAGGGAAATTTAGAAATTCAAGAAATGAAAAATATTCCTTATGTGTCAGTTGTAGGGAATCTGATGTATGCCTAAGTATGTACGTGTCTCGATATTGCATTCATAGTTGGGATGTTAGGCAGAGATTTGAGCAATCCATCAATGGATAATTAGAAAGCAGTCAAAAAGATTATGAGGTATTTAAAGAGAACAAAAGAATACATGCTAACATATAGAAGGTCAAATCAGTTGGAGATCACTGGATATTTTGACTCTGATTTGCTGGATGCCAAGATATCAAAAGACCCACTTCGAGATATATCTACATGATGGATGATGGTGCAGTTTCTTGGCGTAGTGCCAAGCAAACTTTCATTGCTTCATCCACCTTGATAACATAATTTATAGCATTCTTTGAGGCATCCAATCATGGAATTTTGTTGAGGAACTTTGTCACTGGGCTGCAAATTGTGGAAGGGACTGAAAGACCACTTAAGTTATAATGTGACAATAAATTAGATGTCCTATATTCCAACAATCATAGAAGCTCGACTAAGTTAAAATATATTGACATCAAGTTCTTAGTTGTTAAAGAAATGGTACAAAGTGAATATTTTTCCATAAAACATTTAGGGACGAACTCCATGATAACATATCCTCTTACAAAATGTATTCCATCCAAGGTCTTTCAGGGGCACACTACTCACATGGGTGTTTTATGATTTTATGAATCTTTGATTTAGTGAGAGTTAGTAATTTATGAATTTTATGTTATATGTTTGGTATTATGTATGCATACTTTGGTTTTAGATATCTTTCCAATTAATAAAGTTTAATATTCAGCTAGTTGTACTTTATATAATAAGGTTATTAAATGATCTCACTAAAGCAAAGTATGACCGACTGAAAGTTGACATGAATAAACCAAATTCATATGATTTTCATGCTACACATTTCATGATGAATCAATGTGAACTATCCATGTCAGTACTAGTGATCATTGATGGGTTTGGTTATAATTGATATAACGAAAATAACTTTGGTTCTGTATACTGACATGACTAGCGGACGAGATTATTTGGATATGCTTGAAGTATATATGATGGAAAATTTTGAGCTCATAAAGTCTAACACCTGTGTAAAGTTACATATGTGACCGATGGGAATTGTTAGAATTTTGAGTCACAAATGTAACAATTAAGGTGTTAGGCCATTGTTTAATTAGTCAAGACTTAAAGGGGTCTAATTAATATTAAGCAAGTTCATGGCTAAAAGCATAAATGTCACGAAAGGTAAGGTTATTGTGTAGACACCATAAGTAAATATCTAATATTGCGAGGGGCCAAATTAGAATATTGAAAACTGAGAAATAACCCCAAAGTTATTTATATGGGTTATGGTCCCCATTTGTAGAAAAGATATAAAACACGGTTCATCAAGATTCTTTCTTCATCCCCATAAGAAGAGATTCAAGGAACCTTAAGGAACTGTACAAATCGGAAGATCACATACGCACAAACCTTCAACAATTTCAACGACAAACTCAGGTACACTTCCGCTTTCATTCTCTGATTGAATTCTGGTATGGGTTTAAAGGATGTGATTTGATAACATATTTGAATCATAGGAATTAGTTTAGAGTTTTGTTCTTGATTTCTATATCGATAGAAATCATAAGATTGTGAACAAATCCAACTACAAGTAAGAATCTTTATATTACTAAAGTAGGATCCCTATATATAAAAAACAAGTATGTTGAATCAAGTATGAGCACAATAGGAAACATGTTGAACAAATTTATGGAACCAGGATGAGTTGTTGCATCCAATAGTTTCAAGAGTTATTGCATTTCAGTTCTATCCCCCGTAAGCGCCTTGTTAGTTTGGTACCGAATATTGTACACTTGCTTGATATTTGAGATATTTTCGAGTATTTTACGTTAAAAAGTTGCAAGTATATTTTTCGGTTGAACCAAATTCAAAGTCATGTTAGAAACACATTCCTTCTCTTTTGTCATAAGGCAAGACGCAATTGGATGGACAACTAAGTTTTTACGCAAATCATGGTTATGTAAACCACATATGGCATTTAATCTCTACTTATTGTTTGCCAACATATAACCATAAACCTTAAAGGAACACTCACATTTTCTTAAACCAATGTCGTCTCGTTTAAAATTCCATAGAGGACGTCTATATTTCCAGCTTCGTTCGCATGTCATTGTCACAAAAGCACATTTCTATCCGAACCATTATCAAACCTTTCGATAACTACACCAAATCCCAGCTTGGAGGTCTCCATACAAATCCATTAAAGTATGTGATCGCGTGATTCAAACTCTTGCTCATTTTTAAATTGGTTGACAATATCTACTACCTTCACCACAACACCTTTTACATTTGGAGACACAATTTTTTTGGGGGAAAACATTGGGGTGCACCATATCTAATGAAAAAAATTACCACAAAACAGTAAATAAGCGCTAATATTTTAAACATAGCTGAAAAAATGAACACAGACTGATATCGAAAATGCATTTCTAGAAAAGTTCATACTCGTTACGGAAATACATTTCCGGAAAAAACGCTAGTTTTTTTCAAACAGAAAACAAGATTAATGTGAGCAATGAGGCTTGGAATAAATGATGTTTATATGAAATTCCAACTTCTTTTGCTCCTTTTGATGTGATGAACCACAAAATTGGATATTTGGAGTGAAAATATGGATTGAAATGGAAGGGTTTTTGGTGAAGGTTTATAATGAAAAACAAGTATGGCTGTGTGATCATGCAACTCTGTTTTTTTATCAAATTACTCTGGAGATGCATCTCCGGAAATATCTTACATGCAAAGGTGACAACAAATTTCAAAATCCCGCCCCAAACTTCCGAATATGCATCTCCAAAATGTCCACTAAGCTGATTAATTATGAATATATTTGTAAAAATTCTAGAGATGTATCTATGGAATATTTTTAAGTATTCAACTAGGGTGGCACTCATTTGGTTCCCCATAACACTAGTGCATTATGCGTCCAGAGATGCATCCCCGAATGGGCATTTTAGTATTTTTGCATGGTGTGTAAGTAATATATATAGTGCATTAAGAAATTTCCTTTAAAAATACGGGGTACGATTTGTTTGGCCCAACCCCAAATTGATTATGATACCACACTAGTCTGATTGCCAAAAGAAAATTGGTAATGATACATTTAGGGTATGTTTGGAAGTTTGTTTTTGGACAGTTTTGAAGGGAAATGTTTCAGAGAGTTGCGTCTATATTTTGAAATGTGTTTAATATTTTTTAAATTTGAAAAATAATACGATTTTATATGCTAATGTAATATATTTTGTTTTAAATGTTTTAAGAATAACAAACACAATTCAAGATATAAATGCAACCCTCCAAAGTTTTCCCCTAAAAAACCCTCCAATTTTGCCCTACCCCATTTTATATTTATCAAAGTCACAGTTGATATCGGCTCCTTATCTTTTGTTCCAATATCAAAGTCAGTATTGATATCGGCCCTTCATCTTTTGTTACGATGCCAAAGGCAGTGTTGGTATCGACCTCTTTTATCCTTTGTTATGATACCAAAGTCAGTGTTGGTATCATTTTATTTTATCATTTATTACAATACCAAAGTCAACGTCGGTATCAGCCTCTTTTATCCTTTGTTGTGACACTAAAGTTAGTGTTTGTATCGACTTTTTATCGCTTGTTACGATATCAAAGTTAGTGTTGATATCGGGTTTTTTTATCTCTTGTTATGATATCAAAGTTAGTGTTGATATCAATTCTTTATCTTTCTGTTACGATATTAAAGTCAGTGTTGATATCGGTCCTTTACCCTTTGTTGTGATGCCAAAGTCAGTGTTGGTATCATTTTCTTTTATTTCTTGCCATGATATCAAAGTCAGTGTTGATATCCTCCATTTATCTTATGTTGTGATACCAAAGTCAGTGTTGGTATGGCTTTCTTTTGCCTTTTTCTACGATATCAAAGTCAGCATTGATATCAGCTCTTTTTCTCATTTTAATCCGAGTCTCGACACTCTGGTTGACGAAAATCCTCTATATATGGAAATAATTATTACACCAAAGCGGCATAGTAAGAACATAAAACTTGTGAGTGGGAAACGAACATTCATATCTCCAGAGAAAGAAGAACTCTGAGAAATCACAATATCTTACCTCATTTCATTCCCCACCGAGTCTTCTTTCCATTTCACATCCCCGATAAGATAAATTCTCAATAAGCACATATAAAACCATCACATTGCATTACATCTCATTTTCTTCAAAAGGAAAATTTTGGGTCTTCTATATATTTAATAACCTTCCCCCATGATCATATGAAAAATGACATCTGTTATATCCTCTAGTTCAAGATAGTTAAATAAGGGCAACTATCATACCCCAAATTTCCCTACCCCATTTTATTTTATCTGGCTTTTGCTAAATTCATCTGATCATTCATTAAAGATCCTTTTGGCCGCATTCATCATACATGGTCTAAGTCTCATCATACATGATGCATGGTTTATTTTCATTAACCCTTATTTGACTCCTTGCTTTGACTTTTACTTGTGAAGATTAGTTTTCTCTTCTTTACTTTAATCATTGTTTTTTGTCTACGTTCACTTTGATCAAGTAATATTCACGAAGTAACTATGTGCAAAAGAGAAGCATAATGAAGATTGAATGAAAAGGAAAAGTTTTATTAATGGAAAAAAGTGATTTACACTTGGATACAAGTTAGTATTACAAGGCAAGTTACATTATAATAATGTACATGAAAAAAATTGGAAAGAAAAAGAGTGGTTTTCTTTTGGTCAACGGGGTCGACACTCTTGACCAAACCTTTGACCACTATCCTAAACCCTTGACTAGGTTCTTCCATTATCTTCCACTTCAAGTCCAATGCTCCTTAAATTTTCTTCAAGTAACTCCATGATCAAGCAAGCAAGCCATTAACATTACAAAAAACATGTATATTCCAAGCCAGGTTCATTCAAGATGCAATGTTATTCAATTCAATGCAAAATTCAAAAAGGGCGATGCAAGAAGAGACAAGTCATGACCATGCAAACCAAAGCTTGTATACAGAATACAATACACATCAATACATGTCAAGTTATGCAATACTATACTCAAGGTAATGCACAATCCATCATCATATATCCACTGCATACAAAAGAACAAATCCACATCAGAATGCAAAACATACAATTATTCACCAATACAGTACAATACAAAAACTAGCAATGCATACATAATCCAATTCATTCAAAGCTTGAACATTAGGGTCATAATCAATACATAAACATAAACCACACTTCAAAACATGACCTCAAACCCCAAATATCACGACAGTTAACTTCAACACCATTCCCACTTCACTCTATAACCAAACAACTGTTTGTTTAACCACAAAATTCTATAGTCAACCTTACTTCAGTTAACCACCTAATTCTTAATATCCACTAACTATTTTCCTAATTGCCTTTATACAGTTAGTTTTTAACTGTCTCTAACTTTCTGTAATTAACTCAAACTGTTAAACTCACTATAACTGTTAACCACTTTAAACTTTACCTCCTAACCTTCTAATCAATTAACCTTCTAACTGTTATCCAACTCAAACTATTAGCTAATCTCCCTTAACCAAAGTTTCCCTTAACTAACTCCTAACCATTTTTGCTTCAGTTCAGACCTCTATCTGTAAACACTAACAATTAACCCCCTTCAACTAACTTATAACTAATTTCTAACACTTCGAATCAACCTTCCTAATTGTCAACACTAACTTCAAGTTAACCATACTCTTAACTATCCAAATCAGTTAACATCATTACCCGACTTCACTTCTAACTAACAGATAACTGAATTTAATTGTTTCTAACAGAACAACTAATTGAACTTCACTCTCTCATAACCATTTAAATCTCTTATAACTAACTCTGCCCTACTGCCCAAATCAATTAGAACTTTCCCTCCAAATTTCACTAAGCTAACACATAATACACTAAATTAACACTCAATTCCACTCAAATTCCTTAAGAGAAAACATAAAATCTAACTAACTTCATTGAGACTCAATCATAGCCTCTCTTAAATCCCTCACATGGATTGCAATCAAAAGACATAGATTCAATCATTCCTAACTAACTAACAACTTTTCCCTCCATTTTCTTCTACAAAACTCCATCACTTTTCACTCTTCATCATCAACAACTCTCACCCTAAACTCACTTTGTCCAATTGCATCCCCACCATCTCCCACACATCACTAAATCCCCTTCGACATAACTCATCAAAGCTTCACACTGAAGCTCTGATAGAGTATGGCTCAACCTATAATCAATCTCTTATCACTATGTTCCTAATCACACAACAATAATAAAAATTCAGTGCTTCTAATCCCTCTAACATACACTACATTCATCACGCATTCCTAATTCTACCAAAAACACAACAACAACAACAACAACAATAACTCAGAATCAACGGACAAATAAAAAAGAAAACATGAGTGCACTATTCTCTTAGATATGTTTTAGATGATGCCAAAACTAGGTCACTTAGTACTTTGTGTATATTGGATCTTACCGTCTATGTCTAGATGTGCATCATAATAATAGGACATGTAAAATCAAATTAAATGGGCCATTACAAGTTAAAAATATGATTTTTCATGAAAAATGAGTCAATGGGTCGATACAAATGCCTATGTATGAATACATACTGAGTGAATTTTTAAAGAAAACGATTCTGACCTTAATGTATCGACACATAGGTCACATGGGGCATTTAACAATTTTCTCTTCCCTTGATGTATCGACTCTTTAGCCTTATATATTAACTCATTCGAATTTAAAGTCAATACATTCAATTCATTTTACAAAACTTGTAATTTTCATTAAAAATCTATTTTGTTTGTTATTCTTTTTCACACACACACAAATATGCCTTCATGTATCATTTATTTTTCATCGAAACCAATAACCCACTTAGAATTTTCTCTTCATCTTCAATCTTTTTATTCATACATTCAACAATTACACATACACGCACGCACATACATACACATGCGCGTACACGCACACAAAATAACGCACACACACATGCATACACATGTGCGTACACACACGCACATACATGCACACACACGCATGCACATACGCACACACTTACACGCACACACGCACACACGCACACACATACACACGCGCGCGCACACACACACACACGCACACACACGCATACACACACACACGCACACACACACACACACACATGCACATACATACACACACACACACATACACGCACACACACGCACACACACGCATGCACACACATACACACGCACACGCATGCGCACACACACACACACACGCACATACACACACACATACACGCACACACATACACGCGCACACACATGCACGCACACACACACACGCACACACACACACACACGCGCACACACATACACGCACACACACATACATACACGCACACACACACACACATACATACACACACACACACACACACATACACACACACATACACACACATACACATACACATGCATGCAGACACGCACGCGCACGCACACACACACATCCACACACGCACCCACACACACGCATACACACACACGCACACGCACACACGCATGCACACACGCACACACACACACACGCATACACACACACGCATACACACACACGCATGCACACACACACACACACATGCATACACACATGCACACATACATGCATACACACATGCATGCACAAACACACACACACATACGTACACACATGCACACGTTTACACACACACACATACACACGCGCGCACACGGACACGCACACGCACACACACACACACATTTTGAATTTAGAATGCAAAATTTGTTTAGATGAAAAATTATGGTTGTGTTGAAGTTTCACAAACTGTTATGGTAAAACAATTGCAATTAGATTTTTATACTATCAACACAAAGGGAGATACGTGTGGTGTTTATTTCACACCAAGTGTTCAATAAATTATTTGCACACTAAGTGTTCGATAAAATGTCTATATCAATTTTAGTTTTCTATTTTCATTGGAAATTGACTATCACTGTGTGATTTTGTTCAAACGTATTGTGTAAAATCACTACGCCAAATAAGGGAAAAGAGGGCGCTTATTTTGGCCTATAACAGCGCTTTTAAGCGCCCTCTAATCTGGCGCTGGCATAGGTAAAGACAGCGCTTTGTTTTCCTGGAGAAAGCGCTGTCTAAAGGCCCACATTATAGTGCGCTTTATGAAAAAAGCGCCCTCTGGAGTGGTCCATAAAGGGACACCTTAGAGGGCGCTTTCTGGAAAAAGCGCCCTCTAAAGTTGTCAATGTAAAGTGTTTAGAGGGCGCTTTCTGGAAAAAGCGCCCTCTAAAGTTGTCAATGTAAAGTGTTTAGAGGGCGCTTTCTGGAAAAAGCGCCCTCTAAAGTTGTCAATGTAAAGTGTTTAGAGGGCGCTTATTTTTTTAAAATAACTAACACTTTAGAGGGCGCTTTCTGCAGAAAGCGCCCTCTAAAGTTGTCAATGTAAAGTGTTTAGAGGGCGCTTTCTGGACAAAGCGCCCTCTAAAGTTCTCAATGTAAAGTGTTTAGAGGGCGCTTCCTACAGAAAGCGCCCTCTAAAGTGTTAGTTATTTTAAAAAAATTGTTTGAAAAACAGTGGATATTTAATTGGTAACCTGTTCGCATGCTGCAAAAGTGTAAAATTCATATTGATTTCATCCTTTAATCCAATGTTATACACCATTAATCCATTGATATATACAACATGAATCCATTTATATACAACATTAATCCTCCATATATACAACATTAATATATGATTCTTTGATCAACAATATACAACAACATATTCATGATTTAGTAAAAGTACAACAACAATATACAACATATATACAACAACAGCATACAACAACAACATTCCATACATATATGTACAACAATATACAACCTAGCTATATGATTCTTTGATCAACAATGAATTGACACAATTCATCCTTCATTTCATCCAAATGAGCTCTTGAGTAAGATTTGTATTCCTCAAAGTACTACAATTAAGAGAATAAAACATATTCATGATTTAGTAACAAATTAGATTAGTTATCCGATAATATTAAAATAAACCCTAAGTTATTATTCCATACCATTTTTGGGATGTCTATACGATTCAATGCAATGATATCTCTCATAAATCTCAATACAAAAAATCCGCAATCGACCGAATTATTTTGCTGAGGACACTACACAGAAAAACAAACAATATATATATAGTTAATTTCTTACAAACACTATTATAAGCAAAAAAACAAACACTATTATAAGCAAAAATAAGATACTTAATATATACCTGAACTCTGACCCAGGTAATGTCCTTCCTAATGCGGTAATTCTTTTTCGATCTAAATTTTAGTATTGCCCTAACAAAATAAAAACGTATATTGAGATCAATCTGACAGACATAATTAAATATAGAAATACACAGGAATATTTAGGGGAATTTCACTTACGTGTCAACCGTCTTCTTCAAACCCGGATATTTACTCCAATCACCCGATAACGAATCGAGATAATACACTATTAGTCTCGAAAGATCCATAGCAACCAACACCCAGTGGCCACTGTAAAATAAAACAAAAATTTAGATGAATGAAAATTTTCTACGTAAAAGATATACATAGATTAGAATGAAATTATTAGAAAGAAAATCTAACCCGTTGCCAGAATTAAACGGTAAAAAAAACAAACTGCGTGTAGTATTATCGCCGGCCGCCATGAATCTTTCGACTAGATCATTCTTTACGGATGTTGGATTTTTCGATATTAACGTTGCGTTGACACGGGAAACAACAATAAAATTGAAACGGTTACACAATTCAGTTCCCCGCATCAATTTGTCATACATATACCTTAAATAGAAACATAATAAATATTAGACTACTCATTGAAATGTGTAAATAAATTGTTCAACTAAGTAAATTATAGATTGATCGGAGTACCATATGTATGTATGAATGATAGCGATGCCCAATTCGTCGTGCTCAAAAAGTTGTTGCATGTCCTCCTTTCCAATTATTTCGAAATGAGCTTTTCCGAAAACACCTTCATCAAAATCTATACTACGAATGGACCCGTCCATAATATCGGACTCTTCCACCATTTTCTCAAGACGCATCATAATTTGAGATTTTGTCCCGGCCGTCGTTGGAATATCCTTCGTTGGAATATCCTTCGTTGGAATATCCTTCGTTGGAATATCCTTACCATCGCTTTTCAACTTTCGACCGGGAACCTAAAAATTCATATAAAATAAATCATTACTTTTTGTGATGCAAAAGAATCGTTGTGTATATAATTCAATGGGTATATATATTTGTACCTCTTTTTGAGATGCAACCGACTCGATGCGTCTTGAAATCCCTTTACCAGCTTTAGGGGTGGGTCTTGTAGGAGTCTAACATTACCATGTAATAAGGATTGATTAAATATCATAATTGTAGCTGAATTGAAATGTGAATTCTAAATATTCATAATCATTTAGAACATATATACCTCGGCATCAGGGAAAATTAGATCTGACGGCCAACCAACAAAGGATCCGACTGCATCTCGCATCAACGTTGTCTCTGAAACAACGTCGGGTAATGGTAGACGGGCGTCCGTATCTAATACGAGGTCAACCGAAACTTTCATAAATCCCACCGGGAGGGGATTATGGTGAAGTAATTCACCCGAAGTATTGTGCACTTTTCCCTTGCCAACCATGCGATAAGTTGGTGACGATAGATACAGCTGACAAGGTGAAATGCCCTAAACCAATAATAAATGTTATTGTTAACTTGTATATGTGTCAAGTAAAAAAGTGCTATTTTAATTTCATAATAACATATATAATTACCTCGGGAAATTTCGGTTGATGATTGATACTAGCTCGGTCACTAGTATCTTTTGCCTCGGAAGCGCACCTTTCCTCTCTATACCTTGCATTCTCGTTTTGCAGTTGGAGTACTTGTGCCCTTAACTCCGCCAAGGTCTCCATCACCTCTTTGTTGGTAGGATTTTTGTTTTTGTTTTTTTTATAAAATGACGACGGAGTCACACCAAAACCCTTACCCCTCACACGACCGGAATACTCAGGAACATTTAGTACTCGACTAAGTACGCTCCTGCAATCCTGGACCTCGGTTGAAGGGGTTTGGGATAAAGTCTCCTGAAATATTATTAGAGGAGATTAAAAATGAATTATATGTCTAACAAAATTTTCGATATAATTAAAGAAATAATGTTACATATACTTACACATTCGTCATAAACATTTTGGACCGCTTCAACGACAGCCCCATCCTTCCCAACCCGAGCAGCCTTCCATAATACGTGGTCCGGAAGAGATGTTGCGTCACTTTTCTCCTCGGCTAGCTACACATTGAATTAGATTATAAGATCATCAATTATAACATATTGTGACAATGTATAAGCTCATAGCATTTGAATATACTCACAATTCTTTGTTGTAACCGTGCATAACCCGTACGCCCTTTTTTGTACGGATACGCGGGTTTTGATGCCCTTTTCCTATTTATGTCGCTTATTTCCTGGATAAAAAAGTTTAAGGCATATTAGAACCAAGTAACTTAACAATTGTATAATACCATAATTAATAGACATTACATGGAATTTTTCGTTTCTTCGTTTGGCGACAAAGTTATCCCATTCATCGGCTGAAATAATCTCGGCATACTTCATTGGCCGTTCTCCTTCATCCTTGAGAAATTTGTTGCACAAAAAGGATCGAAATCCTCGGAGTCTTTTTCCGGCCAATTGAATACAATATTTTTGCCGGCTTTCATCGATGTGAAAGGATCTCTAAAAAACATACAAATGGAGTGTGTTATTATAAAGTAATATTATAACAATATATGGTTAACAAATAGTCAACAAAAAAAACATATAACAATATATGGTAAGTACCTGTATCTCCGACCATATTTTTTCCTTGCCAACCTTCAAGTCCGGACTTCTCCAATTATCACATGTAATCGGAATATGTTGGCGAACAAGGAAACCAATGTAACTTGCCAACATTGAACCGTTAGGCTCAATTAGTTGGTCTTCAGCACTCCAATGTACTTCAAATTTTACACCCTTGTCTCTTGCACGAATGATTGACTTCATAACAGTCAATCCTCGTTTGATTTCTTTTTCAACATTATTACGTGATTCATTCGCGGCATGGGTATCGTCTTGGTTAGCCATTTTATCTGTAATATAGAAATGATTCAATAAGACCCAAGTAAGACAATGATTCAATACGTGAACACATTTACTGCATGCACAAACTTACTGCATACACATTTACTCACACACACCTACTGCATGCAAAAGACCAATGCAAACTTATGGTGTTTGGAACATGAACAAACTTGCATCCATAATCATCAAACTTCCAAGCACAAGCTCAAACACACTTCAAATATATCAGTTTTCAATTAGAAATAAAAAACTCAGTTTGCCCTAAACAACATTAATCAACATAATGCACAAAATGAAAAACTAAGTTTAGAAAATGCCCTAATCAAACACACGAAGAAAGTGAACGGTAACGATGGAGAAGAGAAATACCTTAAAGGTGACGGTAACGATGGAGAAGAAAGTGAACAGTGACGGTGGAAGAGGTTAACGCAGTGAACGTGAACGGTGAGGGAGGGAGAACGAACGGCGACGATGACGGTGAGGGAGGGAGAACGAACGGAGGACGAGAGTAATCGCAGTAGAGAGTAATCGCAGTTGAGAGAAAACCCAGTTACGTAAACGAAATAGCTTATAGAGAGGGAAAATAAAGAGACATGCAGTATATGTTATAATTTTAATGTTTACTAAAGGGGACCTTAGAGGGCGCTTTTTAAAAAAAAGCGCCCTCTAAAGGGGGCCTAAGAGGGCGCTTCTGAAAGCGCTCTCTAAGGCTTTCCAAAAGCGCCTTCTAAACTGGAAATGTACATGGACTTAGAGAGCGCTTTTTCAAAAGCGCCCTCTAAGGGTAACCTTAGAGGGCGCTTTCACAAAAGCGCCCTCTATTGTTGTCCCTCCATTTTTTTTGGCTTCACTTTAGAGGGCGCTTAGTGACAAAAGCGCCCTCTAAAGGGGGCCTAAGAGGGCGCTTCTAAAAGCGCTCTCTAAGGCTTTCCAAAAAGCGCCTTATAAACTGGAAATGTACATGGACATAGAGAGCGCTTTTTTAGAAGCGCCCTCTAAGGTTACCCTTAGAGGGCGCTTTCAATAAAGCGTCCTCTATTGGTGTCCCTTCATTTCCTCATTATTTTTTCGCTTCACTTTAGATGGCGCTTTGTTACAAAAGCGCCCTCTAAAGTGCGCTGTCTATTCAAGTTGTTCGCTCCTTATTTTTTCTCTTCACTTTAGAGTGCGCTTTTGTAATAAAGCGCCCTCTAAGGGGCGCTGTCTATTCCAGTTTTTGGCGTAGTGAATATATTGATTTAATTTCTCATCATTAGTATACGTTTCCTTACGGTTTAAACACATATTCGAAGCTTATTAAGATTTGGATCAGGTAATTTATGAATAACTTTTGTTATGTTTTTGTTACCGGTTGCACTATGTGGATGCCAGTATAACCAATTGGAAATTGACCTTATTGCTTGAATTGTTGATATTCTTGATTCTCTTTGAAGATCTGTTTCCTGAAAAAAGATATTCTTTTGTTATGAAGTATAAACATGAACATCAGACACGACACTGACATTGACGTGTCGACACAATAATGATATTAAAAAATAACTAAATTAGACGTAATTTTAATTGTTGGTGATGTCTGACACTGATGCGCCTTTTTCTAGAGACATCGGTGCTACATAATATGAAGCATTTTCCGAATATGCATTAAGCTTAGAGTACTTTGAAGCTTTTTCCATTGTTTGTTGGAATCTAGTCTGAAACTTCTCCACATCAACAAA
This sequence comes from Lathyrus oleraceus, assembly GCF_024323335.1. Taxonomy (NCBI): domain Eukaryota; kingdom Viridiplantae; phylum Streptophyta; class Magnoliopsida; order Fabales; family Fabaceae; genus Lathyrus; species Lathyrus oleraceus. The sequence goes on along the minus strand of NC_066583.1, from coordinate 234,536,049 downwards.
TATGTTCGAGACAAGAACACCTGCTGTATTACTCGCACCGACTCTAACGTTGCCACGTGGCTGCTTCGACATCAAGAACTCTAGAGTAGCAAGATTGGATCTCTCAACAACTCTAGTTTATTCAAAAGATTGGATCTCTCAACAACTCTAGTTTATTCAAAAGATTGGATCTCATACATGTACGAAATGCAGTAACAGGACAAGCTTGTGCCTCATCAACTTTTAGTTCAAAATCAGCCCATTGAGAAACAACCCTAGCTCTTCCATAAACTGATTCTATAGCAAAAGTCTTTTCAGCTAACAAAGCACATTTTAGGCATCCAACACATTTTATTTCATCAACAAATACAACCCTCTCCTCACTTTCTGAACCACACCATACAGAATATGTTGATCTTCCGGTGAAGCCTCTGAATTCTGTGATCTTTGCATGCTCTTACACCATTTTTCTTATACTATAAGCAACCAAATATCTTAAAGTAAACAGATACAAAAGACGCAAACAAAAAATACAGTTCCGTCAATTGTGTCTACTTCTCCGAATGAAGATTGATCGTAGTACAAAACTAGTACTATATTGTAACCAAAAACTAGAAATTAGAATTTGATACACAATTAAGAGAAATTAGTTGACCTTATCATAAGTGAGTCGTGCAAATGGATCTGAAAGAATGGCATAAGCATCATTAAGAATGATGGCCATGTCATGACCAAAGGACCAACAATATCAGGATGGCATGTTTCTGAAGAGATCGATAGGCGGTCTTGATCTGTGACTGATCACACGAACTATCAATTCCTAGAAGATCATACAAGTCAAAATCCAACATAGATGATGAAAAACTTGATGATGATAATGATGATGCTTAACATGTGAGAGTAGAGAACTTGGATTTAGAAAAACAAGACTTGTTGTAGAGATTTGAAGTTTTAAGAGTGAAGAAAGGAAGAGGTGAGGATGAAACAGTAGCCATGTTTATGGTTTGAGTTTGAGAACAAGGTGAGGCAACAATAGGATAAGACATCATCGTACCTTAGAGAGTTTCATTATACATGGCTTCTATATATCATGACAAGTCCCACAACACAACAACCATGCAAGATATTTTGCTTTCTATTCAAACTTTTTCTATTTGTAAACAAAATCTAGTTTTTCCTCCAAATAATGTAACAGCCAAATATATTTTTTGTAAAGATTATTCTTTCTAACATATTATGGAATCTAAATTGGTTATCATATTTTCAAAATGATCCCTATATTTAGACCAATTTTCCTTATGTGCGAACAAATCCCCTTACATCTGATAAACCACAAATCAAGGAAAATTTGCATTCACTTTAACGCAATATAAATGTTTGCAATTCAAAGAGCTACATTAACTAATTTGTCCAACAACTCAATTATGAAATTCTCCATGATATTCAATATATGATTTTGATCTTAAAGGCTATGATCAAAATCAAAATCTTATATACAAAATGAGTTGTTCTAAAAGAATTATTTTTCTATCATTGATAAGATTTCAAAAGAAATAAATTTCACAAGTTTATAGTATTAGATAGACAAAAGACAACAACTCAATTTATACAACTTAAGTGACCTCGCTTGTAACCTAATTGTGTCCTATCATGAGGAAGTTTTCTTTAGAAAACTAAGAATTTATCATTCAGCTATTACCTAACTGTGTCCTAGTATTTGTTTTGGTTAGGAAGAAACCCATGTAGCATACTTAAATTGTTTTATGCCTTTTTGCAAACGAATGTGATTTCTAGAGAGATAAGCTTAGAGATACAAACAGAGAAATTATTAGAGTTCTTCCTTCTAAAAATTTGTGTGATCATTGGTTGTAATATAAAGGTTGAGAAACACTTTCATAATACACATTGGAATTGAATGAGTCATGTATTGAGAGAATGAGAGGTCGAGTCACAAATGGATATAAATTAGAAAGTATTCTTACGAATTTATTGAGATAGTTTTTTTAACTCATTTGCAATCTCTTGTTGAAACTCATGATTGATAGATGATCGGGGATCTGTTCTCTTTCCTAAAATAAACTATTTTTTAATCAAAATGGGTAAGTCTGAAACAAAATAAACATATTGTTACATGTTTCTCCTTATTGATAATGGAAAAACTTATACTTGAAACAATTTCAATAAATCAAGCATCGTTCTCCATGAATATATGTCAAAGTGTGCATTAGTTGACAAACATATTCTCCCCCCCTTTAACATTATAAAAAACAAGACATAACCATAGAAAACTAGAAGCATCAAAGTATAGAGGCACAAATCAATATATGTTAGTTGTAGTTCAAATTCATGAAGTTACTTGCATTTCATTTAAGTGTCATTTGAGTTTTCATTTCAGAATGTGAACTTGTATATAAACTGAATTTACATTCAGTTAGTTAAGATTCTGATTGTAATCATTTTAATTGAATGTTAGTTACAAGTTCAGTTACAATTTCTCTCTCTTTCACTTTCATCATCTTCATCATCTTTAATCTTGTGCTCCAATAATTGGTATCTAGAGCTCCACTTCAGATTAAGATTGGAAAATACGAGTATAAGTGAGGTGTGTGTGATTGATTTTGTTTCTAACATTCATAGTGAATTGAAGTTCAAAATCAAAACAGAATCACATTTCTTGATTCTGAGGGATTGGGAAACACGAGTGTTAGTGAGATTTTGAGTGAATTTGCACAAGAATGAAGATGGACGGTGGAAACGGTAACTTAAATACAAAGCTTCTAGTCTTTGATGGAAAGAATTGGAATCGATGGATGATTTAGATGTGTGTTGTTTGGAGCTCAAGATGTTTTTGATCTCGTCAATGATGGAAAAGGGATACCACCACGTTGGACCAACCGTTGTGAGGTAAGGTGTGATTGTATGTATGATGTTTTCCATCACGGTCGTGCAACTGTGATTATAAGTCAAGTAGCGTGCTATCCAACACAATAGTTACTTTAAACAACTATTGTTGTACGTCTCAATCTATCACAATGATTACTTTAAACAACTGTTGTTATTTATCTTTTAATAAAAAAAATGCAGCAGTAGAACAACAACAACAACAACAATAAAAAGAACTACAACAAGAACAACAAGAACAAGAAAAAGAACAAAAACAACAACAAAAACAAGAAGAAGAAGAGTAACAACAACAACAATAACAACAACAACAACAACAACAACAAAAATAACAATAAGAACTACAACAAAAACAATAACAACAATAACAACAACAACAATAACAAAAAAAAAAAAGAACAACAACAACAACAACTAACATTGCTAATTTGAATTGATGTTTTTATTATCTTATTCAAGTTGGAGAAGAGGTGATGGAGTTCTGAAATTTGTTAATGAAAGAAATGATATTTTCGAGTTTTATTTACGGAAGAAATGATGTTTTCGAGCTTGTTTTAGTGGAGAAATATAGTGTCGTAAATGAAAGAAGATGTTTGGAGGTAGATGATGAATTTCGTCTAAGTTGGAAGTTCATCTAAGTTTTAAGTTTTACACGCATCACTAATGGTTGTGTCTTGAGCGTTGATACTCACTAAATGGACGGTAAATATTTGTTTAAGAACTGTGAAGAAACTCAATAAACACGCTTATATAAAGTGACTTAAAAATAAATAAAAACAAAACTATAGGTTCCAACCTATCACAACGGGTACTTTAAACAATTGTTGTTGTGTGTCTCAACATATCATAATGGTTGCTTTAAACAACCGTTGTTGTATGTCACTTAATAAATAAATAAAAACAAAACTATGGGTGCTAGGACTCAAACTCATGATCAGACGCCACTTTTCACCACAGTTGGAAGTTTCAACTGTGGTGAAAAGTGGCTTAAAAATAAATAAAAAACAAAACTGTAGGTGCTAGGATTCGAAAGAATGACCAAGCGTTACTTTTCACCACGGTTGGTACCTATGACCATTGTGAAATGTCTTTTAGTAAATACCAAAAAAAATGCCCAAAAAAAAAACTATTACCACGGTTAACAAGAAGACCATTGTAAAATGGATGTTACAAAAGGTCTAATTTGTAATGGTCGCTATTGATTGTTGGTCAAACAAGGAAAGCAAGTCAAAAGAAACAAACATAGCCAGATGAGAGTCTGATGATGAACCTATGCTATTTATGGCTTATGAATCTGATTGTGGATATTTGGTAAACTCGTGGTATATGGACACTTGCTACTCAAATCACCTAACTAGAAACAAATAATGGTTGATTAATTTTGACTCAAAAAAAGGACAAAGATCAGATGTGTTGATGATGAGTATCTAAATGCTGGAGGAATGAGAAATTTCAAAGTCAGAGTGAAGAATGACAAAATTGTTATGATCAAGGATGTTTGGTATGTTCCTGGAATGAAGAGAAATATGATGAGTGTAGGTTAGCTAATTGAGAAAGGTTTCGCAATTGCTTTGAAGGAAAATCTCTTGAAATTGTATGATTCTAATTAAAAGCTGACTATGAAATCTGAACATGGAAAAAATAGAACATTCAAAGTGAATGTGGAAATAGCTGAAACTAAATGCCTTAGCGCATAAGGTATTATAGGTGACAGTGAGTTGTGGCATAAGAGATTGGGGAATTTGAACTTCAAAAGCTTACGACATATGAGTTCTAAGAAGCTGATACGTGACATTCCTAAGATTTTAAAGCTTTAGAATCATGCGAGATATGCATGAAAGGCAAGCAACCTAGATTGCCATTTGTATCAGAAGTGGCTCAAAAGAGCAAAACATGCTTTAGGAGTAGTGCATTATGATGTGTGTGGACCATTTGAAGTACCTTCACTTGGAGTAAACAAGTACTTTATTTCATTTGTGGATGAGTTCACTAGAATGACATGGTTAACACTCATCAAGTTTAAGCATGAGGTGTTTGCTGAGTTTCAAAAGTTCAAGGTGAAGGTTGAAAAATAAAGTAGTCAAAAGCTGAAAATTCTCAAAACTAATGGTTGAGGTGAGTACAACTCTACAGAGTTCAAAAAATATTGTGAGGAGAATGGAATTAAGCATGGGGTTACTGCTCCATACACTCCTCAACACAATGGTATTTCTGAAATAAGAAACAAGACTTTGCTTGATATGACAAGGAGCATGATGAAAGAGAATAAGTTCCCACACAGCTTGTGGGGAGAAGATGTTGCCAATGCAACATATGTGCTCAACAGGTGTCCAACTAAGAAGCTGAAAGAAATTATTCCTTTTGAGAAGTGGACTGGAGATAAGCAAAATATGAGCCATCTGAAGGTGTTTGGTTTTGTTTGTCATAAACATGTCCCATATGCTAAGAGAAGGAAGTTGTATGACAAAATCAGATTCATGTTGCTTGTAGGGTACCACACTACAGGTGTTTATAAGCTCTATTGTACTGTCACTAATAAAGTTGAATTCAACAGAGATGTCATTGTGAAAGAATCATAAGCTTGGCACTGGAACAAGTCTTAATCCAACTCTAGTGCAGTGTTAACACTTGAGTTAACTTCTGAAGATATTTCAGACTTTGAAGGAGAATCTGCCTCTAAAGGAGAATCAGACTCTGAAGGAAAATCAGACTCTGAAGGAGAATATGCCTCTGAAGATGATTCAAAGTATGAAGGTGACTTTGATGCTGAAGTAGAGTCTGAAGGAGATTCTGACTCTGAAGGTGAATCTGATTCTGATCCAGATTCTGATGATGATCCATACTCTAGTGGTAGTCATGCTCTTGAAGGTGGTCCATCCTCTTAAGGTAGTTCAACATCTGATATTGTTTCAACATCTGAAGAAGATTATGAACAAGTTCAAAGGCCACAAAGAATCAGACAAATACTAAGAAGATTTGTAAAGTTTGACATGTTGCAAGATACTGAGATAGACTCTGAAGGGGAAGTCATTCAATGTGCCATATTGGTAGACTCTGAACCAGCTAGTACTGAAGAATCTCTCAAGAAGAAAGTGTGATTGAAGGCCATGAAATAATAACTTGAGGTTATATAAGGATACGAGACTTGGGAGTTGACTGAGCTTCCAAAGAACAAGAAAGCCATCAGCGTGAGATGGGTTTACAAGTTGAAACTAAAGCTAGATAGATCGATTAGAAAACACAAAGGAAGGTTAGTAGCTAGAGTATTTATACATAAATCTAGATTAGATTACTTTGAGGTGTTTGCACCTGTAGCTAGACATGAAATAATTAGATTGGTGATTGTTATATCTGCTAATAGAAATTGGCATCTGATGCATTTAGATGTGAAATCTGCATTTCTGAATGGTTATTTACAAGAGGAAGTTTATGTGTCACAACCTCCTAGATTTTTGAAAAAGAATAAGGAAGGGGCGGTGTATAAGTTACATAAAGCCTTGTATGGACTAAAACAAGCTCCTAGAGTCTGGAATTGAAAAAGTGATTCATTTTTTAAGATTCAAGGATTTAGAAAATGTGAGAAGGAGTATGGGGTTTGTGTTTAGCATACATCTGATATAAATATGATTCTGATGTGTCTCTATGTTGATGAAATATTGCTAACAATGAGTTATTCAGATCAGATAGCTAAGTTCAAGAAGGTGTTAATAAATGAGTTTGAGATGACTAATCTAGGAAATATCGTATATTTTTTAGGGACGGAGATTTTTTACTCTGATAAGGGTATAATCTTGCGTCATATAAATCATGAACTTGAGCTTCTAAAGATATTTTAGCTAATATATTGCAAGTCTGCAATCACACCTACTGAAATAAATCACAAGTTGGACTCTGATGTTGAGGGTGATGATATAGATGCTACAACTTTTAAACAGCTGGTGGGATCATTGAGATATCCCTGCAATATCAGACATGTCATCTACTATGAAGTTGGAGTGGTGAGTAGGTTTATGAACAAAATAAAGTGGTCACATTACCAAGATGTTGTTAGGATCCTGAGGTATATTGAAGGGACTCTAAAGTATGGAGTTTTGCTCCCTTATGATGTTGAATCTGATTCAGAGCTGATATGTTATTCAGACTCTGATTGGTGTGGATACATAATTGAGAGAAGAAGTACTTCTGGATATTTCTTCAAGTATCTGGGAGGTCCCACTTCTTGGTGCTCCAAGAAGCAACCAGTGGTTGCATTGTTAACCTGTGAAGATGAGTACATTGCAGGTGCTTTGTCTGCGTGTCAAACTGTTTAGATTCTGAACTTACTACAGAATATGAAGATCAAGGTAAGCAAGCATGTAAAGTTGATGATTGGCAACAAATCAGCTATAATCCTTGCCAAGAATTCAATGTTGCATGGAAAAAGCAAGCACATTGACACAAAGTTTCACTTTCTGAGAAATCAAGTTCGTAGTGTAGTGGTTGAAGTTGTTCATTGTAGCACTCAGAAGCAATTTGCGTATGTAATAACTAAGCCAATCAAAACTGAACACTTTATCTATTTGAGGGATGAAGTTAGTGTTGTTGATTTTAATTAGTCTTGAATATGAATTAAGGGATGATGTTAGTTTCAATTCAAATTGAAGTAGTCAGTTGCATTTCATTTAAGTGTCATTTGAGTTTTCATTTCAGAATGTGAACTTGTATATAAACTGAGTTTACATTCTGTTAGTTAAGATTCTGATTGTAATCATTTTAACTAAAAAGTTAGTTACAAATTCAGGTACAGTTTCTGTCTCTTTCTCTTCCATCAGCTTCAATCTTGTGCTCCAACAATATGTCCACCTCAACTAATGAGAAATGAAAAAAAGGATCATTCAACATAGAAGAGAAATAGATGTATTTGGGGATGTTCACGGTGCGGTTTCTGCAATTTTGATGCTAAAATTCATATGAACCGCCAGAAAAAAAGTGTGCGGTTCAGTTTGGTTCGGTTGTCTATTAGAAATAAAATCGAGCCAAAGCAAACCAATCAATGCGGTTTGGATTGATTCAATTTTTTACAAGAGTTTTATTGAGTCATACATACAGATATAGAGAAAAATATAACTTTGTGTTTAGTCATTCATACATTACCAAATAACAATAAAACTCATCATATATTGACAATAACTTTTCATTTAATATACAAAACTTTGATTAGACAAGAGTGAGATAAAAAACATAAAATAATAGTATAAAAAATATCAAAAATATTATAATGAAATAAAAAATAGAGGAGATGAGATATTAGAGAAGGTGAAAATGAAAGAACAAAAGAGAGAAGAGATTAGAGAAGAAAAAGTATAATAAAAAAGAAATTGGAAGAGAGAATTGTCATACCCCAATTTTGTCCGGCCATTTTGGTTTAATCCATGAGATTTTTTTGTTTCAAAAGTCCCATATTTAGTTTTTTTGTATTTAAAATAGAATTGTGTTTTTTAATTAAAAGTCCCATGTTTAGATTTTTTGTATTTAAAATAGAATTGTATTGTTTTTAAATTAAAAAGTTCCATATTTATATTTTTTGTATTTTGTCATACGGTGAACTGGACTTTTTGTGGTTTTAATCGCAATGTCGCGGTTAGCAAGAGTCGCCACCGACTTTTCTTTTATCCAATAAGGAAAGGTGGAAAAGAACAGGAAAGACCTTAATTTAGATTTTGGGTTCGGGAGGTACATTATACAAAGGGAAGGTGTTAGCACCCTTTGTATCCATGGTTATCCATGGGCTCTTAATTGCTCGATCACTTATATTATTTTTGTCTAAAAAAAAGTGTTTGTGAATTGTTTGGAAAATTGTTTTTGGAAAGAGAATTTAACTTTGTAATGATTCTTGTATGAATATATACAAAGTAGTTATCTCGTTTAGTTTTGGAAATTGTTTAGAAAAATATAACTCGGTAATGATTCTAGTATGAATATATACCAAGTGGTGATTTTCTAAAGGCATTTTGAAAGGTGTGAGGTGCAAAAAAAATGTTTTAAGTTGTGAGCCAGCAATTAAGAGTTATACCGACCCAAGGTCTTTACGGGCATTTCCTATCCTTATGAGGGTAAAACTGTCCTTATTATTGAGAAATAAGTAGTTTTATCCTTTGGATGTAAAAGGGTCATCGTAGGGTCATCGATTGGTCATTGAATGCAACAGTTATGAGGATACCTTAGCATTCGAAGAGACTATCATCATTTAACCGTAGGCAACATCGGAGGGTCATCGAGGGACAAAGTTGTATATTCGAAGGCAACATCCGAGGGACTATAATTTATTTTATGATGATTTAACCGAAGGGTCTTTGCTAAGGGTATCCCCACGTTCGCGGGACATGACCGTAATATCGTAATCGTAAGGCAACAAAGAGAGGTCCAAGATCACTTATTCAAAGGCAAAGTTTTACAATTAATTATATAATTAGGATGAAACTCCACATTAAAATTATTAAAAATAATATATTAAAAATTAATACATTAGAAATTAATACATTAAAAAATTAATTTAGGGTGAAACTCCACAAGGGTATCCCACAAATAAAGTGGAATACCTAGCCAATAACCTTTTCCTGGGATATGTGAACCTTTACGAAACTCAAAAAAAAGAAACATGTTAGAACACCAAATCAGGGTGCAATCGAAGATTACACCGGAGAAATATCACAACAATAAATAGGATAGGATGAATAATGCATGGCTATGATAAAACATAAAAAAAAAACAGACTAGAAGAATCAGGTACTGTCTCGTTCGCCTCTGCCTCGCCTAGCGAAGGCCACGGATTTTGAATTTGAAAACAGCCCCATGTTAGGAACTTTGAATTTTATGGCATTTTATCACAGGAATAACATGGTCAAACATTCAGGGTATTCAGGCATATTTAAATTCCCATACGAAAGCAAATTATATATCAACATTTAATCATGATGCATTATATATGTAGATATGGCCAATTGAAAGTATAAACAATAGAGATACGCAAACCTGTTTGCCAATTCAAGGTTGAAGGGATTGACCACTTGTAGTATCGGAATAAGTTAAGCAGCGGGAATTGGACGGCGATGGCTTCGGTGCAGATGGGCTGCCTTCAGGGTTTCTTTACTCTGAATTCTCCGGGTAGGCAGGGTTCCTATGCCAAAGTTTCTATCCGTCCTTCTCTGTTCTCTCTCTTTCTTTTTCCTCAAGGTTTTGTTCCAAGGAAACCTCAGAGTGTTTTGCTTCTCTTCCTTCTTTCTCCAGTGAATCTCCCAGTGTAAACTCCAAGTCTCCCTCCCCTACTGAAACTTCAGTATTTATAGACTAATTTCGTGGGTAATGGGCTTGGAATGAGGGAGACCCAAGTCCAAAATAATTTGTTATATTTTATTTATTTATTTATTTTAATTATTTAATTAATTAATTAATTAATTAATTAATTAAATTTTTTTTTTTTTATTTTTTTTTTTAGGAAAAATGATGGGTAATTTTTGGGGTATGACATATTTAAAATAGAATTGTGTTGTTTTTTTAAAATTAAAAGTCCCACATTTAGGTTTTTGTGTTTAAATTAGAATTGTTTTTTTAAAATTAAATTACTATACTTAAGTCATTATACTTAAATTAGAAATTTGTTGTTTTTAAAATTAAGTCATTATACTTAAATTAGAAATTTATTTTAAAATTAAGTCATTATACTTAAATTAGAAGTTTTTTTTTTTAAAATATGAAGTCATTATACTTAAAATAGAAATTTGTTTTTTTTTTTAATATGAAGTCATTATACTTAAAATAGAAATTTGTTTTGTTTTTAAATTAAGTCATTATACTTAAAATAGAAATTTGTTTTTTTTAAAATTAAGTCATTATACTTAAATTAGAAATTTGTTTTAAAATTAAGTCATTATACTTAGGTTGGAAATTTGTTGTTTTTTTAAAATTGAAATTGATTAGCATAAATAAATATTGAGTTAAATTTTGAAAAGTTTAAAAAATAATTACATAATTAAAATTTAATCCAAATATTACATAATAAAAGTATCCACATAAATAACAAAAAAAGCTTAAAAAGATCTTGCTGATAATAAAAAAATAGTTACATAGTTCTTAAAAAAAAGGGAAGTTTCAAATTAAATTTGCATATTAAAAAAGAGAGACTAATTACACAAAAATGCTTCCAAATAAGTTCTGAATAATCCAAAGGGCCAATGCATAATAACAAAGGGGTTACAAGTTTAACCCAACTTTTCAAAAGCTGAAGTATTCTAATCAATCTCAAATTTCTAAATCCCAATATTATTACAGAGTTTGGAGTACATTTAAAATAAGTTGAAAATTGGAATAAGCTGTAAACACAGCAGTTTGAAGCAAATTTCAAAGACTCTTCCAAAAGCTCTTTTGGAAGTTCCCAATTCAAAACCAACTCTTCAGAACTTTTCCAAAACCTGTTGAATAACAGCCCCCCTTTTTCAATCAATCAGCATCAACATCACTTCACCTGCAAAACCAATTCAAAATTAAAAAAAACAGCTTATCAAATAAGCACTTAAAAACCTGGAAAATAATTAATAGAAAGAGCAGATTAATATGTTACACAATGAATCAAAGGAAGCGTTCAGAAACACACTGCATTATCCAAATAAACAACTTTAAATCCATAGATTAATCATCCCACAAAATCTGGAAATAGGATCCAACAAGTTATCTCACAGAAACCAACATTCATGTATATAAACCACAAAACTAATTAACAGTAACAGGGGTTTTTTTTGATAAAAATCCAGAAGAAATTTTCAAAGTTTTTTTCTCTGTTAACTCCAAAGAGACACAACACAGTAAGCTATTTCTTCTAAAAAAACCTTAAATCGCACCAACAACAAAGAAACACTTTTTTTTTCCTAAAACCAGAACGGCATGGCAAGAACAAATGCAGCAAAGCTATTTTTTTCAAAACTCTAAAACAACAACAGCAACCACACACAAAGCTATTTCTTCTAAAAACCACTAGAACACACAACATAAACATAGAAAAAAAAGTAATTCTTCTCAAAGAGCACCATAACCACACCTTATCAGAAGCAGATCGATAGTGAAAGAAAAGTAAGAGGAAGGAGTGGCTAGTGCGAAGAGGTCACCGGATTCACGAAGTTGGCGTCATCGACGAAGCCGCCATCCTCGTCGTCGCTTGCTGAGAAAGTGCGTCGGCGCTGAGTTTTGTTTACCGTTGCGGTTAGAGGAGGTCGGAGCAGAGAGCGCGACGGTTTCACCGTTTTGGCATCACTGACGGCGGCGATACGACAAGATTCTTCTCCCGGCCGATCTATTTTTTTTTCCTCCTAGCAACTCAGTGAACAGGTGAGGAATTCTAACTTTACCAAAGGAAATTCTGAATGCGTACAGATTCACATAGTAGAGTACCCTATCTCTAACTGGGCTTAGCATACTTGTACAAGGCCCACATGCACCTTTTTCTTTAATTATTGATTGTTAATTGGTCCTTAGAAATAACATTGATTTGTTATTTGATTAATTAGCTTAACTAGGACTTAATAGATCATTTAGAAATTAAATAAAGTAATTAGAAATGTTAAGTTAGAAATATTAAAATCTTAATTAGAAAAATGTTTGGGTTAGAATAAAAAATTAGAATGAAATAATAGTTTTAGAATTTTTAAGTTAATTAGAAAATATTAGAAATATTCTTAGAAATATAATTAGAAATATTAAATTTAGTTTAGAAATAATTATAGATTAATTAGGACTATAAGTTGATTTAGAATTATTTTAGAATTTTTAATTTGATTTAGAATGATTTTAGATTTTTATCTTTGTTAATATTTTAGAATTTAATTAGATTTTTTTTAGAAATAATTGTAGATTAATTAGAATTATAAGTTGATTTAGAATTATTTTAGAATTTTTAATTTAATTTAGAATAATTTTAGGTTTTAATCTTTGAAAATATTTTAGAATTTAATTAGATCTTTTTTTTTTAGAAATAATTGTAGATTAATTAGAATTATAAGTTGATTTAGAATGATTTTAGAATTTTAATTTAGAATGATTTTAGAATTTAATCTTTATTAATATTTTAAAATTAATATTTTTGATAATAGTTTAGAATTGAGATTTTTTATAGTTTAATATTGTTTTGAGTTTTAATTTAATGATACTTTTATTAATTGTTTAAACTTTAGTTATTTGTTTTAGATTTAATATTTTATTGCAATTCTCTTCATTATTCCATGTTGATTTCAATTAACACCTAACATTTAACGATTAACTCTAATTTTTAATTATCGCAATTAACATCTAACTCTTTTAAATTCCGCTTCTAACATTTATCTTTTATATTTACTTTATATCATTGTACATCCTTCATCTCATCTTAAAATGAACCTAAAAATGATAAAGACTTAAAAAATACAAAAAAGATTATAATTCTCATGCCATCAATTCAAACCAATTTTTTTAAAAAAAAACAAATAAAACCTCTCGATTCAAAGTCGAGCCCATTTTTCAAAACACCTATGTAAGTCGATCGCTTGTAAAAGCATCGCCATCAACCTCACATGGCTTACTCTTGGGCTTTCTTACAATGAGACCTATTCGGTTTTAATTAGTCGATTAGATGGATTATTCACTAAATAAATTCAATTCATTCACAAGAATGCAATTTTTTTAAACCTCGATCCGACATCGAAAATCAAATTAAAATACTTAATCACATCTAAACAACACTTCATTTGAAAATGAAAAGGGGGATGGTTTTGAGTTTTCAACTCCTCTCCTCGATTATTTGAATACGAGTTTTCTTACTTGGTTAGTCAAATGGTCGTCATTTCTAATTCATTTAAGTACAAACAAATCAAATCTTTTATAACAAGAAACCAAAAGGGAGATAACTTTGAGTCTTCAATTTTTCTCCTCGACTATTTGAATACAAGTTCTCTTACTTGGTTAGTCAAATATTTGTCGTTCTTATACCAACTTCCAAACTCCGATTAAATCTAAATATTTTCACAATAAACTAAATGAAAAGGGAGTTGACTTTGAGTTTTCAACTTCACTCCTCAATTGTTTGAATACAAGTTTTCTTACTCGGTCAGTCGAACAATTGTCATTTTTTACCAACTCATACTTAAATCGAATATTTTTACAATAAGCTAAATGAAAAAAGGAGTTGACTTTGAGTTTTCAATTTCACTCCACAATTGTTTGAATACGAGTTCTCTTACTCGGTCAGTCGAACAATTGTCATTTTTTACAAACATACCACTTAATCAAATCATTTTCATAACAAACTGTACGAAAAGGGAGATGGTCTTGAGTTTTCAACTCCTCTTCTCAAATGCTTGGATATAAGTTGTCTTACTTAGTCATTCGAGCACTTGTCGTTTATTCTATAAAAAAACATCAACCATATACAACCTTATTTTCATAAATATTCAAATGAAACAGAAAGTGGTCTAGAGTCTTCTATTCTCTTTCCCAATTATTAGGATACGAGTTGTCTTACTCGATTATCCGAGTATTCGTCATCCGTCCAAAGCACCTTAACTATTATCAAATCTTTCCTATAATTAAGGATGAAAAAGAAAGTGGTCTAGAGTCTTCTATTCCCTTTCCCGACTATTAGGATACGAGTTGTCTTACTCGACTATCCGAGTAATCGTCATCCAACCAAAAACATCTCAACCAACCAAAACATCTAACATATTAATTCAACTTGTCACTTCCGTATGACCAAAACTCCTTTCAAAAAGAGCACAATTTAATCCTTTCTAATGCGCATAACAAACCAATGCTTAAGTCTCCCCCGAGAGTAGACAAGCCAGTGTTTAGCCTTTAGGATGCGATATAAATAGTTGTCCATTAAAAACATCAACCAACCGTAGTTCCCCGAACTACGAATGCTCTGATTTCCTTATTATACCATAAGGATACTGTCATACGGTGAACTGACTTGGGGTGTTTTGCTTTTTATCGCAATGTCGCGGATAGCAAGAGTCGCCACCGACTTTTCTTTTATCCAATAAGGAAAGGAGGAAAAGAACAGGAAAGACCTCAATAGATTTTGGGTTCGGGAGGTACATTATACAAAGGGAAGGTATTAGCACCCTTTGTATCCATGGTTATCCATGGGCTCTTAATTGCTGGATCACTTATATTTTTGTCTGAAAAGTGTCGGTGAATTGCTTAAAAAATGTTTGAAAGAGAGTTTAACTTTGTAATGATTCTCGTATGAATGTATACAAAGTATTTATCTCATTTGATTTTGAAAATGGTTTAGAAAAATATAACTCGGTAATGATTCTAGTATGAATGTATACCAAGTGGTGATTTTCTAGGATTTGTAAAGTGTAAAGTGTGAGGGGTGGAAAATGTTTTAGGTTATGATCCAGTAATTGAGAGTTATACCTTCCTAAGGTCGTTATGGGCATTTCCTATCCTTATGAGGGTAAAACTGTCCTTACTATTGAGAAGTAAGTAATTTTACCCTTTGGATGTTTAAGGGTCATCGTAGGGTCATCGATAGGTCATTGAAGGCAACAGTTGTAAGGATACCTTAGCATTTGCAGGGACGATCATCATTTAACCGTAGGCTACACCGAAGGGTCATCGAGGGACAAAATCGTATTTTCGAAGGCAACATCCGAGGGACTATGATTTATTTTATGATGATTTAATCGAAGGGCCATTGCTAAGTGTATCCCCACATTCGCGGGACATGACCGTTATACCGTAATACCGTAGGGCAGCAAAGAGAGGTCCAAGATCACTTATTTAAAGGCAATATTTTAAAGTCAATTAGGTAATTAGGACGAGCCTCCATATTAAAATCAATACATTAAAATTAATACATTAAAATTAACACATTAAAATTAATTAAGTAATTTAGGGTGAGTCTCCACAAGGGTATCCCACAAATAAAGTGGAATACCTAACGGCAATCTTTTCCTGGGACATGTGAACCTTGGCAAAATTCAGCAAACGGGTTAGAATACCAAATCGGGGTGTAATCGTGGATTACACCGTAAAAGAAAAAACAGCAGCAAGAAAACAGTGTATAATTAACATAGGATCGACCAGATACGTATAAGACATAACAAACAAAATATTGGCGACTGCCCCGTTCGCCTCTGCCTCGCCTAGCGAAGGCCTAGCGAATACTCGCTACATGCTCGCTTAGCGATGTGCTAGCGAGCGGCTGCGGGTTTTGAATTTCAGAACAGTATGACTTCAACCTGCGGCATGGCTTATGGCATCCAACACATAATTATACGGTTCAGCATTCACAATATTCAGGCACACTTAAATTCACATGCAAAACCTCAAATATGTTTATGAATTCAATTATAATATCACATGCAAGTTAAGAACATAAAGCGGTATCACATGCAAATTAAGAAAATAAAGCGATAATAGTAATGCAAACCTGTTTGCAATCGAATTGCAACCTTGAATTGGCGAGCCGGATTGAGTTGGGCGGTGGTAGCTTCGGAGCGGAGGAGCGGCCTTCAGGGTTTCTAAAGTAGCCTCCAGGGTTTTTGTGCCAGGGTTTTCGTCTGTCTCCCTCTGTTTTTCGTCCTCTTTTTCATTACTGAAGTGCTGGTATTTATAATGCCCTTTTTCATGACCTAATGGGCTCAGAACGAAGCCCGAAATTTTTTGTTGTCTGTCAGCCTCGCTAGGCGAGCTGGTAGCGAACGTTTGCTTCGCTAGGCGAGCGTGTAGCGAACGTTCGCTAGGCGAGCGTGTAGCGAACGTAACGTTCGCTAGGCGAGCGTGTAGCGAACAGGCCAGTTTGGGCCATTTTCTGGATTGGGCCATTCGTGAGCTGGGCCTTTGTCCCTTTAAGATCAGTGCCATAAAATGAGTCGGAATTCCCCTGAAAAATGTCTTGAAATATTAATGGGCAAATTTTGGGGTATGACAGATACGTAGGCAGGAGATTGTTGTATCTTTGCGAGCACACTAATAAAAAACCTCCCCTTTCTCCCTTTCTGAGGTTCTCATCCATTTCTATTTTCAATATTTTTATAACCCAAAGATAACAAACAAACATAAATTAACACTCGAAACGCACATTAGAACTAAAAGGTTCCCGTTGAGTACAACGGATGTAAGGGGTGCTAATACCTTCCCCTTACGTAATCCACTCCCGAACCCGAATATGGTTGCGATGACCATTATTCTATTTCCTAAAGGTTTTATCGATATTTTCCTATCCCTTCATTGAGATAAATAAAGTTCGGTGGCGACTCTGTTCGAACACTAATATTTTCCGCGACCATCGCGAGGAATCGTATTTTTCGAGATGCGACAGATGGCGACTCTACTGGGGAATAGCTCCAAGCAAAAGAGAGTGAAGCCTAATTTAGTTCAGTTTTTGTATTGTGTGTTAATCTTGTTTGTTTGTCTGTTATTTTTCTACTATGTTATTATTATTTTGTCATAATTATTATATTGTGATTTATTGACTATGTCTTATTGGGGGTGCTCTGGTTGATGATACTTTGTGAGATAGGCTCTCCACCCGAGTCTGAGAAAAACCATAAGATTAAGTTGGTGGTTGCGTAGTGGGCGCCCACAAGGAGTCTTCCTTGTTGGGAAGAAACGAAGACCCCGCCTAGAGGAGATTCTTTTGAAATATTATTGCCCGACGAGTTTTCGTCACGGCGATAGTATTCTCAAGTTGGATCAATGACTCTAGGGACCTTTTAACCCATTATATCCAGTGGTTATGTAGTATTTACCTGAAAAGTCTCTGACTTATTAGGGTAATACGAAAGCCCCAATCAGATGAGATCCCTTGGGCGTATTACTACCTTACAGTGGTATTCCCAACCTCGATCTATGACTCTGAGAACCTTATTAGAACCTTGGACTCGAGAGTTGTCTAGTATGGACCCACTAGGAGTCTTCCTCTTTGGGACTATACGAAGGCCTCACCCAAACGAGACTCTGTTTAGGGATGTTATTAGCGGATGAGTTTTCATCATGACAATAACTTTCTTAAACATTGATTGATGACTTTGGGAACTTCTTACCTTTAGCATTCTACCAAAAGGGTTTTGTTTAGAAACCAAGAATACCCGCTCTCATGACCTGTATATCAACCTACATGTGACATGCATAACATCATTCATAGCATAGCATTCATATTATTTTATTTCCAAGGAATCTGAGTATCATGAGTTGCAGGAATTCAAGAAACATGGAATCAAGCAAAAGGAACATTTACTCATTCAAGTTCAAAGATCCTGATCTAAGGAGCTTACGTAGCCTGATCTCCCAGATGCACCCTGTATACAGAATCAACTTTGGAAAGAACTATGGTAATTTGCTCAGCATCCTCAATCAACAAGTGGACCATACAGCCTTGATCACTTTAGCCCAATTTTATGACTTACCTTTAAGATGCTTCACATTCCAAGACTTCCAGCTAGCACCAACGTTGGAAGAATTCGAGCGTCTTGTTAGGATCCCTATGAAGGACAAGTCACTATTTGAAGGGACAGATGAATCTTTTCCCCTCGAGGACATTGCTAGTGCGCTACACATGGATGAAAAAGAAGCAAAAGACAATTTAGAGACCAAAGGAAATACCAAAGGGTTTTCACTAAGTTTTCTTTTGGAAAGAGCTCATACCCTATTGAAGGCAGAAAGTTGGGATGCTTGTTACTCTGCTATTGCATTGGCTATCTATGGCATCGTCCTGTTCCCTAATATGGATGGTTTCGTAGACATGACTGCCATTTGTGTTTTCCTTACTAGGAACCCAGTACCCACTTTGTTAGCCGATGTGTATTATCACATAAGTCATAGGTATACTAAGAAGAAGGGATTGATTACTTGTTGTGCTCCTTTATTGTATCAGTGATTTCTAGAACATCTTCCGAAGACAGGTGCTTGGGTTGAACAGACAGATATTAGTTGGCCTCAGAGATTGGGATCACTCCGATCTGAAGATCTATCTTGGTACTCCAAAGAATATATCAACGCAGACATCATATTCAGTTGTGGAGATTTCCCAAATCTACCGCTCATTGGAACTCAAGGATGTGTGAATGCTAATCCAGTTCTATCACTCA
Source organism: Lathyrus oleraceus (assembly GCF_024323335.1). NCBI lineage: Eukaryota > Viridiplantae > Streptophyta > Magnoliopsida > Fabales > Fabaceae > Lathyrus > Lathyrus oleraceus. Next base: position 234,517,069 of record NC_066583.1, on the reverse strand, counting down.
GACAACTCGGTTACCCAATGGAAGGCCCTCCAGAGGAAAATTCTTTGGAAGCTTTCTTGTTACTTGACTTTGGGGCTGAGAATCCTAGCTTATTCCAGCGAATCAAAGAAGCTTGGAAAAATGTCAATCGAAAAGGAAAAGTTGAGTTAGGGAGAGCTGCAGATAAAACTCCAACAAACCATCAATGAGAAAAATAATATGAAGTGGGAGCTTGAGAGAAAAGAAGCGCAACTTCAAGCCCACGTTGAAAAGTTCAACAAGGAGGAGCATAAGAGAAAGAAGATCAAAGTGGGATTAGAACAGGCTGATCATTGTTTGGATACTCTTAAGGGTCAACTACGACAAACTCAGAAAGAATGTCAAGACAATGAGCGTTGGTGGCATCTAGCCACAAAGGAGAACAAGACGATAAGAGATACACTTGGGGCTCAGATAAAAGAACTAACCAATTCTGTTCGTCAGGCAAAAGTAGAAGTAGATCAGGAGCGCCGACTCAAGAAAATAGCCACTGAAGCTTCTAGGGTGTCACCCATGGTATGAGAGGAAAAGTGTCGAGAAGTAAGAGATGCCAGGTGTAACACCCTTCTAAAATACCCCAATAATAATTAAAACAACAAATATAAATCAGAGTAGATATGCAATTTAAGGGTGTCACACTTGACACTTCACACCATTCACCAAAATAGTTTGTCATGCTCATTTAAAAATCAAAATAAAATATTGCACAATTCGCAACGGATATGCAAACCATGTAACACATTACATGTAAAGTTGTTCAACAACCAAAATGAAAACAAAGCAAAACATCCCGTCCCAATGTGTCATACCCCAAAATTTGCCCATTAATATTTCAAGACGTTTTTCAGGGCACTCCGACCCATTTTTACGGCACTGATCTTAAAGGAGCGAAGGCTCAGCTCACGAATGACCCAAACTGGCCTGTTCGCTACACACTCGCCTAGTGATAACATGAACTTATATTATAAGACTTAATTCAATTAAATTTTATCATCATTTATTTCAGTTCACTTTATGTTGTTAGGTATTACGCGGTATGTTCTTCCTATTTGTCTCAGGTGGCTTATTTTGAAGCACAAGTAAAATGGAAGAAAAGGAGGTGCAAAGAGAAAAAGAATCAAATAGCAAAGTCCAGCCCAAAGCGCAAGACACAAATGTTGTGCCTGTGACGGACGTCATAGAGGGCGTGACGAGCGTCACGCAAAACAACCTTGTGACGGACGTCACACATGGTGTGACGAACGTCACACCATTCCCCTACTTTGTGGGCGCAGGTAATGCTTCGGAGACTTGAAGATACGTTGAGGGATGTTGGGCCTTATATCCACGCGCGTTGAAGACTTTTTTTTGGGCAGCAGGCATGACCTAACGACACCAATATAAATAGCCACCTTGAAAACCTAAAAAGAGGAGGCTTTTCCACATTTTTTTTCCTTTTTGCCGTTTTTGCTTTTGCATAGTTTCTTTTCCAGTAGCTTAGTCATTGTTTATTACGAGTTCTACACTGCTCCCCTTGCAATTTCCCATTTCCTTTTTAGCATTTAGTTAATTCTTTTCGCACAATAGTTTCTGCAACGGAAACTATTGTGCACTTTTTACCGAATCTAACCTTACGTTAGGATCTAGTTTATTTCCTTCGTTTTAATTTGTTGTTTAAAGGAAACCCTGAAGGAAAAGCCGGCGGCACCGCTCAACTCAATCCGGTATCAACCCTAAGAGTGCCAATTCAAGGTTACAATTCAATTGCAAACAGGTTTGCGTTACTATCGCCGCTTTACGTTCCGAATTCCCATGTGATATTATAATTGAATTCATAAATATATTTGAGGTTCTGTATGTAGACTTAAGTATGCCCGGATACCTTGAATTGTTGTAATGGATGCCGCTGTTTTTTCGTTCTGTTTTGATCTTTGCCCTTCTGACCTGTTTTATTATAACCATGCTTTGTTTACCTGATACTATTACTGCTTTGGTGCAACTCCTCGATTACACCCTGCTTTGGTATGCTAACCCGTTTGTTGAATTTTGCAAAGGTTCATATGGCCCAGGAAAAGATTGCCGTTAGGTCTTCCACTTTATTTGTGGGATACCCTTGTGGAGATTCGCCCTAAATTACTTGATTAATTTTAATGTGTTAATTTTAATGTATTAATTTTAATGTGGAGATTCATCCTAATTACCTAATTAACTTTAAAATATGGCTTTTAAATATGTGATCTTGGACCTCTCTTTTGCCTTACGATAACACGGTATTACGGTCATGCCCCGCGAATGTAGGGATACACTTAGCAAAGACCCTTCGGTTAAATCATCATAAAATAAATCATGGTCCCTCGGATGTTGCCTTCGAAAATACGATTTTGTCCCCCGATGACCCTTCGGTGTAGCCTACGATTAAATGATGATCGTCCCTTCGAATGCTAAGGTATCCTTACAACTGTTGCCTTCAATGACCTATCGATGACCCTACGATGACCCTTAAACATCCAAAAGGTAAAATTACTTACTTCTCAATAGTAAGGACAGTTTTACCCTCATAAGGATAGGAAACGCTCATAACGACCTTAGGAAGGTATAACTCTCAATTACTGGATCATAACCTAAAACATTTTCCACCCCTCACACTTTACACTTTACAAATCCTAGAAAATCACCACTTGGTATACATTCATACTAGAATCATTACCGAGTTATATTTTTCTAAACCATTTTCAAAATCAAATGAGATAAATACTTTGTATACATTCATACGAGAATCATTACAAAGTTAAACTCTCTTTCAAACATTTTTTAAGCAATTCACCGACACTTTTCAGACAAAAATATAAGTGATCCAGTAATTAAGAGCCCATGGATAACCATGGATACAAAGGGTGCTAACACCTTCCCTTTGTATAATGTACCTCCCGAACCCAAAATCTATTGAGGTCTTTCCTGTTCTTTTCCACCTTTCCTTATTGGATAAAAGAAAAGTCGGTGGCGACTCTTGCTATCTGCGACATTGCGATAAAAAGCAAAACACCCCAAGTTAGTTCACCGTATGACAGAACTGGCGACTCTGCTGGGGACACTTTAAAAAGAGAGGTTACCTTAAAAACAAGATCACTTATTTAAAATTGTCTGATTTACTTTTAAGGGATTGCTTGGGTATTCTTGAGTGAAAGATCCTACACCCGGATCTAGTGTACCTTAGGTAAGTAGCAATAGATCATCGCGACTATCCGGCGTATACTGGAATGGTTAAAATGATGGCTACGGTTAATGTGACACTTTGGTTGTCCTGATGTTCCTCATGTTACTTGAGGAAAAATTTGGCTTCCGCGTGGTGTCATCAAAGCATTAGCCAGACCTTTAGAACCCTAATTGACTCATCCTGGCCATTAGAAAGTAGTGAGATAACTGACTTCGGTTCCGACTGGGGTTGGTTGAGACTCGATACTACACTCTTTGAGATTGGACTTTAGGGAAGCTTCGGTCAACCACTCGGTGTTGCACTGAAGTGGACTTAAAGAAAGGTCGATGATCTGAGATCCTTCTAGAACCCGGTTACTATTCTAGGACAGGTTGAACCAACCAAACTTCAGTGGGGAGGGTACTTACCTATGGAACTCATGCAAGCCTTAAAACCTAGGAATAATTGTTGTGTGACATGCTTGTGCTTACATAACATCATGACATCATAACATTGTACTAACCATTTCAAGGACTTAGGGATTTAACTTTGCTCTGTTTTGTATAAAAAAAAAAAATTAAAAAAAAAATTAAAAAAAAAACAAAAAAAAAAAAAGTTTTCCTTTTTTGGTAGTTTATGCAAAGTTAAAGTCCAAAAGTCCTTGAAAACATTTCATGCATTGCATAGCATAACATAGCATAACAGGTACTCTAAAGGGATCAGTGTTCTCACGGTTTTCCTCCACACAGAAAAATGGACCTCGAACAAATTGTCAAAGACCTCCAGGCTCAGAATGCTCAACTCCAGAAGATAATCTTGAACTTATCCAGGGGGCAGAAGGAACTGAAGGCTCTTTTGCTCGAGAAGAAAAAAGACAAGAAATCTGTGAGGCACACTAACCCGGGAAGAAGGCAGTTTACGAAGATCAATATGACTTTAGCATAGGCACTGCAGGGTATGCTAAAAGCAAATTTAATTACCCTCAGAGATCCTCCTGCAAAACCCAACACTACTTCTCCTCGTTATAATCCCAATGCCAGGTGTGCATATCACTCCGATAGCCCCGGGCATGATACAAACAATTGTTGGTCGTTGAAGAATAAAATTCAGGATATGATCGACGCCAGAGAATTTGAATTGGATCCGCCTGAGACTCCTAAGGTCATCATTGCTCCTCTGCCTAATCATGACGAGACTGCCAATGTTGTGGAAGATACTGATAATGATTATGACTTGGATAGCTGGATTTTCCCAACAATTGGTGACGGACTCAACAATTGGAAGGCTGAAGACATTATCCTGATTTCCTTTAGTCAGGAGTAATTGTTATTGCTATTTTTGTGGTTCAAAGCATTGTGTCTATACCCGGGGCATAATAGCTAATTTTAAGGGTTTGTCATTTTCATAAGCATATTCATATTCAATAAATCAATGGACTTTTTGCATTCAAATATTGCGCTCTTTATCTTTCCTGTCATTTTTCAAACAAGCTATGTTTTCTTGCACACACTCACGTAACAATTTGCCGATCCATATCCACTCTGGATCCTGTTGATAATAGTTCTGCTACTGTTCATTATGACTTTGAAAATCCGATCTACCAAGCCGAGGATGGAGGTGAGGAAGATTGTGAAGTCCCTGGAGAACTTGCCAGACTGTTACTACAAGAAGAAAAGACCATACAGCCGCAGGAGGAATCAATTGAAATTGCAATGGGTACGGAAATAGACAAGAAAGAAGTCAGAGGTTTCTTGGGGGCACTCGAATTACATTGCCCGATTCATCCCACACTTGACTGCTACTTGCAGACCCATCTTCAAATTACTGAGAAAAATCAAGAGATGGTACGGAATGATGAATGACAAAATCAAGAAATATCTCCAAGAACCTCCAATTCTAATGCTACCAGCTGAAGGAAGACCTCTAATCATGTATTCGACCGTGTTAGAAAATTCAATAGGGTGTGCTGGGGCAACATGACGAGTCTGGTCGAAAAGAGCATGTCATACACTGCCTTAGCAAAAGGTACCGACTGTGAAACAAGATACTCACAGCTCGAGAAAGCTTGCTGCGCTTTGGCTTGGGCTGCTCGCCGACTAAGACAGTATATGTTGAATCATACCACTTTATTGATTTCTAAGATGGATTCTATCAAATATCTACTTGAGAAACCTGCTGTCTCCTGAGAGAGTTATCACTGATAATGGTACTAAACTGAACTCTACACGCAGTTCAAAATAAAGCACCATGACTCTTCTCCGTACCGGCCAAAGACGAACGACGCCGTGGAGACTGCTAATAAGAATATCAAGAAGATCATACAAAAAATGACATAACATACAAAGACTGGCATGAGATGTTATCTCTTGTTCTTCATGGTTACCGCACTTCGACAGGGGCAACCCCTTTCTCTTTAGTCTATGGAATGGAAGCCGTTTTACCAGTGGAAGTTCAGATTCCCTCTCTAAGAATCATGAAAGAGGCGGGCTTAGATGAAGAGGAACGGATTCAGACTCGACTCGATCAGATAAATTTGATTGAAGAGACTCGCGGCTGTTTGTCATAGTCAGATATATCAGAAACGCATGACCCAGGCATTTAACAAAAGAGTCAAGAGACAGGTGTACCGAATCGGCGACTTAGTTATCAAGCATATCATTCTACCACAAGGTGATCCCAGGGGCAAATGGACTCCCACACACGAAGGGCCATTCGTAGTTAAGAAGGTATTCTCTGGTGGAGCCATGATGCTTGCTACAATGGACGGCGTGGATTTCCCGCATCCTGTGAACGCGGGCATAGTTAAAAAATACTACGCATAAAAGAGACCCGCTAGGTCGACGTACCTGGGCAAAAGTAAGGGCATCCCGGCGAACCAAAAGGGTTCGGGCAAAAATTAGGGATAAACATATAAAGACGTACACCCGGCAAGTCGAAAACCTGAAAAGGCGGCTTGGGCAAAAAAGGGTATCCTGGTGGACTGAAAACCTGAAAAGGCGGTCCAGGCAAAAATTAGGGATTAAAGCGTATGACTATGTCCCGTTCTCTGTCTGCTTCAACCAAGTTCAAGGGACTGAACAAGCCAATCACTTCTATCCGACAGCAGGAGATGAGATGCTTGAAGATATAATGACAGTGGTGGAATTAGAATCGATAGGACTTTTTCTGCATAGCTTTCTCTTTGCTTGCCTGACAATTTCCTCTTACTAGGATTTCTGTCTCCTTGTACTCAAATTGCCTATTTATAGGCCCTCTTTCAAAATCAATACAATTTCATTTCCAAAAAGATGCTTTTGCTTTCACTTTTTCTGTTTTGTTTGCATAAACGTCCATTGATTTAATTTGAATTAATATATGCATTTGAATATGATCAATGTTTATCAAAATACATGCATAAAATAACAATGACAATTACTAAAGGACTTCAGGATCGAGGAGAAGGTCTAACCAGGCTTTCCAATAAATCTGTTGCCAATTTTATTCCCCGGCTAAGCCAGTTATGCCCCAGAAGAACTTGGCATCACTAGACTGGTCATCTCTTCTACCCCAGCCAGGCTCTGTTGAGTGTTTCCATCGTCAGACAGAAATCAAGTATCCCCCAGCTGAGACAGGGTCATCAATATAAATATCTCCGACCCGAAGACTGAGATTTGTTTCCCCAGTAGAGTCCCTTGGAAGAACGTTTCAGACACATAGTGCATTCATTACATCACTTCACATCACATACCTACATACAATGTTCATTCCGCATCATATACATTACATCATTTCATAACATATACATGCATACAATGTTCGCATTTATTTCAGACGCATAATTCATTCATTACATCATTTCGCATGCATACAACATTTGCATCTCATGCATCATGACATGGCATGAAGCTAACTTTATTTTTCAGGTCAATTATCCTCCTGACATAGTCAAAACAAAGGTCCATTCAGACGGACATCCTTATCAATTACATTCAGGATTCAACTACATCTTTCAGATACACTCCATGACAACATTCATTCTGACATCCTCCTAACGATGGCATCTATAAGCCCATCCCAGACATTTATTGCAAATACAGTCTAATGTACGACCAAGTTAGACCTTCAAGTCAGGTTCTGCAAATACAGTCTAATGTACGACCAAGTTGGACCTTCCAGTCATCAAATACAGTCTAATGTACGACCAAGTTAGACCAGATTCTGCTCAGTGACAGTCTAATGTGCGACCAAGTTAGACTGTCAAGTCCTCGGATTCTGCTCAGATACAGTCTAATGTGCGACCAAGTTAGACCAGATTCTGCTCAGTGACAGTCTAATGTACGACCAAGTTAGACCGTCAAGTCCTCGGATTCTGCTCAGATACAGTCTAATGTACGACCAAGTTAGACCGTCAAGTCCTCGGACAACTCAGATAAGATTTAATGTACGACCAAGTTAGACCTTTATCTCCTCAGGTGCTACCTTCGGACAGGTACATTCCTGAATGGTAGTCTGGTATACGGCTACTCCCTTTCTCAGGTGCTACCTTCGGACAGGTACATTCCTGAATGGTAGTCTAGTATACGACTACTCCCTTTCTCAGGTGCTACCTTCGGACAGGTACATTCCTGAATGGTAGTCTGGTATACGGCTACTCCCTTTCTCAGATGCTACCTTCGGACAGGTACATTCCTGAATGGTAGTCTGGTATACGGCTACTTCCCTTGCTCAGGTGCTACCTTCGGACAGGTACATTCCTGAATGGTAGTCTGGTATACGGCTACTCCCCTTGCTCAGGTGCTACCTTCGGACAGGTACATTCCTGAATGGTAGTCCGGTATACGGCTACTCCCCTTGCTCAGGTGCTACCTTCGGACAGGTACATTCCTGAATGGTAGTCTGGTATACAGCTACTCCCTGGCTCAGGTGCTACCTTCGGACAGGTACATTCCTGAATGGTAGTCTGGTATACGGCTACTCCCTTGCTCAGGTGCTACCTTCGGACAGGTACATTCCTGAATGGTAGTCTGGTATACGGCTACTCCCTTGCTCAGGTGCTACCTTCGGACAGGTACATTCCTGAATGGTAGTCTGGTATACGACTACTCCCTTGCTCAGGTGCTACCTTCGGACAGGTACATTCCTGAATGGTAGTCTGGTATACGGCTACTCCCTGGCTCAGGTGCTACCTTCGGACAGGTACATTCCTGAATGGTAGTCTGGTATACGACTACTCCCTTACTCAGATGCTACCTTCGGACAGGTACATTTCTGAATGGTAGTCTAGTGTACGACTACTCCCTTTTCAGCAGATTCAGCCTAATGGACGGCTCATTCTGCTCAGATATGGTTTAATGTACGACCAAGTTAAACCTTCATCTTCTCAGATGCTACCTTCGGACAGGTACATTTCTGAATGATAGTCTAGTGTACGACTACCCCCTTTTTATCATCAGATTCAGCCTGATGGACGGCTCAGTCTGCTCAGATACGGTCTAATGTACGACCCAATTAGACCTTCTTCTCCTCAGATGCTACCTAGTGTACGGTACATTTCTGAAGTGTAGTCTAGTGTACGACTACCCCCTTTTTATCATCAGATTCAGCCTAATAGACGGCTCATCCTGCAACTCCAATACAGTCTATCATAAGACCCATTTGGATCTTCAACTCAGAGACGATCTAGCGTACAATCCATTCTGATTTTTCATCCTCGGCAAAGTCATCTGCCTAACGAACAGCTCACTCTGGTACTCAGATATGGTCCAGTATATGATCCATTCTGATCCCTTATCCCCAGCAGTATATAGCATACTCTGACTCCCCAGCGAAGTCAACAACATGATGGGGGATTCACTATACGGTCTAGTGTATGACCCGGTATGACATCCATGTCTTCAGACATCGTCTAGCGTACGACACAATCTGGAAATCTCCTCATCAAACTACCTGGACGGCATCTTTAAGCCCATCTCCACCAAGACTAATTGGCAAGTGCAAATTTTTGGGGCATTCTAGTGTTCAATAATCTTTCACCTCCAGACCACGAACGGCACATACCATTCTAACTCTCTCGGTTCAAGAATATTGAACAGGGGCAGCTGTCATACCCCAAAATTTGCCCATTAATATTTCAAGACGTTTTTCAGGGCACTCCGACCCATTTTTACGGCACTGATCTTAAAGGAGCGAAGGCTCAGCTCACGAATGACCCAAACTGGCCTGTTCGCTACACACTCGCCTAGTGATAACATGAACTTATATTATAAGACTTAATTCAATTAAATTTTATCATCATTTATTTCAGTTCACTTTATGTTGTTAGGTATTACGCGGTATGTTCTTCCTATTTGTCTCAGGTGGCTTATTTTGAAGCACAAGTAAAATGGAAGAAAAGGAGGTGCAAAGAGAAAAAGAATCAAATAGCAAAGTCCAGCCCAAAGCGCAAGACACAAATGCTGTGCCTGTGACGGACGTCATAGAGGGCGTGACGAGCGTCACGCAAAACAACCTTGTGACGGACGTCACACATGGTGTGACGAACGTCACACCATTCCCCTACTTTGTGGGCGCAGGTAATGCTTCGGAGACTTGAAGATACGTTGAGGGATGTTGGGCCTTATATCCACGCGCGTTGAAGACTTTTTTTTTGGGCAGCAGGCATGACCTAACGACACCAATATAAATAGCCACCTTGAAAACCTAAAAAGAGGAGGCTTTTCCACATTTTTTTTCCTTTTTGCCGTTTTTGCTTTTGCATAGTTTCTTTTCCAGTAGCTTAGTCATTGTTTATTACGAGTTCTACACTGCTCCCCTTGCAATTTCCCATTTCCTTTTTAGCATTTAGTTAATTCTTTTCGCACAATAGTTTCTGCAACGGAAACTATTGTGCACCTTTTTACCGAATCTAACCTTACGTTAGGATCTAGTTTATTTCCTTCGTTTTAATTTGTTGTTTAAAGGAAACCCTGAAGGAAAAGTCGGCGGCACCGCTCAACTCAATCCGGCATCAACCCTAAGAGTGCCAATTCAAGGTTACAATTCAATTGCAAACAGGTTTGCGTTACTATCGCCGCTTTACGTTCCGAATTCCCATGTGATATTATAATTGAATTCATAAATATATTTGAGGTTCTGTATGTAGACTTAAGTATGCCCGGATACCTTGAATTGTTGTAATGGATGCCGCTGTTTTTTCGTTCTGTTTTGATCTTTGCCCTTCTGACCTGTTTTATTATAACCATGCTTTGTTTACCTGATACTATTACTGCTTTGGTGCAACTCCTCGATTACACCCTGCTTTGGTATGCTAACCCGTTTGTTGAATTTTGCAAAGGTTCATATGGCCCAGGAAAAGATTGCCGTTAGGTCTTCCACTTTATTTGTGGGATACCCTTGTGGAGATTCGCCCTAAATTACTTGATTAATTTTAATGTGTTAATTTTAATGTATTAATTTTAATGTATTAATTTTAATGTGGAGATTCATCCTAATTACCTAATTAACTTTAAAATATGGCTTTTAAATATGTGATCTTGGACCTCTCTTTTGCCTTACGATAACACGGTATTACGGTCATGCCCCGCGAATGTAGGGATACACTTAGCAAAGACCCTTCGGTTAAATCATCATAAAATAAATCATGGTCCCTCGGATGTTGCCTTCGAAAATACGATTTTGTCCCCCGATGACCCTTCGGTGTAGCCTACGGTTAAATGATGATCGTCCCTTCGAATGCTAAGGTATCCTTACAACTGTTGCCTTCAATGACCTATCGATGACCCTACGATGACCCTTAAACATCCAAAAGGGTAAAATTACTTACTTCTCAATAGTAAGGACAGTTTTACCCTCATAAGGATAGGAAACGCTCATAACGACCTTAGGAAGGTATAACTCTCAATTACTGGATCATAACCTAAAACATTTTCCACCCCTCACACTTTACACTTTACAAATCCTAGAAAATCACCACTTGGTATACATTCATACTAGAATCATTACCGAGTTATATTTTTCTAAACCATTTTCAAAATCAAATGAGATAAATACTTTGTATACATTCATACGAGAATCATTACAAAGTTAAACTCTCTTTCAAACATTTTTTAAGCAATTCACCGACACTTTTCAGACAAAAATATAAGTGATCCAGTAATTAAGAGCCCATGGATAACCATGGATACAAAGGGTGCTAACACCTTCCCTTTGTATAATGTACCTCCCGAACCCAAAATCTATTGAGGTCTTTCCTGTTCTTTTCCACCTTTCCTTATTGGATAAAAGAAAAGTCGGTGGAGACTCTTGCTATCCGCGACATTGCGATAAAAAGCAAAACACCCCAAGTCAGTTCACCGTATGACACAATGTTACATCTACCAGAGCATGACCCACTAAGGAACTACACTAGACTTCAAGCACTAGCTTCTACTCAATCACTGCTCGTTACCTGAAAACATAGTTGTAAGGGTGAGTTCCTCAATCGATATAATAAGCATTATAAAATATCATGTAATGCTAAGTAAATTAACACATTTCATCACCCAAATCAGATCACACATTCAGCAACGACAACATCAACTCAAAATCATAATCATACTCAACTCAACACAAAACACACGTATAATATTGGAATACATCCATTCATATTATACGCCATACATACATTATGCAATGAGACTCCATGCATGCGGTACCGACTATTCGTGAACACATAGTTCAACCTCACCGATCAAATCCAGATACGGCTACCAAGCTCACTAGTCCCACTCATTTGAGACCTAGTGACTCACATCACTAATTCCTCACCATGGGAATTAGCTACCACCCCAAGGGCCATGCTATGCACGCTAAATCACCTAGCATGCAAACATCAACAACAATCCACAATAACTCATCACTAATTCCTCACCATGGGAATTAGCTACCACCATAAAGGCCATACTATGCACGCTAAATCACCTAGCATGCAATCATCAACAACAATCCACAATGGACATATGCTCACACTCTAAGCCATAAACAGTCCATTCACAATTGCATACATAACAGATACATTCACAGTATTATGCATACCACCACACATCATCAGCATATTTATCACATAATCATATCATGTCAAATAATAAATCACAGTATTAGCACGCTCTACTAATACCTATACTGCTCAAAACAACGGGAAATGATCCCTACTATATCATACACCCATATAGGCCAATCATCAAATACGCTCACAATATTTAATTATCAATTTTCCACTTTTCCAACAGTGTTAACCGGTTAACGCCCTGGGTTAACCGGTTAACGCAACACATAACACGCTTCCTGGCACATTTTAATAGTGTTAACCGGTTAACACCCTGGGTTAACCGGTTAACGCAAGACAGACAGCAATTTCTCATAATTCATAACAGTGTTAACCGGTTAACACCCTGGGTTAACCGGTTAACGCAAGACAGAAAGTTGTTCCTGCGCTAACACGAACAGAATGCAGAATTACCCGCATTTTCCGCCGTCGGAGGACTTCCGGACCTCCGATTTCGATTCCGTAAACGGCTACACGTCCAGAAAATCACAACTCATCCAAATATAGATTCAATTTCAGTTTTAACATAACTTATTCATCACCATTTACAGCATTCCTCATCCCAATTAGGGTCAATTCAATGGCTTATTACTACCCATTACATGTTAACCCATAATACCCATTAAACGACGATAAACCCCCCTTACCTGAGTTAATCCGGCAATCCTTTAACTTCAAGCTTTTCCCTTCTTCAACCCTCGTTCTCTTGTTCTTCCTCCTTGCCATTTTCTCACTTTCTGTCGCTTCTCTGGTTTTCACGTGAAAAACCCTTTTTACCAAATGGAACTCTTTATATATATTCCAACTTATTATTCCAATAATAATAATTCCAAATAATATTCCAATAATAATCCAATTATTCAATTAAATTAATAAATATACTATTAACTTAATTTAAATAATTATCATATTTTATCGGGGTGTTACACCAGGGAGTCTGTAAGCTATTGGAAGAACCAGCTAGAGTCATTACGCCAGGACAGCTCCATATGGTTAAAAGAGCGAGACTATGTGATTGAAGATTATGAATCCTTTAAGAAGACCATAGACTTCTTACAAGGGGACGGGGATAAGTTTCGTGCAAAACTCGATGGGCTAGTAGGATTCTGTAATTGGGCAGCTAAAGAGTTGCCATGGAGGTTGAGAGACGCAGTCGAAGAGTTAAAAGAAGATAGCACTCCTCCAGCCATAATCAATTTCGTTATGCTCTGCAAAGGGTTGTTGAAGAGATTCAATGAGGAACTAGAAGAGCTTCAGGCCAGAAAGCCAGTTGTTTAATTTGCTTATGTCTTGTATTTTGTTTCTTTAACAAATGTACTTTTGAATTATGACCTTTTTGGACCTCTATGTTATGTATTGGAATGGATGATGTTTAAAAATTACTCCATTATTGCTATTATAAGTATTTTTTGTTTCTTCGAATTACTAACAACTAATGAAACTCGAATGACTCCCTGGAAATAAAATATGCATAACATTTGCATTATGCATCACACTTCATGAAAATAAAAAAAAACTTACCCGACCTTTTTACCCTTTATCCAGCCACACTGACTAATCGACACCGGTACGAGACGCGAAGCAAATACAAGATGACATTAGAACAAGTGGAGGCCAACCAGGTTACCATGAGGACAGACATCAATACGATCCAGGAGAAGATGGATCAGCTGTTGGAGACGATGCTTGCAATCGCTCAGAGAGAGAGGAGCGAAGAGGAAGAAGCCATGGAAAAAAGGAATGATGGCACGCCAGGTCCGAATCCCCAAGACGAAAGTTACATCCCCACCAAGAAGAGATTGGTTCAGATACCAGTAGGAGGCAAAGGAGATGGAGACCGTGCAGAACCTTCTGATACGTCTACTCATCATGGATCCGAAATTGGAGATGACCAGTATGATGCATTCTACATGCCCGATCAACCAAAGCCCAAGATACTTTCAGATCCTGCTGCAGATAGGCTTCGTGCCCTGGAAAAGAAAATCAAAGCCATAGAAGGAAACAACATCTTCGGTGCTTCTGCCATGAACATGCGTTTGGTATCAAATTTAGTCATCCCAACTAAATTTAAAACCCCTGATTTCGAGAAATACAAAGGACAGACTTGTCCAAGAAGTCACTTGGTGATGTATTTCAGGAAAATGGTTGCTCATACCGAAAATGACAAACTACTCGTACACTGTTTCCAAGACAGTTTGAGTGGAGCATCTCTGAGATGGTATATGAGTTTAGAACAGGGCCGAATTCAAAGTTGGGAGGATTTGGCTGACGCATTTCTCCGTCAGTACAAATATAACTTAGATATGGCACCCGACCGAATGCAGTTGCAGGGGATGGCTATGAAGGAGAGTGAGTCATTCAAAGAATATGCCCAGCGGTGGAGAGAGTTGGCTGCTCAGGTAGAGCCACCATTGTCTGAGAAGGAAATGACCGGTATATTTGTGGACACCTTGAAGGACCCATTCTTTGATCGATTAGTGAGCAGTGCTGCATCTGACTTCGCACATCTCGTCACGATTGGAGACCGCATAGAGAAGGGGTTGAGGGATGGAAAAATTCCTGGAGCAGTGACAACATCTAGCGCACCAAAGAAATATTCTGGAGGCTTCCCAAAGAAAAGAGAAGGTGAAACAAACGCCATATCCAGGAACTACAAAGGGAAACAACAAGCTTCATATGGTCAAGTCGCCGCCGTGGTACCTATACCCTATCAACAGCCGACGCAGCAACAACAAATGTATCAACCACAACATCAACAACATCATCATCAACAAAATACCACACCACCAAGACAGTTCAAGCCAAGACCTCCAAGAAGACAACTTGATCCTCTACCAGTACCTTATAGTCAGATATTCCCATATCTGCAGAAGGAGGGCCTTCTAACATTGAGGGAGTTAAAACCAGCTGTTTTTCCATATCCACCTGGATACGACGCTAATGCACATTGTGAATTTCACATGGGAGCACCTGGTCATACCTTGGAAAACTGTTTCGCATTTCAGAATCGAGTACAAGACTTGATCGAAGCCAAGGTCGTTTCTTTCACTCCAAGACGCCCGAACGTGAATACCAACCCTATGCCGACGCATAAGGATGCTTCCGTCAGTGCCATTGAGGAGAGTGATGGAGGCAAACTGATCCGTAAGGTTGAAGAGATTCAAACCCCTATCACCATGATAGGAGCACAATTGCTGAAAAGTGGTTTGATCCTGGAAGAGATGGTTGAGGAAGAGAATAATAAAGAGTTGAGGAGTTTTATACAACGAATGCTGGATCGAGGCGAGTTACAGATAACTTACCATGTCAAGAGCAAGCGCCAGGAAGAGATAGCCGTGGTAGATATCCCCTATGATGAGGTCAGAGTAGAAATACCTATAAATACGTTGGTGATAGAGTTCCCAGCACCTTTCGAATATAAAGATGAGAAGGCAGTCCCATGGATATATCAGCCCAGAGCTTTTAAGCAGGGGCAGGAAGATAAACCTTTAATGATTAACGAACCAAATGTCACTTCAATTGTGGGCCCAGCAGGAATGACGCGCAGCGGCCGAGTGTTCGCACCAAGAACTGTTGATACTTCTGAGAGAGCTAAAAGGAAGGAGGCTGTTGTCCAGATCCCCATTCCTAATCAAGGGATGCAAGACATGCACCTGTCTCCTAAAGCTGGTGTCACTCATGAGGAGGCTGGGGAGTTTTTGAAAATAATCAAGAAAAGCGATTACAAGGTGGTGGACCAGCTAAACCAAACACCCTCCAAAATTTCCATGTTATCTCTCCTCCTCAACTCAGAAGCACACAGGAATTCGCTGTTGAAGGTATTGAGCGCCGCTCATATCACCAAGGACATAACAATAGAACAGTTTGATGACGTAATAGCTTGTGTGACTACTGGAAATTTCTTGGGTTTTAATGATGACGAACTACCGATTGAAGGAAAGAACCATAACAAGGCTCTCCACATCTCTTTGAAATGCTTGGATACTATACTGTCAAGGGTGTTGGTAGACACAGGTTCCTCATTGAACGTCATGCCAAAGACAACTTTGATAAAACTGCCAGTGGAAGGAATAAGTATGAAGCCCAGCACCCTAATCGTAAAAGCATTTGATGGCTCAAGGCGAGCAGTGATAGGAGAGGTTGACTTACCAACCATGATCGGTCCAACAATTTTTAATATTACATTCCAGGTCATGGATATACATCCTGGCTACAGTTGCTTACTCGGGAGACCCTGGATTCACTCTGCAGGTGCTGTCACCTCCACTCTGCATCAAAAACTAAAATTCATCACAAATGACAAAATGATTGTGGTTGGAGGAGAAGAAGATATCTTGGTCAATCACTTAACATCTTTTCGGTATATCGAGGTGGATGGCGAAATCACTAAGACACCATTCCAATCCCTAGAAGTGGTAAACATGATGGTCGTTCAACAAACCTTGGAAGTCCCGAAATCCGGACCATCCATGGCCTCATGGCAAGGAGCTAAAGCCGTTATGGAAAGTGAAGATGCACAAGACTGGGGCAAAGTGGTGGAATTGAAAGAGAAACGAGACAAGTTTGGCTTGGGGTATGACCCATCATCACACAAAGTTGGTAACCAATCTGACAAAGAGAAGATTCCTTCTGTGGAGAAAACATTCACCAGCGCTGGCCACATCTTTGGCAAGCAGGTGGCAATGATCAGTGAAGAAGACCGCAAGGAGGGGGAGTCCAGCTGGATGCGTCAAGCCGTACCTAATGAAGAACTAACAAACTGGAAGGCTGTGGAAGTTCCCCAAATATTTCAAAAGTAATTTTATCATTTTTAGACAAAACCCTGTGCTCTGCCCAAGGCACAGTGGCATGTTGTAGGGCCTCCTTTATCTTTTTCAAGAGTTTTTTATCATTAATGAAATGACGTTTTGCATTCAAATTTTTGTTCCTTGTCTTTCGTTTTGATCTATTTACAAAATGGCAATCAATTTTTATGCACGCACTTTCTAAATAAATTGCATAAATCATAACATGCAGAAACACCACCGAGACCATTGATAACGACACTGCTATGGTCCAATATGACTTTGATTGTCCAATCTACCAAGCTGAAGACGAAGTGGGGGAAGATTGCGAACTCCCTGAAGAGTTGGCCAGATTACTCAGACAAGAAGAAAATGCTATTCAACCACACCAGGAAGATGTTGAAGTTATCAATCTGGGAACAGAAGAAGATAAGAGAGAAGTAAAGGTAGGCGCAGTGCTTCAGGATACAGTGAAGACAAGACTGATAGAGCTCCTCCACGAATATGACAACGTGTTTGCTTGGTCATACCAAGACATGCCCGGATTAGACACTGACATCGTGACCCACAAGCTTCCCCTTAAAGAAGAATGCCCTGCTGTCAAACAAAAGCTAAGAAGAACTCGACCAGATATGGCTCTCAAGATCAGAGAAGAGGTGAGAAAGCAGTTTGACGCTGGTTTCCTGGAAGTCGCTAAATACCCACAATGGGTTGCCAACATTGTACCAGTGCCGAAGAAAGATGGAAAAGTCCGCATCTGCGTAGACTACCGAGACTTTAACAGAGCTAGTCCCAAAGACGATTTCCCATTACCTCACATCGATGTATTAGTGGATAACACAGCTCAGTTCTCCGTGTTTTCTTTCATGGACGGTTTCTCAGGATACAACCAAATTAAGATGGATCCCGAAGACATGGAGAAGACCACGTTCATTACTCCTTGGGGCACCTTTTGTTACAAAGTAATGCCGTTAGGTTTAAAAAACGCTGGGGCAACATATCAACGTGCCATGGTGACTCTCTTTCATGACATGATTCATGAAGAGATCGAGGTGTATGTCGATGACATGATTGCCAAATCCCAGACAGAAGAAGAGCACATCACCAACTTGGAGAAACTATTCACACGTTTGAGGAAGTTTAGGTTGAGACTTAATCCTAATAAATGCACATTCGGGGTTCGATCTGGAAAGCTTTTAGGCTTTATTGTGAGCCAAAAGGGAATTGAAGTAGATCCTGACAAGGTTCGAGCCATTCAGAACATGCCTGCACCAAAGACTGAGAAGGAGGTTCGTGGTTTCTTAGGGAGACTAAATTACATCGCCAGGTTTATTTCTCACCTCACTGCAACATGCAAACCAGTATTCAAGCTTCTGAGGAAGAATCAAGGCGTGGAGTGGAATGAGGATTGTCAGATAGCCTTTGATAAAATCAAGGAATACTTGCAAGAGCCACCGATTCTAATACCCCCTGTTGAAGGAAGACCTCTCATCATGTATCTAACCGTGCTCGATGAATCCATGGGTTGTGTATTGGGACAACAAGATGAGACTGGTAGAAAAGAGCATGCCATCTACTATCTGAGCAAGAAATTTAATGATTGTGAGACCAGATATTCATTACTTGAGAAGACTTGTTGCGCACTCGCATGGGCTGCTAAGCGTCTCAGGCAGTACATGCTAACTCACACAACTTGGCTGGTATCTAAAATGGATCCCATCAAGTACATATTCGAGAAACCAGCTCTCACTGGTAGGATTGCTCGATGGCAGATGTTGTTGTCAGAATATGATATCCAATATGTTGCACAAAAAGCGATCAAGGGAAGCATACTAGCAGACCATCTTGCTCACCAACCACTGGAGGATTACCAATCGTTGAAATTTGACTTTCCAGACGAAGACATCATGGCTGTTAAGGATGTTGAAGACTCCGAACTAGAGGAAAGCCTCGAGCCAAGAGCAGGCTGGACGCTCATGTTTGATGGTGCCTCAAATGCATTAGGCCATGGAATTGGGGCAGTGTTGATGTCTCCCAAGAATTTCCATCTACCATTCACCGCAAAACTCTGTTTTACCTGCACAAATAACATGGCCGAGTATGAAGCTTGCATACTAGGGTTGGAAGAAGCTATTGAGTTGAAGATCAAGATACTAGAAGTATTCGGGGACTCCGCTCTAGTCATACATCAGATCATAGGCGATTGGGAAACAAGACATGCTAACCTAATTCCATACCGGGATTATGTGCTGAAGCTACTCCCCAAATTTGACGAAATCACTTTCTCTCATATTCCTCGAGAAGAGAATCAGATGGCAGATGCCTTAGCAACTCTGGCCTCCATGTACAAATTGATATGGCCCAACCACCAGCCTCATATTGAAATTAGGCGTTTCGATGAACCTGCTCATTGCCTGACGACAACAGAAGAGCCAGATGGTAAACCTTGGTTCTTTGATATCAAACAGTATCTAGAGAAGCAGGAATATCCGACAGAGGCTTCCAGTCTTGACAAAAGGACCCTCCGGAGGTTGGCATAAAAGTTCCTCTTGAATGGAGAGGTATTGTACAAGCAAAACTACGACATGGTTTTGTTAAGGTATGTGGACAAACATGAAGCAGATCAGCTTATGAGGGACATACACGAAGGTTCTTTCGGTACGCACGCCAATGGGCATGCCATGGCCAAGAAAATTCTAAGGGCAGGTTACTACTGGTTGACAATGGAAACCGATTGTTATCATTACACCAGAACATGCCACAAGTGCCAAATTTATACCGACAAAATACATGTACCGCCTACCCCGCTGAATGTCATAGCATCACCTTGGCCTTTCTCTATGTGGGGCATCGACATGATTGGAATGATAGAACCCAAAGCATCAAATGGACACAGATTTATCTTGGTGGCCATAGATTATTTTACCAAATGGGTGGAAGTCGCGTCCTATGCGAATGTCACAAAGCACGCAGTCGCCCGTTTCTTGAAAAATAACATCATATGTCGATATGGTATTCCCAACAAAATCATCACTGATAATGGATCCAATCTCAACAACAAGACCATGGATGAGTTATGCGCAACATTCAAGATCGAGCACCACAACTTATCATCCTATCGACCTAAGATGAATGGGGCTGTTGAAGCTGCAAATAAAAATATCAAGAAAATCATCCAAAAGATGGTTATTACGTACAAGGATTGGCACGAGATGTTACCTTTCGCATTGCATGGTTATCGCACGTCGGTGCGAACTTTAACAGGGGCAACCTTATTGAGGAGAAACGCTTGAAAGCGTTAGGTCACGGTCAACTCTATCAGAGGCGTCTTAAAAAGGCATTCGACAAGAAAGTTTGTCCCAGGGTGTTTCAAGAGGGAGATTTAGTACTGAAGAAAATCTTGCCCATTCACAAAGACTCTAGAGGGAAATGGACACCAAATTATGAAGGCCCATTTGTGGTGGTTAGAGCCTTTTCCGGAGGCGCTCTAATTCTAGCAACTATGGACGGTGATGAGTTGCCGCTTCCCACCAACGCTGATGCTGTTAAAAAGTACTTCGCCTAAAAAAGGTGGAATAATAAAAGCCGCTAAGTCGAAAACCTGAAAGGGCGATTTAGGCAAAAAATGGCTATCCCGGTGGATCGAAAACCCGAAAGGGCGATCCAGGAAAAAATTAGGGATAAAAATAAAAGAATTTGACCCGCTGAGTTGAAAACCCGAAAGGGCGACTCAGGCAAAAATGGGTATCCCGGTGGATCGAAAACCCGAAAGGGCGGTCCAGGCAAAAGTTAGGGATTAATTCCAAGGCAAAGAGTTGTACTTACAGACATCTGACATACCCTGGAAGACAAAGAATCGATCTACCTCACTTTTCAAAAGCAAAGTGCTCGGGCTATCGGAGACATAAGGATCATAGCAGTGTGGAAACTCAATAAGAACTCAATTGTCATTGCCATTTTGTTTTCTATGCACAACAATTACCTCATTAAGGAATTGCGTCTTTATGTACAATCACCCATTTAAGGGTCAAATCAATAAAAGAGAATTTTTCTCAACAAAGTGTGCCCAAATCATTTTTTTATCTGTTTGTTTGCAAAGAACCTTTTATTTTTGATAAACATCGCTTTTAAAAACTATTGGAGAAAAAATGCATGTTTGAATAACGTGGTAAAATTACTTTTGAAACAGTAAGTGGACGAATCCTTTAGTCCTCAAGACTCACTCCTGTCTTTCATAAAGGTGCAAGACTGATTGCAGACAATTATATTCCTTTCAACTACTGATTCATACCTCTCATAAATGTACTCACGGTATAGCCAGACCGGGGCAAGGCTCCATCACATCTCCAACAGAAAATTGATAAATCATGGACGGAGTATCGCGTGTTGAAAAGTCTGAACCTTTCAATGACTCGGAATAACCCAAATATATTCCCAAAACCATCAAGCAGGGGCATTAAAACTTGATCTCCATTGATCGCCCCAATGATAAAAAATCCATACCGCTGGCATCATACCTCAAAGCGAAATATCCTAACCAGGGCATATCCAATTACCCAGTTGCATTCCTACATGCATCACAAGCATCATTTCATGCATAATTTCTTGCCAAACAAGGAAATTAAAAAAAACAGTCATATCAATCGTCAACATACTCATGCATAACACTCCCACAAAATGGGAATTTCAGCAAAAAAATAAAAATCATTCGCATTCCTACAGCCAAATATCCCCAGCAAAATTGCATACTTGCATACATCCCATGCATTATCCCATGCATGGAATTCCCACCTAAAGTGGAACATTATACAAAAAAAAACAAATATAAAATAACAGGATCCAAGGTCATTCGTATATGTCTCAGACATTCCTCATTTCCAAATAAAGTTATTACCCTGCATATGCTCGTGGGATTATTTCTCAGCAAATCATTTTTCAACTTTATGATTAATAATGATATTCCCAACTTTTTTTTTACAATCATTGCTCCCCAAAGCAGAGGTTACCCTAAAAAGCTTCTTATGAGCTTTTCCCCCTGCAGAGCATTTCTAGTAAATCTCCCTCAAAAGGAGTCTTTTCTTAAAAAGTTCCCCCAACAGACGAATATTCGAGATACTGCTTCATTTATCTGAAGAATCTCATTTCTCTGTTTGAGATACTGCTCTAAGTATCCTCGGAGAGTCTTAGATTCAATTAAGGTATAATTCTCTTGTTCGGAATATCTTAATTCTATCATATAAGATGTTGTTTCGACCCGATACAGAGAATCTCATTTTTACTATTTGAGATACTGTTTCATCAATATGAAGAGTCTCATTTCAGATTTGTTTTTAAAGATACTGCTCTAAGTATCCTCGAAGAGCCTTAGATTCAATTAAGGTATTTTTCCCTTGCTGGAACATCTTAATTCTATCATATAAGATGCTGCTTCGACCTGATACAGAGAATCTCATTTTTTACTGTTTGAGATGCTGCTTCATCAATATGAAGAGTCTCATTTCAAATTTCTTTTAGAGATACTGCTCTAATATCCTCGAAGAGTCTTAGGTTCAATTAAGGTATTTTTCCCTTGCTGGAACATCTTAATTCTATCATATAAGATGCTGCTTCGACCCGATACAGAGAATCTCATTTTTTACTGTTTGAGATGCTGCTTCATCAATATGAAGAGTCTCATTTCAAATTTCTTTTAGAGATACTGCTCTAATATCCTCGAAGAGTCTTAGATTCAATTAAGGTATTTTTCCCTTGCTGGAACATCTTAATTCTATCATATAAGATGCTGCTTCGACCCGATACAGAGAATCTCACTTTTACTGTTTGAGATGCTACTTCATCAATATGAAGAGTCTCATTTCAGATTTGTTTTTAGAGATACTGCTCTAAGTATCCCCGAAGAGTCTTAGATTCAATTAAGGTATTTTTCCCTTGCTGGAATATTTTAATTCTATCATATAAGATGCTGTTTCGATTCGATACAGAGAATCTCATTGTTATTATTTGAGATGCTGCTTCGTCAAAATGAAGAGTCTCATGCTAGATTTCCTTTATATTATTCTAGCACCCTGGAAAGTCTTGAGATTTAGCTAGGGATGTCATTCCATCGCTAACGTATCTCGACTGTGACGTCCAAGATACTGTTCTAACGACTCCTAAAAAGTCTTGACTGTTCCATTTTACTGTGGGATGATGTGTTTTGCCATTTCTCACCGCATTTTCTTCCTGTATTTTCTTCCTTTCATTGCCTGGGACAAAATTTGGGTCTTCTTGTATTTAATTATCTCCCACCGTGAATGCGTAAAGACTACTGTCATTATCACTTACCGGTTTAAGGTAATTAAATAGGGGCAGCTGTCATACCCCAATTTTGTCCGGCCATTTTGGTTTAATCCGTGAGATTTCTTTGTTTCAAAAGTCCCATATTTAGTTTTTTTGTATTTAAAATAGAATTGTGTTTTTTAATTAAAAGTCCCATGTTTAGATTTTTTGTATTTAAAATAGAATTGTGTTGTTTTTAAATTAAAAAGTTTCATATTTATATTTTTTGTATTTAAAATAGAATTGTGTTGTTTTTTTAAAATTAGAAGTCCCACATTTAGGTTTTTGTGTTTAAATTAGAATTGTTTTTTTTAAAATTAAATTACTATACTTAAGTCATTATACTTAAATTAGAAATTTGTTGTTTTTAAAATTAAGTCATTATACTTAAATTAGAAATTTATTTTAAAATTAAGTCATTATACTTAAATTAGAAGTTTTTTTTTTTTTAAATATGAAGTCATTATACTTAAAATAGAAATTTGTTTTTTTTTTAAATATGAAGTCATTATACTTAAAATAGAAATTTGTTTTGTTTTTAAATTAAGTCATTATACTTAAAATAGAAATTTGTTTTTTTTAAAATTAAGTCATTATACTTAAATTAGAAATTTGTTTTAAAATTAAGTCATTATACTTAGGTTGGAAATTGTTGTTTTTTTTAAAATTGAAATTGATTAGCATAAATAAATATTGAGTTAAATTTTGAAAAGTTTAAAAAATAATTACATAATTAAAATTTAATCCAAATATTACATAATAAAAGTATCCACATAAATAACAAAAAAAGCTTAAAAAGATCTTGCTGATAATCAAAAAAATAGTTACATAGTTCTTAAAAAAAAGGGAAGTTTCAAATTAAATTTGCATATTAAAAAAGAGAGACTAATTACACAAAAATGCTTCCAAATAAGTTCTGAATAATCCAAAGGGCCAATGCATAATAACAAAGGGGTTACAAGTTTAACCCAACTTTTCAAAAGCTGAAGTATTCTAATCAATCTCAAATTTCTAAATCCCAATATTATTACAGAGTTTGGAGTACATTTAAAATAAGTTGAAAATTGGAATAAGCTGTAAACACAGCAGTTTGAAGCAAATTTCAAAGACTCTTCCAAAAGCTCTTTTGGAAGTTCCCAATTCAAAACCAACTCTTCAGAACTTTTCCAAAACCTGTTGAATAACAGCCCCCCTTTTTCAATCAATCAGCATCAACATCACTTCACCTGCAAAACCAATTCAAAATTAAAAAAAACAGCTTATCAAATAAGCACTTAAAAACCTGGAAAATAATTAATAGAAAGAGCAGATTAATATGTTACACAATGAATCAAAGGAAGCGTTCAGAAACACACTGCATTATCCAAATAAACAACTTTAAATCCATAGATTAATCATCCCACAAAATCTGGAAATAGGATCCAACAAGTTATCTCACAGAAACCAACATTCATGTATATAAACCACAAAACTAATTAACAGTAACAGGGGTTTTTTTTGATAAAAATCCAGAAGAAATTTTCAAAGTTTTTTTCTCTGTTAACTCCAAAGAGACACAACACAGTAAGCTATTTCTTCTAAAAAAACCTTAAATCGCACCAACAACAAAGAAACACTTTTTTTTCCTAAAACCAGAACGGCATGGCAAGAACAAATGCAGCAAAGCTATTTTTTTCAAAACTCTAAAACAACAACAGCAACCACACACAAAGCTATTTCTTCTAAAAACCACTAGAACACACAACATAAACATAGAAAAAAAAGCAATTCTTCTCAAAGAGCACCATAACCACACCTTATCAGAAGCAGATCGATAGTGAAAGAAAAGTAAGAGGAAGGAGTGGCTAGTGCGAAGAGGTCACCGGATTCACGAAGTTGGCGTCATCGACGAAGCCGCCATCCTCGTCGTCGCTTGCTGAGATAGTGCGTCGGCGCTGAGTTTTGTTTACCGTTGCGGTTAGAGGAGGTCGGAGCAGAGAGCGCGACGGTTTCACCGTTTTGGCATCACTGACGGCGGCGATACGACAAGATTCTTCTCTCGGCCGATCTGTTTTTTTTTCCTCCTAGCAACTCAGTGAACAGGTGAGGAATTCTAACTTTACCAAAGGAAATTCTGAATGCGTACAGATTCACATAGTAGAGTACCCTATCTCTAACTGGGCTTAGCATACTTGTACAAGGCCCACATGCACCTTTTTCTTTAATTATTGATTGTTAATTGGTCCTTAGAAATAACATTGATTTGTTATTTGATTAATTAGCTTAACTAGGACTTAATAGATCATTTAGAAATTAAATAAAGTAATTAGAAATGTTAAGTTAGAAATATTAAAATCTTAATTAGAAAAATGTTTGGGTTAGAATAAAAAATTAGAATTAAATAATAGTTTTAGAATTTTTAAGTTAATTAGAAAATATTAGAAATATTCTTAGAAATATAATTAGAAATATTAAATTTAGTTTAGAAATAATTATAGATTAATTAGGACTATAAGTTGATTTAGAATTATTTTAGAATTTTTAATTTGATTTAGAATGATTTAGATTTTTATCTTTGTTAATATTTTAGAATTTAATTAGATTTTTTTTAGAAATAATTGTAGATTAATTAGAATTATAAGTTGATTTAGAATTATTTTAGAATTTTTAATTTAATTTAGAATAATTTTAGGTTTTAATCTTTGAAAATATTTTAGAATTTAATTAGATCTTTTTTTTTTAGAAATAATTGTAGATTAATTAGAATTATAAGTTGATTTAGAATTATTTTAGAATTTTAATTTAGAATGATTTTAGATTTAATCTTTATTAATATTTTAAAATTAATATTTTTGATAATAGTTTAGAATTGAGATTTTTTATAGTTTAATATTGTTTTGAGTTTTAATTTAATGATACTTTTATTAATTGTTTAAACTTTAGTTATTTGTTTTAGATTTAATATTTTATTGCAATTCTCTTCATTATTCCATGTTGATTTCAATTAACACCTAACATTTAACGATTAACTCTAATTTTTAATTATCGCAATTAACATCTAACTCTTTTAAATTCCGCTTCTAACATTTATCTTTTATATTTACTTTATATCATTGTACATCCTTCATCTCATCTTAAAATGAACCTAAAAATGATAAAGACTTAAAAAATACAAAAAAGATTATAATTCTCATGCCATCAATTCAAACCAATTTTTTTAAAAAAAACAAATAAAACCTCTCGATTCAAAGTCGAGCCCATTTTTCAAAACACCTATGTAAGTCGATCGCTTGTAAAAGCATCGCCATCAACCTCACATGGCTTACTCTTGGGCTTTCTTACAATGAGACCTATTCGGTTTTAATTAGTCGATTAGATGGATTATTCACTAAATAAATTCAATTCATTCACAAGAATGCAATTTTTTTAAACCTCGATCCGACATCGAAAATCAAATTAAAATACTTAATCACATCTAAACAACACTTCATTTGAAAATGAAAAGGGGGATGGTTTTGAGTTTTCAACTCCTCTCCTCGATTATTTGAATACGAGTTTTCTTACTTGGTTAGTCAAATGGTCGTCATTTCTAATTCATTTAAGTACAAACAAATCAAATCTTTTATAACAAGAAACCAAAAGGGAGATAACTTTGAGTCTTCAATTTTTCTCCTCGACTATTTGAATACAAGTTCTCTTACTTGGTTAGTCAAATATTTGTCGTTCTTATACCAACTTCCAAACTCCGATTAAATCTAAATATTTTCACAATAAACTAAATGAAAAGGGAGTTGACTTTGAGTTTTCAACTTCACTCCTCAATTGTTTGAATACAAGTTTTCTTACTCGGTCAGTCGAACAATTGTCATTTTTTACCAACTCATACTTAAATCGAAATATTTTTACAATAAGCTAAATGAAAAAAGGAGTTGACTTTGAGTTTTCAATTTCACTCCACAATTGTTTGAATACGAGTTCTCTTACTCGGTCAGTCGAACAATTGTCATTTTTTACAAACATACCACTTAATCAAATCATTTTCATAACAAACTGTACGAAAAGGGAGATGGTCTTGAGTTTTCAACTCCTCTTCTCAAATGCTTGGATATAAGTTGTCTTACTTAGCCATTCGAGCACTTGTCGTTTATTCTATAAAAAAACATCAACCATATACAACCTTATTTTCATAAATATTCAAATGAAACAGAAAGTGGTCTAGAGTCTTCTATTCTCTTTCCCGATTATTAGGATACGAGTTGTCTTACTCGATTATCCGAGTATTCGTCATCCGTCCAAAGCACCTTAACTATTATCAAATCTTTCCTATAATTAAGGATGAAAAAGAAAGTGGTCTAGAGTCTTCTATTCCCTTTCCCGACTATTAGGATACGAGTTGTCTTACTCGACTATCCGAGTAATCGTCATCCAACCAAAAATATCTCAACCAACCAAAACATCCAACATATTAATTCAACTTGTCACTTCCGTATGACCAAAACTCCTTTCAAAAAGAACACAATTTAATCCTTTCTAATGCGCATAACAAACCAATGCTTAAGCCTCCCCCGAGAGTAGACAAGCCAGTGTTTAGCCTTTAGGATGCGATATAAATAGTTGTCCATTAAAAAACACCAACCAACCGTAGTTCCCCGAACTACGAATGCTCTGATTTCCTTATTATACCATAAGGATACGTAGGCAGAAGATTGTTGTATCTTCGCGAGCACACTAATAAAAAACCTCCCCTTTCTCCCTTTCTGAGGTTCTCATCCATTTCTATTTTCAATATTTTTATAACCCAAAGATAACAAACAAACATATTAACACTCGAAACGCTCATTAGAACTAAAAGGTTCCCGTTGAGTACAACGGATGTAAGGGGTGCTAATACCTTCCCTTTACGTAATCCACTCCCGAACCCGAATATGGTTGCGATGACCATTATTCTATTTCCTAAAGGTTTTATCGATATTTTCCTATCTCTTCATTGAGATAAATAAAGTTCGGTGGCGACTCTGTTCGAACACTAATATTTTTCGCGACCATCGCGAGGAATCGTATTTTTCGAGATGCGACAAGAATAGTAACACAAAAATGAGAAAATGAAAAAGAAAAAACATAAGAGAAAAAAAGATTACAAAAGAAGAGGCGAGATGTACCTAGCAAATAAAATGAGAAGAATGCACGATACTGCTAGGATATATTTGAGAAGGCTGAAACTCTAAGTGTGAAGAAGAGAAAATTGTTCGTAATTGTAAGGATAAGACATAATATGTTTGAGTTTGGGTTAGATGTGGGTTAAGTAAAGTTTGAATTATAACATAATCCGGTTTTGTTTGGTTTTATTTTATTTGAAAAATACAAACCGCAAATTGAGCGGAACCATACGGTTCTGTTAAAAAATGGTCCAAACACATCCAAACTAAATGCAATTTTTTACAATTTTTAATTTGGTTTGATTCAGTTAACGGTTTTTTATTGGGTCAATTCGATTTTAAACACCCCTAGATAAATTAAGAGGAACTACTAAAATTTAATAACAAACACAAAATGTCATGCAAATCAAATGTTAGGGCCAAATGAACCAAACACTTGAGAAAGAGAAACAACTTTATTTTGTAGTGGTTTGGTCAAATAGATATATTACATTAATTTTCATCATATTTCACAATCAAATTGATGCCTTGGTGGAAGACATGTCCACTACCTTAAGTTTAATTCATCGCATCAATTTATGATTATTAGATGCAAATGTGATGAGCAACGAATCCCCTTTACGATAGTTTAAAAACTTGAATGTGAATTTCACAAACACACTAAACCTATATTTTAATCTAGTTTATAAGAAAATATTTCTTACTCTTTCTATTATGCAATAAAGAGAGAAACATTATTTAAAGATTTAGAGTGCTAGAATAAATTATGAGAATAATTATTTTCTTTATCTCTTTTGGCCAACAAAATATCTCTATTTATTGAAAAGTTCATGACATTTGAAAAAGAGAAATAAATCGATTTCGTATGAGTTTAGATGAACAAAGTATTATATTAACAAATTGTTGTGTTTGAATTCAACGGTTGTTTATCTTGTCTAAACTAAAATATCTCAAAACTGAGTTGAAGACCAATAAGATGACAACATTCAATGGTGCTTCACATTAAAAAAAATCTCTGATTTGAAGAGATGAAAGGGTGGTACTTGCAAACAATCTAATATCTATGCCAATGAATGAATAAGAAATGGATAATGTTCTTAGACTTTCGAGAGTGTGTACCTTAATTTAGTGTTTTTATCCTATTGAGTTTCTCCTTTGCACTTCTAGATACTAACACCTTTGATCACCGTTTAAATGGACATGTGTTAAAAAAAATTGTTTTGTCATCTGACGGTCTTTCTTCAATCATCTGCCTAGATCAGGTGCTTTTCTAGGGTAATCGAAGATTTGTTCCTTTGGGTCTAGACCATTCTTCTGGGTAATAGGCATAAGGAAGGCATTTTCTATCTTGACGTAATTATCTTTATGTCATACCATCATAAATATCATTGCCCTACTGGACCTCATGCTTTAGGTCGAACCTTGAAATTAAGACTCGGGAAGAGCAATTATGACAGGTTGTTATTATTGGGTCATTTATCATATAACTCAGCACGTTAATGGACCAATATTTTTCCTTCCTCACTCAAGATAAGAATAGTTTGTCATCTTTCATTTTAAATTTTCATGAACAATATAAATAATACAACAACATCCAAGTCTTATCCCACTAAGTGGGATCGGTTACATGAATTAAATTTTGTCATAATGTTTTATTTAATAACATGTGTCTATCCAATTTGTTAATCTCAATAACTTTCTTAATAATTTAATTATAATTTTTATAAGTCTTCCTCTATCTATAATTGTTTGACTCATCTCCATCTGATTTAGGGCCAGTTTGTTTTAGCTTTAAAAAATGGATTTTTTCTTTGTATTTTTGAAAATGGATTTTACAAAAATATTTTTCAAAATATTACAAGTTTTTCTAAATTTATTTTTTATATATTAAAAGATTGAATTGTTCATTGTATAACATAAATATACATTATTGAAGATCAAAACATAGTCAAAATCACATTTTTTTTTAAAAATTGTATCTCAAAAATGATTTTTAGAAAAAGCTATTTGAAATAGCTTCAAAATTAAGTGATTTTTTGAAATTTTGATATCTAAAAAAAGTTTCGATAAAATGATAAAGTACCTAAAATAACATTTTAAGAATAACTATTCAAACAAAATTTTCATTTGAAGCTTTTATGAAAAGTTTCTTTGTAAAATTTTTTTACACTAAAATATATAACACTATAAAAATCATTTTTAAAAAAAGTCAAAACAAACGGGCCCTTACTCTCCTTACAATAGAATATACATGTCTTCTCTATATATACCTAAACCACCTAAGTCTATTTTCCACCGCTTTTCTAGTATAAAAGTTACCCCTAATACTCTTTATAATATTGTCATTTCTAATCTTATCCCATATAGCCTTGCCAAACATATAATTTAACATCCTCATCTCTACTACACTTACTTTATTCTCGTGTTTTTTCTTAATCTCCTAACATTATGTCTCGTACAACATCACAGGTCTTACTGTTGTCCGATAAAAAAATTACCTTTCAGCTTGAGTGGTACTTTTGTGACACATAAAACCCCTGAGTCCCTCCTCTATTTTATCCATCTAACTTGAATTCGATGCTTTACATGCCCTTATGTTTCTCCATTATTTTCTATTAAAGACTCAAGATATTTAAACTACATAACTTGTGGGATGGCATGGTCTCCAACTTTCACCTCTAAGTTAGAAACACTTCACCTTTTGCTGAACTTACATTTCATATACTTCGTCTTATGTTTCCTAGTGTGAAATCCATACATTTCTAAGGTTTATCTCAAGTCTTCAGCCTCTCATTTAAATCCTCTTTCGACTGTCTAAGTAGTATTATATCATTTGAAAAAAAAAATCATACATCTAATGCTAACTCTTGAATATGATATGTGGGTAAATTCAAAACTAAAATAAAAAGACAATGGCTTAGGGTTAAACATTGGTGAAATCCTATAGTAATGTGGAAATCACCTGCCCCTCTACCATATGTCTGCATACTAGTCAATACCTTATCGGGAAAATAGCAAGTGTATTATTTTGCCTTTTATAGTAATAATGGGGAAATTCCCCGAATGTCGATCTCAAGAACTACACGTCAATATCGAGTTCAAATTATCATTCAATTAAACAAAAAGTATTAATTTGGTTTTTAGATGTAATAATATAAAAATAAAGGCAAACGCAAATAAGGGTTTGCAAGGTAAGAGGAACAATGTCAGGGAAGGTGTATGATTTATCTCTGTAACAACTCTGAGTCACTATTACATCAACAAATATCAATTACTACCAGTTCTTAAGGGTATTTTCTCCCAAGTCCTTGGTGAGAAAACCTTTAATCAATCTACCCTAATTTCTATGTCCATAGGCAATTAAGATGAATTTAAGCTTTATTATATCAAGAACACTCTGGTTCATATAGGGTATCCCTAGTCCTTGGTGATATCTACTGCAGAGTAACCTTATGAAAACCTTACCAATGGCGGTCCAGCCTAATTGATAACCATAGAACAATCTTGATTGGTCCGAAAGAGGAAGCATTAAACATATCAAAAGGTTACGGTAAAAATAATATTATAAATGCAAATGTAAACTCAAATTTGTTACAATTCTAAATCAGGGACACCCCCTAGCATTGGGGGGTTTAGCTACTCATATTGTTCAAAATGAATGCAAGATAAAAATTACACATTACAAGTATTTGGATGACTTTGATCTTCAATCGCTTCCGCTCATGAAAACTTTCAGCTCTTTGAACTCCTTGCTCTCTGTAATACTTGATTGCTTAATAATATTTTGTTTTGCCTTGTTCCAAGATGATATTTTATTAGGTAGAAGGTCCTCTTTTATAATGAAAATTCCAAGCAATAGGTGAACATGTCCAAAAATCTCTTTGAAAGCCCGATACTCAAAAGCCCGATGAAAAAGGCAATTTTGGGTCCTGGACTGACACGGTCCATGTCAGCTGACACAGGTGGCCGTGTCAGCCTACTGTTCTTGTGTCACACCCATGGCCCCTTTGACACGGTTGAGAATGGTGTCTGACACGGCCTGTGTCAGCTGACACGGGTGGCCGTGTCAGGCTACTGTTTTCCTTAGCACGCTCCCTCTGCCTGACACGGCTCGTGTCAGGTGACACGGCTGGCCGTGCTAGGCCTCCTGTACCGGGGTTTTTCACTTCTTTGCTTGCTGGAATCTTGCATTGTCTTGCTCCGAGTTCCTTGGTTCTTCTACCTGGACCTGTTGGACAAAAACACAGATATCCCACGCATAAAATCAAAAAAATATATAAATAAAATGTAACAATGAATGGAAATGCTTAATTATTATACTGGAAGTAAATTTTCCTTTAAAAGTACTAAAAATGCTTGCACAGTGTCTCAAAATCCTCGGTTTCTTGTCGGATCAGTAACGAAAACTTAATGCAAATGGTGACTGATCACAACCCCAAACTTAGCTCATTGCTTTTCCTCAAGTAATGTTTCTGATGACATTGTGTGTCACTCCCCAAGATTCTTTGTGCTTCCTAACACTGCTGAGATCATTCGCTGATGTCTTCCCTCTTCCTTCTATAAGTCCTGTTTTTTCTTGTGAGCTTTCAGTCGCACTTCCACTTTAAAGCACCATTTCACCTGTCAGCTTATATCACATTCTCACCAATTCTCTTGGTGTTAAGTGTTTTCACTCATAATTCAAAATATGCAATATCAACTCGCAAGTTTGAATAGTTTCTCTTTTCATATCACCTACATACAACACACACACTTTTGAGGTCCTTCGGGTTGTAACGGGGCTTGGGTTAAGGTGTGGATATTCAAAAAAAAAATGGGAAACAAGTGGTTTTTGGTTCAGATTCAATGTTACCATAATGTTTACTATGTTGGTTTGTTTTTCTTTTGTTTTTCGCTCGGTTTCTTTTTTTTCTTTCTATTTTTCAACTGAGTGCCCTTCTTTGGCTTGTGCTTCTTTTGAACCTTTGAGTTTATTTATATGTTCTTTCTTTTTTTCTCTCGATGATTTTCTACTTTTTTTTTCTTTGTTTTCGCATGTACTTGGGCTTTTGGAACTCTTGGGATTTTTTACCCTAAACTTAGCTTTTCAACACAGTTTAATAATATCAACATGACTCTGAACAAGGTAAGGAAGTGTTTTAGCCAAGGGGTTCATTTATGGGGGTTTAGACAAACAAATGGGTATAGGCTCAACTGGGGTTTACAAGGGATACAATTATTTGGGACGGCTAGAAAGGCTCGAGGTTAATTTCAAACAACGTGTCTCAGTGTGTGTAGTCATGCAGTGACAATCCTAGAGAATCTACGTAAATTTAGAGTGATAAAGACACACCTGAATATCGCTCATGATGATCAATGTGTTTGGCTTTCTATGACTCACCCTGTTAGGTTAAGCTTTGATAGTATCTACATTACTTTTTAGCCTGGTGCGACTTCTTCCTTACTTCGGAATGTACATGACACTTATGTTGGTTAAGTTGTATACGTTGCGTCTGATCTTTCTTCTTCAGCAGTGTCGACTTCCTGGGGAGATCCTTCACAACAAGCAATGGTAAGTGGAATGACTATTTCATCCACTCCCAGTCGTGATCATTACTAATTCCATAATATCACCACAGACTTGAAACACTCGCAGCATATTGTACCTTCAAACAGAAAAACCAAATCTAGAATGCAATAAAGCAAAATAACAAAATACTAAAAATAACCATACTAAAAATAACAATAAAAACATAAAATCTCCCCCACACTTGAACTAAACATTGTCCTTAATCTTTGCGAACAAGGGCGAAGGAGGACACTCACAGTACCCTACTGAGGAGGTGGGTGTGGAAAATGCAGCATCAATTGTCGTATCATGCTGCTCATCTCATTCAACAATGCCCCCTCTCGGGCTTGCTCGATGCCTTGTCGTTGTTGCTCCGTTCTTAAGTCACCCAACTCAGTTTGTACCCAGGTCCATTGGTCAGTGGACCAGGAAGAGGATCCTGCCTCCTGCTGGGTAGGCTCTTGATGTGGGGGGTACAAACTGTTCCTGAGGTTCTTGAGATTCCTCTTCTTCTGCCTCTATGGAATCCACATGGTCATCTCCAAACTGCTCACCTGCAGCAAAATACTCAGCGTCGTAGCCTTCCTTAGCGTCGGGGTCAGCACTTACATACAAATAGTTTGCACAGTCGGTAATACTAGCTCTGTCCGGATCCGGCTGAGCTATAATAAACCGTTTATGGATAAGCGCAAAATAGTAAGTGGGAGCCACAACAATCATACCTTATTGAATCAGAGCTGACATGTCAATTTTGGTTTTACCTGAAATTGGCGTGTCTTCGAGTAAAAAAGCTTGATACCCGAAATGTTCAGCAATTTGGGTGATCATGCTGCCTACGGAGATGCCTCTAGAGTTTGCTCGGCCAACTCTGCACAGATAGTCAGCTGCAAAGGCAGCTATATTGATGGTTTTTTTTGTGCCATCGAGTACATAAAAAATAATTCCACCTGAGTGGCTACCCGTGTGATATCACCTCTTCCAAACAGGGTGTAGGCCAAACCCTTTTGAGCATAACGGAAACATGGATTCTGGATGCCGGAGGCCTTAGCACCCTTGGAGGTGTAATTTGTCCTCCCTGTGATGGAAATCCATAAATCCTTTGGCGAGAACCCATCTAGGACCGCTCCTGGTCCGTACAGTGGGAGTCGGAGTATCCCTACCAATTCCTCCACAAACAATCCATGATAGTTATTAAACAGGCAGAAACACAAAGTCCCAAAATAATATCTGGTAGTGTCGATCCATCTCTTTTCGAGTTGGAATTCCAATGTGCTAAGGAATTCGAGCGTGATGCGCTCATATGTTGGCGCTTCCAGGCTCATAAACTCCAACATTCCTAAGACGTGGAACATCCGGTACATCTCAATTTTGAGCTCTAGAGCGTTCGAAGTGTGCTCGCACATGTACCTGGTAGGTGTGAGCTTCCATTTACGGTGGACTTGATACCGCTTTTCTTGTTCTGGATTTTCAAATAGGATGTTGTGCGAATTTGAGTTTCGACTCGGTCGCTTCCGTGACCTTGACATCTCAGCAAGTTGTTGCTTTCCGGTGAGAATTCTCCTCAGGGGAATTTTGGACCTGCAAAAATAGAATTTTTTTGAAATAGGGAGTTAGGAAATTCTAAAGCCGTGGTTAGAACGGGGATGACGAGTGGAGTATTATTCAAGAAGGATGTTTTGGCAATAGGGTAGTGGAAGTGGTGGTCATGGAAGCTTTGAGGTGTGTGTTTTAATGGAGTTTTATGAGGGTTTAGAGAGAGAGAGTGATAATGATGAGGTTGATGAGAGAGAATGTGGAGAGTTGAAAGGAAAATTTGATAATGATAAGTTAAATGGTGGTTAAAGTATGGTTAAGATGGAATAAATAGGTGGGGGCCACAAAAAATTTAAAATTTGAAAAAAAAATCAAAAATCTCGTCTTCCTGACACGGGCCGTGTCAGTTGATATGGTCGTCCGTGTCAGGCCACTGTCCATCACCAATTTTCCATTTTCCCTTTAGTGTTCCTGACACGGCCCGTGTCAACTGACACGGGTGGCCGTGTCAGGCCACTGCCACGCCACAATTATGCTCAACCTTCAGTGTTCCTGACACGGGTGGCTGTGTCAGGCCACTGTTATTTCATCTGTTGACATGGTTCTCCACCCTTATGACACGGCCCGTGTCAGCTGACACGGGTGGCCGTGTCAGACTGCCCTTTTGGCTGTTTTTTGGATTTTTCTCCCGTTCAACCTCTGGTCACGTTATTTATCTATTTGTCATGACTTAGACATCTATTGAAGTGATGTTCCCCTCCTTGTAGAGCTCTTGTGTAAACCTACAAACATACATAACTCATTAGAATTAAAAATGCGTGGGTTGCCTCCCACGAAGCGCTGTGTTTAACGTCGCATGGCTCGACGGTTCTCCGTCCTTTCAGGTGAGACGGATTGGGTCTATCAGACCACCCTCCTGGTCTTATAGGTACGGTTTGACTCTCTGCACATTCACCTTGAACGTGTCTCCGTTTGTGGGATTTCTTAGTTCAACGGCTCCATGCGGAAATACTTTTTGTATCATAAAGGGTCCCGACCATCTCGACTTTAGTTTCCCAGGGAATAACTTCAACCTTGAATTAAATAATAAGACCAGTTATCCTTCCTGAAGTTCTTTCTTCTGAATGTGCATGTCGTGCCATGTTTTGGTTTGTTCTTTGTATATCTTGGCATTCTTATATGTTCCATTTCTGAATTCTTCCAGCTCTTGTAGTTGAAGAATCCGAGATTTCCCCGCTTTGGACAAATCATAGTTGAGAAATTTGGTCGCCCAAAATTCCCTATGCTCTAGTTCGAGCGGAAAATGACAAGCTTTACCATAGACCAGTTGGTACGGGGACATGCCTATTGGGGTTTTGAACGTTGTTCAGTATACCCAGAGTGTATTCTCTAGCTTGATCGACCAATCTTTTCGTGATACGCAAACTGTCTTTTCCAGAATCTGCTTGATTTGCCGATTTGACATCTCAACCTGTCCACTAGTCTGGGGATGGTACGGTGTGGCGATTTCATGCTTTACATTGTATTTCCTTAGCAGGTTCTCCATCATCTTGTTCAGAAAGTGGGTACCTTCGTCACTAATCAGTGCTCTTGGTACCCTAAATCGCGCGAAGATACAATTCTTTAGGAAATTGATCACCACTTTCGCATCATTCGTCGGTAGTGCTACTGCTTCCATCCATTTTGACATATAGTCAACTGCGACCAGAATGTATTGCTTTCCAAAGGACAGTGGGAAGGGTCCCCTAAAATCTATTCCCCACACGTCGAACAGTTCTACCTCTAACATGGCATTCTGAGGCATCTGATTTCTCTTTGATATGTTTCCTGTTCTCTGACATCTGTCGCACTCTTTTACTATCTCCTGTGCATCTCTGAACAGTGTAGGCCAGTACAGTCCAGACTGGAGGACTTTTGTTGCGGTTCTATCTCCGCTAAATTGTCCTCCATATTCTGAGTTGTGACAAACTTTGAGGATGTCCCTTTGCTCTTCCTCCGGAACACATCTCCTCACCAGGCCACCTATTCCCTTTTTGTACAGGAATGGATCGCCCCACACATAAAACCTGCAATCATGCAAAAACTTTTTTCTTCTGTTAGATTCAAAGTCATCAGATATTAGTCCACCCACCACAAAGTTCGCGTAATCTGCGAACCAGGGGATATGCGTAACGGCTAGGATACGTTCGTCGGTGAACTCATCTCTGATGGGGGTGTGTTTCTGTTTCTTGAATCGGAGTCATCCGAGACAAGTGATCAGCAACAGTGTTTTCACTCCCTTTTTTGTCTCTGATTTCCAGGTCGAACTCTTGTAGTAGTAGGATCCATCGCAGCATCCTTGGTTTTGATTCCTGTTTGGCAAAAAGATATTTTAAAGCTGCATGGTCAGTATACACAATTACCTTTGATCCCAGCAAATAGGATTTGAACTTATCAAAAGCATACACAACCGCCAAGAGCTCTTTTTCGGTGGTTGCATAATTCATTTGGGCAGGGTCCAATACGTGGCTTGCATAATAGATCACATGTAAAAGCTTCTCCTATCGTTTCCCTAATACTGCCCCTACTGCATTATCACTAGCATCGCACATTATCTCAAAAAGGAGAGACCAATCAGGGGCAATAACTATGGGGGCTGACACAAGTTCCTTCTTCAAGGTCTCGAAGGCTTGTATGCACTCTTTGTCAAATAGTAATGGTGTATCCTTCACCAATTGAGATCTTGGAGAAATCTCTTATGAACCTGCGGTAGAACCCCGCATGTCCCAAGAAGCTTCAGATGCCTTTTTCATTTACCAGAGGTGGTAAATTAGCTATTACCTCAACTTTTGCTATGTCCACTTCGATACCTCGGTTGGAGATCTTGTGTCCCAACACTATACCTTCACGTACCATGAAATGGAACTTTTCCAAATTCAGGATCAAATTTGTTTGCTGGCATCTTTCTAACACAAGTGACAAGTTAGTTAAACATTTATCAAATGAAGAACCGAATACTGAAAAGTCATCCATAAATACTTCCATATGCTTTTCGAGCATGCCAACAAAGATTGATGTCATACACCTTTGAAAGCTGGTGCATTGCACAACCCAAATGGCATTCTTCTATAAGCGAAAATACCATAGGGGCATGTGAATGTAGTCTTCTCTTGATCTTCAGGGGAAACCTCAATCTGGTTGTACCCCGAGTAATCGTGTTCGTCTAACCTTTCCAGCATTTGATCAATGAATGGTAATGGAAAGTGGCCCTTTCGTGTTGCCATGTTTAGTCTCATGTAGTCTATGCACACTCTTCAACCTGTATCATTTTTGTTGGAATTTAACTCATTCTTCTCATTTTTTATCACCGTAGTGCCCCTTTTTTTTGGTACCACACGGACTAGACTTCCCCATGAACTTCGGAAATAGGATAAACTAAGCCCACATCCAACAATTTTACAACCTCTTTGCGTACCACTTCTTTCATGGTTGGGTTAAGTCTTCGTTATGGTTGTACCACCGGTTTATGATCATCTTCCATTAAGATCGTGTGCATGCAAACGGTCGGGCTTATACCTTTCAAGTCCTTAATTGCCCATCCAGTTGTGCCTTTGTATTTTTTTAGCACTTGAACGAGTTCTGCTTCTTGGACACTTTATAGACTGACATTGATAATAGTTAGGCATTTTTTTCCAGTATCCAAAAATACATACTTCAGATTTGTTGGTAGCTGCTTCAGATTTACCCTTGTTTTGGGTTCTTCAGTGACATCTGATGGTGGTGGTGGTCTTAAATCTTCCCACCAGTGTGGTCTAGATCTAATCCATTCAGGTTATTTTTCCATCATAGCGAGCACCTCAGACTCTCCTTCATCTTCATCACTTTCAAAAATCGATAGACTTAAGACACGTTCTAATGATGACTGGGGTATATGCTTTTCAATTTCTTGAGCAATTACTTGATCTATTATCTCTATAGTATGGCTTGTGCCGATATCATCTTTGTATTGCATTGTGTTCCTTTCATCTATTTTTAACTCTTCATCATAGACTTTGAGGGTCACTGTTCCTTCCTCGATGTCTATCATACACTGTCCTGTTTCCAAGAATGGTCTGCCCAATATGAGAGGAATCTCCTCATCTTCGGGCATTTCCAGAATGACGAAGTCAACTTGGAAAACAAACTTGTCAATTTTTACAAGAACGTCTTCCACAATCCCATAGGGTCGCCTAACAGAGCGATCCACAAACTGAAGTGTCATTCGAGTATCTTGAACGGTGCCAATGCCTAATTTCTTATAGATGGATAGTGGCATCAAGCTTACACTTTCTCCTAAGTCAATCAGAGCCTTCTTGAATTTTCTATCACCAATAGTGCAAGGAATAGTAACCGATCCCTTGTCTTTCTTTTTCACTGGGATTTTCATACCTTGGAGAATGGCACTGCATGTTTCAGTTAGGATGATCGGGTTTATATCAGTGGAACGCTTCTTGGAGATGATGTCTTTCATGAACTTGGCATATATTGGCATTTATTCTAATGCCTCGGAAAAAGGGATGTTTATTTCAAGCTTTTTGAACATTTCCAGGAACCTAAAAAAAATCATGTTGATCTTTCTTCTTCTACCTTGGAGGGTAAGGGAGTTTGATGACTGGTTTTGGGACCTTTTCTTTCTCCTTGACAGGTGGTAGTACCACTTCTTCATCTTGGTCATTGGTTTCCTTGATTTCTAGATCCACTTATAACAATCCATCTTTCTCCATACTGTTTTCCTCTGTTGACTTCCCACTTCGGGTTACGACAGTGTTAACAGTGTTATGTTCCCGCGGATTTGTTACCATACCACTAGGTAGGGTCCCCGGGGCTTGAGAATTTGAAGCTAACTGTTGGGCTATCTGACCCATTTGGACTTTGAGATTTTTTATGGAGCCAGTGGTGTTTTTCTGATTAGTCCTGGTTTCTTCTTGAAACTGCATGCTATGGGCGGCTAATTTTTTAATGGCGATTTCCCATTCAGCCTTTTTAGGTGTTTGTTGTTGCTGCTATTGTTGATACTGAGTCTGATATTTCTCTGTACCTTGTTGCGGAACATTCCCTCTCTGATCTTTCCAGGAGAAATTTGGATGATTCTTCCAACCTAGGTTGTAAGTGTTAGAGTAGGGATTATTTTGCTTTAATAATTTGATCTCTTCAATTTGTTTGGGGGTAGCAAGCAATAGACCGTGTGATGAGGTCCATTACAGATTTCACAAGTGCTAGCCTGAGTCAGCTGGACCTGAGCTATCTGTTGAGTACCTATATTCATAGCTTTCAACTTCTTGTCTACTTCGGCAACAATTGTGTCTTCTAGACGGATTTTATTTGTCTCTAATTTTAGATCAATCACCCCTTATGGCTGACTAGTACACCTGTCATATAATTCTAGGTGCTCATTGGTAGCTATTGCTTCAATAATCCTCTTAATACCAGTGGCTGTTAAGAAATTTGTTGAGCCACCAGCTGTTGTATCAATCAACTGTTTTGTTTTTATTTTCAGCCCATTAACGAACATCTGCATTTGTTCGGTCTGATCCATATTATGAGTTGAACACGCTACCAAGACCCTTTTGAATCTTTTGTAGGCATCTCCCAATGATTCACCATCCTTCTATTTGAAATTAAGGATTTCATACCTTTTTCTCAGGAATACTGATGCTAGAAAGTACTCATTTAAGAATGCAGTTTCCATCTCTTCCCATGATGTGATACTGCCGACTGGAAGAGAGTAGAACCACTCTTCCGCATCTTCAGCTAAAGTGAACGGGAACATTCTTAATTTTTTTGCTTCATCAGTATGACCATCAATTTTCAACGTGGTGCTCATGGTCAGAAATCTTTGCAGGTGTTTGTTGGCATCTTCATTAACCTTTTCGGTGAAAGGTTTTCTTTCCAATTGATTGATTGTGCTAGGATGTAGTTGAAAATTAGTCACATTCATCGGTTGGTTGACAATGGTCAGTCGACCACCCGGTGCGTTTGCACCTCCATAGTCACCTAGGAGTATTTCCGGAGGTGGAGGAGGTGGAATTGGAGGAACTTCAGTCGTTGGTTCTTTGACTTCTGAGTGATCAGAGGTACTTTCTTCTTTGGAATCCACTCTTTGGTTTCTGCGTCTTCGGTGAAGGGTTCTCTCGATCTTTGCATCAAAAAGAAATTCAGCTGAGGGTTCTCCTCGCATACACAAATTAGTAAATTATAAATGACAGAAAAATAATTTTATTGCAGAGCAACAAAATTTTAATTGAATTTAAAATTAAACTCTATATTTTGCCAATCTCCGGCAACGACGCCAAAAACTTGATCGGGAAAATAGCAAGTGTGATATTTTGCCTTTTATAGTAATAATGGGGAAATTCCCCGAATGTCGATCTCAAGGATTGCACGTCAATATCGAGTTCAAATTATCATTCAATTAAACAAAAAGTATTAATTTGGTTTTTAGATGTAACAATATAAAAATAAAGGCAAAGACAAATAAGGATGAAAATAAGGGTTTGCAAGGTAAGAGGAACAATGCCAGGGAAGATGTATGATTTATCCCTGTAACAACTCTGAGTCACTATTGCATAAACAAATATCAATTACTACCAGTTCTCAAGGGTATTTTCTCCCAAGTCCTTGGTGAGAAAACCTTTAATCAATCTACCGTAATTTCTATGTCCATAGGAAATTAAGGTGAAGTTAAGCTTTATTATATCAAGAACACTCTGGTTCATTCAGGGTATCCCTAGTCCTAGGTGATATCTACTGCAGAGTAACCTTATGAAAACCTTACCAATGGTGGTCCAGCCTAATTGCTAACCATAGAACAATCTCGATTGATCCGAAAGAGAAAGCTTTAAACATATCAAAAGGTTACCGTAAAAACAATATTATAAATACAAATGTAAACTCAAATTCGTTACAATTCTAAATCAGGGACACCCCCCCCCCCCCCCCCCTAGCATTGGGGGTTTAGCTACTCATATTGTTCAAAACAAATGCAAGATAAAAATTACACATTACAAGTATTTGGATGACTTCGATCTTCAATCACTTCCGCTCATGAAAACCTTCAGCTCTCCAAACTCCTTGCTCTCTGTAATACTTGATTTCTTGACAATATTGTGTTTTGCCTTGTTCCAAGATGATATTTTCTTAGGTAGAAGGTCCTCTTTTATAATGAAAATTCCAATCAACGGGTGGAGATGTCCAAAAATCTCTCTGAAAGCCCGATACTCAAAAGCCCGATGAAAAAGGCAATTTTTGGTCCTGGGCTGACACAACCCGTCAGCTGACACGGGTGGCCGTGTCAGCCTACTGTTCTTGTGACACGCCCATGGACCCCTTGACACGGCTGAGGATGGTGCCTGACACGGCCCATGTCAGCTGACACGGGTGGCCGTGTCAGGCTACTGTTTTCCTTGGCACGCTCCCTCTGCCTGACACGGCCCGTGTCAGGTGATACGGGTGGCCGTGTCAGGCCTCCTATACCGGGGTTTTCCACTCCTTTGCTTGCCAGAATCTCGCATTGTCTTGCTCTGAGTTCCTTGGTTCTTCTACCTGGACCTGTCGGACAAAAACACAGATATCCCACGCATAAAATCACAAAAATATAAATAAAATGTAACAATGAATGGAAATGCTTAATTATTATACTGAAAGTAAAATTGCCTTGAAAAGCACTAAAAATGTTTGCACAATGACTCAAAATCCTCGGTTTCTTGTCGGATCAGTAACGAAAACTTAATACAAATGGTGACTGATCAATGCCCCTTCCTAGCTATATTGGACATCTCAAATATAGATAATCCTAAATATTTTCTTCTCTAGGGATTTCGACAAAATATCATTAGACACTCTGCAATACGCCCTCTCCAAGTCTTGTTGGTTAATCTTATAATGCTCATTCACATGCTTTAATAGGTAGATTGCTCACATGGTTAACCTACCAAACATAACACCAAATTGATTCTCAGTAACTTAACTCTCCTTTCATAGTCTTCGTTCAAACACTATTTTCCATAACTTCATGATATGACTCGTAAGTTTAATCCCCTTATAATTTGTATATCCTCTTATTCATATATATTGAAACTAAAGTTCTTCTTCTCCATTCATAAGGTATTTATTTTGATCTTATAATTCTATTAAAGAGTTTGGTGAGCCACTCATTACTTCTGTCTCCAAGAATTTTTCACACTTTAATAGATATGTTGTCTGGCCCAACCGCCTTACTGCTACTCATCATTTTCAACGCTTCTTTACTTATTATATCTGAATCCGACAATAGTAATTATTATTTTCATTCTCTTCTCTAATGTCAAGTATGTTAGAGTTTGGTGAGATATCATATCATTTATTTAAAAAAACATAGTAATACATCTTCCACCTATTAATCATATATTTTTCCTAAACCAAGACTTTGCATTCATCATCTTTAACACACTTCATTTGATCCAAATCTATTGTCTTCCTTTCTCTTCCCTAGCAAGTCAATATATAGTTTTTTCTCCCTTCTTGATTCCTAAAGATTGGTATAAATTGTAAAAGGTTTGGGTTCTTACTTCACCCGCCGTGTTCCTGGTCTCTTTCTTAGCTTCATTATATTTTCCCAACATTCGATATTTTCACACACAAATCATTCTTTAAAACATTTCTTTTTTACTCTAACTTTCCCTGAACACTTTCTTTCCACCCCCCATGATCTTTTTAACGCTAGGTCCAAAACCTTTTTATTCTCTCAACATCTCCCTCCAAGATCTTGTGTACTTCCTTGTGGTTGTTCAAACCCTTCCTCCAAGATCTTGTGTTGTAAACTCCTTTGTTTTTCACCCTTCAAATGTCACCATTTGATTTGTGGAACTTCTATGTGATTTCTTCTATTTTCTCTCCTTTTGACTCTTACATCCATAACCAATACTCTATGGTGGGTATTTAAGCTCTCTCCCGATATAACTTTACAATTCAGTCATATCTTCCTTTTTGACTTCCTAATAAGAAAGAAAATTATCTGAGAACATGTCACTCCACTAGTATATGTGATAAGTTGCTCATCTCTTTTCTTAAAGCATGTATTAGATATAGTAAGATCAAAAGTCGATAAAAACTCCATGATGGATTTACCCTCTGAATTTACCCAAAAACCTCTTACTACGCTCCTTACATGTCCATTTAGATTCCCTCCTAAAAAAATA
Source organism: Lathyrus oleraceus (assembly GCF_024323335.1). NCBI lineage: Eukaryota > Viridiplantae > Streptophyta > Magnoliopsida > Fabales > Fabaceae > Lathyrus > Lathyrus oleraceus. The sequence goes on along the minus strand of NC_066583.1, from coordinate 234,472,306 downwards.
TTCTATCCTCGAGGTATATCCTAAAATAAGCCTTTTAAATCCTCCTTAAATTTATTTTACGGTGTTATGCTAACCCAACATGTGGTGTGTAGACACTAATATGTTAAAGGTGTCAGGTTCCACCATAAATTTCAGAGATATGATCTGATCTCCTACTCTTTTCACATCCACAATATCCTAATTTCACTCATTGTCTATGATAATCCCCACCCCATTTTTCTATCTAACTTTTTCGGTGTATCAAATCTTAAAACCCGAGTTGTCTAATTCTTTCGCATTTTGACTCATCCATTTAGTTTCTTGTAGGCACATGAAATCAATATTCTTCCTAACCATAGCGTCCATTGTTTCCACATATTTGTTCCAAAATGAATCCTACTCCCATGAACTAAATTCTTTATCCACACCCGTTCACAAAAATGTGGAAAATCTTACTTATTTTTCACCGCATTCAGGCATCGATGCAATGACTCTTGCTTTTTTAATACCATACTTGAGTCATAAAGCATATTGCTTGTGGGCAATGACTTAACATTCACCTTATTACATAATTAGTCTATGTTCTAGATGTTTGACAATATTTCACGTTAATTGTCGACTACAACTCTCTCCTTTTATCCGTACGAGGGACAGACTATGCATAGCACTGCTAATATAGCCATGAGTGAATATTATAAATAATAACATAATAATTTCAAAATATAGACCACTGGACCAACAAATTACTTTAGAGAAAATGAGATATGCATTAACAGTGTAAAATTACACTGTCAATCAAAAACCATCATTTATTCCGTCACATTTGTAATTTTAAGTTAATGATATGAAATGACAGATTGATGAATCCTTATTAAAATTTAAACTATGGATGGATACCAATTAAGCTCATTAGTTTATATACATGGAACATTATCCGCATGTAAATCAGCTTTTAAATAATACAACATTCCGATTTGTTACATTGGAAATTACATTATATGGCTAAACAATTAATAATTTGTAGATTACCGTTATATTTGACACTTCTTTCAAATAAAAGTTCTAAATAACTATTTGGCAGTTTTCTGAATGTACAGTGTCTACATAAAACTGTAAAACTGGTAACTACTTATTATAGTTAACTTTTTTATATATATAAACCACAGTTCCATCTCTGCATTTGTGTAATTCACAATGGAAACTGAGACAACTATGAAATAGTAAAGCTTGTGATCTTGAAGTAAGATACTTTAAGTGAAAGGGATTAAATTAAGTAGTAAAGGAATATCAGTAAATTAACTAAGCTTTTACTTGCTACATTCATGTCATTTATCATACAATAATAATCATCCTTTGGAAAGTATTCATAGATTTAATGGAATTGTATCAGAATAATTCTGAAACTTCTGTTTCACTATTTATATGTAGTTAATTTCATGAATTGAAAATGGGTGCAACAAATGCTTTCAAATACAAAAGAAGTAAAGTGAGAAGAAGAAGAAGAATGGTTGAAAAAAGTTTAGTTACAAGAAAATTGAGTAAACTTGATTTTGATGATATAAATGTTGGAAATAGACCCTTTTGTGTTTAGAAAAAGTGTGTGGGAATATTAGAGGCTTGAATAAAAACTTGGTAGGTATGGGAATTATTTATGGAAGAGAGAATTGTGTATTTTTGCTTGATTCAAAAATGTTGGATTACATCTCTATTTATAGTACTCTAAGGAGAACTCTAGACACACTAATTCTAGAGAGTTCTCAACTCTAGATATTCAAAGAGTATTCTAGAAAATATTATAATCTTAAGAAATATCTAGATACTCTAAATACTACAAGACTTTTCTAGAAACATTATCCAATATAAACTAAGTCCAAATAACTAAGTCCAAAATCAAATAATAAAATTAGGCCCAAATCAAGTTTAATATTTCAACATCCCCCCTTAAACTTGATTTGTGACTCCAAGCATATTCCTTAGCTTCACGAAAGTTTCCAATTTGAGTGGCTTGGTGAAAATGTCGGCAGTTTGATCTCTAGACATCACATACTTCAACTTCACCTTCTTCTTCTCCTTGTACATCCATCTTACTCCGATTGCTTTGTGTCCTTGTGGAAGTGTAGTAAGTTCCCATGTATCATTCTTCGTGATTGACTTGATTTCTTCTTCCATGGCGTCTCTCCACTTTACGTTTTCAACTGCTTCTTGATAGCTTAGAGGCTCGCAATTACCCAAAAGGCAAAAAAGGTTAATGTCATTTACGTTTTCGGTTACCTCATAAATCTCTTCAATACTCCTTAGTCGTGGTGTCCTCTCACTTGAGCTTGTTTCATCCAACCTTGGTATCGGTGAGGCCGGTGGTGTAATATTTTCCTCTATCATTGGTGGTTCCATCTCGTCTTCTTCTTCAAAGTAAGGAAGAAAATTGTACCTGTCTTCTTGAAGACTCCAATCCCAACAATCTTCTTCTTCGAACTCCACGTCACGACTTATGAAGATCTTTCCACTATTTGGATTATAGAGCTTGTACCCTTTGGAGCTTGAGTCGTAACCGACGAATACATACTTCTCACTTTTATCATCGAGCTTTGTTCTCCTTTCATCAGGAACGTGAGTATAGGCAATGCTTCCAAACACTTTGAGGTGAGAGATCCCAGGCTTTCTTCCACTCCATGCTTCTTGTGGTGTCTTCTCATGCACGCTTCTTGTTGGGGAACGATTTGTCAAATAAACCGCACATGCCACTGCTTCGGCCCAAAACTCTCTCGGCATCTTCTTGCTCTTAAGCATGCTTCGCACCATGTTAAGTATGGTCTGATTCTTTCTCTCTGCTACTCCATTTTGTTGTGGTGATCTTGGCACTGTTAGTGGGCGGAGAATTCCATGGTCTTCACAATATTTTTGGAACTCATTTGAAATGAACTCTCCTCCTCGGTCAGATCTCATGCCCTTAATGGAAAGACCACTTTCTTTCTCCACAAGGGCTTTGAACTTCTTAAAGTTTTCAAACACTTCTGACTTCTCCTTCAAGAAATAAGCCCATGTTTTTCTAGAATAATCATCAATAAAAAGGAGAAAGTATTTACTCTTACCAAAAGAATTTGGATTGATTGCCACAGACATCAGTGTGTATGAGCTCTAGCGATTTTGTCGCTCTTGACGTTGATTCCTTTGGAAAGCTTTTCCGGAATTGCTTCCCAACTAGACATCCTTCACATAGTTGGTCTGGGTGGTTTATACTAGGCAAGCCTCTCACCATTTCCTTCTTTGACAAACATTTTAGACTATCGAAGTTGAGATGTCTGAATCGTAGATGCCATAGCCATGAAGAGTCGGTATAGCAAGTCTTGAGACACTTTGCAACATCATTTTGAATGTTCAAGAGGAACATTCTATTATTTGACATAGGCACCTTAGCAATCAAGTTATGTCTACAATCTCTTAAGAAAAGACTATGTTCTTTCAAGTGGATGTCATAGCCTTTCTCTAATAATTGTCTCAAGCTCAAAATATTATTCTTCATGTTAGGAACATAATAGACATTGGATATGAATTGATGACTCCCATTCTTTAAGCGTATAAGAATTTTACCTTTGCCTTTGACCGGTATCTTTGAGTCATCTCCAAATGAGACATTGTCAGTTGTCGCTTCATTGATCTCTACGAACATGCTTCGATCGCCACACGTGTGATTGCTTGCGCCGGTGTCGAGGTACCATTTGTTTCTTTTCTCTTCAACTTGGTTTTGGCAGACGAGCAACAAAGTTTCTTCTTCTATGCCTTTTTCTTCTACAAAGTTAGCTTTCTCCACAACTTTCTTCGAGAGTCTACACTCAGATGCATAGTGACCGATCTTGTTGCAGTTGAAGCACTTGATTTGTGATTTGTCACACCTCGACCATGAATTTCCTCTTCCACGACCTCTTGTTGCTTGTGGATTCCAACTTCTTTCTCCATTGTTAGAGTAGTTGTTGTAACTGCCTCTTCCTTCTCCTCCATGTCCTCGTCCACGCCCACGATCTTGGCCACGACCTCGTCCTCTTTGACTCTTGTAATTCGCATAATTTGCTTCCTTTATGTTGAGTTGTAGTAGTTGCTCTATAGCCTCCTTTGTTTAATTTTTCTCTTTTGTTTTTCTTCGTATGCTTGTAAGGAACCCATGAGTTGCTCAATAGTCATGGTCTTTAAATCCATGTTTTCTTCAATGTTAGTAACAATGAAGTCAAAACTTGGATTTAAAGTGCGAAGTATTTTCTCCATGACTCTTACCTCATCAACATCTTCACCATTTCTTTTAAGTTGATTGACTACGGTCAATACTCGAGAAAAATAATCAGAAATTGACTCGGACTCTTCCATAAATAAACGTTCGAAATCACCTCTAAGAGTTTGAAGACGAATCTTTTTCACCTGTTCCACTCCTTTGTTGCAAGTTTGAAGTTTGTCCCATGCTTCTTTGGCCGTCGTTGCGTTGGAGATCTTCTCAAATGTATCTTCATCCACCGATTGATAAATGAGGAAGAGAGCTTTCTTGTCTCTCTTTCTTGACTCCCTCAATGTCTCCTTTACACCTTGGCTTAGCGAGGCTTCATCTTGCTCATTGAAGCCTTTCTCAACGATATCCCACACATCTTGAGCTCCTAGTAGCGCCTTCATCTTGATACTCCAATTGTCATAGTTGTTCTTTGTGAGCATCGGCATTTGAAAAGGGAAACCTCCCTTTGCCATTTTTTAGGACCTTGAAGCTCTGATGCCACTTTGTTGGAAATAGACCATTTTGTGTTTAGGAAAAGTGTGTGGAAATATTAGAGGCTTGAATAAAAACTTGGTAGGTAGGAGAATTATTTATGGAAGAGAGAACTTTGTATTTTTGCTTGATTCAAAAATGTTGGATTACATCTCTATTTATAGTATTCTAAGGAGAACTCTAGACACACTAATTCTAGAGAGTTCTCAACTCTAGATATTCAAAGAGTATTCTAGAAAATATTATAATCTTAAAAAATATCTAAATACTTTAAATACTACAAGACTTTTCTAGAAACATTATCCAATATAAACTAAGTCCAAATAACTAAGTCCAAAATCAAATAATAAAATTAGGCCCAAATCAAGTTTAATATTTCAACAATAAATTGGACAAACACGATTCCGGAATATCCAATATATCATCCATCGGAACAAGAATTCCAGAATCCTTTAGTTTATCTAGAGAAAATTGCTTCTGTGGCTTCTAAATATGGTATGTGATAACAGATTAATTATAGATGATTTTCTTTTCGCCGTCGCATTTAGAATGTTTTTCATATCATGCATATGTTTATATGCTTATTTTTTTCATCTTTGATATTTCACGTATATGCAAAATCGTTTCACCAGTTAGTGCCTCTATAGAAAAAGGACTTTAAGTTTGAAACAATTGTACAGCCTCTTCGTCTTTCGAAATGGAATGAAAAGGTAAATTATTTTAAAATTGCTTTGAATATTGTTTGAAATTTCTCTTGCTCATATCATATCTTAATTGATAATTGAATTTCATTCTTTTCTTTTGCATTGGCTGATGTTGAGCCTACTCCTATTTCACCAAAATCCTTATTGAATTTTCCCACATTTTGATGCTTCGCAGCTAAAGCTCCTTCAACAATTCCTTCTTGCCTTATGGTCCTTCCTTGCTCTTAGGCTTGCAAGGCATGAATGACTTCTTCCAGAGTGATTTTACATATATCCTTTGTGTTCTTTAAAGAGACTATAGATGCCTCATATCTTTCGGGCATGCTAACCAATTTTTTTTTTACAATTTTGGAATCAACAAATTCAGTATTGAGTAATCTAACTTTGTTTGCAATAGAAAGCAATTTGTCCGAGTATTCTTGGATTGTCTTAAACTTTTTCATTTTCTGCGACTCAAATTCTCTTATCATATTAAGCACTTGCATGCTTCGAATTCTCTCATCCCTGCATATTGAGAACCATTGTTGGTGCCACTAGTTTCATCTATTGGATTTTCATTAGCCCCATCAATCTCATTGATGTCTTCATCACTGTTTTCATCAGTGTGATCATTGCAAGTTAGCCCTCCAGTCTATTATGGAATGTTGTTTTGTAACTGATATGCTTTTAATAAGGACAACAAATTTTTATGATGACAACTAATTGGTGATGTCAATTAATGTCTTCTAACAAGTCAAGCATACGTGATTAAGCGGATAAATATAAAAACCTAAGTATTACGGTTTGATGGACTTGACTATCCGATGATGGCAACCAAATGGAATATAAGCTCAAGCCTCGTCTCAAGTGAACTCAAGCAAGTGTCTATAAAAAACATCTGACAAAGTCTTGAAGTCCAAGAAAGCTCTATCCTAATTAGTCTGAGAGAATACTTTGTAAAGCATAAGGGCGATCTCGTAAAAGTATATGGTTAAATCACACACACACGCTAAAACATACTTTCTCAAGAAAGTATCTTCATAAATGTCTTGAAGTTGTGCCAGATGAATTGGGAGCTGTCAAAATTATTGTGGGCAAAATTTTATCTTTTCTAATTGAATTGTGATATTTATCTAATCGACTACCTCAGTTCAAAATTGACTCCTAAACTATTATGACAACATTTTAATGATGTGCAACGACTAGATGTATATTATTCTCTAGTTTGAACCTATAATCGATTACATTTGAAGTATCTAATCGATTTTCATTAGGTGCTAATTGATTAGATTGTCTTAAAAAGCATTAAAATCAATTTCATTTTTTAGCCAACATCTAACCTATAAATAGAGGTCCCTCCCTCATTTTAAATCCTCTCTCTCTCTCTCTTCTCTCTCTCTCTCGCTCTCTCTCCTCTCTTCTCTCTCTATTCTCTCTCCTCTCTCTCTCTCTCTTCTCTCTAAGCGCTCTCATCTTCTCTTCTCTCTCTCTCTCTTCTCTCTCTCTTCTCGCTCTCTCTCTCTCTCTCTCTCTCTCTTCTCTCTCTCTCTCTCTCTCTCTCTTCTACTCTCTCTCTTCATCTCTCTCTCTCTCTCTTTCTCTCTCTCTCTCTCTCTCTCTCTCTCTCTCATCTCTCTCTCTCTCTCTCTCTCTCTCTCTCTCTCTCTCTCTCTTCTCTCTCTCTCTCTCTCTCTCTCTCTCTCTCTCTCTCTCTCTCTCTCTCTCTCTCTCTCTCTCTCTCTCTCTCTCTCTCTCTCTCTCTCTCTCTCTCTCTCTCTCTCTCTCTCTATATATATATATATATATATATATATATATATATATTATATATATATATAAACTTTTACTTTTACTTTCTCTCATTAATATTTTACTTTAAGTGTTTCTGTGAGAAATTTCTTTTGTGAGCGAGGATAAGTTATAATTCTGGAAGGGTGGAATTGTAAAATTCACTAGCGGAATTTTTTATTTGCGCATTGGTTGAATATTATATATAGGGATTGTTTGGTGAAATTTTGTCCCATATGGGATAGATGTTGGGACAACTTGTCCAACTTCTTACACTAAATTAAAAACAGTTTTACAGCAATAATAAAAACAATTTGACAATTTGTCCAACTTCTTACACTAGATCAAAGACAGTTTGATAGAAAGTTTTTGTTGTTTCTCACCATGATTATGATCTTCTTAACAACAAAAAAATGAATCTACTCATATAACACTTTTCTAATCAATTGAATCACCATGAATGATTAGCAAGAACCCGATTATCTTGATCAATCATGTAGTGGAAGCAGACCAGGACAAATGAGCTCTGATACCATCCGCTTAACTTGTATGAATATATTAGAGAGAAAATAAGAAGATTGATCTCAAATTTCATCTTATTAAACGAGAATTGTACCAGTATTTTCCTTAAATATATAATCTCTCTAATTTCATGTAAGCATAATTGTCTAAGTGACTAAATTAAACTCAAATGAGAGTGTAATTACATCATCATAAAATGTAAATGCAGTTTGGTGATTAATTAAAGCTAGTGTGAACAAACTAGTTAGTTAGCCACAAGTAACCGAATTAACTCTCTTCTTCATTTAATTTTGTTACCACACACAACCTTGAGGTTGGTAAATATCTACCATGCTTGGATAAGAATTCATGAAAAGGTTGAGGTCTAATAACTATGGTGAAGATATTGGCATCTTGGTTTTGAGAGGACACATGAAGTAGTCATATGAGCCTAGCTTCTCATGCACCAAAAGAAAATCAATATCCAGATGTTTGATACGTTCATGAAACACGGGGTTGATCTGGTTCTCATAATATATTCTTGGAAATCAAGAAAGATGTTTCTTGAGATCATGAAGCAAGAAGCACAATAATTGTAGTTCTCTAGTAGTTGAGGCCAAGGCACTAAACTCAGCTTCTATAGATGAACAACTCAATGTAACTTCTTATTTAGACTTAAACATTATAACCTAAACATGCCTACTGCAGTTATCTAAAATAATATTTAATGGTTCCCAAATATCAAGATGAATCATATCAAACACATAAATAGCAGTTTTATTGCTGATAGGAAAAAGAAAAACTTTTTATCTAGATTGTTGACATACATCACATGTTGTATGAACACTAGTAGGAACGTAGCCATACATTTTATTCATGCATTCCATCCTATCATGAGATAGATGACCAAGCCTAAGGTGCCATAATACTCTTGGTGGTACTAATACATTCTTATCTGATTTCTTATTAACAAAAACACTGGAAACTAACCCTACATTATTGTTTCTCTGAGCTTCCAAATAGTAGAGACTATCAAGCTCCTTAGCCAAACCAATCCTCTTCAAATCCTTCTTTTCTTGTATCACACGCCTATCAGTCTCAAATAACACCATCAAATTCTGATACGAGTCCTTTGTCAATCTCATGCAGCCATTGTCACTAGTGGATCCTATTGTTGAGAGAAAACAAGAAGATTGATCTGATACCATCAGAGTAATTTCTATAAATATATATTTGAGAGAAAACAAGAAGATTGATCTCAAATTTCACCTTTTGAAAAGAAAAAAAACTGATGCAAGTTATCTATGTATACTGTATTTGAAAATTAACTACTGACATTTGTATGGTGGACGACACTATTTTGCTTGAAGTTATAATATATTTTCTTCTGTGCATAGGGAGATGTCATATGTGTATTAATAAACCAAAATATTATTTACTTTAACAATATGTATGGCACACATAAAACCAAAATATGCACATATAAATAAGCCATACAGATAGCATATATCTACTATGCATGATTGATCTATTGTTTGCACATGGCAATGAATGTTGTACACAGTGATTCTTATTCACTGTCGTTTCAAAATGAGTATTCAAAATCCCTTTTATAGAAATTTTCACATTTCAACATTTTTCTCTTTTTAGCATAATTCAGAAATTTCTGTCAAAATCTTATATGATTTTACATATTTACCCTCACCTCCTTTGTTTTAATTTTTCAGGACCCCACAAATATAAATCTTCCTCGTACCTGCACATGAAACATTGACTGTATTATTAACTCAAACTGACTTTTCTACCCTTTATTCATCTCTTATACCAGAAAAACAAATCATGGTACTTTTGTATTTTCGCAGCTAACCTTCAAAAATAGCTCTATCATAGCACTCTTTTATTCTTTCACTGCATTTTCAGTTTCTTCCCAAACAAGTTTTTCATCAAAGAAAAAAAAGTGTAGCTAGCTAGGGTTTGGAACTTGAAAGATGGGTCGTGGAAAAATAGAGATAAAGAGAATCGAGAATACTACAACAAGACAAGTTACATTTTCAAAAAGAAGAACAGGTTTACTCAAGAAAACTAACGAACTATCTGTGCTTTGTGATGCACAAATCGGCCTCATTATCTTCTCAAGCACTGGAAAACTTTTCCAGTATTGTTCTCAACCCTATAGGTATGCATTTTTTGGTTTATAGGAAGAAATGTTTCATGACATGGCAATGCTGAGGCAAGAAAGTCTTGGTATTGAATTTGGAATTCAACGATATCTTGGAGGTGACATGAACTGTTTAGAGTATGATGATTTGACTAAACCTGTGGAAGAATTAGAGATCTCTCTTGCTAAAATTCGAAACCGTCAGGTTAATTAGTTAACTAATCATGATTAATATATGATTATGTTATTTTGATATATTTAATTAATGACATGAGTTTGAATGCAGAATGAGCTTGTGCAGCAGCAAATGGAGAATCTGAGAAGGAAGGTCAAATGTTACTTAACATGGCTTAATATTTTATTATTAATATAGATATCATTTCTTGTTGTGATTAATTAATTTAGGAAAGAATATTGGAAGATGAAAACATCCATTTATCCAACTGGGTGAGAATGTTTGTTAGCACCTTTTTCGAATTTGGATTAAATATATATACAAATAAATTAAACCATATGATTCTAAATTGTTTATATGTTAATTTCAGGATCATAGGGCAATGATGGAAGAAAACAAAAGAGTGCAAGAACATGTGATGGACAAGTTTCTAGTTTTTGAGGACCAACCTGGACCTGGTAGTAGTTTCCTTCAACTTGCTGCACCTGTCCTTAGCCCTTATCTTCAGCTTGGTCAGCCAAATATTCAAGATTATTTAAAGGCTAGGGACCCTGATCAGCCATAGATATAATAAATCACCTATATTATGTTATATTATATTCATCTATAAGACAATATTTTATATATATATATATATATATATTATATATATATATATATATATATATATATATATATATATATATATATATATTTGGCATTACATTTAATGAAGTTATATTCTCAAATATATTAAAATACACTATGAACTTCCACCCACTATAAGAAAATTCGCTTATAGCAATCGAATCAATGATCGAAAATTTTGGGTTACTCCGGCCATCGAATTTTACATCATATTAATAAAAAATTTAAAAATCACACAATCGATTAATAAATAAAATTAGTAACCGAATTAACGACTGAAATTTTGTGATCGAAAGATTCAGTCTCAGAAAAAATTATATATACAAAATAAAGTTTTAAAAGAATTTAGTGACCGAATTTTCGGTCTGTTTTTCTTTATTAAATTGATCCTTTAAATTTTTTATTTTCTCTTTTAAATATTTTACCTTTCTAACTTTTATTTTTTATTCAAATTTCATATTTTATTATTTTAAAAAAATAAAACATATATTTATATCTAAAAAATAATAGCATAAATTTTTTATTTTTACTAAAAAATACTATTTAAATGACAATAATTATTAATAATATTTGAAATATCAAATATATATGGACGTTCATATATATTTATCAATTATGTCAATGTGCCTTAGCTGTAACGCATGCGCTTGAGTTAAAATGCAAAATAACAAACCCGAGTTTGATCCTCTTTTGCAACATAATTTGTTCCTCTGTAACATAATTTGTTGTATTTTACATTTTATAACAAACTAAAAACAGTCTCTATTTTCGTCACAAATCCAGTCACTGAATATGTTGCTAAAGATTAGTGGCTAGCATTTTATCAATCAAAAAGTTGACTAGAACTTTATCAATAAAAAAATGGAAGTCGCTTTATTGGTCGCTAAATGTTATAGTAATCAATTTTTAAACTTTTTCAGTCTCTAATTCGGTCACTAAACGCGAAATTTTTAATAGTGGTCTTATATTGATGTTTTCTCAATTCGAACTCTTATATACGATTGAATATGTTAAAATATACTATTGGAACCTTCATATTTTAGAAAATAGATTGAAAATTCTTTAAAATTATTGGGTCAAAATACGAAAGTTTTAACTCTATATCGAGCTTTGGTTCACCGAAAAACTACGTATCACCTTTAACTTTCAAGCCCAAACATCCTCTGTGCATCCTTCACATTACATGCCAAAGAAATAACAAGGCTAGCAAGAAGCTCCTCATTCCAAACAAACAAATTACACTTCCATTTGAAATCAATAACGGTTAGATATGATTCAGATTCATTTAAGTTGCATTTATGACTAATTTACATTTCATTTGTAAGATTCTGATTGTATAAATATTGAATGTTAGTTTCAGTTTAAAAGAGAAGTCTGAACTGTAACTGTTTTATCAATTTCTGTTAGAAAGTTTGTTACAGATTTCTCTCTCTCTCTCTCTTCCATCATCTTCTTCATTTTCAATCTTGTACACCAACAATTGGTATCTAGAGTTCCGATTCAAGCTCAGGAACAGAAAACACGAGTGTATGTGACGCGTGTGTGATTGATTTTATTTCTGAAATTCACAGTGAATTGAAGTTCGAAATCAAAACAGGACCATGTTTCTTGATTCTGAGGGATTCGGAAATACAAGTGTTAGTGAGTTTTTGAGTGAATCTGCACAAGAACGAAGATGAACGGTGGAAACGGTAGCTTGAACAAAGCTTCTAGTCTTTGATGGAAACAATTGGAATCAATGGATGATTCAAATGTGTGTGTTATTTTGCGCTCAAGATGTTCTTGATCTCGTCAATGATGGTTAATTAGTTGTTGAAGCAGACGCAACCGAAGCAAAAAGAAACACGCATAGAGGGATGAGGAAGAAGGATCAGAAAGCTTTGTTCTATATCCACCAGTGTGTGGATCTGAATGTGTTTGGGAAGATCATTGATTTAACAATAACGAAGGATGTTGAGACACACGGGTATGTTGTTATGGTGGTGATTCATCAATGAAGAATGTGAAGCTCCAGTCTCTATGTAATCAGTATGAGAATCTCAACGTGAAGAACAATGAGAAGGTACCTTATTACATCTCCAGAGTGATTCTGATCTTAAATGAGATGAAATCTTGTGGAGAGACTCTCTCTGAACAAGTAATCATTGAAAAGATACTGAGATCACTTACTCCTTAATTTGATTACGTTATTGTATAAATTGAACATTCTAAGGACCTCCGCACCATGAGAATTAAATAGTTGCAGAGCAGTCTAGAGGCACATGAGTTGTGTCTAACTGAGAAAAACTCTAAAAGAGAGGTAGAGCAGGCTCTAAATACATCTTCTAGTAAGAAAAATCAGAAGCAATTTTGGTTAGAGGCCAAGAAGAAACATGGTGATGGTTATTAGAAGTCATAGGCCTCCAACTCTGATGAGAAGAAACATCATAAGGTAAAGGAGAAATTTGACAAGAAGAAGTTTCAATGCTACTGTTGTAAGAAGTTTGATCATTTTGTTGCTGACTGTTGGTCAAGCAAGGAAATAAAATCAGAAGAAGCAAACATAGCCAGAGGAGAGTTTGATGATGAACATGTGATATTGATGGCTTCTGAATTTGATGGAGGATATATGGTAGACTGGTGGTATATGGACACTAGTTGCTCAAATCGCTCAACTGGAAACAAACAATGAATGATTAATTTTGACTCTAAAAAGAGGACAAGTATCAGACATGTTGATGATAAGTATCTGAATGCTGAAGGAATGGAAAATGTCAAGGTGGGAGTGAAGAATGGAAAAACTATTTTGATCAAGGATGTCTGATATGTTCCTAGCAAAGAGCGATCGGATGAGCATATGTCATCTAATTGAGAAAGGTTTCTTAGTTACTATGAAGAATAATCTCTTGAAGTTGTATGATTCTGATCAGAAGCTAATTATGTTGTTTGAATAGGGAAGCAACAGAACATTCAAGGTGAATGTGGAAACAACTGAAACTAAATGCCTTAGTGTAGAAGGTGTTAAAGGTGGAAGTGAGTTGTGGTACAAGAGATTGGGGGATCTTAACTTCAGAAGCTTAATGCATATGAGTTCTAAGAAGCCGGTACATGGCATTCCTAAGATTGTTAGGCCTGAGAAGTCATGTGAGATATGCCTGAAAGGAAAGCAACATAGATTTCCATTTTCATCAGAAGTGGCTCCAAGAGCAAAACATGTAAGCACAACATTTGGTTATGCATCTGACCTTAAGTCTTGATGATACTACATAAGTTTTTAAAGAACAATTTTCTACCCTAATGATTTTGTTAAGTGTGCAGCTACTGGAAACAAGTTCCGACTCTAAGAAAGTGACGTGTGACGTCATCAGAATGTGAACCTAGTGTACTCTATTTTTGAGAAGTAAAACGATGTGTGTTCTACAAAGATAATCAAGATCTAGATTACTCTGTTCAACGCTTCTGATTATATCTCATCCATAAAGCTTTGATTTATGACTCTGATAAGAGAAGCCTCTAAGTTATCAAGGTCTGAAGTCTTGTGCTCAACAACTATGATGAACTGTGTCCCCAGACTTTGGATTAAAACTCTGAAGACTAGGTGCTGAAGACTCTCTCATACAAACTTTAATTCTTCTATGCATGCTTCATGAACTCTCTTTCTGAAGCCTCTGAATATTAGAAGATAAGGTCAAAAAGAATTACGTGAGAAAATAGTACACAATACAAGATTAATATTATTTCCACTACACTGATTCTATGGGAAATGACTATATTATTGTACCATTGTGTCTCCCATTTTCACAAATTGTTATGCAAAGATACAACAACTTGTGGAAATCCATTTTTTCCCTCCAAAGGGATCTTTCTATTGCCTATATAAAAGAGCCTAGGAAGAATGGTACGGTAACAACAAAATTAAGAACAACGACGTGAACATTGCAATACTAGGAAACTTTTGAGAGAACGAAAAGCATACACGCAAGGAACTTTTGTTCATACACTTTCATAGAAAATATTTTTTTTGTGTAAATATTTGTAATACATTTGTGTAATCTGCTTTCATAGAAGCATCTTTGTAACACATTTTTTTCTCAACTTTGAAGTTGTATTTCCTTGAGAGACTACGGTATAGTTATAATTTCTCAAGAAGACATTGACAGTTTATCTTTGTGGTTGTAACCAAGTTTGATTATAGTGGATTAAGTCCTTGTGATAAGGTGAAATCACCTTGGCGGATGGACTGGAGGTGACTTCGTTAACGGAGAACCATGATAAAAATATATGTACTCATTATTTTTATTCTAAATTCTCTCCTTGTTGTTTTGGGTAGAAAAACATTTTCATTCTAGAAACTCAATTCAACCCCCCCCCCCCCCCCTTCTTGTATTTATCAAACATTTCACCGTGTCAGGTAAAGATCCATATTTTTTAAACACAATGGTAGGAATCCCTCCACCTGTTGCTAACAACGACAGAGATCACTATAGTGTCAAACCCCCAAGTTTTTAATGGAGAAAAAATTGACTATTGGAAAGAAAAATTTGAAAGTTTATTTCTTAGTCATAATGTGGATTTATGGGATATGGTAGTTGATGGATACATTCATCCTGTTGATGATAGTGGTAACAAGTTAGAAAGAAGAGTGATGGTTGATCAAAAAAATAAAGATTACAGAAATCATCATAAAGCTATAACCATTCTGCTGAATGCTATATCATATTTTGAGTATGAGAAGATCATAATCAAAGACATAGTTAAGTCTATATTTGACTCCTTAAAGATGACTCGTGAAGGAAATGCTCAAGTGAAAGAAACAAAGTTGTTTTCCTTGATAAAAACTATGAAACCTTCAAAATGGAGGATGATGAAATAGTTGAGAACATGTTCTCAAGGTTTCAGACACTAGTTGCAGGACTGAAGGTTCTGAATAAAGGTTATTCTATTGTATATCGTGTTAAGATGATTATTAGAAGCTTACCCAAGAGATGGAGGCTTATGGTAACCGCGATAAAGCTATCTAAAGATCTAAACAACACCGCTCTTGAAGAACTTGTCAATTCTTTAAGAAGTCACGAGATAGAGCTTGAAGAGGATGAGCCTTAAAGAAAATTTAAATACGTGGATCTGAAATCTATGAGAAAGTCTGAAAAGACTAATGCTTTTCAAGCTAAAGAAGAAGAGGAGTCTTAAGAAAATTATGAAGAAGATGATGAGTTGTCTCTTCTTTCCAAAAGAGTTAATCAACTATGGAAGAATAGACAAAGTTTATTTTAAGGATCAAGTAGGACATGTGGTCTCTTAGAGTCTACATCTGAATTGAAGAAATTAGGTGCTAGCAAAGACATTACATATTTTGAATGCAAAGAGCCAAGTCACTACAAAAATGAATGTCCCAAGCTGAAAAAAGACAGACCAAAGAAGAAAGTATTCAGAGGGAAGAAGAAAGGTCTGATGGCTACCTAGGATGACTCTGAATCCTTAAAAGATGACTTCGGGGAAGAGCAAGCAAAAGTGGTGTTGATGGAACGCACATAAGCATCTAATGATAAGACACAGTCAGAATCAGAATCAAAATCTGAGTTAGACTCTGAATAGGTATTTTCTGATCTATCTCATTCTGAATTAGAATCTTGCTTATCTGAAATTTTGGAAAAGTATCAGAAGCTTCAGAACAAATACGAGGATCTGAAACAAAATGATGTATGTGAATCTGAAGCACGTAGTAATCTTAAGAAAGAATTCTCCACTCTGAATGAAGAAAATTTTATTCTTAAAAATAACAACTCTGCCATTCAAAGTAAGAGTTCTAAATTTGAGGAAGAAATTCTTTGATAAGCTTCTATGGATTCTGAAAAATGTCATAAAGAAATATGATAATCTTTTTAGAAATTTCTAGCTAGAAACATAGATATAAGTAAAATGGATTGAATGATCTATGGAGTTAGCAGAAATGGAAGAAGAGTAATTGGTTATGTGCCTAAAGAAAAACCTATTTTAAAACAAAAGGCAAAACCAAAATCTATTTACTCTCATTTCTCTTATGCACATACATAAATTGATTATTCTGCACAACGACCCAACTTAGCTAAGAACTTTGGGAGAAGTAACCAGAAATGACCCAAAAATATGTGGGTACATAAGGACAAGATAATATATGTTGCAGACCTCCTTAGTATCCCAGTTAAAACACTAATCATGGTACCTAGACTCTGGTTGCTCACGACACATGACGGGAAGAAGGCATATGTTCCAAGAGCTGGAACTTAAGTCTGGTGGCTTTGTGGGTTTGTAGGTAATCAGAAATGGGAGATTATAGGCTCCGGAACAGTTGGTAATAATTCTCTCCCTTCTATTACTAATGTTTTATTATTTGATGGATTAATGCATAATTTATTGTTCATAGGTCAATTAACTGACAATGGTTATGACATAATCTTTAATCAAAAGTCTTGTAAAGTTGTTAGCCAGATAGATGGCTCCATTCTTTTCAATGGCAATAGGAAAAATAACATTTACAAAATTAAACTTTATGTTCTTAAAAATCAAAATGTTAAATTTCTCATGTCTGTTAATGAAGAGCAATGGATCTGGCATAGACGATTAGGACATGTTAGCATGAGAAGAATTTCTCAGCTAAATAAGCTTAAGTTAGTCAGAGGCCTTCCAAATATGAAGTTCTCTTAAAATGCTCTTTGTGAAGCATGTCAAAAAATCAAGTTTTCAAAAACTTCTTTCAAAGCAAAGAGTGTCATTTCTACCTCTAGGCCTTTGGAACTCTTGCATGTTGACCTTTTCGGTCCAGTGAAAATTGCTTTTGTCAATGGCAAGAAATATGGTTTAGTCATTGTTGACGACTACAAGTGCAAAATGAGAAAGATTTTAAAATTGTTAAAGTCAGAAGTGATCATGGTAGTAAATTTGAAAATAAAAATTTTGAATTTTTTTGATGAAAATGGCATTTCCCATGATTTCTCTTGTCCTAGAACTCCATAACAAAATGGAGTTGTAGAGAATAAGAATAGGACTTTGCAATAAATGGACAAAACCATGATCAATGAGAAAAACATGGCCAGGCACTTTTGGGTGGAGGCAGTTAACACAATGTGTTACATTCAGAACATGATCTCTATAAGACCTTTTCTGGGTAAGACTCCTTATGAACTATGGAAAAATAGAAAACCTAACATTTCTTATTTCCATCCTTTTGGCTGTAACTATTTTATTCTGAACACTAAAGACAATCTGAATAAGTTTGATTCTAAGGCACAAAAGTGTATAATGTTAGGATACTCTGAACGCTCTAAAGGCTATAGAGTATATAACACTGAAACAATAAATATTGAGGAATAAATTCATGTTAGATTAGATGATAAGCTTGAATCTGAAAATTACAAGCTAGTTGAGAAGTTTGTAGATCTGGAGATTACCTATTTAGGCTTTAAAGGTAAAGAATCAGAAGCTAAAGAATCATATGCAAAAGACCCTAGAACTGTTCAACCAGAAGTTGTTGAAGCTCAGACACCTCTGAGGAAGCACAAACAAATATCTTCACATTCTAAAGAATTGATTATAGGAGATAAAATGGACCCAATCATAACCAGATCCTCTTTCAAATCCTCTAAAGAGATGCTTCTGGGTTTGGTGTCCCTCATAGAACATGCACCTGTTGACGAAACACTTCTAAACACTAAGTGGATTTTGGAAATGCAAGAAGAATTAAACCAATTCTCCATAAATGATGTGTGGAATATTTTGCCTATACCCAAAGGAATTCATGTCATTGGGACAAAATGGGTTTTTAGAAATAAGTTGAATGAGAAAGGAGAAGTTGTAAGGAACAAGGCCAGACTGGTGGCACAAGGTTATAGTCAGCAAGAGGGAATTGACTATACTAAGACCTTTGGACCAGCTACCAGGTTAGAGTCTATTTGTCTCTTAATTTCATTTATTGTTATCATAATATCATCTTATATCAGATGGACGTTAAGAGTGAATTTTTGAATGGTTATATAACTGAAGAAGTGTATGTACACCAACCTCCTGGTTTTAAAAATCACAAAAATCCAGATTTTTGTTTCAAACTTAAGAAATCTTTGTGCGGTCTGAAACAAGCTCCTAGAGCATGGTATGAAAGACTAAGCATTTTTATTTTAGAAAATGATTTTCCCAAAGGAAATATTGATATTATGTTGTTCTATAAGACATTCAAAAATGATATACTAGTTGTTCAAATTTATGTGGATGATATTTTATTTAGTTATGCTAATGCTACCATGTGCAAGGAGTTTGCCAAGTCAATGCAGACAGAGTTTGAGATTAGTCTGATGGGAGAACTCAAGTTCTTTCTAGATATCCAGATGAACCAAAGTTCTGAAGAAGTTTGACATGTCAGATTGCAAGCCAGCTAAAACTCTAATGCATCCTACTTGTATTCTGGAGAAGGATGAGATAAGCAATAAGGTAGAGAAAAAGGTATACATAAGTATGATAGGTTCTATCTTATACTTAAATGCTTCTAGACCTGACATTTTATTCAGTGTCTGGTTATGTTCTCGCTTCCAATCAAATCCCAGAGAGTCCCACTTAACAATTGTTAAGAAGATTTTTAGGCATCTGAAAGGTATTACTAACCTTGGCTTGTGTTATAGAAAATAAAAAGAGTACAAGCTAGTAGGTTATTGTGATGCTGATTATGTTGGAGATAGACTAGAAAGAAAAAGCACTTCTGGAAGCTGGCAGTTTTTGGGAGATAACTTGATCTCATGGTCCAGCAAGAGACACTCAACAATTTCATTATCAATAATTGAAGTTGAGTATATTGAAGCATCTAGATGCATCACTCAGATCCTCTGGATGAAAAGCCAACTAGAAGACTTTCAGGTATATGAGAGTAATGTTCCTATTCTTTATGATAATACTTCAACTATATGTTTATCTTAGAATCCCATTTTACATTCTAGAGCTAAGAATATTGAGATTAAACATCATTTTATACGAAACTATGTTCAGAAGGGAATTTAAATTTTAAAATTTATTGATACTGACCATCAATGGGTTGATATCTTCACAAAACCCCATGTTGAGGATAGATTTGTTTTCATTCTAAATAATTTGAAAATGGACGTATGTCCAGAATGAAAAAGATGTATATCTCAGAATGTCTAAATTTTCATAATGATTCAATGAGACTCTAAGATTTCTGGTTTGTTAACAGTGAGTATTCTGAAGTGAGAAGGTTTCTTATATCATAAGTATCCAGTCGGAACCTTTCCGAAAAAAGTTATGCCTTCTGGATTCTGAGGAGTTTGCTATATTAACCAGTTGTCAATCAAAAGTAAGTTTACGGTTCAGATTAAAGACATGTGTCTTATACTGAACCACTCTAACGGGTGAGTGACGCATTGGGAGAAGATATTTATTGGAAATAGGTTAAATATCTCTACGCCTTCCCTTGGTCGGATATTTTTCCCTATTCAAGATTTTGTCATCATTGCAAAACATATTTATAAACCCATTTCACTCACTATTCACACATTATGCTACTTTCTATCACACATTTTCTCTCTTTCAAACCTAAGTTTCTCTGCAACCCAAAACCCTTAACACCCTACTTGAACCTAAACTATGTATTAATGAATTAGTGATACAATTTGAGACTAAAGCAAATGATCATCTACGCCCTCTAATGCAAGATTTCATAAATTGTGTCAACCTTGCTGAGAGTGATGTTATATGGACTTACTTCAGAAGATGGGTCAATTCTCGTTCTTGGAAGTTGAGGGAAATGTGTTTTGAAGTTGCTCAAAAGAAATTCCATGAAATTTTTTATGGTATCATGGAGCCTCTTCTGGAGTTGTTCAAACCAAAACTTCTTACTGCACCAAAAGTTGATTTGACCCTGGTTCCTTCTGAAAGAGAGGCTTAGACTGAACAAAATATTCAGCTTGAATTTATTTCTCCTCCTGAACATCAAATATTTTCTCAATCTGAGATTGGAACTACTTTTGGAACTGATAAGCCTTCTGAATTATGACTTTATGCTTCTGTCAGAATTTCTCAAGAATACATTGACGGTTTGTCTTTGTGGTTATAATCAAATTTGGTTATATTGGATTAAGTCCTTGTGATAAGGCGAAATCACCTTGGAGGGTGGACTGGAGGTAGTTTCGTTAACAACAAACTAGGATAAAAATGTTAGTGTTTATTATTCTTATTCTAAGTTTTCTCCTTATTGTTTTAGGTAGCAAAAGATTTGCATTCTAGAAACTCAATTCAAACCCCCTTTTTCTTGTGTTTTCGTAACCTTCAGAGACATCCTGGGGAAAGATCCATAAACTCCTCATGCCCCATAACTCCTCCCAAACATTTGACACTAAAAAATGATCGAGCCTACTCATAGCCACTCATTAAGCTAAAACCAAGTAAAACTCATACCAAGAAGTTAAAGATCATTCAAATCCATCTCTTGAATAAAAGAAATAAACTACAAAGATTCAATCGACAACCTAGTTTGATACACAATTGACACATTTCAAGCGTCTATCTTGGAATCTTTGGAAAAAAGAAGGAACGTAACCTTCTATTAGCAACAACAAAGAAAAACACAACGACTAAAATTTATGCACAAGTACAAAACAAGAGATGAAATGTAAACAAGAATATATATGTCAAACACAAGTAATCATTCAAGCATGCCATTATCTAATGTTTATCCCCAAAATAGAGTTTATCTACCTTGATGCATTCTTGAGCTATATGTGACTCAAACCATTATTCATGGTTAATGATATCTTACCAATATTCCAACATCACATGTCATGACACCACATACACTAAACATCCTCCAATTTAGCAAATGCGGCGGCACTTGACTTCACATGGAGTCTTAGTGTTATAAGTTGACTGCCTTTCTCAAGAAAAGAACAAACCAAGATCTTTGTCTTTCCAAGTACACATTAGTAATCCCTGTTAGGATTCTGGAGATAGATAAACCTCGTGCCCATATACACCATAAAGGACTTGCATATTCCTCAATACAAAATTATATGCGTTCTTAGATCATGGAAAATTTAACACTAAGTTCTAGTTCAATCCTCAATAATTTAGCATATCAATATTTCCACTTATAACATATGTTAGTCATCTAGGTTAAGTTTCAATTAACCTTAAAATATTATATCTACCTTTAGTCAAAATCATTCCCCGCCTAGTAAGTTATGTTCATATAGTGAATAGTTAATGGAAGACATTCAAGAAAAAAGAGGTTGACCAAGGATTGATTGGAAACTAAGTCTTTCCTTAGTTAGAGCCCAACCAATACCACGATTCAAAGTGTTCTCTTTGTTGCTATTATTGGGGATCTTATACTTAATATTTGACGATATTTTTGTTTCTCGTCTCAAAATGGAATATATCGTCTTCTTAGTCTAACAATCGCAATCATCAAATATAATTTAAATAGTTAGACAAATCAGGAAAATAGTATGTAAAAAAACTAACCAATACAATATAAATAAGTATAGATCAATCTTATACTAAACAATTAAGGCTCGCGCAGTCTCGTTTAGAAGTTCTTAAGAGTCGTTAACATGGAATTAGCTCTCCATACTTATTTACCTGTATTAGGGTTTAGGTCACCACTTCACATATATACTAAGTTATTTTACGCTAATCATCCTAACATGTACAAAATATTTACCCAATCTTTTGTTGTACTTATTGAACCAAAGTTTGTTTAAGGAACAATGTTATTTTATTTAATTTTGAAGATAACACAATGTAAGGAATAACTTTATAGTCTAACATTTTTATATGTGTAGAAATCTTTTAAAATAGATTCAATATAATCTATTCTCTATAAAAAGTAAATATTTTTTACAAAATAATTCTCACGTCTAAAGAGGGATCTAGGATATATTATGTTACAAAATGATCACCAAGCATCTTGGTAGTGCATTTTTAAAGCATCCTTCAAGCGTGTGTCATATAGACTTCCCTCAGACATCTACTGATATATGTTGTCAATGTTATCATTTAGTCATTAGTACACATGTAATCATCAATTCCCTATGGTCAACTCAAAATTTAAAGTCAACAATTCGACCCTCTGTAATATGATCAATTTGTCATCCTATATTAAGTTAGCCCATCTAGTAATCATTACTGTAATTTATTATCTAGAGAATGATTTTATGTTTTCCCTCTCAACATTAATATTAGGCAATTAAGCTATAATACAAAAAGGAACAAAAGTGCAACTTCAGGCGCGACCAGACCTTTTATGAGTTCAAAGGACATAAAATAGCATGTTGCAATAGTACCAAGATCATAACAATTTTTTTTATCAAAGATCAAGATCAAAATCAAAAAATAACAACCTAAAAGGAAGCTATATAAAGAATCAACTTATCACTATTTTATTCAAAATATTGTACCACCCTAAACAACTCTTTGAACATTTGAACAAACATTTAAGAATCAACTTTTAAAAAAAATGATTTTCGAAAAAAGAATATATAGAGAAAAAAAGTTCTATTAGAATAAAGAAGTAAGTAAACAAGTGATTTGATTGTATACTCTTTATTTTAAAGGATTAAACATTTTTGTTTGTGCTTAAATTTGTTTACATCCTCTAAATGAGTGATATTTGTAAATATACTATCAATTATTTGTTCATTTGAGTGTATCTTTTAAAAGGGCTAAATGTTAGACAAATTTTTTGAGAAGACAAAGAGATCTAGTTGGGATTAGTCTTTATGTTTGAAAAATTAAGATATAGATAAGTAGGACTAGAAAATATCTTAATGTTATTGTAATTAGTTGAATTATTATGTAAATCTCTAAATGTGAGGGGATTGAACATAAGTCTGAGTTTGTTTCAATTTATCCTCCCTATGTCTTTAACTTTCAGCATTCATGTTTGACTTAGAGTTTCATTTGAAACAAATCAAAAACTTTTAAAATTTCAAGACAACTCAAACTCTTATTTCTTATATTTACTTCACTTTCGATACAAAGTTTTGTTGAAAATCTTAAGAGTTTGCATCGAGAATAAGAGATTTTTTTAACAACCTTTATCAACTAACAACCCCTATCAACTAACTACCTAAGAATAACTATTGCCTCCAAAATATCTATAATTCCCTTCCACTTCAAAATAATTACACTATCATTAGCCTCTTTTAGTAATTACATTATCCACTCTTTAAACACTCACATTCCTTACATACCAATGATGTGGAAATCAAACATTACTTCTCCAAAAATAAACTCACATTAACCCATTTTCTCTCTCTTTCATTAAGTGCATTTGACCATCAAAGTTGTTTTCCCTCCACATGACCAAAAATGGAAAATGCCTCTTCTCTGAACTGAAAACCCCAGTAGACAGTGACTCAAGCGATTTCCCCTCTCATCTGAACCAAAATCATTGAAGAAATGATTGAATCATTTTACCTTGTCTCTGTATAAAAAAATAGAAGAAGACGATGACACCGTCATTGATATAGTACAAGCTTTATCATGTAAGTCAAGTTATTGTCATACCCCGAAAGTTTACCTTAATTTTTTCACTCGCATCAGCATAGTATAATTGATTCATGTCGTCGCGCATTTCATCAATTAAAAGTATTTATCAGGGTTTAGATGAAAATCCAGAAGTTCTGGCATTTTGTTTAGTCTTGATGACATTAATTCAGCCATATGTTGATTTCAGAGGTTCAGAGGATGACAATCAAGAGTATTATTGTCATCTGAATCTTTGTAGGTCTTGATTGTGTTTAGGAATCAGAAGCAAATGATCCAAAAGCGATTCATTTGCATATGATTGTTTATCCACGATTATTCAATCAGCAAGTAAGTTCATTTACAAGACGTCTACATTTTCTAGTCATCACAACATGCATTTTATTTCGCATAACGCTTAAAATGTCGCTCAGAATATTTTTTTCAGATCTACACGAAGATCAGTTGAATCAACTTTCAACTATACTTCGAATTAGCAGGTAAAAAACATCAAAGTTGAGCTTCCAGACTATAATTTTATTAATCTGTGTTCCGCGTAGTTTAATCGCCGTATTTGTTTTATTTTTTGACTATTTTTTCAGTCGCATTTTAATCAGTTTGAGCCTTTTAACCGGTCTATTTTTATTTCATAGTTTGATCGAAACCTGTATGTTTCCGACAATTTTATCCGGGCTAATTATTTTGGTGCGTTCAGTTAATTTTCTTCCGAGCATTTTTTCGCTCGATTTTTATTCATGTTTTTATCCGATTATTTTAGTTTTTTTAACCAAAATAATCGTTGAAATTAAATAGATTTTTCCACGTTTTTATTTCGATTTTATTTTCCATTTTCAATTTTATTTTAAATTGTTAACAATTTTAGTTTTTTAGTTTTTTAAAATTAAGAGAAAAATCATAAAATGTCTCTCTCATATCCAATCTCATTGTGACACTTGTCTTCATTTTATTTGCAAAAAAATGAATCAATTTGGACCATAGAAAATTTACATGTGGCATGGCTTGAGATATTTTTTATTTTTCTCTTTTATATCTTCCCTCCCACGTTTCATCTCTCTCTCTCTCTCTCTCTCTCTCACACACACACACACACACACACACACACTCTCAAACACACACATACACATTCTCTCTCTCTCTCTCTCGCACACACACACACACACACACACTCTCTCTCTCTCACATACACACACTCTCTTTCTATCTCTCTCACACACACACACTATCTCTCTCTCACACACACACTCTCAAACACACACACACACACACTCACACACACACTCTCACACACAGACTCTCCCACACACACACTCTCACACACACACACACTCTCGCTCACACACACACACACACTTACACTCTCTCTCTCTCTCTCTCTCTCTCTCTCTCTCTCTCTCACACACACACACACACACACACACATACACATACACTCACACACACATATACACACCTCACACACACACACTCACACACACACACTCACACACACACACTCACACACACACACACACGCACACGCACACATACACACACACATAGATTTTTTGCTCTTCTTCACTTCTTCATTCTCACAACACCATGATATAACTCAACACGCATAGAATTCCCTCAATTCTCAGAACCCTATCTCACTTTTATTAGAAACTCACTCATTTTCTTTGAGACACAAAAAGGAAACCATGGAGTAAAAAACAGATTTTCATAGTATTACTCTTCATTTCCATTATAAAATCCTCTACTCTCCCTTTCTTTTCACTCTCCAATAAATCGTCCACTCTTCACCATACACTACCATTCTCGCACCACAACCTCCCTCTGTCCATCATAACAACTGTGACAAATCAATCATCTTTCACGACCACCAAGGCAAACCATTTAAATTCTCCATCTTGACCCTTACTCCGAAACAACCCACCAATGTGAAAGTCGACTCTCCAATCCTCATTCTTCAACTCGAAACCCTTCTCTCCGTCAACCATTAACTCCGACCGATGTTGAAATCTCAACACCGCCACCGCACCAACAACACAAAACCGCCATAAAACTCATTTTCATTGGAAAATAACAACCCACACCGCATATCCTTCATCACCCTTCATCATCAACCTCAACCTAATAGTTCTATAAACCACACACAAGTCGTCTACACCATAATCGCGCGAACCTCCGC
The DNA here is from genome assembly GCF_024323335.1 of Lathyrus oleraceus. Classification (NCBI taxonomy): domain Eukaryota; kingdom Viridiplantae; phylum Streptophyta; class Magnoliopsida; order Fabales; family Fabaceae; genus Lathyrus; species Lathyrus oleraceus. The sequence goes on along the minus strand of NC_066583.1, from coordinate 234,445,978 downwards.
ACCGCAACCGAACACAACAACTCACAAACTTCATAACCGCCAAAATGTCATCATCGTGATCTTGTTTGAGGATATGTGAGGGAGAAAGTAGTTTGCATTTTGTTTGTTTTTTAATATTGTTGTTGGGTTTTATAGAGTGCGGGAGCAAAATCTTTGAAAACAAAATCCGGTGTTGGCTGAGTGAGGGAGAAAGATTTCTTTTCTTCTGAAAATTTGTTGTTGTTGTTTCTCTTTGAAACAGAGAAAGAGACGATGAGTAAGGGGTTTTCTTTGCGTTTTTTATTTTATTGACTTTCCCCCCGCCACGTCTTAGGCAGGGGGTGGTAGAATTTTTTTTAAAATCTCCCAACCAGTATCAGCCACATCACAACCGCCACACTCTTTCCTTGTGTTTATTATTATTATTATCATTATTTTACTAAACATCATTATTATTATTATTTATTATGCTTATAATTACTAACTAGTATTATTATTAATTTTTTTACTAATTACTAACTATAATTATTATTATTAATTTTTCTACTAATTACTAACTATTATTATATTTATTTTTTTACTAATTACTAACTATCATTATTTGATTATTACTATTATTATTATTATTATTATTATTATTATTATTATTATTATTATTATTGTTAGTACTCTTATTGATTATTATTATCATTAATTATTAATTATTATTGTTAATTATTATTATTTATTGTTAGTTATCTATTATAATCATAACTATTATTATTATTACTATAGTAGTTATTATTGTTAACTATTTTTATTATTGTTAATTATTATTTTTATTGTTAATTATTATTGCTAACTATTATTTATTGTTTATTATTGTTGTTATATATTTGTCATACGGTGAACTGGACTTTTTTGTGGTTTTAATCGCAATGTCGCGGTTAGCAAGAGTCGCCACCGACTTTTCTTTTATCCAATAAGGAAAGGTGGAAAAGAACAGGAAAAACCTTAATTTAGATTTTGGGTTCGGGAGGTACATTATACAAAGGGAAGGTGTTAGCACCCTTTGTATCCATGGTTATCCATGGGCTCTTAATTGCTCGATCACTTATATTATTTTTGTCTAAAAAAAAAAAAAAAGTGTTTGTGAATTGTTTAGAAAAATTGTTTTGAAAAGAGAATTTAACTTTGTAATGATTCTTGTATGAATGTATACAAAGTGATTATCTCGTTTAGTTTTGAAAATTGTTTAGAAAAATATAACTCGGTAATGATTCTAGTATGAATGTATACCAAGTGGTGATTTTTTGAAGGTATTTTGAAAGGTGTGAGGTGTGAAAAAATGTTTTAGGTTGTGAGCCAGCAATTAAGAGTTATACCGACCCAAGGTCTTTATGAGTATTTCCTATCCTTATGAGGGTAAAACTGTCCTTATTATTGAGAAATAAGTAGTTTTATCCTTTGGATGTAAAAGGGTCATCGTAGGGTCATCGATTGGTCATTGAAGGCAACAGTTACGAGGATACCTTAGCATTCGAAGGGACTATCATCTTTTAACCGTAGGCAACATCGGAGGGTCATCGAGGGACAAAGTTGTATATTCGAAGGCAACATCCGAGGGACTATAATTTATTTTATGATGATTTAACCGAAGGGTCTTTGCTAAGGGTATCCCCACGTTCGCGGGACATGACCGTAATATCGTAATCGTAAGGCAACAAAGAGAGGTCCAAGATCACTTATTCAAAGGCAAAGTTTTACAATTAATTATATAATTAGGATGAAACTCCACATTAAAATTATTAAAAATAATATATTAAAAAATTAATACATTAGAAATTAATACATTAAAAATTAATTTAGGGTGAAACTCCACAAGGGTATCCCACAAATAAAGTGGAATACCTAGCCAATAACCTTTTCCTGGGATATGTGAACCTTTACGAAACTCAAAAAAAAGAAACATGTCAGAACACCAAATCAGGGTGCAATCGAAGATTACACCGGAGAAATATCACAACAATAAATAGGATAGGATGAATAATGCATGGCTATGATAAAACATAAAAAAAAAAAAATAATAGAAAAGTCAGCTACTGTCTCGTTCGCCTCTGCCTCGCCTAGCGAAGGCCAGGCGAATACTCGCCCCAGGCTCGCCTAGCGAGGTGCTATCGAGCGACCACGGATTTTGAATTTGAAAACAGCCCCACGTTAGGAACTTTGAATTTTATGGCATTTTATCACAGGAATAACATGATCAAACATTCAGGGTATTCAGGCATATTTAAATTCCCATACGAAAGCAAATTATATATCAACATTTAATCATGATGCATTATATATGTAGATATGGCCAATTGAAAGTATAAACAATAGAGATACGCAAACCTGTTTGCCAATTCAAGGTTGAAGGGATTGACCACTTGTAGTATCGGAATAAGTTAGGCAGCGGGAATTGGACGGCGATGGCTTCGGTGCAGAGGGGCTGCCTTCAGGGTTTCTTTACTCTGAATTCTCCGGGTAGGCAGGGTTCCTATGCCAAAACTTCTATTCGTTCTTCTCTGTTCTCCTCCTCTTTTTTTTCCCAGTGAATCTCCCAGTGTAACTCCAAGTCTCACTCCCCTACTGAAACTTCAGTATTTATAGACTAATTTCGTGGGTAATGGACTTGGAATGAGGGAGACCCAAGTCCAAAATAATTTGTTATATTTTATTTATTTATTTATTTTAATTATTTAATTAATTAATTAATTAATTAATTTTTTTTTTCTTTTTTTTTCGTTTTTTTTTTTCGTTTTTTTTTTTTTTTTTTTTTTTTTTTTTTTTTTTTAGAAAAAATGATGGGTAATTTTTGGGGTATGACAGCTGCCCCTGTTCAATATTCTTGAACCGAGAGAGTTAGGATGGCGTGTATGCCATTCGTGGTCTGGAGGTGGAAGATTATTGAACACTAGAATGCCCCAAAAATTTGCACTTGAGAATCGACAGTTGGTCTTAATGGAGATGGGCTTAAAGATGCCATCTGGGAGGTTTGATGACGAAAGCTTCAGATCGCGCCGTATATTAGGCCAATTTGAAGACATGGGTGCCACACTGGGTCGTACGTTAGACCGTATAATGAGTCATCCATTAGGCTGCCGACTTCGCTGGGGAGTCGGAGTGTGTCATATGCTGTTGGGGATAAAGGATCAGAATGGACCATACGCTAGATCGTATCTGAGTTGCAGAATGAGCCGTACGTTAAGCTGAATCTGATGACGAAAGGGGTAGTCGTACGTTAGACTACACTTCAGAAATGTACCGTATGTTAGGTAGCATCTGAGGGGATGGACATCCGAACGGGTCGTACGTTAGACCGTCGCAGAATGAGTCGTCTGTTAGGCCGCATCTGATGATGAAAGCGGTAGTCGTACGCCAGACTACACTTCAGAAATGTACCGTACGTTAGGTAGCATCTGAGGGTTGTAAGATCCAAACGGGTCGTACGTTAGACCGCGTTGGGGTTGTTGAAGTTCAGAATGGATCGTACGTTAGATCGTATCCGAGTTGTAGAATGAGTCGTCCGTTAGGCTGCATCTGAAAAAGAAAGTAGTCGTACGCTAGACTACACCCCTGAATGTACCGTACGCTAGGCAGCATCTGAGGATTTGAAGGTCCAAATGGGTCGTACGTTAGACCGCATTGGAGTTGCTGAAGAAGTCATATGTTGGGCTGAATCAGAATGAACCGTACGTTAGGCTGTATCTGATAACCTGTATATGTTGTACTTGCAATAAATGTCTGGGATGGGCTTAGAGATGCCATCGTTAGGAGGATATCAAAGTGTTGTCAGAATGAATGTTCCCATGAACTGTATTTGAAATATGTATCTGAATCTTGAATGTGATTGATAAAGGTGTCTGTCTGAATGAACCTTCTACTTTGACTATATCAGGAGGATAATTAACCTGCAAAGAAAAAGTTAGCTTCATGCTATGTCATGATGCATGAGATGTTTCGTGTTATGCTAAAATAAATGTGAATGTTGTATGCATGCGTATGCTGTGAAAGGATGTAATGAATGAGTTATGCGTATGAGAAGTTCTGCTTGGGGACTCTACTGGGGAAAATAAATCCCCATCTACTGATTTGAGACATTTGTGTCGATGACCCTTTCTCGGCTGGGGATGCTTGATTTCTGTCTGATGGTGGAAATATTCAACAGAGCCTGGCTGGGGATGGATGAGATGATCAATCTGTCTGGTGACGCCGACCTTGTTGGGGAGTAACTGGCTGTGCCTGGGATACTGCCATTTTCTGAGGAATAACAGACTTGCTGGGGAATAGAATTGGTAGCGGATTCATTGGAAGCATGGTTAGACCTTCTCCTCGATCCTGAAGTCGGGTAGTAATTGCTATTGCTATTCTACGCATATATTTTGGTAAACATTTATCATATTCAAATGCACATATTAATTCAAATTAAATCAATGGACATTTACGCAACCAAAACAGAAAAGTAAAAACAAAAGCATCTTTTTTTTGAAAGAGGGTTGTATTGATTTTGAAAAGAGGCCTATAAACAGGCAATTTGTGTACAAGGAGACAGAAATCCTAGTAAGAGGAAATTGTCGAAAACAAAGAGAAAGCTATGTGGAAGAAGTCCTATTGATTTTAAGTCTACTACTGTCATTATGTCTTCGAGCATCTCATCCTTTGCTGTCGGATAGAAGTGATTGGCTTGGTCAGTCCCTCGAACTTGGATGAAAGTTGACTGAGAACGGGACATAGTCATACGCTTTAATCCCTAATTTTTGCCTGGACCGCCTTTTCAGGTTTTCAGTCCACCAGGATACCCTTTTTTGCCCAAGCCGCCTTTTCAGGTTTTCGACTTGCCGGGTGTACATTTTTTTTTATATATCCCTAATTTTTGCCCGAACCCTTTGGTTCGCCGGGATGCCCTTACTTTTGCCTAGATACGTCGATCTAGCGGGTCTCTTTTATGCGTAGTATTTTTTAACTATGTCCGCGTTCACGGGATGTGGGAAGTCTTCACCATCCATAGTAGCGAGTATCATGGCTCCACCAGAGAATACCTTCTTAACCACAAATGGCCCTTCGTATGTGGGAGTCCATTTGCCTCTGGGATCACCTTGTGGTAGAATGATACGCTTGATCACCAAGTCGCCAAGTTGGTACACCTGTCTCTTAACTCTTTTGTTAAATGCCTGGGTCATGCATTTCTGATATATCTGCCCATGACAAACAGCCGCAAGTCTCTTCTCATCAATCAGATTTATCTGATCGAGTCGAGTCTGAATCCATTCATCTTCATCTAAGCCCGCCTCTTTCATGATTCTTAGAGAGGGAATCTGAACTTCCACTAGTAAGATGGCTTCCATTCCATAGACTAAAGAGAACGGAGTTGCCCCTGTCGTAGTGCGCACTGAAGTGCGATAACCGTAAAGAGTAAAGGGTAACATCTCATGCCAGTCTTTGTATGTTACTGTCATTTCTCGCATGACCTTCTTGATATTGTTAGCAGTCCCCACGGCGCCGTTCATCTTTGGCCGGTACGGAGAAGAGTTATGGTGTTTTATTTTGAACTGCGTGCAGAGTTCAGTAATCATCTTGTTGTTCAAATTAGTACCATTGTCAGTGATAACTCTTTCAGGAGACAGCAGGTTTCTCAAATAGGTATTTGATAGAATCCATCTTAGAAGTCAATAAGGTGGTATGATTCAACATATACTGTCTTAGTCGGCGAGCAGCCCAGGCCAAAGCACAGCAAGCTTTCTCGGGCTGTGAGTATCTTGTTTCACAGTCGGTACCTTTTGCTAAGGCAGTATATGGCATGCTCTTTTCGACCAGACTCGTCATGTTGCCCCAACACACCTCATTGAATTTTCTAACACGGTCAAATACGTAATTAAAGGTCTTCCTTCAACTGGTGGCATCGGAACTGGAGGTTCTTGGCGATATTTCCTGATTTTGTCATAAGCTTCTTGGCATTCATCATTCCATACCATCTCTTGATTTTGTCTCAGTAATTTGAAGATGGGTTTGCAGGTAGCAGTCAAGTGTGGAATGAATCGGGCAATGTAATTCGAGTGCCCCAAGAAACCTCTGACTTCTTTCTTGTTTATTTCAGTACCCAGATTTACAATTTCAATTGATTCCTCATGCGGCTGTATAGTCTTTTCTTCTTGCAGTAGTCGGGCAAGTTCTCCAGGGACTTCACAATCTTCCTCGCTTTCATCCTCGGCTTGGTAGATCGGATTTTCAAAGTCATAATGAACAGTAGCAGAGTCATTACCAACAGGATCCAGAGTGGATATGGATCGGCAAATTGTTACGTGAGTGTGTGCAAGAAACATAGCTTGTTTGAAAAATGACAGGAAAGATAAAGAGCGCAATATTTGAATGCAAAAAGTCCATTGATCTATTGAATATGAATATGCTTATGAAAATGACAAACCCCTAACAAATTAGCCATTGTGCCTCGGGCATAGACACAATGCTTTAAGAAGTTTGATTGTAAAAGAAAATTAAAATTTGCAATTCTAGAATAAACAATAACAATTACTCCTGACTAAAGGAAATCGGGATAATGTCTTCAGTCTTCCAATTGTTGAGTCCGTCACCAATTGTTGGGAAAATCCAGCTATCCAAGTCGCAATCACTATCAGCATCTTCCATGCATTAATCTGATTTTTGACTATCTTTCCAGAGTTAAACCCCAGGCCAGCTTTATCAGACTTGTACGGTACATTGATCAGTTGACCCCAACCAGCACGATCACCATTTTCAATCGCGGCTTGAGCATCTTTCAGAGAGATCATGACAGGGGGAGCACGAACAACCTTGGGCACAAGGGGAGTTGGCTTAAGGACAGGACTGGGTGGAGGAACCACTTCAAATGACTGAGAAGGAGTCTCAAAGAATTCACCATCCATCTCGACGTATTTGAAGGCTTGCACACTACTGACAATATACTCTTCTTCTCCACATACAGTGACAACCATGCCTGCTATTGGATACTTCAGCTTTTGATGAAGTGACGAAGCTACCGCACCTGCCCCATGGATCCAAGGGCGCCCCAACAAGCAGGAGTAGGCGGGACGAATGTCCATCACGTGAAAGGTAGTGTTGAAGACTTGAGGTCCTATCTTGATAGGGAGAACCACTTCACTATAGACAACACTCTTCGCACCATCGTAAGCACGCACCACAACATCACTAGGTTTCAGTTCAATGCCTTTGTAGTCAAATTTATCGAGTACAGCTTTCGGGAGCACATTCAAGGAAGAGCCGTTGTCGATCAACACGTGAGCCAGGGTGATCCCCTCACACTCGATGGAGATATGCAGAGCTTTATTGTGATTCTTTCCTGCTGGCGTCAGGTCAGCATCGGAAAAGCCTAGGCCATTGTCAACAGTCAAATTAGCAACATAATGTTCGAATTGATCGACGGATGTTTCTTGAGGCACATGAGCGGTCTTCAAGAATTTCATCAATGCATTGGCATGGGATTCAGAGGATAATAACAAGGACAACATTGAGATTTTAGACGGAGTATGCCCCAATTGTTCCACTACATCAAAATCGCTCTTACGGATGATTTTCAGCATCTCTTCCATTTCCTGTTTGGCAACATCTTCAGAAGTAACTTCGACCGATGTCTCTGACTGAGGAGGATTGACTGGTCTTTTTCCTCGAATTTCGGGAGCGGGAGGTGAGATTTCTGGGGAGTAGATCCTTCCACTTCGAGTAACTTTACTAGTCCCCACAATATCATTAGGATTAGCAGAACTACCAACTGCTTTATGCCATGGATGTAAACGTCGCCTCCATAGTTCCACGGAATAGCTTTGCTGGAGGAATATGGCACGGGGCCAGGTGCGGTAATAATCAGGGGAGCCACTTTGGGCTCAGCGGTAATCTTCACAGGCACTCTAGTAGCGGTAATCTTCACTGGAGCTTTGGACCTAGCAATCACAGATACCTCTTCAATAGAGTTGTCCACCTTAGGAACCCTTTCAAATAGAATTGTACGATCATCCATCAGCCGTTGAATGCCGTTCTTCAACTTCAAACAATCATTGGGTCGGAGTACACAGAGATCGCAATCTTCAGCACAACCTGGAAATAAACCAGCTTGCAATAAATTCTTCTTAACGATCAGGAGAGGAGATGCTAAATCAGCAACGTCAGTAACGTGAGAATTGTCGTCCACAACATTAACATTCTGGTCATGATTAGGCATAGGTGCTGTGATGACATTGGGGGTCGCCGGAGGATCAAATTCAATTTCTCCAGCGTCGATCATATCCTGAATCTTGTTCTTCAACAACCAGCAATCATTCGTATCATGCCCGGGGCTATCGGAGTGATAGGCACACCTGGCGTTGGGATTATAACGAGGAGAAGTAGTGTTGGGATTTGCAGGAGGGCCTCTGAGGGTAATCAAATTGGCCTTTAACATACTCTGCAGTGCTTGGGTTAAAGTCATATTGATCTTGGTAAACTGTCTTCTCGACCTGTCTTGTCTGTGTTGGAAGTTCTGAGATGGCGGTGCGGCAATTGTAACTGCCCCAACAGTATGGTCACGATTCTTCTTGTTATGCTTCCTCTCACTGTACACAGCATTTGATTCATTCTTTCCCTGATAGGACTTTTTGGTGCTTGCAGAAGTAGCTGCCTGTATCTTTCCACTTCGAATGCCGCTTTCAACCCGTTCACCTGTCAAGATAAGTTCAGTGAAACCTGACGAGGAACTTCCCAGTAGATGGTTGTAGAATGGGCCAGTCAGTGTACCCATGAACATGTCCACTAACTCTCGATCAGTCATAGGGGGTTTGACTCTGCCAGCCAAATCTCTCCACTTTTGAGCATATTCTTTGAAACTTTCTTTAGAGCCCATAGTCATATTTTGTAGCTGTAGCCGAGTAGGCGCTAACTCAGAATTATACTGGTAGTGCTTGTAGAAAGCTGTTGCTAAATCAGTCCATGTGCGGATGTTAGAGCTCTCAAGCTGATAATACCACTCTAACTGTGTGCCAGACAGACTCTCTTGGAAGAAATGGATCCACAGTTTCTTATCAGTAGTGTGCGGCTGAATCTTTCTCACATAAGCCCTTAGATGCATCTGAGGACAAGAGGCACCATCATACTTAGTGAAAATGGGAACCTTGAATTTGCGGGGAATGACCACATCAGAGACCAGACCCAAGTTTTCGAAATCCAGACCGGGCACTTTCTGCCCCTCCATAGCTAGCATACGTTCTTCCAGCAACTTGTACTTATCATCCTTCGGAGAGTACTGTTCATGTTCATAATCTTCATCGTCGTCCTCAGAATTGACGAGATTAGGATTCTCATCTTCCGAATCATTCTCGGTCTCTTCTTCTGAATCCTTCGGAATTCTAATCTTGACTCCTGTAACCTGTCCCTTAAGCCTTCTCCCCGGGTTGATGTAACCCACAGATTTCTGGTCCTTCTTCTTCTCCATCAAAAGAGCTTTCAGTTCTTCCTGCCCCCTGGATAAGTTCAAGATTATCTTCTGGAGTTGAGCATTCTGAGCCTGGAGGTCTTTGACAATTTGTTCGAGAGCCATTGTTCAATCTGTTTGAATCTACTGGAATCTGTTTGATTGGAAAATCGTGAGAACACTGATCCTTTAGAATACCTGTTATGCGATGCAATGCAATGTATGAAATGTTTTCAAGGACTTTCGGGATTTAACTTTGCATAAACTAACAAAAAGAGCTTTTTTTTTTCTTTTCTCTTTTGTTTTTGCTTTTGTTTTTGTTTTTTTTTTAGCAGAGTTAAATCCCTAAATCCTTGAAATGGTTAGTACAATGCCATGATGTTATGATGTTATGATGTTATGTTGTTAGATAAATAACAAGCACAAGCAAGTCACACAACAATCATTCCTAGGTTTTAAGGCTTGCGTGAGTTCCATAGGTAAATACCCTCCCCACTGAAGTTTGGTTGGTTCAACCTGTCTTAGAATAGTAACCGGGTTCTAGAAGGATCTCAAATCATTGACCTTTCCTTAAGTCCACTTCAGTGCAACACCAAGTGGTTGACCGAAGCTTCCCTAAAGTCCAATCTCAAAGAGTGTAGTATCGAGTCTCAACCAACTCCAGTCGGAACCGAAGCCAGTTATCTCACTACTTTCTAATGGCCAGGATGAGTCAATTAGGGTTCTAAAGGTCTGGTTAATGCTTTTATGACACCACGCGAATGCCAAATATTTCCTCAACTAACATGAGGAACATCAGGACATCCAAAGTGCCACATTAACCGTAGCCATCATTTTGACCATTCCAGTATACGCCGGACAGTCGCGATGATCTCTTGCTACTTACCTAAGGTACACTAGATCCGGGTGTAGGATCTTTCACTCAAGCATAACATACCCAAGCAATCCCTTAAAAATAAATCAGACAAATTGAATAAGTGATCTTGTTTTTAAGGTAACCTCTCTTTTTAAATATTTAGGGTCCCCAGCAGAGTCGCCAGTTCTGTCATACGGTGAACTGGACTTTTTTGTGGTTTTAATCGCAATGTCGCGGTTAGCAAGAGTCGCCACCGACTTTTCTTTTATCCAATAAGGAAAGGTGGAAAAGAACAGGAAAACCTTAATTTAGATTTTGGGTTCGGGAGGTACATTATACAAAGGGAAGGTGTTAGCACCCTTTGTATCCATGGTTATCCATGGGCTCTTAATTGCTCGATCACTTATATTATTTTGTCTAAAAAAAAAAAATGTTTGTGAATTGTTTAGAAAAATTGTTTTGAAAGAGAATTTAACTTTGTAATGATTCTTGTATGAATGTATACAAAGTGATTATCTCGTTTAGTTTTGAAAATTGTTTAGAAAAATATAACTCGGTAATGATTCTAGTATGAATGTATACCAAGTGGTGATTTTCTGAAGGTATTTTGAAAGGTGTGAGGTGTGAAAAAATGTTTTAGGTTGTGAGCCAGCAATTAAGAGTTATACCGACCCAAGGTCTTTATGAGTATTTCCTATCCTTATGAGGGTAAAACTGTCCTTATTATTGAGAAATAAGTAGTTTTATCCTTTGGATGTAAAAGGGTCATCGTAGGGTCATCGATTGGTCATTGAAGGCAACAGTTACGAGGATACCTTAGCATTCGAAGGGACTATCATCTTTTAACCGTAGGCAACATCGGAGGGTCATCGAGGGACAAAGTTGTATATTCGAAGGCAACATCCGAGGGACTATAATTTATTTTATGATGATTTAACCGAAGGGTCTTTGCTAAGGGTATCCCCACGTTCGCGGGACATGACCGTAATATCGTAATCGTAAGGCAACAAAGAGAGGTCCAAGATCACTTATTCAAAGGCAAAGTTTTACAATTAATTATATAATTAGGATGAAACTCCACATTAAAATTATTAAAAATAATATATTAAAAAATTAATACATTAGAAATTAATACATTAAAATTAATTTAGGGTGAAACTCCACAAGGGTATCCCACAAATAAAGTGGAATACCTAGCCAATAACCTTTTCCTGGGATATGTGAACCTTTACGAAACTCAAAAAAAAGAAACATGTCAGAACACCAAATCAGGGTGCAATCGAAGATTACACCGGAGAAATATCACAACAATAAATAGGATAGGATGAATAATGCATGGCTATGATAAAACATAAAAAAAAAACAATAGAAAAGTCAGCTACTGTCTCGTTCGCCTCTGCCTCGCCTAGCGAAGGCCAGGCGAATACTCGCCCCAGGCTCGCCTAGCGAGGTGCTATCGAGCGGCCACGGATTTTGAATTTGAAAACAGCCCCACGTTAGGAACTTTGAATTTTATGGCATTTTATCACAGGAATAACATGATCAAACATTCAGGGTATTCAGGCATATTTAAATTCCCATACGAAAGCAAATTATATATCAACATTTAATCATGATGCATTATATATGTAGATATGGCCAATTGAAAGTATAAACAATAGAGATACGCAAACCTGTTTGCCAATTCAAGGTTGAAGGGATTGACCACTTGTAGTATCGGAATAAGTTAGGCAGCGGGAATTGGACGGCGATGGCTTCGGTGCAGATGGGCTGCCTTCAGGGTTTCTTTACTCTGAATTCTCCGGGTAGGCAGGGTTCCTATGCCAAAACTTCTATTCGTTCTTCTCTGTTCTCCTCCTCTTTTTTTTCCCAGTGTAACTCCAAGTCTCACTCCCCTACTGAAACTTCAGTATTTATAGACTAATTTCGTGGGTAATGGGCTTGGAATGAGGGAGACCCAAGTCCAAAATAATTTGTTATATTTTATTTATTTATTTATTTTAATTATTTATTATTTAATTAATTAATAATTATTAATTAATTAATTATTTTTTTTTTTCTTTTTTTTTTTTTTTTTTTTTTTTTTTTTTTTTTTTTTTTTTTTTTTTTTTTTTTTTTTTTTTTTTTTTTTTTTTTTTTTTTTTTTTTTTTTTTTTTTTTTTCGTTTTTTTTTCGTTTTTTTTTTTCGTTTTTTTTTTTTTTTTTTTTTTTTTTTTTTTTTTTAGAAAAAATGATGGGTAATTTTTGGGGTATGACAATATTATTTATTTAATTAATTGTTTATTTTAAAATTGTTATGAAAACAATTCGATCTAATTGTCCCGTCGGTTTTTCACAAATATCTTGCAATTTCTAAGTTAAAAATTCAATTTAACTTCAAAAATTATTTAAACGCATAAAGTCTTATTGACCGACCTCAAATAGGGCGATTTCTACATGAGTCACTTTACGATTTCTTAACATAGTGCTAAATTCTTTTAGTTTAATTTTTGTTTCTTTTTGTCACTTAAAATCGTTTTTCACAGATGTCTTGCAATTTCGGAGTTAAAAATATAATTTGACTTCAGAATTTGCTAAAGAGCATAGAGTTTTGTTGATCGGCCTCAGATAGGGTGATTCTCACATGAATCGCTTTACGATTACTTAACATAGCTCTAAATTTGTAGTTCAATTTCTGATTTTTTTTTACTTCGGGTCCCTTGTCTTTCTCTTGTGTCTTCTTACAACGAGATTCTTTTATTTACAATTGTCTTTCAAAGCTTGTATCGTTTAATTATTATATTGTATTCCCATTCGACAAATTGTACCCTCATTCACGTAAATGTGTGATAAATTTACCGCTTTCATTTACTTTATTGTATCGGTCAATTGTTAACTCAAAAGGTTAAAATCAACACTTTTCAGAAAAAAGAACAAAAAACAAACATTTGATCCAAAGTCGAGCGATTTTTCCAAATCATAACCATGTCCATATCCACTTCTCCATCATTTTCAAAACTTTCAAATCTTTCCATTCAATTTTCAATTCAATACAAATAATAAAAATCTCGATTCAACATCGAGTATCTTTTCCCTAATCAAATCCAAAATTACCTAATCATACTTAAACACTGTTTCGAAATAGGTTAAAATGGAGATGGTCTAGAACCTTCAATTCATCTCCTCAATTGTTTGGATATGAGTAGCTTTACTCAGTCATTCAAGTAATTGTCATCTATTTAAAAACTTCTAACCCCTGCCACATCCAAACTCTTTTCATAATCAAACCTTAAGTCAAACTCATTTTTGTAATAAATTTGGACGAAAAAGTAGGTGCTCTAGAGCCTTATATTCTCTTCCCCGAATACTTGGATACGAGTAGCCATACTCGGCCATTCGAGTATTTTTAGTCAGTCTAAAATATATTAAACTTATCTAAATCCTTTTGCAATTAAGGATGAAAAGGGAGATGGTCTAGAGTCATCTATTCCTCTTCTCGAGTACTTGGATACGAGTAGCCTTACTCGCCCATTCGAGTAATCGTCATCCAACAAAACACTCAATAAATCAAACTTGTTTTTCTCCCTTGAGTGACTTCAAAAATATATTCAGAAACGAGTATGTTTTATTCATATTAACGTGAAACAAACAAAGATTTCAACCTCCAAGAACGAGCAACAAGTAAAGGTTTAATCAATCGATATGACTAAATTATGACTCCTTAAAAGCAATCGATCAAGTAGTTCTCTTTTAGCATAACTACATATGCATTGAGTTCTTCATAGTATCTGAAGATACGTAGGAGAAGAATTATAAAATCTTATCAGACACATTAATGTTTAAAAAACACTCCTTTAATAAAAATATGTTTTTCTTACTTTTTCTCACTCAGTAAGTAGAAGATAACAATTAACATAGCTAACACTCTATCGTAAATCTAACTAAGAGGTTCCCGTTGAGTACAACGGGTGTGAGGGGTGTTAATATCTTCCCCTTGCATAATCGACTCCCGAACCCAAATTTGGTTGCGACGGTCATTTTCTTTTTTCTTTTAAGGGTTTTATCGATATTTTCTCTTTCCTTCTTTAGAATAAATAAAGTTCGATGGCGACTCTGTTCGAACATCTTTTCCACGAGCTAGCAAGGTCCTCGCGAAGGATTGCGTTTTTCAAAATGCTACATCTACTTCTTAATTTCTGCATTCTAATCTTAAATCTTCATATCTTAAAATTATATTCTTTTTACTTATTTCATAGTGTCAGATATAGTTCTTCCTCAGTTTTTTTTCAAATCAAATTTAAAGCTCCCTTAAAATTTATGTGTTATTGAAGTTTTTTTTCAAGTACGAAAGACTTCTTCCTCAATTCAAAGTCAATGAAACCTTAAGTATTCCTTTGTTTGTTTCAATATTTTTAAAATGTTTTTTCTACTTATAAATGTAAGCTTAAATACTTTTTTTTCTTTATGCAACCTTCATAATACCAAACATTAGTCTAAAAGAAAAATAGCTTATATGCATTTTATGTTAGTTTTTGCAAAACGAAAGGTTGTGTTTTATTCACATACTTCCGTGTTTGTTTTTTTCAAAATAGAGGTTGTGTTTTTTCTAATGTCATTATTTAGATTCTTTCCTCTGCTAAAAAAATTTCAATGGTTACAAATGACAATCTCAATTCTCTTTTTATGTTTGTTTCTACATTTTCATATTTTAACTTTTATGTTGTTCTAATATTTTAACCCTTAAATGTGTTTTTTATGTCTTTTTTTTACAAAATTCGTAGTACAAAAAATTAGGCTTATATGTTTCACAAAGAAAGGTAAATTATGTGTTTGTTTCTACAAAAGGATAGGTTGTGTTTTTTCCAATATTTTCAGTATGCTTTCCTGTGTTTGTTTCTTTCAAATGAGATGAGGTGTTTTTCTCATGTTGTTATATAGATACTTTCCTCTATAAAAATATTTTGAATGCTAAAGAATGGAACCCTCGATGCTCTTTTTATGATTGTTTTTCTACATTTTTTATTTTAATGTTTTCCTTTCAAACGAAGTTTCGAAACTATATAATTCATGTTGTGCATATTTTTCTTATACAGTCAAAAAAATCCAATATGTCAAGACCGCATGTATTCATTGTTGATTTGAAGAAGAGTTATCAAGTTTGGAAGATCGTTGTTGGTATTGTTGATCTTTAAGTTGCTCAATTCAAATCACAGTAAGTTGAACCATATATAAACATGGCTTTTGTAACACCATTCAAACATATGTGTTTTGGATAATTACTGAAAAATGTTTTCCTTCTCATAATTCAAGACAGAGTGCCATCCTAGAGTGTTTCACAATCAGTTTCACAACCATCTAATTCTCAACTTAACAACTTAATATTGCTTCCTGAGTTAATTGTTTTGTATGAATTAACTATATTAAAACAAATAAAAAAATACAGAGACAACAATGTTGGCAGGTTAATCAGTTTGTACATTAATTAATATTATATAGATTAGGCTATTTCTTGGAAATTTTATGTATAATTTGATCTTACTTTTATGATTAAAGGGTGGTAAAGATCATCCTAAGATTTTCCCATCAAACTAGGATAAATTGTTAGACACATAATTTTCTTTCCGTGTAAAATATCAATCGCACTATAAACAAACGTTTGTGGTAAGGCTTACTGAAGACCCCGAAGTTATCAGAATGATCAAAGACTACATGGTTCCAAATGAGGTATCAATCTATTTACTCCATCAAAATTTTACTATAAACTTTGTTGAAAACATTATGTTTTTTTTTGTTAATAGTGTTCTTATTCTTGAATGATTTATGTGAAGAACCCTTCAATCTTAGCCACCTAGTCTTCGAATATTGAAGGAGTTGAAGAAGACAAATACACTTCTCTTGATGACAACTCAATAACTCCGACAAAATCTTATCTCACTGTAAGGTAAACAAATATATTGCATTGAGATTTTTTTTTCCTTAAGTATAAGAATTTACCACTAATGATTTTTGGTAACATGCTTATTTATTTTTGTATGATTTCATATTCAGCAACATTTGGATGCTTCACAAAACTAGATTCCTAAAGCCAACTCAAGCAACATACCTTCTAAGAGATCAAATGAAATAAATTCCCTATAGGAAATCAGTTTTCTACAAAACACCTCAAGTCTACAAAACACCTCAAAAAGGAATAGTTGTTTCACTTTGGTCATTGTTAAATGTATTTGTAAGATAATGGAAATTGTGTCCTTCTCATTGATCTGAATAGAGTATATATACATTAACGTGTAACATTTGGTCAACTATCTAATTATGATACAACATAATTATAGGAAACTAATTATGACTAATTATAATAAAATATTTTATTCTATCACACCCTCGCAGTCAAAGTGGGAGGTTCACAGACGCTTAGACTGGTCCAAAAATCATCAAAGAGAATGCGAGGAAGTCCTTTGATGAAGATGTTTGCAATCTGATGTCTTGAGAGAACATGAAGGACGCGAGCCTGACCACGAGCTACCTTTTCCCGAACAAAATGAATGTCCATCTCAATATGCTTAGCACGCTGATGTTGCACAGGATTATTACCAAATAGATAGATGGCACTAACATTGTCACAATACACCAAAGTGGCCTAAGGAATAGGAAAATGGAGTTCCAGAAGAAGATTGCGAATCCAACACGATTCGGAGACAACATTGGCAACCCCTCTATATTCGGCTTCAGCACTGGAACAGGAGAGAGTTGGATACCTTTTGGAAGACCGGGAAATAAGGTTGTCACCTAGAAAAACACAGTAACCAGATGTAGAACGTCTAGTATCAGGACATCCACCCCAATCAGCATCAGTGTAGGAGATAAGCTTTGTAATGGGAGATGGGGATAAGTGTAGTCCAAAATGTAAGGTGCCCTGAACATAGCGTAAAATGCTCTTAAGAGCAAACATGTGTTTCGTGTGAGGGGCATGCATGTGAAGACAAACTTGTTGAACAGCATATGATATATCAGGTCGAGTGAAGGTGAGATACTGTAGGGGCCCTGCAAGACTCCGATACAATGAGGGATCCTCATAAGAAGTGTCGGAGGAGGTGCTGAGTTTCTGCTTGGTGTCAACAGGAGTGGCTGATGGTTTACAAAATGCCATGTCAGCACGTTCAATAATCTCTGAAGCATAAGTGTTTTGACTGAGAAATATGCCATCAGGATGATGAGATACTGCAATACCCAGAAAGTAACTCAGAGGGCCCAAATCCTTCATTGTAAACTCAGATGCTAAGAGTGACATAATTGATTTGCGGAGGACCTAAGTGGAGGTGATGAGGATGATATCGTCTACATACCGCAGAATGTAGCCCATGTCTAAACCTTGTCGATATATGAAGAGGAAGTGGTCTGATGTGCTATGGCGAAAGCCAATGGTGGCAACATAGTCAGCAAAACGTTGGTATCATGCCCTAGGCGATTTCTTGAGACCATACAATGACTTCTTCAACCTGTAAGACCCCAATTTTGGGCCCTAAGATCCCTCATGGCCCATATCATTCATATCATAACCTCAAGGATCATTGCATGCCTTTGTACCCTCCTAGTGGGTAGATTGCCTTGTGGTTAGTTTCTTGATCACCAAGCATGCTTTGCATTTGTATATCTTTGCTTTCATATGTTTATTATTCAAAAAGTACAAAAATATTGTCAGTCTAACCTTGTTGCTTGCAGTTGAAGCAATCATCAGCAATTAGGTCAAAGTCAGTCAACAGTCAGTCAAAGCAATGGATGGTGGCCATTCTTGCAGAATTTGGGCACCATGATCAATAATCAAAGGTTCATACAACTTGAGACATCATTTGAAATCAAGGTCTCAAGGAATCAGGGTTTGGAATTCATCAGAAATGCTCCAGTCATCCAAAACCCTAGAAAAGTCAAACTTGGTCAACAGTTGATTTAATCAAGGATTTGATGGATAGAATTGATCTGAAGGAGTTCATTCATGCTTGTATAAGCCTCATATATCATGCCAAACCTCATCATGGAAGAAAATCAAGTGAAATCAGAAATTTTCCAGAAATAGAAAGTGGACCTGTAATTTCAACTGCCAAAAATGGAAACTTCTTGATCCTCAACTTACATCATGATCCAAGCTTCAAATGAATTTTTGCCCAACATGAAAGTTGAAGATCTTGTTCTCCCATTTTCAAAAAGTCCAAGAACTCTCAAATCCCATGTGTGGTTGTCAAGATATGATCAATTCATTTTCACCAATTTTTGAACTTCACAGAGCCATATCTCTCAAACCATAAGGCCAAATTTGGTGGGGTTTTTTCCTACAAACCACATTTTTCATCCTCTTTCCAAAAATATAAATTTCATGACCTAAAACCCTACCAATCAAAATGGCATTTTTGGACCTTTTGCATTTAAAATCAAAGTTTGACCAAACTTTGACTTTTTGAATTAAGACTTTTTTCACCAATTGGCCAATTGGGAGATGTTTCATATGTCATTTGTGATTTGCTCCAAGCTTAAAAGCATGTTCATAACACCATTACACTACCATTTTGGACAAAAATTCAAAGTTGGCAAATTGTACAATTGGTCATTAAGTAAAAGCAAGGTACAGCATTTTCTGTGCAGACCACAAGCAGCAATTGGAATGTCCTTCTGCAGCCTTTCCAGCCCAAAATCGTGCAGTCAAACACACCCTCCATTTCACTTGTGCACAATTAGCAAAAGTTGCAAATTGAATCATTTAGCATAAACCAACTTACCATTTAATTAAGTAATGTTAAACAGGTCATATAAAGGGATTCTTCTGCCATTTGCAACCCTAGTTTTAGCAGCAGCCATCACAGAAAAAAGATTATTCTCTCATTTGCATTTTTGCTCGATTGAACTTTTCTGCCAAACCCTTCAAAACCTTCGAGCATCCTTGTTTCCACCATGCTATAATCACCATTTGGAACCCTTTTCAAGCACTATTTACCATCTGTATTGCAGCTTGAGCTTTATTTTCTTCAAGACCACTTCCATGGCAGGTCAAGTGTTGGAAGTTTTCAAGAGGTGCTGAGCTAACATACTTCATTCTTCATCATTTGCAAGGCCAAAAGAATAGCTGTTTGAACTTGAAACCTTCAAACAACCACTGTTGCTCGATTTTCTTCCAAAACAAGTAAGTGATTCGATCTCTTCATTCTATATGCCATGCCATGTTTTAGCTAGTTTGTGTTGTACTGATTCTCATGAACTTCAAATGGTTTGAAATGGTTGAGTATGCTGTGAGAAAATTGAACTTCTTTGTTTATGCTCAAATGAGTTTTGGTTCGATTTGGTTTGTTTAAGCTGACTTCGTGAAATCCATTACTGAAATGTTGATGTACATGATTTGATGATTCTATTGGTGTACTTGATGGGGTGTTCTGGGCATTTCGAAATCTTCATGTTTGTACATTGATGAATAAATACTGCTGATGTTAAACCTTACTCTCACCAGAAATTCCACTTGATCTATTTGGTGTGGTTGCTTAAAAGTTGCATGAACCTTGTTGCTTACCATGTTAAGTGATTTTGTGTTGATGTTGGTGATACCATGTTGAACACCATGCTGTTTGCTTGTTGTTGCTTATGATGATTACATGATAATGATAAACATGCCCTGTTGTTGCTTTGAATATGCCCAGAAATCCATGTGAGTTGTGTTAGTCATGTTTGGTTTAGGGCTGCTTTGGACATTACATGAACTTTGTCATTGCCTTGCTGACTGCCATGCCTCTTGAATTTTGGTTGAGAATGTATGTTGATGATGAACTTGTTTTGATTACATGATGAACATGAGTTGCTATGCTGCTATTGCTAAACCCTGCTGCTGTTGTTCAAACCTTTCCTGACCAGAATTTCGAATGCCTTTGGTTGTTGCTCTGTTGCATGACATTGTATGGACCTATTGCTTGCTATGCCATGCTGTCTATGTGCTGTTGTTGGATTTCATTGTAACTAATTGCTTGATGAATGATGCTATTTCGAAACCTACCATGTCCAGAATTGTTTCTCATGATTTTGTTGGTTTGTTGTTAGTTAATATTGCATGATGATGACGTTTCATGGCCCTGATTATTGGTTGATTGCTGTGTTCATGTGCTGTTGATTTTAATGATGAACTTGGATGATGATTACTTGCTGCAGTCTAGGAAACCATGCCCATAACTTTTCCTGTTTGTGTTGTTTTGTTGTTCATGTCATGAATAACAATGCTACCACCTTAATGTTTGCATGATGATTGCATGATGATTGTTGTATGCTGGTCGAATTGTGTATGAACTTGGAAATGCTAAAACCCTGTTGCTGTTATGATAAACCCTGTTGTTTTTCCCCAGAAATCCCAGCTTCATACATGTGTGTGTTGGTTATTTTTGCTACATGATATCACCAAAGCCATTGCCATGATGTTGATGCACTTCATTCGAAATTGTTTTTTTGTTAATGCTGATGTTTGAATCATGAGTTCGAAGGCCATGCTGTTTATGTGCTGTTGTGTAATTTGCTTGTTTCGAGTGTTAGTGGATGATTAAGATCATGAGGTGATGATTTTGTTGCTGCTGTTTAAACCTGATGTTCTGTCCAGAGAATTCCTATGTTTATGTGTGTTTTGCTGCTGAATAATGTTGCCTGCACCAACACCATGTTGGTTGTGTGGTGGTCGAATTCTATTTTGATGTTGGTAGTAACATGAATGTGCCATGCTGCTGTTTTGGAAATCACCTTTTCTTTTTCCAGAAATCCACCTGAATGTGCTGGCTTATTATTTGTTTGTGTGTTACATGAACCTATTGCTTGCTACGCCATGATTGTTTGGGTGCTTTTGTTGGATTTCAATTGTTTGCTTGATGGTGATGAACACAGGCTGTTCATATTAAACCTTATCCCTGCCCATGAAAATCCCTTTGAATTGCTGTTTGTTGTGTTTGGTTATTGGTTATTTGATGTTGCACAAGGTATTCCAATGCCATGCTGTTGTTTGTTTCGTTTTATGATGATGATAAACATTGAGCAAAGCCTTAGCCATGCTGTTAGAAACCCTAGGTTTTTTCCAAAAACCAGAAATTTGAATGGATTGGTCGGTGCACTGTTCCATTGGCTGAGAGCCAATGAGAACATTTCCTCACACTCACCCAAAACGCACAGCTTAAGTAAGTAAGCTCAATATTACAACTCTGCCATCGTTGACCCCCCTGTTGACCACTTTGCCATGCTTGTTTGCTCATGTTTCATCCAAATATCACTCAACTTCAATAATTCTTTTTTAATTCATTTCAACTCCAAAAATTATGAAATTTTTCCATCATGATCACAATTGAGTCTAGTTTTTTATTGTGAATTTTAATTAATTTTTCATTGGCTGGATTTTAAATGATAAATGATTTTTCAACATGTATGCATAAATGATACATTGTGCCATTTCAATTGTGAAATTCTCATGTTGCATCCTTTGAGCCTGAATTTTTATATGGTGAAACTAGACACATTGACCTTCATTTCCATATAAAGTTTGTGCATTTATCATTTGTGGATTGAGAGTTATGATTTTCTGAAGTTATGTGTCACATTTGGTGCTATATGAATGATATGCATTTTCCCAATTTTTGTTCACATACTTCCTCTTATCCAAATGACCCCAAATTTTGCATGAATCATCTATCACATGTCTAGTTTGTGTATGAATTTTCTTGGATTTAATCATGCTGTTTTCCATTTATTTGAGAATTTTCTTCCATACTTGTTCATGTGTTGACTTTTTGTGATACACATTGCCATATCTTTTGTGAAATCCTCATACCTTATTGTATGATCATGAAATTTCATATGTGATAACTAGACACCTCAAGCTTTGCATTGGTGTTAATCTCATTCATTTCTCTTCTGTTTTCAAATTGATATGATTTTTTGAAGTTGACCTATGCTTGTTGACTTTCACCATGCCTACTTGAATTTGGTTTGACTTCATGATTTTATTTGACTGCCTTCCTCTCATCCAAATGCCATGAAATTTTACATGTATACCATGTTAGATGTTAGTATTGAGTGTGATTTATTTCATGATTTTTGAGATTGTTTGAGTTGACTTTTGAATGAAGTCTTTGCTGTTGACTTTTGTATGCTTCTCTTGCCATGCTTTGCATCCTTTTGCATATGAAATGACCATGATGCATGATATAATTATGAATCCAATTGAGAATGCTTCTTGAATGTTTAAACTTGGTTTGGGTTGACTTTTCCTTGCTGCCTTGACTTTTTCTTTCATCTTTGACCCTAGGCTAGTCCTAGTGGTCTTCTAAGCTTATGTTGAGTTCATCTGTTTCAGGTTAAGCACCAATGCCTTGAGGATCACTCAAATGTGTTTTAGTTTGATTGTTTCATGTGCTAACATTTGTTTTGTAGGTGACTCATATGCTTGAGTCTTTGCGCCTTGCACAATTGGTCCCTCTGTGGTTGACTATTGGTTCATTTTCTTTTGATTTTGACTGTTGACTTGCTTACTAATAAGTTTGACTTTTGCAGGTACTTTAGTTGCCTAAAGTTCTTTGAACTTGATTGCTTGCTTTGCTTTCTAGCATTTGCTTTGAGGTATAAACCTTTCTTCTTCATGTAGTCTGGAGACCCGGTCTGTTATTTGACCGGGCAAACTGTCTGAAGTCCTCCTTAAGAGGCAATGCTTGTGTGTGTTTAAAATTGTCCCAAGCAGGAAAAGTCCTTCAAGTAAGGCAATTGGTGGAAGGTAGGGATAAGTAATCTATCCCCCACTATTCAGTGTGTCCTCTCTTTGCTCCCATTACATGGTTGAAGCATTGAGATAAAAACCCAAGATCAATCGAGTCAATAATGTGGAGAGAGCTCCATCTTTCTGAGCTCCCACACTTTCTTATATGCTCTCCCTGATCAGGGATTGAAGCAATGAGGCACACCCCTCATTCTCCTTTTCATCTGCTTCACCTTAGCCTCTCAATGGCAAGGTTAAGAGCGACCTTCACCTATTACAGTGGACTTTTAAAGTCAAACCCTCTTGTGTGAGCCCCTTTGTTTGGCTATAGAGTGTGCTGTTTGATATTCATTGATTGATTGATTGCTTCATATGCACTTGCTTGCCTGTATGCTATGCATTTATCATCATCATCAATTGCCATTAATGCATGATCATCTCATTTATCTTTGTGATGCTATCATTGTTGTTTGCCCATTGAGGACAATTGTAAGTCCATTGCCTTGGCATTTGCTCCTGTGATATGGAAGGATAGAGTGTAAGACCTCATTGGTCACTCATATCTTCTGTTTTATCTGTTTGTATGTGAGGATACAGTTATAAGTCCCTGTAAGTTGGCATCTGTTGTCCTGTGATCATAATTTGATCTGTTCGATTTGTATGTGAGGTTGCAGTTATAAGTCCCTGTAAGTTGGCATCTGCTTTCTTGTGATCATAGTTTGTTTCATCTGTTTGTATGTGAGGTTGCAGTTATAAGTCCCTGTAAGTTGGCATCTGCTTTCCTGTGATCATAGTTTGTTTCATCTTCTTGTATGTGAGGATCCATTGTAAGTCCCTGTGATGTGGCATTGGATTTCCTATGAGCATATCTGTGGGGTTAACCTAAGTCCAGATAGATTGGCAGTTGACTTCCCTGTTTCATTCTTGTTTACTTCTGAGGAGATTGGTGTAAGACCATTGAGTGGCTTCTGATATCCTGTTTTGTTTTAGGAGACTGGTGTAAATCCATCTATTGGTATCCGGTATCCGCTTTTATTTCTTTGCCTGTGGAGATTAGTGTAAGACCATTGAGTGGCATCTGATATCCCGTTTTGTTTTAGGAGACTGGTATAAGACCATTGATTGGCATCCGATATCCGCTTTTGCTTGCTTTGCTTGTTTGTTATTATTAATTGCTATTCCAAAGGACACACTTGAATCATCTGCTATATGATCTCAAGAAGTGAACCTTCTAAGAAGTTTTACTATCCATTCATCCATTCATCATTCATTATGTCCTAAACCTTTTCACACTCTTGACTTTTAAACTTGACATAAGTGTTGTGCAAACTTCTTCATGTTTTCTAACTAAAAACCTGGACTCAAGTCCTTGACTCTTTTTCAAACTTCATTTTCATAATACTTCTTTGAATCAATCTTAATCATACTTTGACTTCACTTTCATAATCACAATCAATTAACTTCACTCATTCACTTGTTTTGGCTTTGTCCATTAATCTTTTCATGCATTAGCCATAGGTTTCAATTATCTTTGTGGTTGATGTAAATCTTGCCTATCCTTAGTGAGTCGACAGTAAGACTTCCGTACTTCAAACAGGGCTAACCCCTCTAGTACGTCGAAGCTATCCTCGCGTGGTGGATGTTGTTTTTGGTCGAGTGTTCTCCCATTGATAATGAAAAGCCTCAGTGCTTGTGTTTAAAACTGAATCCACCAACTTTCGGAAATCTTTTAGCCGAACTACGGCGTTCTGATCCTTACCTTTGATGGAAGGTACGTAGGCAACGGGTTCATCCGTTCGAACCCAATAACACAAAAATAACTAAATTGTATATTCTTTTCTCATCATTCCAATCATGTTTGCACAATACTTATGTCATAACAAATAACAATTTTATACAACAAGTGTGAAAAGGGCTCCCTAGGAGTACCTAGGACGTGATGGGTGCCTAACACCTTCCCATTGCGTAATTTACCCCTTACCCAGACTCTCTGATCTTTTTATTAGTTTTCTACGTGTAAAACTTCTTAGGCTTTTGTTCGCTTTTTAGCCAGTCCTTTGGATAAATAAAAGTGCGGTGGCGACTCGAAATTTCAATGTATCTCTTAGCTTATGGTTTAATCGATAGATCATATAGCGACGAATACACCGCTACACAACCGACATACATGATCTGGATGACGGAGGTCGTGGAAACCCAACGGCTGATACATGTAAACAGTCTCATAAAGATCACCATGTAAAAGGGCATTTTGGACATCCAGTTGATGAATGGTCCAGTATTTAGAGATAGCAATGGTAAGCATTGTTCGAATGGTAGCGGGTTTCACCACGGGGCTAAAAGTCTCATCACAATCCACACCTGCAACCTGTGACCTGCCATCACATACAAGACGAGCCTTATAACGCTCAAAGGAGCCATCATAATTTTTCTTATGCCTAAAAATCCACATACATCGAATAATATCAGCATCACAAGGACGAGGAACTAAATCCCACGTCTTATTTCGAATAAGAGCATCAAATTCAGATTGCATTGCGGATTTTCAATTCGGGTCTCATAAGGCTAGTTTGGGATTTTTAGGTATGGGAGAGATGGTGCGGTCAGAGTGAGGGATTGATAAGTTAAATATCATACGGGGTTTGAAAATGCCTTTCATGCTTCGGATGGTGATGGTTCGTGTAGGTGGAGGTGGATGCGATTGAATTGGTGGTGGGGATGGAAAGTTTATTGTAATGGGTGTATTGATCGAAGAGGTAGGAGATGATGATTGTTGGTTTATTGAGGGTAGTGGTTGGTCAATTGGGATTGTGGGTGTTGGTTGGTTATGTGCAACAATTGGTGAAATTTGATTTTGCCACTGATGTATAAGGAAAGGGTGAAGGTCATCATCTAGGAGTTGATAAGAGTGAGGTGAAGGGGAGTGTATCTTGGTGAAGGGAAATTAAGTTTCATCAAAGATAACATGCCTCGAAATTATTAATTTTCTATTAGACAAATCAAAACACTTGTAACCTCTATGATTCGGCGTATAACCCAAGAAGACACACGGAGTAGAGCGGTGTTGTAACTTATGAATGGTAGATGATGGGAATAATGGATAACATAGACAACCAAAGACTCTGAGATATGTGTAGGTGGGATCACGATGATACAGGAGTTGTGTTGGTGACTGATTATGAAGTATTTTACAGGGAATAATATTTAACAGGTAAGTTGCCATATGGAGAGCATGATGCCAAAACAATGGGGGGAACAGAAGAATGAGCTAGCATAGTGCGTATCATATTATTAATGGTTCTTATTTTGCGTTCCGCTTTCCCATTTTGTGAGGATGTGTGGGGACAAAAGAAACGAATAACTAGACCATGATCAGTGCAATATTTTTGAAAAAGGTCATTATTATATTCATCGCCATTGTCACATTGAAATGTTTTGACTTTTTGCAAAAATTGAGTTTGAATGAGTTGAGTAAGTGACTTGAACATTTCAAACACATGAGATTTTCTGCTAATAGTAAAAGTCCACAAGAAGTTTATAAAATCATCTAAGAATAAGACATAATATTTATGACCAGCAGAACTTAAAATTGGAGACGTCCATAAATCACTATGTAAAATGTCAAAAGGCATCAAAGTCGTAGTTTGAGAATCAAAAAATGGCAATTTAACTTGTTTTCCTAAAACACAATAGTCACAAAAGATAGAAGAATTAGAAGGTTCACAACATATGAACTTATTTTTGCAAAGGGAATTCAAAACAGACACGCCAGGATGACCAAGACGAATATGCCAAAGACTGGATGTGAGACCGGCAAAACTGGGAGGAGTGGTAACTGGATAAAGATCTCCACGACTGTCACATCTGAGAAGGGTGATCCCCGTCTGAAAATCAGAGACAGTGAAACCAAAAGGGTCAAAGGAAACAAAAACATTATTGTCAGTGGTGAGTCGTCTCACAGAAATTAAATTTTTAATAATTTTTAGGACATGGTTAAGGTGAAGTGGTTGGTGAGATGTGGTTATTTGTGTGTGTCTGGTGCCGTGAATTGGAATTCCATGGCCACTTCCAACAATGACTTTCTGATTTGAATTACTTACTGGAAAATAAGACGGGATATTACCTTGTGATGCGGTTGTGTGAGATGTTACAACTGTGTCTATGTGCCACTGATTGTCAGGAGTGTGGAGTGACATGGTGTGCATTGCGGTCTCAATGTTTGTCGGTATCTGAGATGAGGTAGAGGTTGCATACACCTGAGGACGCTGTCCTAGAATGCTTGGCTGCTTAGGAGGATCGGCAGGGCGTGTCCACTGAGAGGTGGGATACGGACACGGTGACATAGTCCATGGTGGTGGAGTCTAACCTCATGGTTGCCAGGTTGGGTACTACTGTTGTTGTTGCCAGGGAGGAGCGGACTAAGATGAGGGAGCGCTGGGAGCTCCATACTAAGATGCACTGCGGTTACCATGTCCCCATCCGCGACCCTGGTTGCCATGGGAGTGAGAACGGTTGTCGGGGCGGCGGTTGCCACGCTGAGAGGTGTCTTCAATAGGTTTCAACTGAGTGGTGTACATAGCAGCATGAGAGCCCGTGTTTTCCATCTTAGCCATACCGGCTTCTTCCAAAGTGAGCATGGAACGAGCTTGATAGAATGCCGAAAGAGGGTTGCTCTGGAGAATCAAAGTAGTAACAATGCGGTAAGCTTCTAGGAGACCAGAGATCGGCTGAAGGACCAGATGATGATTGTTGACAGGGGAGTCGACATTTCTCAACTGATCAGAAAGCATCTTAAGACACTGACAGTAAGCAGAGACATTGGGAAAATCCTCCATACGAGTATTAGAAAACTCTTGCTCAAGAGTGACAGCTCGAGCATTTTGGTTGTCCTAAAAAATATCTTCCAAGCAATTACATGCTTTCATTGCAGTGGAGTTGGGTTCCAGAATAGTGGCCAGCAAATTGATAGAAATAGTGGAATAAATCCACTAAAGAATGGTGGCATCAAGAATGGACCATTGTTCATGGTTGGCGTCGGTAACGGCTGGTGGCTCTTTTCCGATAGATGGAACGATGTGATGCAGGACTCGATGTGAGCGAGCATGGATGCAGAAAATCTCAGCCCAGGTACCATATTGATCTTTTTCCATCTCAAGAATAATAGGAATGTAGTTCCTAATATTGGAGACGGCAAGAGCGGGATGAAACTCCAATATGGAACCTCGAAACGTGGTGTTCTTGGGCTGGCCCGAATCACCAGTATCGGCAGATTTGTGAATATCGGTGTCACTGTGTTATGAATGGTCTGAATCAGACATGCCTACGGGCGGCGGCATGAACAGAGGCGGAAGGCAAGAGAGTAGGGTGGTTCTCCTGTTCGGCGGCGGCGGTACAGAGGACGGTAGTCCTGTTGCAGCGACAAACTTCAAGGAGGGAGAAGAAGCATGCGGCGGCGGACTGTAATGAGGGAGAAGAAGAAAATATATATTTATTTATTTTTAGAGAGAGAGATCGGTTAGGATTGATATCATGTAAGATAATGGAAATTGTGTCCTTCTCATTGATCTGAATATAATATATATACATTAATGTGTAACATTCGGTCAACTATCTAATTATGATACAACATAATTATAGGAAATTAATTATGACTAATTATAACAAAATATTTTATTCTATCAGTATTTTTTTCTAACACTCATTTTTGAAGTCACTTCATCATGGCATTTGTAAGGAATTTGATTAAACTATTAAGTTTACATACCTTTCAAGCTCAAATTTACAATCTTTATTAGACTTTTTGTGTGTTGGAACAAAATTGGTTTGTACCATATCTCTGGGGCTTTGGTGATAACAAAGTATTTAAAGAAAAATTGGATATACTAATAAATGTTCAAGTGTGAAGGATCATAGACTACTAGAAAATATACCTTCGGTGATACAATATCACAACGGTCATATCTTATTTTTTATGCACGTGTTTTTTTATTAAGAATATTTTCATCACGGTTCCTAAAAATAACCGTGGTCATAGAATTTGGATGACAAGCTATGAATCACAGCATCAACATTTTTCCATTTTTTCAAACAAAATAAGTGTGTGTGCCTTCACATTTATTGTCATTTAAAAGTTGAAAGTATAACAACTACGGTTGTTTTATTCAAATGTGGCTATATGTTCCATCTTTCACTACAATTGAAGCTTGAAACTATTATGAAATTATTTCCCACAAAATTAAAACATAACAGGTACTTCATTTCATTCATAACACACAAGGGTGCCCTAGCAAACGAGACGACAATGATAGCAAAATCTTCACCATCTTCATTCATTTCTGGAAACAAAATCATCGTCCTCTTAGAATTACGGTGTGTATTGCCATTGTCATGTGTATTGTTCATGTTGTCATGTTCATGTTTTATTCAGATTTTGTGAATATGCTTTAGGTTTTGGTGTTGGATATGCATGTGCACATAATCATATTAGGATGTTATATGTGTAGCATTAGTGTGCCATTCACATTAGTTTTTTTTATATAAATTTCAAATTTTGTTATGGATCGTTGTTGGATGAAAGCTGATAGATTAGGTTTGGTATATGTGAAAGGAGTTCTTGAATTCCTTGAATTCCTTGAATTCGCCGAAAAAATGTTCCCAACAATAATATTGTCCTTGTGTTGTTTACGGGAGTATAAAAAAAAGGCCAAAGAAAGAAATATTACATCACCTATGTTATGATGAAATATGTCAAAATTATACAACATGGATGTGGCATGGAGAAGTGGATAATAATTGAAATGTAACGTCACAAATGGATGAAGATGATGAAGATATGGATGATCGACTAGAAGATATGATTCGTGATATTTGAGAATCGTCTTATATGAAAGCCCGTATTTATGATACTTTATGTAGTGACAAATATGCGCCTTTATATAAGGAATGCACCAGTTTTACACGATTGTCTGTGTTGTTAAAATTATTTAATCTGAAGGCAGAAGATGGGTGGTGGGATAAAAGTTTCGTAGAATTACTTGATTTATTGAAACAAATTCTCCCATAAGATAACAATTTGTCGAATCGTTGTTAACGAGCCAATAAGATATTGTGTTCAATGTGTTTGGGGTATGTCAAAAAACATACATGCCCTAACGATTGCATATTATACAGGAAAGAGTATGAAAATTTGGATCAATATCCAGAATATGGTGAGTCGCGCTACAAGTTGAAGAACAACAATGGTGATGACAATGACAGTGTTAGTAAAAAGCGTCCTCCTGCTAAAGTGTTATGGTACTTGCCAATAATTTCAAGGTTAAAGAGATTTTTTCCTAATATGAATGATGCAAAGAATATTAGATGACATGCAGATGAAAGAAAATGTGATGAAAACATTCACCATGTAGCTGATTCTTTACAATGGAAGAAAATTGATTCATTATTTCCGGATTTTGGCTTTAAGCCAAAAAACCTTAGGCTTGGGCTTTCCACATATAGAATTAACCTCTTTGGTAATCTGAGTACTAACCATTATTTGTGGCATCTTCTTCTCATAACTTACAACATATCTCCTTGGTTAGGCATGAAGCACATGTATATGATGTTAAGTATGATGATTTATGGACCAAGACAATCTGGAAATGAAATAGATGTTTATATAAGTCCTTTAATTGAGGATTTAAAACTTTTGTGGGATAAAGGTGGTGACGTTGATGATGCATATTCTGGTGAAAAGTTTAAGATGCGTGTAATGTTATTTTTCACATTCAACAACTTTTTTGCATATGGTGATTTGGATGGATATAGTATCAAAGGACATAAAGTGTGTACTATATGTGAATCTAATACCTATTTTCACCAGCTTGAGTTTGGAAAAAAGATTGTTTACCTTGGGCATCGGAAATTTCTAAAATCAATCATCCTTATCGTAGATTTCGGAAGGATTTTAATGGAGATCAGGAGCTTAAAAGCGCTCTTAAAGCTTTAATTGGCGTTGAAGTTTATCAATGAAAATAACACCTTACTATTTTCTTTGGAAATAATAAAGACGGTCATGTTGAGAGAAATATTTGGAAAAAGATTTTGGTGTTCTTTGATCTTCCATATTGGTCTAGACTCGATGTAAGACATTATATTGATGTGATACATGTGGAGAAAAATGTGTGTGATAGTTGATAGAAACATTTCTAAACATTCCAGGCAAGACTAAAGATAATCATAATTCACGTTTAGATATGGTGGAGATGGATATACGACAATAGTTGGCTCCAGAAGATAGAGGAAAAAGATCTTATTTGCCTCTAGCATGTCACACTCTATCTAAAAAGGAAAAGAAAAGTTTTTGCGAGTGTTTGTATGGTATCAAATTTCCCCAATTTTACTCTTCAAACATCAATAACTTGTATCAATGAAAGATCTCAAGTTAATTGGCTTAAGATCTCATGATTATTTTGTCTTGATGCAACAACTTCTACCAGTGGCTATCTGTGGCATCCTTCGAAAAAATATAAGAGTAACTCTAACCAGATTTTGCTTATTCTTCAATGATATATGTAATAAATTTATTGATTTCAAAAAATAATATGAATTAGAAGATGAGGCAGCAGCAATATTGTGTCAACTATAGATGTATTTTTATTCATCATTTTTTGACATTATGGTTAACTTACTTGTTCATCTAGTTAGAGAAATCAGATTTTATGGCCTAGTTTATTTAAGGTGGATGTGTCCTATAGAGCGATACATGAAGATATTTAGAGGATATACAAAGAATCATCACCGACTAGAAGCTTTGATCGTTGAAAGGTACATCACATAAGAAGCTGATGAGTTTTGTTCAAACTATATGTCAGAAACATAATCTATTGGAATTCCAAAGTCTCGTCATGCTGACAGATTTGAAGGTAGAGGTACTTAAGTTTTAAATGTTAAGTCAACGAATTGGGATGTAGTACTTGAAGCACATCTATATATTGAATAATCTTAGTGTAGTTGAACCTTACATAGCTACTCACAAAAAAGTTATAAAGAAAAAATATCCCCGAGTGAATGACAAGTGGTTGTTGACACGACACAACAAGGAATTCATAAGTTGGTTTAATAAGAGGATTCGATATGATGAGGGTGCATCTGATACAATTAAATGGTTGTCTTACATGCCAAGATTTATTGTGATAACTTAGACGGCATGCGGCATTTTTCTAAATATTCCTTTTAGACAAAAGCAAAAGATGATTGTAGTACAATGCAAAATAATGGGGTTATGGTTGAGGTTGAATCCATGTATTTCTCTAGTTTGAAAGATAAGAACCCTATTTTTGCAACCATCACGTTCTATGGTGTCATTGAGGAGATTTTGGAGATTGATTATGTTATTTTCAAAGTAGCTTTATTTAAATGCAAGTCGGTTTCCAATAATAGTGGTGTACAAACTAATGAGTTAGGATTCACACGTGTTGACCTTGGCAAGGTAACTTATAACACAGAACCATTCATCATGGCTACTCAAGCCAAACAAGTTTTTTTATGTGACAAACCCTGCAGACTTATCAAGGAGATGGTCAATTGTTCTCAAAGGAAAACACATTCCTCATAGTGATGAAGAAATTTTTGATATTCCTTCTTATGCAACACAAGTGCCTACTTCATATGAAGAAGTTGATAGAGAGGATGTACATAATATTCGTAACGATCATCAAGGCATATCAGAACATTAACAAGTATTTTATATTCTTCATTCATAATTTATTTTATGTTATAATTTCTAATGATGTTATTTTCTAACAACTATTATTATGTGAAATTATAGGTGTTTAAAGTCAAGACACCAGGAGACAAGACACTAAGACAACAAGATAGTATTATTCGATGTAATGATGTGTACATTGTAGGTTCTTTTGTACCATTTTAGTTTTGATGTAATATACAATTTTTTGTTCCTAATGGAATTGTGTCATTGATGTAATATAATTTTTGGTCTAATTCAATTCACAAATGGGTGTATTGTTGTTTCTGGTCTGATACAATTCAGAAATATTCAGGTTAAAAGTTTGGGAATATCGTAAAATTGAAAAATATGTATTAAAAAAACAAATAACATCACAACAGTTTTTAATTCAACCGTTGTTATAAGTAGAGCGCTATCCAGAATTATAAAATGCAAGAATAGCGTTTTTGGGATTTGAACTCAGGACCTAGAAATTATTTCACAATAATTGTTTTCTTTACCCATTGTTATAAGTAGCGTGCTACCTAACTTATAACCATGGACACTCGCCTATTGTGGAAACCATCACACGCTACCTAACAAAGGATGTGAAACTGTCATTATATGTGTTTCGCAATTGTCATTATATGTGTTTTCCGTAGTAGTGATATACTAAATATTTTGATATAAACTTAGTAATGGTACTGAAAATTATCATTTAAAGAGAAGCTAAATGATCCAGAATCTCAAGGATCAGAACCTGAGAACCAGATTCTGAAGGAGGTCAACTTTTGAAGACCATACTCTGAAGACAGTTAACCTCTGAAGACTTAGACTCTAAAGGATCAGAACATAATATCCAAACTCTGAAGACTCATACTCTAGAGAAGGTCAACTTCCTCTAAAGTTCTCATACTCTAAAGTAAGTCAACGCAAGGACCAAGAAGACTCGTATATGCCACTATCAAACTCATAGAGCAATTTGTCTTCTTTTGATCACATGTAGATCCAAACAAAATTTTCACTACAGTTGGGATGTAACAGATAATTCCTCTTGAAGCGAGAGAAATTCAAATTTCTTTTCAAAACCATTAACCAATTAAAGTAACACTCCAACGTCTATGATCAAGCTTCTCCAAGACTCATGTGTGTTATCTCTTCTCTTCAACGACTTTTTTATGTCTCTCTAAATAAGGAGCTGAAGACTTGAATAAAGATAACCAAAATCTTGACAATCAAAAGAGTTGTTACTCTGTCAAACCAAAAAGCACAAGTTTGACTTATAATTTATTATCATTTGTATATCTTAGAAATTAATAAGTCTTAAGAGTTTTTTTGAGTTGTATATATTCAAACAATCTTTT
Organism: Lathyrus oleraceus; assembly: GCF_024323335.1. Classification (NCBI taxonomy): domain Eukaryota; kingdom Viridiplantae; phylum Streptophyta; class Magnoliopsida; order Fabales; family Fabaceae; genus Lathyrus; species Lathyrus oleraceus. The sequence continues at coordinate 234,411,889 of NC_066583.1, read as the reverse complement.
ATCTAATTAAGTTAGATTTTTAGAAGTATCTTGCTTGTGTGCTTGAGAATTTAAAGTCTCTTGCTTGTGCGCTTGAGCATTAGAAGACTCTTACTTGTGAGTTTGAGCATTGTAAGTATCTTGCTTGTATGCTTGAGCATGTGAAGTCTCTTGCTTGTGTGTTTGAGCATTATAAGTCTCATGCTTGTATGCTTAAGCATCTGAAGTCTCTTGCTTATGTGCTTGAGAATTAGAAGTCTCTTACTTGAGTGTTTGAGCATTGGATGTCTATTACTTGTGTGCTTGAGCAGTTGTAATCAGTAGTGGTTATAATGAAATCCCTTGGTAGTGCAACTAGACTAGACTACTCTCGTTTTGTGGGAGGAACCAGGATAAACTTGTTTGTGTCTCTATTTCTTTCACTCTCTACCTATGAATGTGTTTTAATCCACTGCAAACACTTGATCTGTATCAAATTCTAGACTTTGAGTTCATAATCTAATAAGAGATTTTTAGAAAAGAAATAAAAAGCTAACATAATTCACCCCCCACCCCCTTCTTGTGTTTTTCTCACCTTAAGTTGGCATCAGAGTAAGGTATGTGCTCTAGACACTTAACAATGGTACATAAAAGATCCTGAGAGAAAAACATGTATGTTTTGTCTAATAACTCTGGTGGTAATGGTGTTAACAATGTTGTGAACTATGATTATAGTGCTTCTGAGAGAAACAAATATACTGCAAAACCTACAACCTTCAGTGGATATTCCATAGAGTTCTAATGGTGGAAAAGTAAGATGTACACTCACATAATAAGCATTGATGATGAGTTGTAGGACATTCTTGAATATGGTATTGATACTCCAGTTGATGGAGTAGGAATGGTTGCTGATAGAAAAAGCCTCACACCTGCTTAAAAGAAAATCTATAGAAAATATTATAGAGTGCATGGAATTTTTGTAGATGCTCTACCTCATTCTGAGTACCTTAAGATAATCAACAAGTCTACTACAAAAAAAAAATGAATCCTTGTATGCTACCTATGAAGGCAATCAGCAGGTGAAAGAGGCAAATGCTAACCTTTTGGTCCAACATTATAAATTATTCAAAATGAAGTAAGATGAAGATATTGAAACCATGGTCCTAAGGTTTCAAGTTATAGTATCTAGACATCAAGTTCTGAACAAGAGCTATACAAATTATGATCATGTCAAAAAGATTCTTAGGAGTCTTCCTGCCAAATATATACCAAAGATGACATCCATCCAAGAAGCCAAGGACTTGAAAAAAAATTAGTCTTGAAAGTTCAATAAGCAATCTCCATAGTCATGTGTTAAAGCTCATGGGAGATGAACCTGTAAAGAAATCCAAGTCTCTTTCCTTTAAATTTGTTGGTCAATCTGCTAAGTCTCCTCATGTCTCAGAACCTGAAGAAGGTGCTCATACAGGAGGTATTTAAAAAGTTTCAGATGATGAAGAGACGGAATTTATAATCAAGAGGTTTCATTATATGGATAAGAATAATAGAAGGTTCTCAAACAGAAGCAGTGGCTTCAGAGTATCAAGTTCCAGACACAAGAAAGATGACCAGAAGGGATGCTTCAACTGCAAGAAGCCTGGTCACTTTATTACTGACTGTCCAGAGTTGCAAAAGGACAAGTAAAAGAAAGGACGCTAAAAGAAGGACAACTTCAGAAACAAAGTCAAGAAGACTCTCAGGGCAACATGGGATGAACTTGACAAAGAAGAAGAATATGATAAAGATGAGGAAGAAGCCAATTTAGCACTGATGGCTCTAACATCTTCAAACACATAATCTGACTCAGACTCTGGTTCAGATTCTACAGAAGAATATGATGTATTTTCTAAACTATCTTGTTCTAATTTAATTACTCTTATTCAAGACCTTGTGAGTCATTGTCATGATAAAGTCAAAGACATCAAAATTTTAAGAAAGTGATATAAGCTAGTGACAAATGAATTAAAATATTTTCAAATTAAAAATGAAATTTTAGAAAAAAAAGTCATATTGTTCAAGTAAAAAAGATGTCTGATAAATCTCGTGATGAGCATGAAGTTGCTCTTCAGGAATTTGTCATAAATGGATTTGATTGGACAAAACTTGCATCTATGATTTATGGTGTAAGTAGGAACAAAGGAGAAGGCCTTGGATTTTCACAAAACCCTTTCAATCTAAGGGTAGAAACTTTGGTTAAACCAATCAAACCTTCTTGTTCAAGATCTACTCAGAAAGGGCTATATTCCTACTTTGTACCACCAATTGACAAAGCAGGGGTTTCGAACCAGTCATAACCAAATATTGTAGATTCCAAGGTCTGAACAACTCAAAATCTAGTATTTTAAAGTCAAAGGTTCTAAAGAAACCATAACCAAAGACTACAAATTCAAAGGTTCTGAAGAAAATATAACTAAAGACTCCAAAGTCAAAAGTTTTGAACATACCAGAACTTAAGACATCAGAGTCTAAGGCTCTGAAAGTTTCACAACCAAAGAATAAGATTGATTCAAGTCATAAAACTTTCAAACCAAGAGCCTTGAATGATCCCAAGCCCTACTACATGAAATCTAAGGTACAAAATAAGAAAAATACTTTCAGAAATAACCCCAAATGACCCATGAGATTATGGGTACCTAAATCTAAAGTTATCTTTGCATCATATATGTTTCAAAGGAGAAGCAACGCAATAGTTCTGGTACCTGAACAGTGGTTGCTTACAAAATATGACAGGAGAAAGGCATATGTTCCAAACCTTAACTCTGAAAGAGGGAGGAACTGTGGGGTTTGGAGGAAACCGAAAAGGAAGGATCATTGGTACATGTACTATGAAGTAATGTTTAATAATACCAATTTATAGTCGTGAATGAGTCTGACAAGTCCATAGTGTTCAAAGGTAGGAGAAAAGGAAATATCTATAAAATTAATTTCTCTGAATTGGATAATCAAAAGGTACTTTGTCTTATATCAGTGATTGATAACAAATAGCTCTGGCACAAAAGGTTAGGACACGGTAACTAGAGATTAATCTCTAAACTTAGCAAGTTAAAACTTGTCAAAGGTTTTCCAGAACTTAAGTATCACTCAGATGCTCTTTGTGGAGCATACCAAGTAGGGAAAATTAATAAAACCTCTTTTAAAACAAAGAACATATTCTCTATCTCTAGACCTTTGGAACTACTTCACATTGATATATTTAGTCCAGTTGGTATTGCATCAATCAATGGGAAGAAATATGGATTAGTCATAGTTAATGACTATAGCAGATGAACTTAGGTCAAATTCCTTAGAAATAAAGATGAGCCCTAAGATGTGTTTAGAATCTTCTGTATACAAGTACAAAATGAAAAGGAATCAAAGATTTTAAAGTCATAAGTGATCATGAAGGGGAATTTGAAAATGAGCTATTTAAAATCTTTTGTGAAAAACATGGAATTCTCCATGAGTTATCTTCTCCTAGAACTCCATAACAAAATGGAGTTGTAGAGAGAAAGAATAGATCTTTACAAGAAATGGCTATAACCATGAATCATTAAAATAATTTACCTAAGTACTTATGGGCAGAAACTGTAAACACAACATCATATGTTCAGAACAGAATCTATATTAGACCTATTATGATCAAAACTTCAAATGAGCTTTTCAAAGGAAGAAAACCAAGTATTTCTTATTTTCATCAGTTTGGATTTACATGTTATATCTTAAACAACAAAGTCTATCTAAAGAAATTTGATGCCAAAGCTCAAAAGGGTATCTTTATAGGATATTATGAACGCTCAAAGGCATAAATAATGTATAGCTCTAAAACCAAAATGGTTGAAGAGATAATACACATCAAATTTGATGACAATGAGCATGACAATAAAATGTCAGGGCTAGTTGAAATTTTTTCAAAAATTCATGTATCTAAAGACACTTTAGAAGTTGGTAGTTCTAAAGCTACCAAACCTTCAGAAGATGGTGGTCCAAAAGCTTATCCAACTTATGAAGCTCATCTAGAGGAAGTAGCTTCTAAAGAAGCTCATGATGGCTCATAAGAAGAAACACAATTCAAGAAGACATTTAAGTATAAGCTTTTGTATCCATAAGATCTAATCATTTTAAATAAATATAGTCATCTAAAGACAAGAGCTATATTCATGGAAGAACACTCAATGTTAGGACTCATCTCTATGATTGAACCTACTTATTTTGATCAAGCATTATCGGATGATGGCTGGATTGTGGCAATGCAAGAAGAGTTACATTAGTTTCAAAGAAACGATGTTTGGAATATGGTACCTAAACCTCATCAAAAGAATATTATTGGAACAAAATGGGTCTTTTGAAACAAGCTCAATGAGCAAGGTGAAGTTGTAAGAAATAAAGCTAGACATGTAGCTCAAGGCTATAGTCAGGAAAAAGGTATTGATTTCTCAAAAACCTTTGCACCTCTTGCAATCTTAGAGGCAATCAGATTACTTTTATCTTATGTTATTAATCATAATATCATTCTATATCAAATGGATGTTAAGAGTGTGTAACACCTCAAAATTTGCCCTCCTCTTCTTGGGACTAGTTTGACACATTGCATTTCATTTTAGGGCATTAGGCATTGCATTTTTGCATATCATCTGAAATGAAAAAAAAAAGGATCATCCTCCAAAGTCTTTTCAGAAGATTGGAAGTTACATGATTTAAGCCTGAGGGTTTCTATGGATTGATTGTCAACCATCTGAGGGTTTGCACTTCAATTAGGGTTTCTTGATTCTTCAAGGAGGTTGAGTATTATCTTGTGTGCAAGGATATGTCACCATCATCATGGTTATGTCATCATCAGGGTTTCATTGTGCTTTCTCAATTTCCTTGGGATTAGGGTTTTGACCTCTGGTCAACCCTAATCAATGCATTCTTCCAATTAGGGTTTTCTCAAGGAGATGAGGTTCTATTAATATGAGGATCACGTGAGTATCATAAGGAGTTTACATGGTCTAGGGTTTCATTTCTGAGCCATTTCCTCGAGTGGTGGAGGCTCAAGCTGATTAGAGCATTTCTAGGTCATCTAAGGACCACAAAAGTCAACTATGCAAGAGCTGAGGGCTATGAGGTGGGGAAATGAGTTTCAAAACTTCAATCATGTTCAAAAGAGGTCCATTTGTCATTTCAAACATCTATCTTGAAGAATTTGAAGTCAGGACAAAAGTTTCCAAAAATGGAAAGTGACCTGTAATTGAAAGTTTCCAAAAATGGCAAGTTTTTGGTCCACATTCAACTTGACTTTGCAACATCAAAGAAGCTTCAAATGGATTTTTGGTGAACATGAAAGTTGAATATCTTTCTCTCCTCTTTTCAAAAACTCCTAGATCATGTCCATCTGATGATTGGTTGAGGAGTTATGGTCAAATGATCACAAAGTGTACATGGAAGTTCAACATGGCATAACTTTTGATTCATAACTCCAAATTGGTCCACTCTTTTTGCAAAATGTTTGTCATGACCAATACTTTCTAAATCAACCATTGCATTGCATGAAAAAAGTTCATATGATCATGTGTTCATTCAAGTGCATTTTGGAGGGAAAATGCATAATTCAAATTTGGTTGATCACATGAGTCTAATTCCAATTCCATGTTGTTCATTGGATGATTTTGAGTGATTATGAAGCTTGCATGGCACTGTTCACGTGCACATTGCTCATGCCACCTCACATTTGCATTTTTGGTCATACACCTCATTTCTCATTAATCTTTCATTAGCCATTGCTTAATTATGATTACAACATCATTAACATGTGATATAAAAGCCTAATCCTAACTGTTTTTGCATAACAACACATTCTAGATCTAGAATTCAAGATTCCCTCCAAAAATTCTCTCAATTCAAACTTGAAATTTCTCCACATAACTCATCAATATTCTTGCATAATCATGTTCACAATGCATCATTGATGAAGAATCAAGGCCTGGATTGAAGAATTTGGTGCAGATTCGAGCTCCACAAGTACAAGTTCATGAAGATGGTTTTCTGAAATTAAGCAAGATCCAAGCCATTTCAAGTGTTAATTTGTGCATCAAACTTCATATCAAGGTTGGAGGAGAAGATCTGGAAGTGCTGGAGCCTTGAACACGTGAAATTGAACACTGCACCTCAAGTAAGCTTGAAATTCGATCCTCATAATTTGTTGTTTCATGTACATGATTAGATAGATCGTGCTTTGCAGAGAATTCTGATATAATTAGATTTAATTTTGGTTAAGAAATGAGTGAGATATGTGGATTTCAAGTTTGGATGTTGAAACTTCTTTCGTTCGATCTGTAAAATATATGGAGAATTAGGCTTAGATATTGTGATATTCATGATCTACACTGAAAGACCTTTCGAACGGTATATAGTTTGTAAAATTCTGGAAAAAAAAAGTTGCAGCTCCGCCGTGTACACGGTCGGAGAAGACGACCGGAACTACTGTTCCAGCGTCTGGTGTGGTGGCTTAGGGTTTCATTTAAACGCTGCGTTTCTTATTGTATCTGGACCTTGGCCGAGCGGGTTCGAATCCTGGCTTGCGTGTTTTGTGCATTTTAGTTGAATTTCCATTTAGTCCATGCGTGCACCTGTTCGATTCCTACCAATTGCGTTTTTAGATTTTATTTTTAGCGCTCATTCTTGACCTCACGTTCCTGAGTTCGATTCTGGTTGGATGTATGTTTGTGAATTTATTTTGAGCGCTACTTTTATCTGCCATGCCTGAGTTCGATTCCAGTAGATGCACATTCCAAATTTTATTCAAATTTCCTTTTCCATATTATTTCCATGTTATTTCCATTTAATCCATTTTTATCTTCATGCAACTTCAAAAAACCATAAAAAATAGCAAAATAATGCAAATTGATTCTAGTTTTTTTTCACATGTTTGTTTAGATGTCTAGTATTTTCTGATACTAATTTCATGATTTTTTGAGTTCTGGATTTTTATTTGTTGATTTTTTGATTGAACATGATGCCAAATTGACATGTTGTGCTATATGCTTTCTAAAATGCTCATGATTTGTCCAATTGACTTGAAATTTGACATGCTTGATCCTAACATGTGATGTGATTTTTGAGATTTGGTTTGGCATTTTTATCATGTTCTTCCACTGTTTTGGATACATGGACATGTAGTGTGACAATTTGTGTCACAATTTGTATGTTGCATTTGTACATTTTTATTCATATGCCATTTGATCTCTTATGGATTTGATTTTTTGTATGATGTTCATTCTTAACATGAGGAGCCTGTATAAAAAATTTCATGATCATTGGATACATTTCTGTTTTAATGTGGATTTTCTATGTTTGATGTCCAATTTTGATCACAATGCTTGCCTTTGCCTTATCTTGTTTAATTGATGGCTTTGCCTTTTGAATTGGCTTTGGTCCTTTTGAGGACTCTTTCTTGTTTGGTTGAATGTGCTTCATGTGAAATATTGACTTCTGTTTTGGTCATTTGACTTGCCTTTGACCCTAGTCTTTGTACTAGTGGTTTGTACTCACCAATTGTGTTTGTGTTTCAGGTATCTAGCACTAATGGTTGGTTTGCTCATTATTTGAGATGCAAGTTGTTTTGTTTACTAACTATTGTTGTGTTGTAGGTCCATTGGTGTGATGAACTCACTTGAGTGCTTGCACTTATGACTTGCATTGTGTAGATATTGGATAGTTCCATCACTTGAGTGCTTGCACTTATTGGATAGTTCCATCAGTACCTGCAAATGATTCACTCCCGCCCCACTCACGGGTGTCATCTAGCCCAGGGTAAGGTCAAGAGAAACGCAGGATAAACAATCCTTTCAAGAATATCATCATATGCACACCAGATGTATACAACGATAATACCCCCTCAGAATCTGAACTACTCGTGATACCATGTTCCGCTAAGTGGCGCCATACCACCCGCTTCCCATGAATCACTCTATTCCTAGATGTCCTAAAGTTCACTCATAGCCTGTATATTGGGCCTTTTACCTCTTGTGACTCCCACCCAACAGAGAAACAGATACACAGCCAGCACAATGATAATATGATGCATGCAAACATATATGCAATTATATACAATCACAGCATAATAATCATAAATGCCATAAATAAAGCAGTAAAAGCAACCAAAACTATCCTAGATAGCGCTAGGATTGACTCGATTAGAGAAGATGGACCAGCAAGAGGTCAACTTCTCGCTGTTTCCCCGGCAGAGTCGCCAGCTGTCGCATTCGCGAAAAACAATCGGCGGGAAAAGACACAGAGCCGCAACCGTGCATTATTTATCCCAAAGGTGGGAAAGGAAACGCTCGAAGTAAACCTGAAAAAGGGAAAGGAATGGTCTTACGACCAGAGATTGCTAGGTACGGGAGTTGGTTACGCAAGGGGAAGGTATTAGCACCCCTCACGTCCGTCGTACTCGACGGGATCCACGCTCAAAAGAATAGAAAAAGGTTGCTAATAAACTGCTCAAAGAATGCACGCACACTGGAATAAGCAAACAGGTGAAAGAAGATGGAGGAAGGGGACTCGGTAGGATGTCGCATCCTGGGCCTACGTAGTTTGTCAGAAACAAACATCAGAGTCGATGTAGTTCGGGGAACGGGGAACATGCTCGTTAGGACATCGCATCCTATGCATACGTATCTTCTCTAACCAGAGCAAGAATCAGAGCACTCGTAGCTCGGCTAACACACGCCGAAACAAAACACTGAAAAGAGACGTTGAGACGTCAACGGAAACACACAACAGGAAACGGAATGCCAACGGCTGGACTTACATCCGACTTCGAACAAACAAACGCAAACTGGAAACAGACTGCCAATAAATGGACTTAGGTCCGACTCCAAACACAAACGGGAAACCGAATGCCAATAGATGGACTTACATCAGACTCCAAACAAACACACACAAAAAGAAGAAGGGGTCTCGATTGCAACTAGGGCAGGAGAAAAGGAAGGTCTCGATCGCAACGAGGGCGAGAGAAAAGAATCGCAACGAGGGCGAAAACCAGCAAGGATTAAAGTTAGTTGTCAGTCAAACTCGACAAGACATCGCATCTCGTGCCTACGTATCTCATCTGAACATGAGAATCAAAGTTGCCGTAGTTCGGCTAAACTATTTATGTTTATTTTGTGTTTTTTAGATGAACAACGTTACTACGCAATCTACCGGATGCTCGACCTTTGGAGACTTACTCACCTGTAGTAGAAGGAGTTAACGTGTCCTTAAGAGAAGATAAAGTTTGTTTGTGTTTTAGGAATGCTCACGCAAGAAAGGAATTCCTAGACGAAGGAACCGTGCTACCTTAATTGACATGCAAACGAGAGACTATACGAAGTCTAGCAAACCTATGGGGATACGATAAGCAAAACCTGGAAACAGAATGCCAATCAATGGACTTACATCCAACTCCACACCACAAATAGGAAACAGAAAGCCAATCAATGGTCTTACATCCAACTCCACAAACAAAACAAGAAACAGATAGCCAATCAATGGTCTTACATCTAACTCCACAAACAAAACAAAGCAACGAGGAAACGGAATGCCAATGGCTGGTCTTACATCCAACTCCTAACAACACAAAAAAAAGAAGAAGGTTGAACATACACACACCAAAGAAGAAAAAGGGTGAAAAAGAAAAAGAGTGCAAGGAAGGTGAACACACACCAAACAAAACAAAAAAGTTGAACACACAGAAAGAACAAAAGGGTGAACCCCCAAAACACACACAAAAAAGAAAAGGTTGAACACACAAACTAATAGGGAGTCTGGAACTCGAACCTAATAGCTGTCACAACAAACACACTCAAAAAAAACAAAAGGTTGCAAAAAAGAAAAGAGTGAAAGGATGGTGAACACACCCCAAACAAAACAAAAAGGTTGCCCGGAGAGATCTCGCTCAATCTCCTGCCTACGTATCTCATCTGGTATGAGAATCAGGGCGACGTAGTTCCCCTTAACAGGGGAGAAACTCTCCTAACCAGAGACTAGGGAGATAACAAACTAATAGGGAGACTACGACTCGAGCCTAAAAGTTGTCATGCAAACGATCCCTAAGTCGAGGTCTCTAATCAGAACCTAACTCACACAGGTAGCAAGCTAGCTCAAACAGCAAATAACATCAATCACAGGTGAACAAGCATCACACTCTATATGCAAACAAGCGGCTCATACAAGGCTGGGCTTTAGTCAAGGGGTCATATCAACCTCGACAAACAAGCCAACACTGTAGGGGTATGATGAAGCTCTTAACCACTGACATTGACCGTCAGGGTGAGCAGATGAAAGGTGGAATGAGGATAAGACCTCATAGCTCTTAACCCGGGCCTGGGTGAGCTTAAATCAATGAAAGTGTGGGGATCCATAATGAGGGACCCTATTCCACATGACTGACTCTATACACAAAGATCTTGGGTTATGTTCAAGAGCATCAGCACGTAGTGCGAGCATAATGAACGACTCAACGAATAACAGGGGATTGATTGCAAATCCCTTCTATCTGTCAATTGCCTCTTCACTTAGGAGGACTTAAGTAACATGCCTTGACAAGGAGGTCTTTAGCACAAATATAAACAATCACAATCATTGCCTCTTAAGGAGGACTTCAGCCAAACACCTGCCAAAAAGGCGACAGGACTTCCAGACTACATGGAGTTAGAGAGTGGTTACCTAGGTGGTATATCAACCACAAGCAAAGCAAAGCTTAAGCAAGAGCTAAAAGCGACTAATGTACCTGTACAAAAGCCAAACAGTTAATATTCACATTCAGAAGAACCAAACAGACAACAGTAGGACATTTCCAATATGTACACAATGCAAGTCAAAATGTAAGCAACTCAAGTGAATTCAACACCAAGGGACCTACAACACAACAAAGGTTAGTGGACAAAGTAATTTGCATCTCAAGTAATGAGATCACATCAACCACTAGAGCTAATTGCTTGAACCTGAAATACAAAGCTCAAAAGGTGAGTACAAACCACTAGTGCAAAGACTAGGGTCAAAGGCAAAGCAAAAAGTCAAAACAGAAGTTGATATTCCACATGAAGCACATTCAATCACACAAACACATGTCCTAAAAAGGATCAAATCCAAATCATTAAACAAGGCCCTCAAATGAACAAGATAAGGCAAAGGCAAGCAAAGTGATCACAATTGGATATCAAACATAGAAAATCCACATTAAAACAGAAAAGCATCCAATGATCATGAAATTTTTTATGTGAGATCAACATGTTGAACACAAGCATCATGCAAAAAATTAGGTCCAGAAGATATTAAATGACCTAGGAATGAAAGTGAACAAATGCATCATCCAAATGTGTGACACAAATTGTCACACCACATGTTCATGTGTCCAAAACAGTGATGGAATGTGCTAAAAATGCCAAACAAAAGCCAAAAGATCATGTTATGTGTCATGAATGAGCATGTCAAATTTCAAAGCAATTGGATCAATCAATGAGCATTTCACAAGCAATTGACCACAACATGTCACATTTTGCACCATGTTCAATCACACAAACACATTTAAAATCCAGCCACAATAAAATCAGGCAAATGACATCAAAAAATAATATACATCACAACAATCATGTGGAAAAAAGTTTCATTCAATTTGGATTAATTTGCTATTTGTTATGATTTTTGGAATTACATGAACAAAATGAAATAAAAATGAACAAAACATGTAAAACAATGAAATGAAATGAAAAAGGGAAAATGCCATAGGTAGGTGTTGAACCCAGGTTCTCCTGGTCCAAGGCGCGCCTCAAATGAAAATAAAATGAAAATGCATAGCGTGGAGTCGAACCAAGGACGTTCAGGTCACAAGCGCGCTACTTAAAATCAATTGGAAATGCTAAGCCAAGGATCGAACCCGGGCACATGAGGTTACAGGCGCGTTTCACTTGAAACGCTGCGTTTGGCCATATGGAAAATTAAATGGATTTTTCAAGACGTCCACAACAGGAATCGAACAGAAGACCGTGTGGTGCAAGCGCGTTTCAAATTGAAACGCTGCGTTTTGGCATGGTAAGGGAAAATCAAAAGAAAAATGAAAGAAAGCCTAACACGGTATCGAACTGGAGTCCTAAAGGTCCAAGGCGCGCTAGCAGAAACCTTAAGTTACTATTCACGGACATGGAACGCGGTGGTTTCCACCGTCTTCTTCGTTGAGTCCGGCGGAGCAGCATACAAGAAATTTCCAGAAAACAGCATGGCGTATATGGATCGAAAGATCTCGTCACGTAGAGCACGAATCCAACATTATCTAAACCTAAATCTTCATGAATAAGGCAAATCGAAGCAAAATATATTGCACACCAAAACTTTAAGTCACCATATCTAGTGCAATTCTTCACCAAATCATAATCTATTTACATCAGAATTCTCAGCATATCATGATCGACATGTTCATGTTCATGGATTGGCAAAATAAGACGGTCGAAAATTCACCAACCTGTTATGCAGTGATCGAAAACAGTGGATTCAAGGCCTCAAATGATCCAGATCTCCTCTATCAATCTTGTGGTGAAGCTTCATGTACGAATTGATGCTTAAATCCACTTGAATGCAGCTCAAACTTCAAGTTCCATTTTTATGTTCAAGCTTGGTGTATGCACAATTCTTGTCCAATTTCTTCAAACCAGTGCTTGATTCCTACTCCATGAGGCTCAATGAACACGATTATCCAATAAAATCAATGAGTTATGTGAGGAAATTTGAAGTTTGAGTTGAGAGCAAAAATGGAGGGGAATGAGATTTCTAGATCTAGAATGTGATTGATCTGAAAATTCTGTTACAATTAACCTTATATACCATGTGCTAATCACCCTGAAATGATAATTAGGCAATGGTTAATGGAAGATTAATGAAATATGAGGTGCATGACCAAATTAACAAATGTGTGGTGCATGGATAATTTTACACGTGAATAGTGCCATATAAGGACTCAAATCCACTTAAAATCAGCTCATGAGCAAGATAGAATTGGAATTTTGCATGTATGATTCACCAATTTCAAATTATGCATTTTCCCTCCAAAATGCACTTGTATGCACCAATGGTCATGTGAGCTAATTTCATGCAATGCAATGGTTGATATGGAAACTATGGGTCACAAGAAGCAATTTGCAAAAAGAGTGGCTCAATTTGGAGTTTTGTAGCCAAAGTTATGGCACTTTGAAGTTCCAAGCATACTTTGCAATCATTGGATCATAACTCCTCAACCATTCATCAGATGCTCAGGATCTTGGACTTTTTGAAAAGAGGAGAGAAAGATATTCAACTTTCATGTTCACCAAAAATTCATTTGAAGCTTCTTTGATGTTGGAAAGTCAAGTTGAATGTGGACCAAAAACATGCCATTTTTGGAAACTTGAAATTACAGGTCACTTTCCATTTTTGGAAACTTTTGATCTGACTTCAAAATCTTCAAGGTAGGTGCTTGACATGATGAATAGGCCTCTTTTGGACATGAATGAAGTGTCTCAAACCATTTCTCCACCTCAAAGCCCTCAGTTGACTGCACAGTTGACTTGTATGGGCCTCAGATGACCTGGAAGTGCACTGATGAATTTGGGCCTCTACCACTTGGTAAAGTTGCTTCAAAATGAACCTTGGCTCATATAAGCTCTTTAGAATGATCATGTGGCCTTCATCTCAAGGAAAAACTTGCTCTCTTGTACTGATGAATCTCTTGATGCCAATGCTGACTTCCAAGATGCAATGCAATATGGAATGTTAATGACCTAAAAAATGAAATGAATGCATGAATGGGGGGTGCAAATTTGAGGTGCTACAGCTGCCCCTATTCAATCAACTGAGAACCTGAACGGATGAAAGCAGCGGCTATCAGACTTTCAAGGTAAACAGGGATTGAATACCAAAAGAACCGGAGAATTTGCACTCTGTAGGGGATAAAGCTAAGAAAGCGAGGCCATTTACCGATGGCGGCTTCCACTGGGGAGGAAAAAGAAGTTTTCAACTGAAACAAGACCAGTCATTTACCGAAGACTCTACTGAGGAATTGATATTTATCAAAGAAAGGATACACGACCAGACATTTACCGATGAATGGGAAGAAAGAAACCACGACCAGACATCTACCGATGAATGGGAAGAAAGAAACCACGACCAGACATCTACCGATGAATGGGAAGAAAGAAACCACGACCAGACATCTACCGATGAATGGGAAGAAAGAAACCACGACCAAACATCTACCGATGAATGGGAAGAAAGAAACCACGACCAGACATCTACCGATGAATGGGAAGAAAGAAACCACGACCAGACATCTACCGATGAATGGGAAGAGAGAAACCACGACCAGACATCTACCGATGAATGGGAATAAAGAAACCACGACCAGACATCTACCGATGAATGGGAAGAAAGAAACCACGACCAGACATCTACCGATGAATGGGAAGAAAGAAACCACGACCAGACATCTACCGATGAATGGGAAGAAAGAAACCACGACCAAACATCTACCGATGAATGGGAAGAAAGAAACCACGACCAGACATCTACCGATGAATGGGAAGAGAGAAACCACGACCAGACATCAACGGATGAATGGGAAGAAAGAAACCACGACCAGACATCTACCGATGAATGGGAAGAAAGAAACCACGACCAGACATCAACGGATGAATGGGAAGAGAGAAACCACGACCAGACATCAACGGATGAATGGGAAGAGAGAAACCACGATCAGACATCAACGGATGAACGGGAAGAGAGAAACCACGACCAGACATCAATGGATGAATGGGAAGAGAAAAACCACGACCAGACATCTATCGATGAATGGGAAGAGAGAAACTAGGACCAGACATCAACGGATGAATGGGAAGAAAGAAACCACGACCAGACATCTACTGATGAATGGGAAGAAAGGAACCACGACCAGACATCTACCGATGAATGGAAAGAAAGAAACCATGACCAGACATCTACCGATGAATGGGAAGAGAGAAACCACGACCAGACATCAACGGATGAATGGGAAGAAAGAAACCACGACCAGACATCTACCGATGAATGGGAAGAGAGAAACCACGACCAGACATCAACGGATGAATAGGAATAAAGAAACCACGACCAGACATCAACGGATGAATGGGAAGAGAGAAACCACGACCAGACATCAACAGATGAATGGGAAGAGAGAAACCACGACCAGACATCAACGGATGAATGGGAAGAGAGAAACCACGACCAGACATCAACGGATGAATGGGAAGTGAAAAACCACGACCAGACATCAACGGATGAATGGGAAGAGAGAAACCACGACCAGACATCAACGAATGAATGGGAAGAGAGAAACCACGACCAGACATCAACGGATGAATGGGAAGAGAGAAACCACGACCAGACATCAACGGATGAATGGGAAGAGAGAAACCACGACCAGACATCAACGTATGAATGGGAAGAGAGAAACCACGACCAGACATCAACGGATGAATGGGAAGAGAGAAACCACAACCAGACATCTACCGATGAATGGGAAGAGAGAAACCACGACCAGACATCAACGGATGAATGGGAAGAGAGAAACCACGACCAGACATCAACGGATGAATGGGAAGAGAGGAACCACAACCAGACATCAACCGATGAATGGGAAGAAACTCGATGTTTACCGACATCGAAAGATGATGTGTACAGACACCAAAAAAGGACCCACACGGGGATCAACACGACACTTACCGGTATCGCAAGGACGACATCTACATATGTCAGAACAAGGCAGACACTTGTCGGGGACTAAACTGGGGAGTCAAGCTTTCCTTTCACGGACGGGTGAGGAAATAAACCTCTCTGGGGATTACCGATTCTGAATTCTGCCAAGAGCAACCGCCGCCAATGTGCCATACGGATGTTGAAAAATGATCCGCCTCCGCTGGGGATATGATCCAATCTGCAAGATGCAAGGGGAGGAAAACTCCTGCTGGGAAAGCAAATGATCACTCTGCTGAGCCCACAATTCCTGATTCGATCTCCCAACTCTGTGGGGACACACACAACAATTCTGCTACAGATACTTACCGATCTGACATTCTCGGAACGGCAGAGAAACCAACTCAACTAGGGAGTCACTTGTATTCTCGGCTTCTCTACTTCGAGACAATCGATCTCCTCAGACCCGGGCCAACTCTCTAATCCTCAGACTTTGAAGATTCTTCTTGATTACCCTCTAGGATCGTCGCCATTCTTTCGCCGTCTTTTCACCGTTCTTCTATCCCTCGTCCCTGATTGGACTCCACGGGGATCTTTTGCCAAAAGGCTTGGTGTCACGACCTGCAAGTGAGTGAAAATAACCAACAGCACCTGCAAAAGAGATCGTTAGATAAAAACATGCCCCAGGCGTGCCAAAATTTCAACACTTAGGTCACTCAGACTTCCGAATAAGATTTCTGGTTTTCAATCTTATAAACATGCATTGGAAGGGACCCCTATGTCTCAAAATGCAAATATTCTTTATCAAAATGAACGGATGTTTTTTTCAATCAAAGCGGTAATGAAAACAAAAACAAAACTATTTGACTGAATATGCATTTTATTGATTGAAAAAGGTGGCTCGTGACTGAGCAGCACAGGAAGCAATCCCTGAAAAGAGGTAATTGCGCACAAAAGGAAAAATCTATCCTAATGCCAATGTGAACCCGTGATCTCATCGAGTTCCAACTCGGTTACACCCCATATGTCCTCAAGACTCTCCGTGCTTTCTGCCTTCTGAACAAGACGCGTCTGATCGATCCCTTCTGGGGATTATCCAGGTGTCTTACCCAAAGTACAAACGATCATGTTAGACGCAGTTGTTCGTTTCAATCCCTCTTTTGCCTGGACCGCCCTTTCGGGTTTTCAGTCCACCGAGATACCCTTTTTTGCCCAAGCCGCCCTTGTGGGGTTTTCGACTTGTCGGGTGTACAGTTTTTTTCCTTTTTATCCCTAATTTTTGCCCGAACCTTTTTCATCATTTTTTTTGGTTCGCCGGGATGCCCTTTTTTGCCTGGACTATTTTATTCTTTTCGTCCAGCGGGTCTCTTATACGAAGTATTTTTTAACTGCGTCTGCATTCACAGGGGATGGAAAATCCTCACCATCCATGGTCGTCAACAACAAGGCTCCGCCAGAGAAAACCTTCTTGACCACGAATGGACCTTCATAATTGGGTGTCCACTTGCCCCTACGATCGTTCTGAGGAGGAAGGATCCTTTTCAACACCACGTCTCCCACATGATACCCAAGAGGTCGCACCTTTCGGTTAAAAGCCCGCTTCATTCGCTGCTGGTACAACTGCCCATGACAAATGGCTGCCAGCCTCTTTTCCTTAATCAGGCTCAACTCTTCGTACCGAGTCCTTACCCACTCCCTCTCTTTCAATCTCACGTCCATCAGGACTCTCAATGACGGAATCTGGACCTCGACTGGTAACACGGCTTCCGTCCCATACACAACGAGAAAGGCGTTGCCCTAGTAGATGTACGCACTGAGGTTCGATACCCAGGATACAAGCTTCGTGTTTGCCACATTGTTGGTGCATTCAAACGTTAGCCGGGTAGCACAAGGAATGTGGGATCCTTTTGGCGTAACCAAAACAACTCAAACTCCACTGCCATTCACATTATCGGCCCCATCAAACATCAGAATCCATTCGGACTCAGGGTCAGGCCCCTCCTCCGGGATCAGTTCCTCACAATCTTTCGATTTGAGAACCAGGATGTCCTCATCAGGGAACTCAAACTTCATCGATTGATAATCCTCAATGGGTTGCTGGGCGAGATAATCAGACAATACACTCCCCTTTATTGCTTTCTGAGAGGTATACTGGATATCATATTCAGTCAAAATCATTTGCCATCTCGCAACCCGTCCGGTCAATGCTGGCTTCTCAAATATATACTTGATCGGATCCATCTTGGAAATCAACAAAGCGGTATGAACCAGCATATACTGTCTCAGTCGGCGAGCAGCCCATACCAAAGCACAACAAGTTTTCTCGAGCAGTGAATATCTTGTCTCACAGTCGGTAAACTTTTTGCCAAGGTAGTAATTTGCATGCTCTTTTCGACCAGACCCGTCATGCTGCCCCAGTACGCCCCCATAGACCCCTCGAGGACTGTCAAGTACAGGATTAACGATCGTCCCTCCACAAGAGGCATCAGAATCGGAGCCTCCTGCAAATATTCTTTTATTTTTTCAAATGCCACTTGGCAATCATTATTCCACCTGACCGTTTGATCTTTTCTCAACCACTTAAATATGGATTCACACGTGACTGTTAGATGAGCTATGAACCGTGCAATGTAACTCAATCTACCTAAGAGACCACAAACCTCTTTTTCTTTCTCGGTTCAGGCATTTCTTGTATTGTTTTTTTTTTGTTTTTTTTTAGCAGGATCGACCTCGATTCCTCTTTCGCTTACAATAAGCCCCAGCAACTTACCGAACCGCACCCTGAAAGTGCACTTATTTGAATTCAACCTCAGTTTGAATTGTCTCAGTCGGTCGAACAACTTGGCCAGATCTACCAAATGCCCCTCTTCTGTTTGGGACTTTGCTATCATGTCGTCAACATAGCATTCAACTTCATGATGAATCATATCATGAAACAAAGTCACCATAGCCCTCTGATACGTGGCACAGGCATTCTCGAAACTGAATGGCATCACTTTATAACAAAGAGTGCCCCACGGTGTGATGAACATTGTTTTCTTCATATCATCTGGCGACATTTCAATCTGATTATGGCCAGGAAAACCATCCATGAAGGAAAACACCGAGAATTGAGCTGTATTATCCACCAACACATCGACGTGAGGTAATGGGAAATCATCCTTCGGTCCAGCTCTGTTCAAATCCCGGTAGTCCACACACATTCTCACATTCACATCCTTTTTCGGCACCTGACACTTATCCCCAAAGCGGCCCCCATTCTCACTTCCTTTCTGACCTCCTCGGTGCCCAGATTAACAATTTCAACTCGCTCCTCATGCGGTTGAATCACCTTCTCCTCTCGTTCCAACAACCTGGCTAATTCTTCCGACAGTTCACAATCTTCTTCGCCTTTTTCTTCGACATGATAGATCGGATTGTCGAAGTCATACAAAGGTGTAACCGAATTGTTATCAATGAGATCCGGAGAATAGAAAGTCGGAACGAAGCCAATCAAAAGGAAGGAAAATGGAAACAAACATTGCCATTTTTATTTTTTAAACTGCAAAAATAAATGAAAAACAGGGAACACCGCTTTTGATACAAAAACATCCATTTATTAATGATGCAAAATGTTGCAAAATGAAACACATGAGGTGGCCCTTACAATGGACCATTACGTTTCGGGCAAAACGTATGGCTTTCATGCAAACAGAATTGAAAAACAGAAATATTACTCTTCACGTAGAGTGACAGTGATGATCTTTTAGGCCTTCCAGTTCTGGACCTCCATCCCTGGTACGCACGATTTTAATCACGATTCGAGCTCGCGGTCACTGTCGATCTCTTCACCCACCGCACAGGCGTGATCTGGATCTAGCATTCCAGCACTGGTGAACGTGAACGGTTGACGACGTCCTCTGTTTTTCCCAGACGAGCCTTGGCCCGGCTGATAGCCAACCCCAAACCTATCTGCTTTCACCGCAACGTCTATCAATCTTCCCCAGCCTGGGTTTGTTGCGTCTGGTAGGGTATTTGTGTGGACGAGCTACGTGCAGAGGAATGACTCGGCGTGCGCAAGCAGTGATTCCTAGGTCAATCAAACAGGTTAGATACTGACACCTGCAAAACAAAAGACAGGTTAAGATGACTCACACATGAATGCAATGTCTATCCGTAGGAGGACCATTCTGTCCTTCGACTCTGGCTTCATCGAGACAGATAATAATTTGACAATAACATTCTGACCTCAGGATGTCTCTCAACCAGAATCTCAATCGAGAATGTACCCTGAGTATGGATAGACATTGGTTGGATGCGGATGAATGCAAAATGGGAATAATGCAAATGCATGAATGCAAGTCACTGTGCCATCCTCCAAGTCATCTGAAAATCAACTGTACGGAAGTTCCGGTCTCTGAACTGGTCACACCCATCTGAGGTACTGAGCAACCATAAATCCAACTTGGGGAGTTCCGAAATAAACGGAACGGAGGATATACCACCATCATCACTGGACAATCACTGGACAGATAGCCACAAGATCCTTTGAACAGGTACCTTCAAACTCAACACGGGGATCCGAAATAAACGGAACCCGCTGATAAAAACCACGGACAGCACTCCGGCGTGTCGGAAATAAATCCATAAATCCAACTGAACCATAGTCACCATCAGTACCTGCAAATGATTCACTCCCGCCCCACTCACGGGTGTCATCTAGGCCAGCGTAAGGTCAAGAGAAATGCAGGATAAACAATCCTTTCAAGAATATCATCATATGCACACCAGATGTATGCAACGATAATACCCCCTCAGAATCTGAACTACTCGTGATACCATGTTCCGTTAAGTGGCGCCATACCACCCGCTTCCCATGAATCACTCTATTCCTAGGTGTCCTAAAGTTCACTCATAGCCTGTGTATTGGGCCTTTTACCTCTTGTGACTCCCACCCAACAGAGAAACAGATACACAGCCAGCACAATGATAATATGATGCATGCAAACATATATGCAAATATATACAATCACAGCATAATAATCATAAATGCCATAAATAAAGCAGTAAAAGCAACCAAAACTATCCTAGAGAGCGCTAGGATTGACTCGCTTAGGGAAGATGGACCAACAAGAGGTCAACTTCTCGCTGTTTCCCCAGCAGAGTCGCCAGCTGTCGCATTCGCGAAAAACAACCGGCGGGAAAAGACACAGAGCCGAAGTAAACCTGAAAGGTGCGTTATTTATCCCAAAGGTGGGAAAGGAAACGCTCGAAGTAAATCTGAAAAAGGGAAAGGAATGGTCTTACGACCAGAGATTGCTAGGTACGGGATTCGGTTACGCAAGGGGAAGGTATTAGCACCCCTCACGTCCGTCGTACTCGACGGGATCCACGCTCAAAAGAATAGAAAAAGGTTGCTAATAAACTGCTCAAAGAATGCACGCACACTGGAGTAAGCAAACAGGTGAAA
Organism: Lathyrus oleraceus; assembly: GCF_024323335.1. Taxonomy (NCBI): domain Eukaryota; kingdom Viridiplantae; phylum Streptophyta; class Magnoliopsida; order Fabales; family Fabaceae; genus Lathyrus; species Lathyrus oleraceus. The sequence continues at coordinate 234,390,753 of NC_066583.1, read as the reverse complement.
GAAGATGGAGGAAGGGGACTCGGCAGGATGTCGCATCCTGGGCCTACGTAGTTTGTCAGAAACAAACATCAGAGTCGACGTAGTTCGGGGAACGGGGAACATGCTCGCTAGGACATCGCATCCTATGCATACGTATCTTCTCTAACCAGAGCAAGAATCAGAGTGTAACACCCTTCTACCCCAAACGACATATTTAAATAGATTATCAGAGTACAACATGTAGAAGAGTTTACATTTCTTAAAACATAACACCTATCGCATCACAACATAAATCATAATATTTATTTTAGTTAAAACTTCGCAGCGGACAACAACATAATTATTATAAAAATGTTTCAACATTATCTCAACAATTAGTCATCATAAACAACGTAAATAATAATAATAATTTAGCTATCGAATCCCATAATCCCCGGTGTCACATGACCAGAGCATTTGACTCGACTCTGTAGAATAACTCTACACTTGTTCTTCGAACCTCAACAATAGCTACTCCACTTTATCTGCACATTGCTCATCATAGATGAACATAAACACATGCAGAAGGGGTGAGAATTACATTATTAAATAATAATATAACGACAGAAATATAAACATAAATATAATTCACACATGCCAACACCATTCATCATAATCATCATAATCCATAAACTTACGAACATCAACAACACAACACATCAAATGCAATGCACGCACCCATGCATGACTCAACACGACTCGGTATACCCATTTTGTGACCAACTATAGGATCACCACTCCCAGATTCATCACCATAGAATCCGAGTTCCCCGCAAGGAACCAAGCCTCTCAACAAGCCCGGAGTCAACAACATCATTGGAACTCAGTCCGTTCATCACTAGGCATCGGCCTTTCATGAATGCATGCACACCAAGCATTCATCATAATCAACATAGCAACAACAGCATCATATAGTCATGTTATCATCATCATTAACACATTCTATCATAAGAGCATATCACATCATGCCACATAATCAAACATAGTATTATCGCACTCTACTAATATCTATACCACTCAAGCAACGGGAATTGATCCCTCGTATACTATGCATCAGCTAAGTTACCTCGCTCAGCCTAAACAACCGAAACTGCACAACAACAGCTAGGAAAGACCACAAGTCTGCCCATACGCGTATTGCCCATGCTCATACGCGTATTGCCCACGCTTGGCCAAATCCATACGCGTATTGGCCATTCCCGTACGCGTATGCTACGCGTATCACTTCCCCATACGCGTACCACCAGAGACCATTTCACGTTCAAAATTCCATCTCTTTCACTCATACGCGTATGGCATACGCCATACGCGTACCACTCCAGGAATACGCGTATCACACGCGTATGGCGCGTACCAGCGCCAAAACCCCTTTTTCTAAGCCATCCCATACGCGTATTGCCTAGTGCCATACGCGTATGACCAGAATCCAGTCTTCCAGATCTGCTATGGGTTTTCTCTGCTACGAACCTGTCCAATTCAACCGTTCACAGTCCCAATTTCACACAAAATCACTCATATCATCTAACACGAATCATTCCCCTATTCGATTTTACAAATCCTAACATCATTACATAAAATCTCTACGAATTCCTTCGATAAAAATCCCAATTTCGTTTATCCAATATTTCACCATTTTCAGCATATTATTGTTTAATAAGGTTCAGACCCCTTACCTCTTTGGATTGAAGGAAGCTCTGAGCAATCTTTGGCCTTTTCCTCTTCCTTCTCTTTCTCTTCAGCTTTTCCCTTTTCCTCTGACTCTGAGACACAATACGTGAAAAACCAACTCTGAGTTCTCCTTTGGAATCTTTTATCCCCTTTCCACTTTTACCCTTCCACTCTTCATATTCCACTTATTTTATTATTTAATTATTATTAAAATAAATAACACTTATAATAATAATAATAATAATAATTCCCAATATTATTTAATAATTCCTTTTTACCTTCAAATAATCATATTAAATAATATTTAAATTATTCTAACGATAATCGGGGTGTTACAACTCTCCCCCACTAAAAGAGTTTTCGTCCTCGAAAACATACCTCAAGCAAATAGAGCCGGATACGACTCCTTCATCTGATCTTCACGCTCCCAAGTCAAGCTCTCACCAGCTGGACCTCCCCAAACAACTTTCACTAGAGCGATCTTCTTACCTCTCAGGGTCTTCTCTTCTCGGTCATCTATCCGAATTGGCAACACCTCAACGGTCAAATTATCCCTCACCTGGATATCATCTAACCGAACAACATGCGAAGGATCCACAATATATTTTCTCAACTGAGATACATGAAACACATCATGCAGATTAGAAAGCGACGGCGGTAAGGCTATTCGATACGCCACTTCCCCAACTCTCTTCAAAATCTGATACGGACCTACAAACCTCGGAGTAAGCTTTTTAGACTTTAAAGCTCTACCCACACCTGTCGTCGGAGTAACTCTCAAGAACACATGATCTCCCTCTTGGAACTCAAGTGCCTTTCTCCTCTTATCATGATAACTCTTCTGACGACTCTGAGAAATCTTCATTTTCTCCTGAATCATCTTAACCTTTTCAGTCGTCTGCTGCACAATCTCAGGTCCGAGTACAACACTCTCACCTGATTCATACCAACACAATGGAGTTCTACACCTCCTACCATACAATGCTTCATATGGGGCCATACCGATACTAGCATGAAAACTATTATTATAAGTAAACTCCACCAACGGCAAATAACTATCCCAAGAACCACCCTGCTCCAACACACAAGCCCTCAATAAATCCTCTAAGGATTGGATAGTTCTTTCAGTCTGACCATCAGTCTGAGGATGATAAGCTGAACTCAACCTCAACTTAGTCCCCAACGCTTTTTGCAAACTTTCCCAAAATCTAGAAGTAAATCTGGGATCTCTATCAGACACAATACTGGATGGAATACCGTGCAGCCTCACTATCTCTTCAATATACAACTCCGCCAACTTCTCTAAAGAGTGATTAATCCTCATCGGCAAGAAATGCGCCGACTTAGTCAATCGATCCACAATCACCCAAATAGAATCATTACCTTTCACCGTCCTCGGCAATCCCGTCACAAAATCCATGGAAATGCTATCCCACTTCCATTCAGGAATCTTCAAAGGTTGCATCATACCTGCCGGTTTCTGATGTTCAATCTTTGACTTCTGACAAGTCAAACAGGCATACACAAACTTAGCAACATCTCTTTTCATACCAGCCCACCAAAACAACTTCTTCAAATCTTGATACATTTTAGTTGCACCTGGGTGGATACTCAACCCACTCCTATGGCCCTCTTCAAGAATACTCTTTCTCAATTCAGACACCTCAGGGACACAAACTCTACCTTTAAATCGTAGGATGCCATTCTCATCAATCTCAAAATTACCACCATTACCCTGGTTAACCATAGTAATATGATCAACTAGAGCGACATCAACTTGTTGACCATTCCGAATATCTTCCAGAATTCCACTAGTCAACTTCAGCATACCCAACTTTACACTATCAGCGGAAACTTCACAACCCAAACTCATATCACGGAACTGTTCAATTAACTCAAGTTCCCGAACCATCATCATAGACATATGTAGAGACTTCCTACTCAACGCATCTGCAACTACATTAGCCTTACCGGGATGATAACTCAATTCGAAGTCAAAATCCTTCAGTAATTCTAACCACCTTCTCTGTCTCATATTTAACTCTTTCTGATCAAACAGATACTTCAGACTCTTGTGATCACTGAACACTTCGAATCTGGAACCATACAGATAATGCCTCCACATTTTCAACACAAATACAACAGCTGCAAGTTCTAGATCATGCGTAGGATAATTCTTCTCATGAACTCTCAACTGTCTAGAAGCATAAGCTACAACTTTACCATTCTGCATCAAAACACCACCAAGACCCATCAACGAAGCATCACAATAAACAACGAAGGACTCACCAGGATTAGGCAAGATCAACACTGGAGCACTGGTCAACCGCCTCTTCAACTCAACAAAACTGGCTTCACAAGCTGCATCCCACACATACACTTGACCCTTCTTAGTCAACTGCGTCAACGGCAATGCCAACTTAGAGAAGCCCTCAATAAATCTGCGATAATAACCAGCTAACCCCAGAAAACTGCGTATCTCAGTAGCAGACTTCGGAGTCTCCCACTGTAATACAGCATCCACTTTAGCAGGATCAACAGAAATTCCACCACTCGAAATCACATGGCCAAGGAAACTCACTTCCTTCAACCAGAACTCACATTTAGATAACTTTGCATATAATTTCTTTTCCCTTAACACCTGCAAAACAATTCTCAGATGTCCTGTATGCTCTTCTCCCGTCTTAGAATATATCAGTATATCATCTATGAACACCACAACAAAATTATCAAGGTACGGATGAAATATACGATTCATATATTCCATAAACACACCTGGAGCATTAGACACACCGAACGGCATCACAGTGTATTCATAATGACCATACCTCGTACGGAAAGCAGTCTTCGCAATATCATCTGACTTCACTCGGATCTGATGATAACCCGACCGCAAATCAATCTTACTGAAAACATGAGCTCCAACCAACTGGTCCATCAAATCATCAATCCTCGGCAATGGATACCGATTCTTGATAGTCACCTTATTTAACTGCCGATAATCGACACACAACCTCATCGTACCTTCTTTCTTCTTCACTAACAATACTGGTGCACCCCAAGGAGAAACACTTGGACGCACAAACTTCTTCTCAAGCAATTCTTCAAGTTGCTTCTTCAATTCAACTAATTCAGTTGCCGACATTCTATAAGGAGACATCGACACCGGACTCGTACCTGGTACTAAGTCAATGGCAAATTCGACTTCACGTTCTGGAGGTAATTCACTTACATCCTCCGGAAACACATCCTGAAATTCACAGACAACAGGCAAATCTACACTCACCACTTTCTTATCCGCTTGCAGAGACGCAAATAAAGCGAATATCTGAGCTTCATCTTTCACAAAATCCCCCACCTGCCTAGCAGATAGAAATCTTGCCTCATCATTCTCACCAACTTCAGAAAACCGTACCGTCTTCCTATAGCAGTCGATAAACACGCCATAGAATTCTAGCCAATTCATTCCCAGAATAATATCAATTTGGTGCAAGGGTAAGCACACCAAATCCACCACGAACTCTCTCTCAAAGATCGTCAAATGACAACCTCGACAGACAACAGAAGTCTTCACAGAACCATTAGCAGGAGTATCTATCACCATACTTCCGCCTAAGGACGACATAATCACACCAATCCTAGTCGCACACTCATACGAAATAAACGAATGAGTAGCACCAGTGTCAACAATAGCAAGCAATTCAACATTATTAATCAAGCAAGTACCTTTAATCAGATTATCTTCTTTAGGAGTTTCAGTCCCACTCAGAGCAAACACCCTACCAGTAGTATGAGCTGCAGTAGCCGCCTTCTTCGGTTTCGAGCACTGCGAACTGATATGGCCTTTCTCGCCACAATTAAAACATGTCGGACCAGCATCCTTACATTCAGTAACTCTATGACCAGCCTGACCGCATCGGAAACATCTCAGCACTTTCTTGGTACAACTATCAGCACGGTGGCCTGGCTCGCCACACTTGAAACATTTACCAGCTATGGGAGATCCTCCCCCACTTGGCTTCTTCTCATCTACTACTTTCTGTTTACCTTTACCATTCGGAGATGCATAAGGACTACCACGATCCTTATTCTTCTTCTCACTAAGACTCTTGTAATGAGCAGTCCTAGCCTTGCTATCTTCATCAAATATCCTGCACTTGTTAACCAATGTAGGAAACCTACGAATCTCCTGGTAACCAATGCCTTGTTTGATCTCGGGACGCAACCCATTCTCAAACTTGACACACTTGGATTCCTCAGCATCAGCATTATTATAATGAGGACAATACTGCACCAGCTCCTCAAACTTCGAAGCGTAATCAGCAACAGACAGGTTACCCTGCTTCAGTTCTAGAAATTCCATCTCCTTCTTACATCGCACATCAGCAGGAAAATATTTCTCCAGAAAGGCCGTCTTGAACCTTTCCCAAGTCATCTCAGCACCCGGTACTTCAATCCTCTGACGAGTGTTATCCCACCAGTGTTCAGCCTCTTCAGATAACATATGCGTACCAAACTGCACCTTCTGTGCTTCAGTACACGTCATCACCCGGAAAATCTTCTCAATTTCCTTCAGCCAAATCTGAGCACCATCTGGATCATAGCGCCCTTTGAATGTAGGAGGGTTATTCTTCAGAAACCTTCCCAAATTCCTAAACTCGTCGACCGGCGGATTCTGCTGCGCCTGCATAGCCTGCGCCATAGCCGTCAGAGCCTCAGCAATCGCACGGTCATTTTCTCCAGCCATACTCTGCACAACACAACCACAACCGTTAAATATCAACAGTGTCATTTGCACTAATCGACCAACAGGGAAAACCTCACATTATGACTCGACTGGACTGACCATGCTCTGATACCACTAATGTAACACCCTTCTACCCCAAACGACATATTTAAATAGATTATCAGAGTACAACATGTAGAAGAGTTTACATTTCTTAAAACATAACACCTATCGCATCACAACATAAATCATAATATTTATTTTAGTTAAAACTTCGCAGCGGACAACAACATAATTATTATAAAAATGTTTCAACATTATCTCAACAATTAGTCATCATAAACAACGTAAATAATAATAATAATTTAGCTATCGAATCCCATAATCCCCGGTGTCACATGACCAGAGCATTTGACTCGACTCTGTAGAATAACTCTACACTTGTTCTTCGAACCTCAACAATAGCTACTCCACTTTATCTGCACATTGCTCATCATAGATGAACATAAACACATGCAGAAGGGGTGAGAATTACATTATTAAATAATAATATAACGACAGAAATATAAACATAAATATAATTCACACATGCCAACACCATTCATCATAATCATCATAATCCATAAACTTACGAACATCAACAACACAACACATCAAATGCAATGCACGCACCCATGCATGACTCAACACGACTCGGTATACCCATTTTGTGACCAACTATAGGATCACCACTCCCAGATTCATCACCATAGAATCCGAGTTCCCCGCAAGGAACCAAGCCTCTCAACAAGCCCGGAGTCAACAACATCATTGGAACTCAGTCCGTTCATCACTAGGCATCGGCCTTTCATGAATGCATGCACACCAAGCATTCATCATAATCAACATAGCAACAACAGCATCATATAGTCATGTTATCATCATCATTAACACATTCTATCATAAGAGCATATCACATCATGCCACATAATCAAACATAGTATTATCGCACTCTACTAATATCTATACCACTCAAGCAACGGGAATTGATCCCTCGTATACTATGCATCAGCTAAGTTACCTCGCTCAGCCTAAACAACCGAAACTGCACAACAACAGCTAGGAAAGACCACAAGTCTGCCCATACGCGTATTGCCCATGCTCATACGCGTATTGCCCACGCTTGGCCAAATCCATACGCGTATTGGCCATTCCCGTACGCGTATGCTACGCGTATCACTTCCCCATACGCGTACCACCAGAGACCATTTCACGTTCAAAATTCCATCTCTTTCACTCATACGCGTATGGCATACGCCATACGCGTACCACTCCAGGAATACGCGTATCACACGCGTATGGCGCGTACCAGCGCCAAAACCCCTTTTTCTAAGCCATCCCATACGCGTATTGCCTAGTGCCATACGCGTATGACCAGAATCCAGTCTTCCAGATCTGCTATGGGTTTTCTCTGCTACGAACCTGTCCAATTCAACCGTTCACAGTCCCAATTTCACACAAAATCACTCATATCATCTAACACGAATCATTCCCCTATTCGATTTTACAAATCCTAACATCATTACATAAAATCTCTACGAATTCCTTCGATAAAAATCCCAATTTCGTTTATCCAATATTTCACCATTTTCAGCATATTATTGTTTAATAAGGTTCAGACCCCTTACCTCTTTGGATTGAAGGAAGCTCTGAGCAATCTTTGGCCTTTTCCTCTTCCTTCTCTTTCTCTTCAGCTTTTCCCTTTTCCTCTGACTCTGAGACACAATACGTGAAAAACCAACTCTGAGTTCTCCTTTGGAATCTTTTATCCCCTTTCCACTTTTACCCTTCCACTCTTCATATTCCACTTATTTTATTATTTAATTATTATTAAAATAAATAACACTTATAATAATAATAATAATAATAATTCCCAATATTATTTAATAATTCCTTTTTACCTTCAAATAATCATATTAAATAATATTTAAATTATTCTAACGATAATCGGGGTGTTACACAGAGCACTCGTAGCTCGGCTAACACACGCCAAAACAAAACACTGAAAAGAGACGTTGAGACGTCAACGAAAACACACAATAGGAAACGGAATGCCAATGGCTCGACTTACATCCGACTCCGAACAAACAAACGCAAACAGGAAACAGACTGCCAATAAATGGACTTAGGTCCGACTCCAAACACAAACGGGAAACCGAATGCCAATAGATGGACTTACATCAGACTCCAAACAAACACACACAAAAAGAAGAAGGGGTCTCGATTGCAACTAGGGCAGGAGAAAAGGAAGGTCTCGATCGCAACGAGGGCGAGAGAAAAGAATCGCAACGAGGGCGAAAACCAGCAAGGATTAAAGTTAGTTGTCAGTCAAACTCGACAAGACATCGCATCTCGTGCCTACGTATCTCATCTGAACATGAGAATCAGAGTTGCCGTAATTCGGCTAAACTATTTCTGTTTGTTTTGTGTTTTTTAGATGAACAACGTTACTACGCAATCTACCGGATGCTCGACCTTTGGAGACTTACTCACCTGTAGTAGAAGGAGTTAACGTGTCCTTAAGAGAAGATAAAGTTTGTTTGTGTTTTAGGAATGCTCACGCAAGAAAGGAAGTCCTAGACGAAGGAACCGTGCTACCTTAATTGACATGCAAACGAGAGACTATACGAAGTCTAGCAAACCTATGGGGATACGATAAGCAAAACCTGGAAACAGAATGCCAATCAATGGACTTACATCCAACTCCACACCACAAATAGGAAACAGAAAGCCAATCAATGGTCTTACATCCAACTCCACAAACAAAACAGGAAACAGATAGCCAATCAATGGTCTTACATCTAACTCCACAAACAAAACAAAGCAACGAGGAAACGGAATGCCAATGGCTGGTCTTACATCCAACTCCTAACAACACAAAAAAAAAAGTTTGAACATACACACACCAAAGAAGAAAAATGGTAAAAAAGAAAAAGAGTGCAAGGATGGTGAACACACACCAAACAAAACAAAAAAGTTGAACACACAGAAAGAACAAAAGGGTGAACCCCCAAAACACACACAAAAAAGAAAAGGTTGAACACACAAACTAATAGGGAGTCTGGAACTCGAACCTAATAGATGTCACAACAAACGCACTCAAAAAAAACAAAAGGTTGCAAAAAAGAAAAGAGTGAAAGGATGGTGAACACACCCCAAACAAAACAAAAAGGTTGCCCGGAGAGATCTCGCTCAATCTCCTGCCTACGTATCTCATCTGGTATGAGAATCCGGGCGACGTAGTTCCCCTTAACAGGGGAGAAACTCTCCTAACCAGAGACTAGGGAGATAACAAACTAATAGGGAGACTACGACTCGAGACTAGAAGTTGTCATGCAAACGATCCCTAAGTCGAGGTCTCTAATCAGAACCTAAATCACACAGGAAGCAAGATAGCTCAAACAGCAAATAACATCAATCACAGGTGAACAAGCATCACACTCTATATGCTAACAAGCGGCTCATACAAGGCTGGGCTTTAGTCAAGGGGTCATATCAACCTCGACAAACAAGCCAACACTGTAGGGGTATGATGAAGCTCTTAACCACTGACATTGACCGTCAGGGTGAGCAGATGAAAGGTGGAATGAGGATAAGACCTCATAGCTCTTAACCCGGGCCTGGGTGAGCTTAAATCAATGAAAGTGTGGGGATCCAGATTGAGGGACCCTATTCCACATGACTGACTCTATACACAAAGATCTTGGGTTATGTTTAAGAGCATCAGCACGTAGTGCGAGCATAATGAACGACTCAATGAATAACAGGGGATTGATTGCAAATCCCTTCTATCTATCAATTGCCTCTTCACTTAGGAGGACTTAAGTAACATGCCTTGACAAGGAGGTCTTTAGCACAAATATAAACAATCACAATCATTGCCTCTTAAGGAGGACTTCAGCCAAACGCCTGCCAAAAAGGCGACAGGACTTCCAGACTACATGGAGTTAGAGAGTGGTTACCTAGGTGGTATATCAACCACAAGCAAAGCAAAGCTTAAGCAAGAGCTAAAAGCGACTAATGTACCTGTACAAAAGCCAAACAGTTAATATTCACATTCAGAAGAACCAAACAGACAACAGTAGGACATTTCCAATATGTACACAATGCAAGTCAAAATGTAAGCAACTCAAGTGAATTCAACACCAAGGGACCTACAACACAACAAAGGTTAGTGGACAAAGTAATTTGCATCTCAAGTAATGAGATCACATCAACCACTAGAGCTAATTGCTTGAACCTGAAATACAAAGCTCAAAAGGTGAGTACAAACCACTAGTGCAAAGACTAGGGTCAAAGGCAAAGCAAAAAGTCAAAACAGAAGTTGATATTCCACATGAAGCACATTCAATCACACAAACACATGTCCTAAAAATGATCAAATCCAAATCATTAAGCAAGGCCCTCAAATGAACAAGATAAGGCAAAGGCAAGCAAAGTGATCACAATTGGATATCAAACATAGAAAATCCACATTAAAACAGAAAAGCATCCAATGATCATGAAATTTTTTATGTGAGATCAACATGTTGAACACAAGCATCATGCAAAAAATTAGGTCCAGAAGATATCAAATGACCTAGGAATGAAAGTGAACAAATGCATCATCCAAATGTGTGACACAAATTGTCACACCACATGTTCATGTGTCCAAAACAGTGATGGAATGTGATAAAAATGCCAAACAAAAGCCAAAAGATCATGTTATGTGTCATGAATGAGCATGTCAAATTTCAAAGCAATTGGATCAATCAATGAGCATTTCACAAGCAATTGACCACAACATGTCACATTTTGCACCATGTTCAATCACACAAACACATTTAAAATCCAGCCACAATAAAATCAGGCAAATGACATCAAAAAATAATATACATCACAACAATCATGTGGAAAAAAGTTTCATTCAATTTGGATTAATTTGCTATTTGTTATGATTTTTGGAATTACATGAACAAAATGAAATAAAAATGAACAAAACATGTAAAACAATGAAATGAAATGAAAAAAGGGAAAATGCCATAGGTAGGTGTTGAACCCAGGTTCTCCTGGTCCAAGGCGCGCCTCAAATGAAAATAAAATGAAAATGCATAGCGTGGAGTCGAACCAAGGACGTTCAGGTCACAAGCGCGCTACTTAAAATCAATTGGAAATGCTAAGCCAAGGATCGAACCCGGGCACATGAGGTTACAGGCGCGTTTCACTTGAAACGCTGCGTTTGGCCATATGGAAAATTAAATGGATTTTTCAAGACGTCCACAACAGGAATCGAACAGAAGACCGTGTGGTGCAAGCGCGTTTCAAATTGAAACGCTGCGTTTTGGCATGGTAAGGGAAAATCAAAAGAAAAATGAAAGAAAGCCTAACACGGTATCGAACTGGAGTCCTAAAGGTCCAAGGCGCGCTAGCAGAAACCTTAAGTTACTATTCACGGACATGGAACGCGGTGGTTTCCACCGTCTTCTTCGTTGAGTCCGGCGGAGCAGCATACAAGAAATTTCCAGAAAACAGCATGGCGTATATGGATCGAAAGATCTCGTCACGTAGAGCACGAATCCAACATTATCTAAACCTAAATCTTCATGAATAAGGCAAATCGAAGCAAAACATATTGCACACCAAAACTTTAAGTCACCATATCTAGTGCAATTCTTCACCAAATCACAATCTTTTTACATCAGAATTCTCAGCACATCATGATCTACATGTTCATGTTCATGGATTGGCAAAATAAGACGGTCGAAAATTCACCAACCTGTTATGCAGTGATCGAAAATAGTGGATTCAAGGCCTCAAATGATCCAGATCTCCTCTATCAATCTTGTGGTGAAGCTTCATGTACGAATTGATGCTTAAATCCACTTGAATGCAGCTCAAACTTCAAGTTCCATTTTTATGTTCAAGCTTGGTGTATGCACAATTCTTGTCCAATTTCTTCAAACCAATGCTTGATTCCTACTCCATGAGGCTCAATGAACACGATTATCCAATAAAATCAATGAGTTATGTGAGGAAATTTAAAGTTTGAGTTGAGAGCAAAAATGGAGGGAAATGAGATTTCTAGATCTAGAATGTGATTGATCTGAAAATTCTGTTACAATTAACCTTATATACCATGTGCTAATCACCCTGAAATGATAATTAGGCAATGGTTAATGGAAGATTAATGAAATATGAGGTGCATGACCAAATTAACAAATGTGTGGTGTATGGATAATTTTACACGTGAATAGTGCCATATGAGGACTCAAATCCACTTAAAATCAGCTCATGAGCAAGATAGAATTGGAATTTTGCATGTATGATTCACCAATTTCAAATTATGCATTTTCCCTCCAAAATGCACTTGTATGCACCAATGGTCATGTGAGCTAATTTCATGCAATGCAATGGTTGATTTGGAAACTATGGGTCACAAGAAGCAATTTGCAAAAAGAGTGGCTCAATTTGGAGTTTTGTAGCCAAAGTTATGGCACTTTGAAGTTCCAAGCATACTTTGCAATCATTGGATCATAACTCCTCAACCATTCATCAGATGCTCAGGATCTTGGACTTTTTGAAAAGAGGAGAGAAAGATATTCAACTTTCATGTTCACCAAAAATTAATTTGAAGCATCTTTGATGTTGTAAAGTCAAGTTGAATGTGGACCAAAAACTTGCCATTTTTGGAAACTTGAAATTACAGGTCACTTTCCATTTTTGGAAACTTTTAATCTGACTTCAAAATCTTCAAGATAGGTGCTTGACATGATGAATAGGCCTCTTTTGGACATGAATGAAGTGTCTCAAACCATTTCTCCACCTCAAAGCCCTCAGTTGACTGCACAGTTGACTTGTATGGGCCTCAGATGACCTGGAAGTGCACTGATGAATTTGGGCCTCTACCACTTGGTAAAGTTGCTTCAAAATGAACATTGGCTCATATAAGCTCTTTAGAATGATCATGTGGCATTCATCTCAAGAAAAAACTTGCTCTCTTGTACTGATGAATCTCTTGATGCCAATGTTGACTGCCAAGATGCAATGCAATATGGAATGTTAATGACCTAAAAAATGAAATGAATGCATGAATGGGGGGTGCAAATTTAAGGTGCTACAAACTGTTTGACTTTTGTACAGGTACATTAGTCGCTTTCTAGCTAGCTTGAGCTTTGCTTTGGAGTGTGGTTGATACACCACTGAGGTTGTTTAGCCTTCTAACTTCATGTAGTCTGGAAGCCCTGTCACTTTTTTGGCAGGCATTTGGCTGAAGTCCTCCTTAAGAGGCAATGTTTGTGATTGTTTATGTTTGTGCTAAAGACCTCCTTGTTAAGGCATGTTACTTGTTAAGTCCTCCTAATTGAAGAGGCAATTGACAGATAGAAGGGATTAGCAATCAATCCCCTGTTATTCTGTGAGTCGTTCATTATGCTCGCACTACGTGCTGATGCTCTTGAACAATGTACCCAAGATCTCTGTATAGAGTCAGTCAAGTGGAATAGGGTCCCTCTTTCTGGATCCCCACGCTTTCTTTGATTTGAGCTCACCCAGGCCAAGGTTAAGAGCATGAGGTCTCATCCTCATTTACACCTTTCATCCGCTCACCCTGACGGTCGATGTCAGTGGTTAAGAGCTTCAGCATACCCCTACAGTTTTGGCTTGTTTGTCGAGGTTGATATGACCCCTTGACTAAAGCCCAACCATTTGTCTGAGCCTCTTGTTTGTATATAGAGTGTGATGATTGCTTTGGACATGTTTATTTGCTGTTTGAACTGACTTGCTTCCTGTGTGAGTTAGGTTCTGATTAGATACCTCAACCTAGGGATATTGTGGATTGCATGACAACTATTAGGCTCGAGTCAGTCTCCCTTTTAGTTTGTTATTCCCCGGTATCTGGTTAGGAGAGAGTTTCTCCCCTGTTAAGGGGAACTACGTCGCCCTGATTCTCATACCAAATGAGATACGTAGGCAGGAGATCGTGTGAGATCTCTCCGGGCAACCTTTTTCTTTTTTGTGTGTGTGTTTTGTGGCAACTATTAGGCTCGAGTTCCAGACTCCCTATTAGTTTGTTTGGTCAACCTTTCTATTCTTCTGACGTCTCAGCGCCTCTTTGGGTTTGTGTGACGACTATTAGGTTCGAGTTCCAGACTCCCTATTAGCTTGTTGATCTGATAACCTTTTTCTTTGGTGCTCGCTGGTTAGCGATTGTTTGCGTGTTTGGAGTCGGATGTAAGCCCATCTATTGGCCTTCTGTTTCCTGGTTTGCTTGTGTTTGGAGTCGGATGTAAGTCCATGTATTGGCATTCTGTTTCCTTGTTTGTGTTGTTTGTTTGGAGTCGGATGTAAGTCCAGGTTTGGCATTTTGTTTCCTGTTTGTTTTGAGGAGTTAGATATAAGTCCATCTATTGGCATTCTGTTTCCTTGTTGAGTTTTTCGTTTGACGTCTCAGCGTCTCTTTTCGGTGTTTTCTTTCGGCGTGTGTTAGCCGAACTACGAGTGTTCTGATTCTTTCTCTGGATAGAGAAGAAACGTAGGCATAGGATGCGATATCCTAGCGAGCATGTTCCCCATTTCCCCGAACTATGTTGACTCTGATGCTTGTTTCTGACAAACTACGTAGGCCCAGGATGCGACATCCTGTCGAGTCCCCTTCCTCCGTCTTCCTTCACCTGGTTTACTATTCCAGTGTGTGTGCATTCTCTTTGAGCAGTTATTTAGCAACCTTTTCCTATACTTTTGAGCGTGGATCCCGTCGAGTACGGCGGACGTGAGGGGTGCTAATACCTTCCCCTTGCGTAACCGACTCCCGTGCCTTGCAATCTCTGGTCGTAAGACCATTCCTTTCCCTTTTTCAGGTTTACTTCGAGCGTTTCCTTTCCCTCCTTTGGGATAAATAACGCACGGTGGCGGCTCTGTTGTTTTTCCAGCCGGTTATTTTTCGCGATGCGACAGCTGGCGACTCCACTAGGGATGTGAAGTTGACCTCTTGCTGGTCCATCTTCCCTAAGCGAGTCAATCCTAGCGCTCTTTAGGGTAGTTTTGGGTTGCTTTTACTGCTTATTTATTGCATTTGTGATTATTATATTGTGTATATATTTGCATATATGTTTGTATGCATCATATTATTACTATGCTGGATTCTGGACAGGTTTGGTTCCTTTGATTTGGGGTGGGTGTTCTGAGTGGGGCTAAAACCCAGGCCCGAGTATACACCTAGGATTAGCGTGGTCTCACGTTCCTCACATGTTGGTTGAGCATGATTGTTGTAACGTGACATACCACAAGCCGGACGAGGTTCTTTTGAGAGAGCTCTTCCTTGTGGAGTTTCCACTATGGTTGGGTTTACCTCTTTTGAGTTGTTGACTTCGGTGACCGTTCTTTCCCGGATCTTTGGTTTAGATGATCTTATGAGAGTTGCAACGGCACACCCGAAAGGGCAAACCCGTTGAGTATCTTGTCCGATTGTCGAGACCATTATCCGCCTTAGGATGACCTTATAGAACTCACCTGTGAGGGGAGGGTTGATTCTTACAGTACAGGTTCTGTTGGTGACTCTCGGATGGTGACTTTGGTTCAGTCGGATTTATGGATATTTATTTCTGAGACGTTGGAGTTCTGTCCGTGGTATTTATCAGCGGGTTCCGTTTATTTCGGATCCCCGGGTTGAGTTTGAAGTTATTTGTTCAGAGGTTCATGTTATTATCGGATCAGTGGTTTTCCAGTGATGATGGTGGTATATCCTCAGGTTCCGTTTATTTCGGAACCCCGAGTTGGATTTATGGTTACTCAGTCCCTCAGATGGTTATGATCAGTTCAGAGACCGGAATGTCCGTACAGTTGATGTTCAGATGACTTGGAGGATGGCATTGTGACTTGCATTCATGCATCTGTATCATTCCCATTTTGCATTCGTTCGCATCTAACTCATGTCTATCCATACTCAGGGTACATTCTCGAGTGATATTCTGGTTGAGAGGCATCCTGATGTCAGAATGTTATTGTCAAATTATTATCCGTCTTGATGAAGCCAGAATCAAAGGACAGAATGTTCCTCATACGGATAGACATTGCATTCATGCGTGAGTCATAATAACCTGTCTTCTGTTTTGCAGGTGTCAGTTTCTAACGTGTTTGGTTTACTGAGGAATCATTGCTTGCGCACGCCGAGTCATTCCCTTGCACGTAGCTCGTCCGCACAGATACCCTACCAGACACAACAAACCTAGAGTGATGGATCCACCCAACGCTGACATTCTCGAGCTGAAAGAGAAGATGAGTGAATTGATCAACGTCATGCAAGGGTTTGCCTTGGGGCAGAAAGCAATCGCCGAGAAGGTGGAGAGGATTGAAAGTTGGCTGAGAATAGGGGAAATACAGGGAAATGCTTCGTCATCTGGATCGAAGAAGCCCTTTGGGAACGGTCAGCGTAAGAAGGAGGGTGACACGAGTGTTGTGTATGCTCAAAGAGGATATGATAGGGATCGTTACTACCAGCATACTGTTGCGGTATCAATTCCTGCTGGTGATCAATTTGTACAACAGCAACAGCAGTCACCTCAATAGAGAACGCAGAGAGCTGGGTACCAAGTGAGAGGAAGGATGGCAGATCGTCAGTTTAATAAGCCACCCATGACGTATGCTCTTCTGTTGAAGAAATTGAAGGATCTCTGGATGGTACAGTTGAGGACGTTAGCTCCATTGAGACCAGACCAGAGGCTTGTAAGCTATGATGAGAACGTCAAGTGTGAGTTCCATTCTGGTGCTCCCGGGCATAATGTTGAGGGTTGTAAAGCTTTTAAGCATGTTGTCCAAGACTTGGTAGACTCCAAGGCCATCAATTTTGCACCATCGCCGAATGTTAATGCCAATCCCATGTCGGCGCATGGTCAGGTGATGGTGGGTGTAATTGCTGAAGATTCAGGTCACATATGTGCGGTGGGTGAAGAGACTGACAGTGACTGCGAGCTCGATTCGTGGAAAAAACTGTGCGTACCAGGGATGGAGATCCAGAACTGGAAGGCCGAAAAGATCATCACTGTCACTCTGCGTGAAGAGTAATATTTCTGTTTTTCAATTCTGTCTGCATGAAAGCCATACGTTTTTCCTGAAACGTAATGGTCCATTGTAAGGGCCACCTCATGTGTTTCATTTTGCATTGATTGCATCATTAATAAAAGGATGTTTTTCGCATTAAAAGCGGTGTTCCCTGTTTTTCATTTATTTTTGCAGTTTAAAAAATAAACAATAAAAATGGCAATGTTTGTTTTCATTTTCCTTTTAATTTGTCTCGTTCCGACTTTAAAAGCAATGCATGAATCAACATTCATGCAGATGCGATCATTCTCCGGATCTCATTGATAACAATCCTGTTACACCCTCATATGACTTCGACAACCCGATCTATCATGTCGAAGAAGAAGGCGAAGAAGATTGTGAACTGCCGGAGGAATTAGCCAGGTTGTTGAAGCAAGAGGAGAAGGTGATTCAACCGCACGAAGAGCAAGTCGAGGTTGTGAATCTGGGTACCGAGGAGGTCCGAAAGGAAGTGAAAGTCGGGGCCGCTTTGGAGGTGAATGTCAAGAGCAGAATGGTAGCACTGTTGAAAGAGTATGTTGATATCTTCTTCTGGTCCTATCAAGATATGTCAGGGTTGGATACCGATATTGTTGTGCACAGGTTGCCATTAAGAGCAGATTGTCCTCCAGTGAAACAGAAGTTGCGCAGAACTCGACCTGAGATGGCCATGAAAATTAAAGAGGAAGTGTAGAAGCAGTTGGATGTCGGTTTCCTCGCTGTCACTAATTATCCGCCTTGGGTCGCGAATATTGTGCCGGTGCTGAAGAAGGATGGAAAGGTGAGGATGTGTGTGGACTACCGGGATTTGAACAGAGCTAGCCCGAAGGATGATTTCCCATTGCCTCACATCGATGTGTTGGTAGATAATACAGCTCAATTCTCGGTGTTTTCCTTCATGGATGGCTTTTCTGGCTATAATCAAATCAAAATGTCGCCAGATGATATGGAGAAAACAACGTTCATCACACCGTGGGGCATTTTTTGTTATAAGGTGATGCCATTCGGTCTCAAGAACGTCGGTGCCACGTATCAGAGGGCTATGGTGACTTTGTTTCATGATATGATTCATCATGAAATCGAATGCTATGTTGATGACATGATAGCAAAGTCCCAAACAGAAGAGGGGCATTTGGCGGATTTGGCCAAGCTGTTTGATCGGTTGAGACAATTCAGATTGAGGTTGAATCCGAATAAGTGAACTTTCGGAGTGTGGTCCGGTAGGTTGCTGGGGTTTATTGCAAGCGAAAGAGGAATTGAGGTTGATCCTACTAAAGTAAAAGCAATACAAGAAATGCCTGAACCGAGAGCAGAGAAGGAGGTTCGTGGTTTCTTAGGTAGATTGAACTACATTTCACGGTTCATATCTCATCTAACAGCCACGTGTGAACCTATATTCAAATTGTTGAGAAAAGATCAAACAGTCAGGTGGAATAATGATTGCCAAGCGGCATTTGAAAAAATAAAAGAATATTTGCAGGAGCCTCCGATTCTGGTGCCTCCTATGGAGGGACGACCGTTAATTCTGTACTTGACGGTCCTCGAGGGGTCTATGGGGTGTGTACTGGGGCAGCATGACGAGTCTGGTCGAAAAGAGCATGCGATTTACTACCTTAGCAAAACGTTTACCGACTATGAAACAAGATATTCACTGCTCGAGAAAACTTGTTGTGCTTTGGTATAGGCTCCTCGCCGGCTGAGACAGTATATGCTGGTTCATACCACTTTGTTGATTTCCAAGATGGATCCGATCAAGTATATATTTGAGAAGCCAGCATTGACCGGACGGGTTGCGAGATGGCAAATGATTTTGACTGAATATGATATCCAGTATACCTCTCAGAAAGCAATAAAGGGGAGTGTATTGTCTGATTATCTCGCCCAGCAACCCATTGAGGATTATCAATCGATGAAGTTTGAGTTCCCTGATGAGGACATCCTGGTTCTCAAATCGAAAGATTGTGAGGAACCGATCCCGGAGGAGGGGCCTGTCCCTGAATCCGAATGGATTCTGATGTTTGATGGGGCCGTTAACGTGAATGGTAGTGGAGTTGGTGTTGTTTTGGTTACGCCGAAAGGATCTCACATTCCTTGTGCTGCTCGGCTAACGTTTGAATGCACCAACAAGGTGGCAAGTACGAAGCTTGTATCCAGGGTGTCGAACCTCGGTGCGTACATCTACTGGGGCAACGCCTTTCTCGCTATGTATGGGACGGAAGTCGTGCTACCAGTCGAGGTCCAGATTCCGTCATTGAGAGTCCTGATGGATGTGAAATTGAAAGAGGCTGAATGGGTAAGGACTCGGTAGGAAGAGTTGAGCCTGATTGAGGAAAAGAGGCTGGCGGCCATTTGTTATGGGCAGTTGTACCAGCAGCGAATGAAGCGTGCTTTCGACCGAAAGGTGCGACCTCGTGTATATCACGTGGGAGATGTGGTGTTGAAAAGGATCCTTCCTCCTCAGAACGATCGTCGGGGCAAGTGGACACCCAATTATGAAGGTCCATTCGTGGTCAAGAAGGTTTTCTCTGGCGGAGCCTTGTTGTTGACGACCATGGATGGCGAGGATTTTCCATCCCCTGTGAATGCGGACGCAGTTAAAAAATACTTCGTATAGGAGACCCGCTGGACGAAAAGAATAAAATAGTCCAGGCAAAAATGGGCATCCCGGCGAACCAGAAAAAATGAAAAGGTTCGGGCAAAAATTAGGGATAAAAAAAGGAAAAACTATACACCCGGCAAGTCGAAAACCCCACAAGGGCGGCTTGGGCAAAAAAGGGTATCCCGGTGGACTAAAAACCCGAAAGGGAGGTCCAGGCAAAAGAGGTAATGAAACGAACAACTACGTCTAGCATGATCGTTTGTGTTTTGGTTAAGACACCTTGGATAATCCCCGACAGGGATCGGTCGGAAGCGTCTTGTTCAGAAGGCAGAAAGTGCGGAGAGTCTTGAGGACATATGGGGTGTAACCGGATTGGAACTCGATGAGATCACGGTTTCACATTGCCATTAGGATAGATTTTCCTTTTGTGCGCAATTACCTCTTTTCAGGAATTGCTTCTTGTGTATTATTCAGTTGTGAGCCACTTGTTCAATCAATAAAGTGCATATTCAGTCAAATAATTTTGTTTTTGTTTTCATTACCGCTTTGATTGCAAAAACATCCGTTTATTTTGATAAAGAATCTTTGCATTTTGAGACATACAGGTCCCTTCCAATGCATCTTTATAGGATTGAGAATTTGAAATCTTATTCGGAAGGTTGAGTGACTCAGGTGTTGAAATTTTGGCACGCCTGGGGCACGTTGTTATCTAACGATCTCTTTTGCAGGAGCTGTTGCTTATTTTCACTCACTTGCAGGTTGTGATGTGAAGCCTTTTGACAAAAGATTCCCGTGGAGTCCAATCAGGGACAAGGGATTGAAGAATGGTGAAAAGACGGCGAAAGACGTGCGACGATCCTGGAGGATTAATCAAGAAGACTCTTCAAAGTCTGAAATAGAAAGCTGATACTCTGGTTAGAAGATGAATGCCAATGTTTGATGAGTCGACAGGTGTTCCGTATCCAATATTCCGTATCTCCCCAGCAAGTTCGAGATCGGTATTTCTTCGGCAGCCAGGCCTGAAGGTTGTTGTTTCCCCTAGTAGGGTTGAGATTGTTATATCCCCAGCAAGCCGAAAGGTTGTTGTTTCCCCAGCGGAGGTGCGTTGGTGGATTCTTCCCCCAGCGAAGTCCCCAAGCGGATCGGGTTCGGCGGAGGTCATCCCTGGTGAGGGTTGTTCTTTCCCCAGCAGCAGTGTTATTCCCCAGCAGGGTGGAGATGGAAGTGGTATCAAGTTCCTCAGCAGAGTGCCTCGAGCTCCCCAGTAGAGTCCCTTGAGGGGGATGCTTTTTATGCATTCATCATTTAGGAAAGCATAGCATATTGCATAATTAATTGCGTAGCATTTCCATGGTTATGGAGCATTACGCTGAGAAAAATCATCATGCATCAGCATTGCAAGCATAAGCTAGTCTCAAGCCTTGGTTACCGTTTGAGGATTGGTTTAGCTGGTTGGAAGATCAACATCAGCATTGCAAGTATAAGCTAGTCTCAAGCCGTGGTTACCGTTTGAGAGTTGGTTTCGCCGGATGGTGAAGATATTATTCCGAGGAGTTTAGCATCATGACGTTACGCGATCAGCGCGACTCAAGCCGTGGTTATCGTTTGAGAGTTGGTTTCGCCGGATGGTGAAGATGTTATTCCGAGGAGGTTAGCATCATGACGTTACGCGGTCAGCGTGACTCAAGCTGTGGTTACCGTTTGAGAGTTGGTTTCACCGGATGGTGAAGATGTTATTCCGAGGAGGTTAGCATTATGACGTTACGCGATCAGCGCGACTCAAGCCGTGGTTACCGTTTGAGAGTTGGTTTCGCCGGATGGTAAAGATGTTATTCCGAGGAGTTTAGCATCAGAACGTTACGCGATCAGCGCGACTCCAGTCGTGGTTACCGTTTAAGAATTGGTTTTGCTGGTTGGTGAAGATGTTATTCTGAGGAGTTTAGCATCGTGATTTTGGATCAACAGTATTCCCCAGTTAGTCCCTGGCAAGTGTCTGCCTTGTTTTGACATATGTAGATGTCATCCCTGCGATACCGGTAAGTGTCGTGTCGATCCCCGTGATGTCTGTTTTTTTTTTGTCGGTAAACATCATCTTTCGATGTCGGTAAACGTCGAATTCCAATCGTTGGCCATCAGTAAATGGCATGCCTCTCACGGTGTCTATAAAAAATCATTTTGTTAACACCCGTGTGTGTCCTTTCTTTGGTGTCGGTAAACATCATTGTTCGATGTCGGTAAACGTCGAGTTCCTTCCCAGTCATCGGTAAATGTCTGGTCGTGTATCCTTTCTTTGGTGTCGGTAAACATCATTGTTCGATGTCAGTAAACGTCGAGTTCCTTCCCAGTCATCGGTAAATGTCTGGTCGTGTATCCTTTGTTTGGTGTCGATAAACATCATTGTTCGATGTCGGTAAACGTCGAGTTCCTTCCCAGTCATCGATAAATGTCTGGTCGTGTATCCTTTCTTTGGTGTCGGTAAACATCATTGTTCGATGTCGGTAAACGTCGAGTTCCTTCCCAGTCATCGGTAAATGTCTGGTCGTGTATCCTTTGTTTGGTGTCGGTAAACATCATTGTTCGATGTCGGTAAACATCGAGTTTCTTCCCAGTCATCGGTAAATGTCTGGTCGTGTACCCTCTGATATGTCGCCATCAGAGTGGTAGTTGGTGTTATTTCCGGCATTGCCAACGGGATTAGCATGGGAAAATGGAGAACGAGGTTCATTGTTTGGCAGCAAGAGTGACGTGAAATTGTGGTGTTCAAGGAAAAAAAAGTCATCATCAAAAAGTTTTGGGGTTCAAAGGAAAAAAAAAGATAATAATCCCCAGCGGAGCGCAAATTGTTCGTCTGTTCTTTGTATTCAACCACTCTTCACTCTGATCATCTAAAAGTCGAGGTTGTTCACATCGACAGGTTCACAGTGGATTGAATAGGGGCAGCTGTAACACCTCAAAATTTGCCCTCCTCTTCTTGGGACTAGTTTGACACATTGCATTTCATTTTAGGGCATTAGGCATTGCATTTTTACATATCATCTGAAATGAAAAAAAAAAGGATCATCCTCCAAAGTCTTTTCAAAAGATTGGAAGTTACATGATTTAAGCCTGAGGGTTTCTATGGATTGATTGTCCACCATCTGAGGGTTTGCACTTCAATTAGGGTTTCTTGATTCTTCAAGGAGGTTGAGTATTATCTTGTATGCAAGGATATGTCACCATCATCATGGTTATGTCATCACCAGGGTTTCATTGTGCTTTCTCAATTTCCTTGGGATTAGGGTTTTGACCTCTGGTCAACCCTAATCAATGCATTCTTCCAATCAGGGTTTTCTCAAGGAGATGAGGTTCTATTGATATGAGGATCACGTGAGTATCATAAGGAGTTTACATGGTCTAGGGTATCATTTCTGAGCCATTTCCTCAAGTGGTGGAGGCTCAAGCTGATCAGAGCATTTTTAGGTCATCTAAGGACCACAAAAGTCAACTGTGCAAGAGCTGAGGGCTATGAGGTGGGGAAATGAGTTTCAAAACTTCAATCATGTTCAAAAGAGGTCCATTTGTCATTTCAAACATCTATCTTGAAGAATTTGAAGTCAGGACAAAAGTTTCCAAAAATGGAAAGTGACCTGTAATTGAAAGTTTCCAAAAATGACAAGTTTTTGGTCCACATTCAACTTGACTTTGCAACATCAAAGAAGCTTCAAATGGATTTTTGGTGAACATGAAAGTTGAAGATCTTTCTCTCCTCTTTTCAAAAACTCCTAGATCATGTCCATCTGATGATTGGTTGAGGAGTTATGGCCAAATGATCACAAAGTGTACATGGAAGTTCAACATGGCATAACTTTTGATTCATAACTCCAAATTGGTCCACTCTTTTTGCAAAATGTTTGTCATGACCAATACTTTCTAAATCAACCATTGCATTGCATGAAAAAAGTTCATATGATCATGTGTTCATTCAAGTGCATTTTGGAGGGAAAATGCATAATTCAAATTTGGTTGATCACATGAGTCTAATTCCAATTCCATGTTGTTCATTGGATGATTTTGAGTGATTATGAAGCTTGCATGGCACTGTTCACGTGCACATTGCTCATGCCACCTCACATTTGCATTTTTGGTCATACACCTCATTTCTCATTAATCTTTCATTAGCCATTGCTTAATTATGATTACAACATCATTAACATGTGATATAAAAGCCTAATCCTAACTGTTTTTGCATAACAACACATTCTAGATCTAGAATTCAAGATTCCCTCCAAAAATTCTCTCAATTCAAACTTGAAATTTCTCCACATAACTCATCAATATTCTTGCATAATCATGTTCATAATGCATCATTGATGAAGAATCAAGGCCTGGATTGAAGAATTTGGTGCAGATTCGAGCTCCACAAGTACAAGTTCATGAATATGGTTTTCTGAAATTAAGCAAGATCCAAGCCATTTCAAGTGTTAATTTGTGCATCAAACTTCATATCAAGGTTGGAGGAGAAGATCTGGAAGTGTTGGAGCCTTGAACACGTGAAATTGAACACTGCACCTCAAGTAAGCTTGAAATTCGATCCTCATAATTTGTTGTTTCATGTACATGATTAGATAGATCGTGCTTTGCTGAGAATTCTGATATAATTAGATTTAATTTTGGTTAAGAAATGAGTGAGATATGTGGATTTCAAGTTTGGATGTTGAAACTTCTTTCGTTCGATCTGTAAAATATATGGAGAATTAGGCTTAGATATTGTGATATTCGTGATCTACACTGAAAGACCTTTCCAACAGTATATAGTTTGTAACATTCTGGAAAAAAAAGTTGCAGCTCCGCCGTGTACACGGTCGGAGAAGACGACCGGAACTACTGTTCCGGCGTCTGGTGTGGTGGCTTAGGGTTTAATCTAAACGCTGCATTTCCGGTTGTATCTGGACCTTGGCCGAGCGGGTTCGAATCCTGGCTTGCGCGTTTTGTGCATTTTAGTTGAATTTCCATTTAGTCCATGTGTGCACCTGTTCGATTCCTACCAATTGTGTTTTTAGATTTTATTTTTAGCGCTCATTCTTGACCTCACGTTCCTGAGTTCGATTCTGGTTGGATGTATGTTTGTGAATTCATTTTGAGCGCTACTTTTATCTGCCATGCCTGAGTTCGATTCCAGTAGATGCACATTCCAAATTTTATTCAAATTTCCTTTTCCATATTATTTCCATTTAATCCATTTTTATTTTCATGCAACTTCAAAAATCCATAAAAAATAGCAAAATAATGCAAATTGATTCTAGTTTTTTTTCACATGTTTGTTTAGATGTCTAGTAATTGTTTATACTAATTTCATGATTTTTTGAGTTCTGGATTTTTATTTGTTGATTTTTTGATTGAACATGATGCCAAATTGACATGTTGTGCTATATGCTTTGTAAAATGCTCATGATTTGTCCAATTGACTTGAAATTTGACATGCTAGATCCTAACATGTGGTGTGATTTTTGAGCTTTGGTTTGGCATTTTTATCATGTTCTTCCACTGTTTTGGATACATGGACATGTAGTGTGACAATTTGTGTCACAATTTGTATGTTGCATTTGTACATTTTCATTCATATGCCATTTGATCTCTTATCGAGTTGATTTTTGATGTTCATTCTTAATATGAGGAGCCTGTAGAAAAATTTCATGATCATTGGATACATTTCTGTTTTAATGTGGATTTTCTATGTTTGATGTCCAATTTTGATCACAATGCTTGCCTTTGCCTTATCTTGGTTAATTGATGGCTTTGCCTTTTGAATTGGCTTTGGTCCTTTTGAGGACTCTTTCTTGTTTGGTTAAATGTGCTTCATGTGAAATATTGACTTATGTTTTGGTCATTTGACTTGCCTTTGACCCTAGTCTTTGTACTAGTGGTTTGTACTCACCAATTGTGTTTGTGTTTCAGGTATCTAGCACTAATGGTTGGTTTGGTCATTATTTGAGATGCAAGTTGTTTTGTTTACTAACTATTGTTGTGTTGTAGGTATATTGGTGTGATGAACTCACTTGAGTGCTTGCACTTATGACTTGCATTGTGTAGATATTGGATAGTTCCCCTGTTGTTGTCTGTTGGTTTTCTGAATACAATACTAATTGTTTGACTTTTGTACAGGTACATTAGTCGCTTGCTAGCTAGCTTGAGCTTTGCTTTGGAGTGTGGTTGATACACCACTGAGGTTGTTTAGCCTTCTAACTTCATGTAGTCTGGAAGCCCTGTCACTTTTTTGGCAGGCATTTGGCTGAAGTCCTCCTTAAGAGGCAATGTTTGTGATTGTTTATGTTTGTGCTAAAGACCTCCTTGTTGAGGCATGTTACTTGTTAAGTCCTCCTAAGTGAAGAGGCAATTGACAGATAGAAGGGATTAGCAATCAATCCCCTGTTATTCTGTGAGTCGTTCATTATGCTCGCACTACGTGTTGATGCTCTTGAACAATGTACCCAAGATCTCTGTATAGAGTCAGTCAAGTGGAATAGGGTCCCTCTTTCTGGATCCCCACGCTTTCTTTGATTTGAGCTCACCCAGGCCAGGGTTAAGAGCATGAGGTCTCATCCTCATTTACACCTTTCATCCGCTCACCCTGACGGTCGATGTCAGTGGTTAAGAGCTTCAGCATACCCCTACAGTTTTGGCTTGTTTGTCGAGGTTGATATGACCCCTTGACTAAAGCCCAACCATTTGTCTGAGCCTCTTGTTTGTATATAGAGTGTGATGATTGCTTTGGACATGTTTATTTGCTGTTTAAACTGACTTGCTTCCTGTGTGAGTTAGGTTCTGATTAGATACCTCAACCTAGGGATATTGTGGATTGCATGACAACTATTAGGCTCGAGTCAGTCTCCCTTTTAGTTTGTTATTCCCCGGTCTCTGGTTAGGAGAGAGTTTCTCCCCTGTTAAGGGGAACTACGTCGCCCTGATTCTCATACCAAATGAGATACGTAGGCAGGAAATCGTGCGAGATCTCTCCGGGCAACCTTTTTCTTTTTTGTGTGTGTGTTTTGTGGCAATTATTAGGCTCGAGTTCCAGACTCCCTATTAGTTTGTTTGGTTAACCTTTCTATTCTTCTGACGTCTCAGCGCCTCTTTGGGTTTGTGTGACGACTATTAGGTTCGAGTTCCAGACTCCCTATTAGCTTGTTGATCTGATAACCTTTTTCTTTGGTGCTCGCTGGTTAGCGATTGTTTGCGTGTTTGGAGTCGGATGTAAGCCCATCTATTGGCAATCTGTTTCCTGGTTTGCTTGTGTTTGGAGTCGGATGTAAGTCCATGTATTGGCATTCTGTTTCCTTGTTTGTGTTGTTTGTTTGGAGTCGGATGTAAGTCCAGGTTTGGCATTCTGTTTCTTGTTTGTTTTGAGGAGTTAGATATAAGTCCATCTATTAACATTCTGTTTCCTTGTTGAGTTTTTCGTTTGACGTCTCAGCGTCTCTTTTCGGTGTTTTGTTTCGGCGTGCGTTAGCCGAACTACGAGTGTTCTGATTCTTTCTCTGGATAGAGAAGATACGTAGGCATAGGATGTGATATCCTAGCGAGCATGTTCCCCATTTCCCCGAACTACGTTGACTCTGATGCTTGTTTCTGACAAACTACGTAGGCCCAGGATGCGACATCCTGCCGAGTCCCCTTCCTCCGTCTTCCTTCACCTGTTTTACTATTCCAGTGTGCGTGCATTCTCTTTGAGCAGTTATTTAGCAACCTTTTCCTATTCTTTTGAGCGTGGATCCCGTCGAGTACGGCGGACGTGAGGGGTGCTAATACCTTCCCCTTGCGTAACCGACTCCCGTGCCTTGCAATCTCTGTCGTAAGACTATTCCTTTCCCCTTTTCAGGTTTACTTCAAGCGTTTCCTTTCCCTCCTTTGGGATAAATAACGCACGGTGGCGGCTCTGTGTCTTTTCCCGTCGGTTGTTTTTCGCAATGCGACAGAGTGCATTTTTAAATGGTGTCATTTTTGAAGAAATATATGTCAAAAAACATGGGTTTGAGGATTCAATCCACCCAGGACATGTCTTTAAACTTAAGAAATCACTTTATAGTCTCAAACAAGCTCTCATAGCTTGGTATGAAAGACTAAGTAATTTATTATTAGAAAATAATTTTCAAAAAGGACAAGTTGACACTACATTATTCATAAACACACTAAAAGTGACATCTTAATTGTTCAAGTATATGTTGATGATATCATTTTTGGTTCTACTAATGCTACTCTTTGCAAAGAGTTTTCTTAGTTAATGTGGACTAAATTTGAAATGAGTATGATGGGAGAGCTCGAGATTTTAATTGGAATTCAAAACAACCAATGCAAGGATGGGATATATGTTCACCCAAAAAAGTACACAAAGGAGCTTTCAAATAAATTAAAGTTGGATGCTTGTAAGATCCTGACTACTCATATGCATTCTACCTGCAACTTGAGCAAAGAGGAAAGTAGCCCCAAAGTATGTCAGAAGAAATGCAGAGGTATGATAGGTTATATACTTTACCTTACAGCTTCTAGACCTAATATTTTGTTCAGAGTATGTTTGTGTGCAAGATTTCAGTCAGATCCTAGAGAGACTGATTTAACGGTTGTTAAGAGAAACTTTAGGTATCTGAAAGGAACTAATAATCTAGGCCTGCTTTATAAAAAAAATCCCTAGATTACAAGCTATTCAAATTTTGTCATGCTAACTATGTTGGGGATAGAATTGAAAGGAATCCATAAGTGGAAACTGTCAATTCATATGTGAAAACCTTATATCATGGGCTAGTAAGAGACAATAAATAATTTTTTTTTTACAGGAGAAGCAGAATACATCTCAACTGCAAGTTGTTGCACACAACTACTTTGGATGAAATATCAGTTAGAAGACTATTAAATATGTGGAATAAATATTCCATTTTATTGTGATAATAATGTTGTTATCTATTTGACAAAGAATCCAATTCAACATTCAAGAGCCAAGCACAATGAAATAAAACATCATTGTATTAGAGATTATATTCAGAAATGTGTGATAGATATACAATTTATTGATATTGATCATCAATAGTTGATATATTTACCAAGCCTCTTGCTATAGAAAGATTTGATTTTATTAAAAAGAATTTGAACATGCATTTTTTTAAAGAATGGTGATTTCTTCTGAATGGTGGATCGGAGTCTGATGGTGATCATAAGCCATTATAATCAGAGGCTCTGAATTAGCTTATGATGAATAGTAGCCTCTAAAGCATCTCAACCTTTGATGCTCAGAATATGATAAATTGTCTCGGATAGCATATAAGTGAAAATCTTTCAACTACGTTTTTTATACATGTCCCATTTATATGTCACGTATATGAAAGGTTTTCTAACATGGGTATTAACTGTTGGTTAATAAATGTCAGATAAGGACAAATTACTTTGAATATTGTGTCTCGCGCCTCCATTGTCATTAATTTTTGTTTAGATCAAAATTGAAAATCTCTTTTCACTAAAAGCACTCAAAATTTCAAAACTCATACACTTCTCTCTCACTTAACTACCCACACTTTTGTTCTCAAACTTTCGTAAAAAAACAAGTTTTCAAAAAAAAAACTTTTAGAACCCTAAACCTCATTTCAATGGCGTCTTCTTCTCAACAAGCTCCCATGGTAGTAGATTCTAGAAAGGGTCTTCACATGAAACCTAGAACAACGAAGGTCGAAGAGAATGAACTCAACTTGGTTTTTGAGAAAATAGTGGACTTTGAGTCCTTCAAGGTAAATGGATATCCTCTTAAAGAATATTTTGAAGTTCAAAGGGGGATGCATTTCTTTTAAATTCTCAATGGACCTACTTAGCCCTATATAGTTAAGGATTTCTGAGTTAGGGCATAAGTTTTTTATGAAGTTGTTGTTGTTTTTGAGGAAATACAAAAGATTGCTGAAGACAAAGAAAATAAAGGGAAAACAAGAGTTGAGATTAGGTATGCAGTGATGCGAGTTGAAGTAACCATCACAAAAAGCCACATTGCTCAACTTATTGGTGTGACAAATGAAGGAATATATGTTATTAACACCAAAGAAAGCAGCAAAGAAGCAAAATTGATCAAATCAAGTTTGTTTCTAAACTCTGAAGATTTTGGAAATGTGAAGAATATGCATATTTCATATAGGCTTCTATTTAAAATTCTAATTGGTTGTCTGATTCCCAAGGAAGTAAGTACTTACAAGATATCATGGGATCACAGACACTTCATTTGGTTTCTGGTGAATAGACAGAAGATCAATTTGGTTGTGTACATCTTCAATCATCTACGTGAAGATATCAAGGAAAGACACAAGAATGACAAGACGAATGTACCATATGTTAGGATCTTGTCTGAACTGTTCCATAAGAGTATATTGTTTGAGACTCTAAAGGAAGTTGGTGCTACTCAGGATTTGGAAGAATCTTTTGGAAGTTTTTTATTTTTTGCTATTCTTGAGTAAGGTCTGAGACTAATTACTTTCGAGTAGAAAAGTAGGAAGTTGAAGACAAAAGGAGGGGCTTCCATTCATCCCTTGGAGCTTGTGGTAGAAGTTCTGAGCTATCTATGGAAGACTGTCTCTGGTAGTGGGATGAGAGTGTATATATCCCAATGTATGTCTGGATTCCTCTGGCCCAAGATGAGGACTCAGTAATATCTGAAGTCTATCAGATAGTGCTCCCTGTGATGCTGTGAAGGAAGTCTCAGCTGATGTTCAAACATCTTGTGAAGTGATCTTCTGTTCTGGTTAAAAGAGAAATTGACACAGAGTGTGGATGTGTTCAGCCAAGAGGGTTGGACAGAGGGTGCGCTCTTGAAGACATGAAGATGCGTCTTATGTTTTCCTTTCATCAAGTGGTCTGGAATCTCTTTGAATCAGGAAGTATGTGAAGGTTCAACCTTGGGGTGTTGGATATGATCATGTGTGACCTCCAAGTGAGTAGGTTGTCCATGACAGGGGGAGTGTGTCCGTGTGCTGCAAGTAATCACCAAGCTTGTGATCTATGTGCTCTCAGATAACGGGGCATGGCAACCTGTTAGTTTTCAGGATGCTGTGATGTGTGGCAAGGCTGAGTGAGCAGAAGAATGTCTGACCGGATGTCATGACATTGGCCTGGACAATGCTGTTAATTCCTTCTGAATCTTAAAGTCATTAGGAATTATGAGGGTGATGTGGCTAAGTCTGATAAACCAGAATAAGCCTGCTGGCTACAGCTGTGTGGTACAGGGGGAGTAACCATCAACTGAAGTGTGGAAAGTTGGCTGTAGCAGTGCTAGGTGTCAAATCTCTACTGGAGGTTTGACAGAGGTCTTGTTGAATACTGGCTGAATGCAGGAATGTTAAGACATCGCGCGCAACGTGTCTGACTACATATATGGAATGGTCTCCATGCACTGAACGACTGTTTTGGAAAAGAAACAGTCAAGAGCTATAAAAGGTATTCAAAGATAGTCTGAGATTTTGTTGGTGATTCTCTGACTGTTTCTCAGCAAAAATAAATGCATCTTGACCAAGCATTTATTTCGACCGGAAATTCCTAGGCACGGACAGGACTATTTAAAGGATGCAAGAACCCTCCTCTCCTCACAACAGAAACACTCCATTCTCAGAATCATGGGGTATGTTAAGGTTTGGGCAAGCTGCGCCTGGATCTGGTTTTGTGAAGGGTGCCTTTACAAATGTTTAGCTAAAAAGGGGGAGAGAAATATAGTCCTGGGGTTGAGAATGTACCAGAAGCAAGCCAACTGTGGATGTGGCAGCAAACAGAAGTTGGCATCAGGCACAAAATCCACCAACTGGGGTTTCCACTTGTGTCTTGTGATCTGAGTTAAGAAGACAGTTGTGCCTTGTGAACTGAGTTACATTGTCTATGTACTCAGTATTACATATTCTTCTGGAAGCTCTCCGATTGAGGGGAAGGGTTCAGGTACAACTGAGTATTGTCCCTCTTCTTCCCCATGTACACCAACTTTGGTGTTTGTGGTGGTGGAGCCAATGACGGAGATGAAGAGCATTCCCAAATTGGGATGTTTTGTCCAGTGTATTGTTTATTTGTTTTAGCTAAAATTTGCCAAAGGGGGAGATTGTTGATTCCTCAGGATTGGCATTAATTTTAGAAAACAAATAATGTAATCATCTCTGTTGTTTTAATATGTTGGGTTGAAGAAATTCAACATCTGGACCAACATGTCATGTACGATGTCACGACATCAGGTCTGTGACATCGCACATGTGTAGAAGACTGAATTAATTAATTCAGTATATGTCAAGGGATCAGCAAGGATATCTGGTGAATATCCTAACTCCCTTGTGGAGGACTTGAAGACTAATTCAGAATATATATAGGCTCAAAATATGGAGATATATATGGAGAGAGATTAGGAACTTGAAGACCTTGTTTTTAGCAGAATTTTCTGCTGAAGTTGTAACAGCAAAGAACAAGTCTGCTGCAATTTTCTGAAGGCCCAAATCCAGTTGGGTGATTAGGTTATAAATAGCTGATTGTAATCTAGTTTTTGTAAGCCTCTTAGAATGAATTTTTAGGGGTGTGTGTAAGGTAAACCTCCCAATCTGTGGGAAGGTTACCATGTGTCTCTCAGTGGTAAACCTGAGAGTGTTTGTCACTCAAAGCCTGTAGGCAAGAGTGATTATGTTCTTGAATGAAGCTGTGAAGCAAGTTCAAGGTGTTTGCACATTACATTGTATTTGTAGTGATAGGAATGGAAACTGGAGGTTTCTATCTAGGAGTTCCTAGGTATAGATTGCATTGGGTAGGGATTAAGTGATGAGTTGTAAACGGGGGAGTTTAACTCTGAATTGATACTACTAATAGTGGATCTTCTTCCTGGCTTGGTAGCCCCCAGATGTAGGTCATGTTGGACTGAACTGGGTTAACAATTTCCTGTGTTTGTTTACCTACTGCATGTTATAATCATGTCTGCCATAATTCAGGTTGTGTTACAGTCTGCCAATCAAGTTAATAACAAACCTGATACATAGCCTTCTGTTGGAATGTCAATCAGAATGTTTTGACATTCATCAACAACAGCACATACTGTTTATTAAGCTGATGAATTCAGTTCAGTATGTAGTGAAGTCTGGTTTTAAAAAGCATATCAGACCTGGCCAACAGAGCAGTGTGAAATTGTCAAACTGGATGTCTTGACAGTTCTTCCAGTAAGCTGATACTGAAGTAGAGACTGGTTGGTCTTTTACAGTACAGCAAATTTAGCAGTCTGTGTTCAGGAACTAAACAGACTGAGCATATGGTTCTGGGCTTGGATGTCAGACGGAATGTTGTGACATTCATTCCTGACAGCATATGCTATATTGTTGGATGGTTAGTTTTTCTGTTTCAGGATTTTTCTCAGGCTATTCTTCAGGAATCCACCAGCTGATCTAAAATCTAGGAAACTAACAACTAAGCTACAATTAATGAACCTAACAAATAATCTATTTGTTAGCTCCTTAATAAGTGGAGATTAGTTTAACTTGTTACAACCTTAATCTAGGAAATACAAGTACAAGACCAACAAACTGGAACAAAGTAACAGATGATGTCCAAAACAGGATTGAGACATCGTGCTGATAACTGTGTAGGAAAACAACAGTAGTGAATGTTATGGTGCACATAACTAAGTGTTCCTCCTTTCTAGGATGACATAGAAGGAGAGGTCGTGACACTGTGATAAGGTGCTCATTAGTACAGAGTGTAATAACTGTCTTGCTGTAATAAGTACAATGTTAGATCAGATGTCATGACTTGGAGTAGAACATCTGAATACTGACTACGCCAGAATTTCAATTGGTATCAGAGCAGGCATCCTGTTCTGTCTCTGGATGAGATCCATGGGTGATACTTTCTGGTAGCTGGCAAGGAGTTATGTTAGTACTGAAGCTGGACCCTGTGTAAGGTTCTGCAATTCCCTGAATGGTCCCTTGAAGTATGTGGATGGACTGTTCATGACAGGAATGGTGTGTTCCTGTCTCTGGAGGTTGGCAATTGGCCTGAGTGTGAGACAGTTGTGCCAGTACTTAATCACATTCAAACCTGGTATGGTCTTGGAGGCCAATCTGGTGAAGTGTGTGTTCACAGGTTGAGTTGTATTATGATTTCCGCTGCATAATACCTGGCAGAACTCAAACTCTGATGTAGTTTCCCCTCATGTGGATGAAAGGCTGCCGTGTTCAAGATCTCATCATAATCTACTGAAGATGTCAAAGATACTTGAGTCTCCTCAAGTCCACTCATCATGACGTTCTCACTTCAGGATGGTAAGAGTCACTTAATTACTGATTCTCTTACTCTCTTGAGTAGTGTATATGAAGACCTTGAAGACCTTCAAGGAAGGTTTGTTCCAAGGAGGTGGAACCAATGTTCTATGTGATGTTAGAACATGTTGTTCAACAAGTATGCAGCTACTGGTTGAAGAGCAGATGTATTAGGGTTCAAACAAAGGGATAATTCTGTTTGGAACCTACTCCTGACCTGGAAGAGGAGACATCTGTGTGTGCTAAGTTGACAAGAGCAGGGTCAACTGGGTGTGTGCTCAAGAAGGTCATCCCTAGAAGTTGAGCTGGTTGAGATGTGACATTGTGCAATCTCCTGCTGTTAGGCATCTTCCTGCAATTTGATCAGGATTGGATAGTTGTTCCCTGAAGTACTATGGTGTGTTGGAAGACAAGTCTCCTGGATGTTAGCAGTCAATAATGGGGTAACCTAATTGTGATATCATTTAAGGGGGTTGGAACCATGAATCTTGTTATTCAAACACCACGTTCAGAAGTGGCAGTTCTTACTAGGAGTGAGAATATGAAGATTCAGAGGTTGGTTGAGGTAATATGCTCTGGCAATGCATATCTACTATTGACTGGTGTGTGTCTCACAAGTACTTATGATCAACTGAAGTCTGATTGGTCTGATTGGAGGAGTTAGTTGCCACTGGTAGGGATAGTGTATGTCATATTGAGACATATGTATACAATGCATGGATACTAGTGTGGAGTCTCCATGATTGTTAAGTTGAGGGGGAGTTTTGGTTAACCTCCTCAAGTTTGGTCAGCCTTGGGTCTGGTTGGCTGTTGACCTGTGTCACATGGGTTCTGGTTGATGTGTGACACATTTGCAAGGAAGGATTCATCTCTCTCATTCCTAAGGGTGAATCTAATCTGGAAAGAGTCTCAAGACTGTTGAGGTGCTTGCAAGCAGAAGATGTTGACACAAGAAGAGTATTTTCAAAGTATTCTTATGGTGGAAGTATCTGAAGGGATGATTGGGAAAGGATTTAAGATCAATGTCTACTTGTGCCAAGTGCAAGTGTTTAATTGATTATCCTTGGAGCTCAAGATAACTGATGTTCTTAAAGATGTTGGAACATCACTTCTTCAAAACCCTGTGCAGAATCACAGGAAGGACAGTACATTGGCTTATGATCTATCTCTTTGGTGGCAGCAAAAGCATATGATCTCTGAAAAGGTTTCCTGGCAAGAAACATGTTCAGCCTTGGTATGTACAAGAAGAAGAAGACATCATAGTCTTGATGGTGGTTACTTGGATCAGTTTATTTCTGATCTAGGTAAGGAAGTGCATCAGCTTATGCACACTGTGAAGTCAAGAACAAGTGGCAGCAGTCTTGACATCATGGAAACAGCCTTGCCTTAGGATGTGGAATCCTTGGTAAAGCTGAAGGGTTAGTTTCTAACTGGTCCTTCTGAAGACTCATACATCAGAGTGTCTGATGTCTTTGGAGAAGAAGCAGGGATTCATCAAGGTGTGAGCTTGGATGACTTAACTGCAAACCTGCAGGATGGAGGTTGTTTACTCAAACTTGGTTCCACAATCAAGTCTATGAGAACATTGAACTCTTGTTCTGTGAAGGGAGGAAGTTCTTTCAAGTGGCAGAAGAAGGAGCTGAATTCAACAGCTAGATGTCAAAACACAATGTTGTGACATCTGGTTCAACATCAGACGCTTAGTTGGTGAAGTGGCACATCAACTTGAGATAGAAAGGTCTACAGGGTTGTAGATTGGATACTTCAAAAACTTGAAGTTCTAGTCTTACTTGAAAGGTCAGAATATCTTTGGGAGAAGTCTGATAAATTTGGGGAGGTCAAAAAGCAGCATTTGACCTTTTCATGTGAGGATTCATGAAGGAGGTAATCAACCAGTGGCATTTGGTCCATCTCAGAAGTGAGTTCTAAGAATCAAGATAATCAACATATGGCAGCAGATTATTCTTGAGTAAGGTCTGAGACTAATTACTTTCGAGTAGAAAAGTAGGAAGTTGAAGACAAAAGGAGGGCTTCCATTCATCCCTTGGAGCTTGTGGTAGAAGTTCTGAGCTATCTATGGAAGACTGTCTCTGGTAGTGGGATGAGAGTGTATATATCCCAATGTATGTCTGGATTCCTCTGGCCCAAGATGAGGACTCAGTAATATCTGAAGTCTATCAGATAGTGCTCCCTGTGATGCTGTGAAGGAAGTCTCAGCTGATGTTCAAACATCTTGTGAAGTGATCTTCTGTTCTGGTTAAAAGAGAAATTGACACAGAGTGTGGATGTGTTCAGCCAAGAGGGTTGGACAGAGGGTGCGCTCTTGAAGACATGAAGATGCGTCTTATGTTTTCCTTTCATCAAGTGGTCTGGAATCTCTTTGAATCAGGAAGTATGTGAAGGTTCAACCTTGGGGTGTTGGATATGATCATGTGTGACCTCCAAGTGAGTAGGTTGTCCATGACAGGGGGAGTGTGTCCGTGTGCTGCAAGTAATCACCAAGCTTGTGATCTATGTGCTCTCAGATAACGGGGCATGGCAACCTGTTAGTTTTCAGGATGCTGTGATGTGTGGCAAGGCTGAGTGAGCAGAAGAATGTCTGACCGGATGTCATGACATTGGCCTGGACAATGCTGTTAATTCCTTCTGAATCTTAAAGTCATTAGGAATTATGAGGGTGATGTGGCTAAGTCTGATAAACCAGAATAAGCCTGCTGGCTACAGCTGTGTGGTACAGGGGGAGTAACCATCAACTGAAGTGTGGAAAGTTGGCTGTAGCAGTGCTAGGTGTCAAATCTCTACTGGAGGTTTGACAGAGGTCTTGTTGAATACTGGCTGAATGCAGGAATGTTAAGACATCGCGCGCAACGTGTCTGACTACATATATGGAATGGTCTCCATGCACTGAACGACTGTTTTGGAAAAGAAACAGTCAAGAGCTATAAAAGGTATTCAAAGATAGTCTGAGATTTTGTTGGTGATTCTCTGACTGTTTCTCAGCAAAAATAAATGCATCTTGACCAAGCATTTATTTCGACCGGAAATTCCTAGGCACGGACAGGACTATTTAAAGGATGCAAGAACCCTCCTCTCCTCACAACAGAAACACTCCATTCTCAGAATCATGGGGTATGTTAAGGTTTGGGCAAGCTGCGCCTGGATCTGGTTTTGTGAAGGGTGCCTTTACAAATGTTTAGCTAAAAAGGGGGAGAGAAATATAGTCCTGGGGTTGAGAATGTACCAGAAGCAAGCCAACTGTGGATGTGGCAGCAAACAGAAGTTGGCATCAGGCACAAAATCCACCAACTGGGGTTTCCACTTGTGTCTTGTGATCTGAGTTAAGAAGACAGTTGTGCCTTGTGAACTGAGTTACATTGTCTATGTACTCAGTATTACATATTCTTCTGGAAGCTCTCCGATTGAGGGGAAGGGTTCAGGTACAACTGAGTATTGTCCCTCTTCTTCCCCATGTACACCAACTTTGGTGTTTGTGGTGGTGGAGCCAATGACGGAGATGAAGAGCATTCCCAAATTGGGATGTTTTGTCCAGTGTATTGTTTATTTGTTTTAGCTAAAATTTGCCAAAGGGGGAGATTGTTGATTCCTCAGGATTGGCATTAATTTTAGAAAACAAATAATGTAATCATCTCTGTTGTTTTAATATGTTGGGTTGAAGAAATTCAACATCTGGACCAACATGTCATGTACGATGTCACGACATCAGGTCTGTGACATCGCACATGTGTAGAAGACTGAATTAATTAATTCAGTATATGTCAAGGGATCAGCAAGGATATCTGGTGAATATCCTAACTCCCTTGTGGAGGACTTGAAGACTAATTCAGAATATATATAGGCTCAAAATATGGAGATATATATGGAGAGAGATTAGGAACTTGAAGACCTTGTTTTTAGCAGAATTTTTCTGCTGAAGTTGTAACAGCAAAGAACAAGTCTGCTGCAATTTTCTGAAGGCCCAAATCCAGTTGGGTGATTAGGTTATAAATAGCTGATTGTAATCTAGTTTTTGTAAGCCTCTTAGAATGAATTTTTAGGGGTGTGTGTAAGGTAAACCTCCCAATCTGTGGGAAGGTTACCATGTGTCTCTCAGTGGTAAACCTGAGAGTGTTTGTCACTCAAAGCCTGTAGGCAAGAGTGATTATGTTCTTGAATGAAGCTGTGAAGCAAGTTCAAGGTGTTTGCACATTACATTGTATTTGTAGTGATAGGAATGGAAACTGGAGGTTTCTATCTAGGAGTTCCTAGGTATAGATTGCATTGGGTAGGGATTAAGTGATGAGTTGTAAACGGGGGAGTTTAACTCTGAATTGATACTACTAATAGTGGATCTTCTTCCTGGCTTGGTAGCCCCCAGATGTAGGTCATGTTGGACTGAACTGGGTTAACAATTTCCTGTGTTTGTTTACCTACTGCATGTTATAATCATGTCTGCCATAATTCAGGTTGTGTTACAGTCTGCCAATCAAGTTAATAACAAACCTGATACATAGCCTTCTGTTGGAATGTCAATCAGAATGTTTTGACATTCATCAACAACAGCACATACTGTTTATAAGCTGATGAATTCAGTTCAGTATGTAGTGAAGTCTGGTTTTAAAAGCATATCAGACCTGGCCAACAGAGCAGTGTGAAATTGTCAAACTGGATGTCTTGACAGTTCTTCCAGTAAGCTGATACTGAAGTAGAGACTGGTTGGTCTTTTACAGTACAGCAAATTTAGCAGTCTGTGTTCAGGAACTAAACAGACTGAGCATATGGTTCTGGGCTTGGATGTCAGACGGAATGTTGTGACATTCATTCCTGACAGCATATGCTATATTGTTGGATGGTTAGTTTTTCTGTTTCAGGATTTTTCTCAGGCTATTCTTCAGGAATCCACCAGCTGATCTAAAATCTAGGAAACTAACAACTAAGCTACAATTAATGAACCTAACAAATAATCTATTTGTTAGCTCCTTAATAAGTGGAGATTAGTTTAACTTGTTACAACCTTAATCTAGGAAATACAAGTACAAGACCAACAAACTGGAACAAAGTAACAGATGATGTCCAAAACAGGATTGAGACATCGTGCTGATAACTGTGTAGGAAAACAACAGTAGTGAATGTTATGGTGCACATAACTAAGTGTTCCTCCTTTCTAGGATGACATAGAAGGAGAGGTCGTGACACTGTGATAAGGTGCTCATTAGTACAGAGTGTAATAACTGTCTTGCTGTAATAAGTACAATGTTAGATCAGATGTCATGACTTGGAGTAGAACATCTGAATACTGACTACGCCAGAATTTCAATTGGTATCAGAGCAGGCATCCTGTTCTGTCTCTGGATGAGATCCATGGGTGATACTTTCTGGTAGCTGGCAAGGAGTTATGTTAGTACTGAAGCTGGACCCTGTGTAAGGTTCTGCAATTCCCTGAATGGTCCCTTGAAGTATGTGGATGGACTGTTCATGACAGGAATGGTGTGTTCCTGTCTCTGGAGGTTGGCAATTGGCCTGAGTGTGAGACAGTTGTGCCAGTACTTAATCACATTCAAACCTGGTATGGTCTTGGAGGCCAATCTGGTGAAGTGTGTGTTCACAGGTTGAGTTGTATTATGATTTCCGCTGCATAATACCTGGCAGAACTCAAACTCTGATGTAGTTTCCCCTCATGTGGATGAAAGGCTGCCGTGTTCAAGATCTCATCATAATCTACTGAAGATGTCAAAGATACTTGAGTCTCCTCAAGTCCACTCATCATGACGTTCTCACTTCAGGATGGTAAGAGTCACTTAATTACTGATTCTCTTACTCTCTTGAGTAGTGTATATGAAGACCTTGAAGACCTTCAAGGAAGGTTTGTTCCAAGGAGGTGGAACCAATGTTCTATGTGATGTTAGAACATGTTGTTCAACAAGTATCCAGCTACTGGTTGAAGAGCAGATGTATTAGGGTTCAAACAAAGGGATAATTCTGTTTGGAACCTACTCCTGACCTGGAAGAGGAGACATCTGTGTGTGCTAAGTTGACAAGAGCAGGGTCAACTGGGTGTGTGCTCAAGAAGGTCATCCCTAGAAGTTGAGCTGGTTGAGATGTGACATTGTGCAATCTCCTGCTGTTAGGCATCTTCCTGCAATTTGATCAGGATTGGATAGTTGTTCCCTGAAGTACTATGGTGTGTTGGAAGACAAGTCTCCTGGATGTTAGCAGTCAATAATGGGGTAACCTAATTGTGATATCATTTAAGGGGTTGGAACCATGAATCTTGTTATTCAAACACCACGTTCAGAAGTGGCAGTTCTTACTAGGAGTGAGAATATGAAGATTCAGAGGTTGGTTGAGGTAATATGCTCTGGCAATGCATATCTACTATTGACTGGTGTGTGTCTCACAAGTACTTATGATCAACTGAAGTCTGATTGGTCTGATTGGAGGAGTTAGTTGCCACTGGTAGGGATAGTGTATGTCATATTGAGACATATGTATACAATGCATGGATACTAGTGTGGAGTCTCCATGATTGTTAAGTTGAGGGGGAGTTTTGGTTAACCTCCTCAAGTTTGGTCAGCCTTGGGTTTGGTTGGCTGTTGACCTGTGTCACATGGGTTCTGGTTGATGTGTGACACATTTGCAAGGAAGGATTCATCTCTCTCATTCCTAAGGGTGAATCTAATCTGGAAAGAGTCTCAAGACTGTTGAGGTGCTTGCAAGCAGAAGATGTTGACACAAGAAGAGTATTTTCAAAGTATTCTTATGGTGGAAGTATCTGAAGGGATGATTGGAAAGGATTTAAGATCAATGTCTACTTGTGCCAAGTGCAAGTGTTTAATTGATTATCCTTGGAGCTCAAGATAACTGATGTTCTTAAAGATGTTGGAACATCACTTCTTCAAACCCTGTGCAGAATCACAGGAAGGACAGTACATTGGCTTATGATCTATCTCTTTGGTGGCAGCAAAAGCATATGATCTCTGAAAAGGTTTCCTGGCAAGAAACATGTTCAGCCTTGGTATGTACAAGAAGAAGAAGACATCATAGTCTTGATGGTGGTTACTTGGATCAGTTTATTTCTGATCTAGGTAAGGAAGTGCATCAGCTTATGCACACTGTGAAGTCAAGAACAAGTGGCAGCAGTCTTGACATCATGGAAACAGCCTTGCCTTAGGATGTGGAATCCTTGGTAAAGCTGAAGGGTTAGTTTCTAACTGGTCCTTCTGAAGACTCATACATCAGAGTGTCTGATGTCTTTGGAGAAGAAGCAGGGATTCATCAAGGTGTGAGCTTGGATGACTTAACTGCAAACCTGCAGGATGGAGGTTGTTTACTCAAACTTGGTTCCACAATCAAGTCTATGAGAACATTGAACTCTTGTTCTGTGAAGGGAGGAAGTTCTTTCAAGTGGCAGAAGAAGGAGCTGAATTCAACAGCTAGATGTCAAAACACAATGTTGTGACATCTGGTTCAACATCAGACGCTTAGTTGGTGAAGTGGCACATCAACTTGAGATAGAAAGGTCTACAGGGTTGTAGATTGGATACTTCAAAAACTTGAAGTTCTAGTCTTACTTGAAAGGTCAGAATATCTTTGGGAGAAGTCTGATAAATTGGGGAGGTCAAAAAGCAGCATTTGACCTTTTCATGTGAGGATTCATGAAGGAGGTAATCAACCAGTGGCATTTGGTCCATCTCAGAAGTGAGTTCTAAGAATCAAGATAATCAACATATGGCAGCAGATTATTCTTGAGTAAGGTCTGAGACTAATTACTTTCGAGTAGAAAAGTAGGAAGTTGAAGACAAAAGGAGGGGCTTCCATTCATCCCTTGGAGCTTGTGGTAGAAGTTCTGAGCTATCTATGGAAGACTGTCTCTGGTAGTGGGATGAGAGTGTATATATCCCAATGTATGTCTGGATTCCTCTGGCCCAAGATGAGGACTCAGTAATATCTGAAGTCTATCAGATAGTGCTCCCTGTGATGCTGTGAAGGAAGTCTCAGCTGATGTTCAAACATCTTGTGAAGTGATCTTCTGTTCTGGTTAAAAGAGAAATTGACACAGAGTGTGGATGTGTTCAGCCAAGAGGGTTGGACAGAGGGTGCGCTCTTGAAGACATGAAGATGCGTCTTATGTTTTCCTTTCATCAAGTGGTCTGGAATCTCTTTGAATCAGGAAGTATGTGAAGGTTCAACCTTGGGGTGTTGGATATGATCATGTGTGACCTCCAAGTGAGTAGGTTGTCCATGACAGGGGGAGTGTGTCCGTGTGCTGCAAGTAATCACCAAGCTTGTGATCTATGTGCTCTCAGATAACGGGGCATGGCAACCTGTTAGTTTTCAGGATGCTGTGATGTGTGGCAAGGCTGAGTGAGCAGAAGAATGTCTGACCGGATGTCATGACATTGGCCTGGACAATGCTGTTAATTCCTTCTGAATCTTAAAGTCATTAGGAATTATGAGGGTGATGTGGCTAAGTCTGATAAACCAGAATAAGCCTGCTGGCTACAGCTGTGTGGTACAGGGGGAGTAACCATCAACTGAAGTGTGGAAAGTTGGCTGTAGCAGTGCTAGGTGTCAAATCTCTACTGGAGGTTTGACAGAGGTCTTGTTGAATACTGGCTGAATGCAGGAATGTTAAGACATCGCGCGCAACGTGTCTGACTACATATATGGAATGGTCTCCATGCACTGAACGACTGTTTTGGAAAAGAAACAGTCAAGAGCTATAAAAGGTATTCAAAGATAGTCTGAGATTTTGTTGGTGATTCTCTGACTGTTTCTCAGCAAAAATAAATGCATCTTGACCAAGCATTTATTTCGACCGGAAATTCCTAGGCACGGACAGGACTATTTAAAGGATGCAAGAACCCTCCTCTCCTCACAACAGAAACACTCCATTCTCAGAATCATGGGGTATGTTAAGGTTTGGGCAAGCTGCGCCTGGATCTGGTTTTGTGAAGGGTGCCTTTACAAATGTTTAGCTAAAAAGGGGGAGAGAAATATAGTCCTGGGGTTGAGAATGTACCAGAAGCAAGCCAACTGTGGATGTGGCAGCAAACAGAAGTTGGCATCAGGCACAAAATCCACCAACTGGGGTTTCCACTTGTGTCTTGTGATCTGAGTTAAGAAGACAGTTGTGCCTTGTGAACTGAGTTACATTGTCTATGTACTCAGTATTACATATTCTTCTGGAAGCTCTCCGATTGAGGGGAAGGGTTCAGGTACAACTGAGTATTGTCCCTCTTCTTCCCATGTACACCAACTTTGGTGTTTGTGGTGGTGGAGCCAATGACGGAGATGAAGAGCATTCCCAAATTGGGATGTTTTGTCCAGTGTATTGTTTATTTGTTTTAGCTAAAATTTGCCAAAGGGGGAGATTGTTGATTCCTCAGGATTGGCATTAATTTTAGAAAACAA
Organism: Lathyrus oleraceus; assembly: GCF_024323335.1. Lineage (NCBI taxonomy): Eukaryota > Viridiplantae > Streptophyta > Magnoliopsida > Fabales > Fabaceae > Lathyrus > Lathyrus oleraceus. The sequence continues at coordinate 234,346,970 of NC_066583.1, read as the reverse complement.
ATAATGTAATCATCTCTGTTGTTTTAATATGTTGGGTTGAAGAAATTCAACATCTGGACCAACATGTCATGTACGATGTCACGACATCAGGTCTGTGACATCGCACATGTGTAGAAGACTGAATTAATTAATTCAGTATATGTCAAGGGATCAGCAAGGATATCTGGTGAATATCCTAACTCCCTTGTGGAGGACTTGAAGACTAATTCAGAATATATATAGGCTCAAAATATGGAGATATATATGGAGAGAGATTAGGAACTTGAAGACCTTGTTTTTAGCAGAATTTTTCTGCTAAAGTTGTAACAGCAAAGAACAAGTCTGCTGCAATTTTCTGAAGGCCCAAATCCAGTTGGGTGATTAGGTTATAAATAGCTGATTGTAATCTAGTTTTTGTAAGCCTCTTAGAATGAATTTTAGGGGTGTGTAAGGTAAACCTCCCAATCTGTGGGAAGGTTACCATGTGTCTCTCAGTGGTAAACCTGAGAGTGTTTGTCACTCAAAGCCTGTAGGCAAGAGTGATTATGTTCTTGAATGAAGCTGTGAAGCAAGTTCAAGGTGTTTGCACATTACATTGTATTTGTAGTGATAGGAATGGAAACTGGAGGTTTCTATCTAGGAGTTCCTAGGTATAGATTGCATTGGGTAGGGATTAAGTGATGAGTTGTAAACGGGGGAGTTTAACTCTGAATTGATACTACTAATAGTGGATCTTCTTCCTGGCTTGGTAGCCCCCAGATGTAGGTCATGTTGGACTGAACTGGGTTAACAATTTCCTGTGTTTGTTTACCTACTGCATGTTATAATCATGTCTGCCATAATTCAGGTTGTGTTACAGTCTGCCAATCAAGTTAATAACAAACCTGATACATAGCCTTCTGTTGGAATGTCAATCAGAATGTTTTGACATTCATCAACAACAGCACATACTGTTTATTAAGCTGATGAATTCAGTTCAGTATGTAGTGAAGTCTGGTTTTAAAAAGCATATCAGACCTGGCCAACAGAGCAGTGTGAAATTGTCAAACTGGATGTCTTGACAGTTCTTCCAGTAAGCTGATACTGAAGTAGAGACTGGTTGGTCTTTTACAGTACAGCAAATTTAGCAGTCTGTGTTCAGGAACTAAACAGACTGAGCATATGGTTCTGGGCTTGGATGTCAGACGGAATGTTGTGACATTCATTCCTGACAGCATATGCTATATTGTTGGATGGTTAGTTTTTCTGTTTCAGGATTTTTCTCAGGCTATTCTTCAGGAATCCACCAGCTGATCTAAAATCTAGGAAACTAACAACTAAGCTACAATTAATGAACCTAACAAATAATCTATTTGTTAGCTCCTTAATAAGTGGAGATTAGTTTAACTTGTTACAACCTTAATCTAGGAAATACAAGTACAAGACCAACAAACTGGAACAAAGTAACAGATGATGTCCAAAACAGGATTGAGACATCGTGCTGATAACTGTGTAGGAAAACAACAGTAGTGAATGTTATGGTGCACATAACTAAGTGTTCCTCCTTTCTAGGATGACATAGAAGGAGAGGTCGTGACACTGTGATAAGGTGCTCATTAGTACAGAGTGTAATAACTGTCTTGCTGTAATAAGTACAATGTTAGATCAGATGTCATGACTTGGAGTAGAACATCTGAATACTGACTACGCCAGAATTTCAAATATGAAAACCATAAAAAAGAAGGATGTTATGAATCCATAAGCTGGACTAAGAATTAAAAGTGCCAAGTATATATTGAGGATTTTCCTATCATCTCTAAGTTAGACAACCCATAGGTGACTCGGGAGTATATCAATATGGTCAGAGAAGAAGTTGGTGTTATTCTGACAATGGATGATATTCCAGATGCACCAGAAGGCGTGTATAAGCCTTCTAGGAAGAGAAAAGAGGTTTCTTATAAATCTCAGAAGGAGACACATAAGCCACCCAAGAAGAATGATGTATAACTTGTTTATGAGAAGGTGAATGAGGTAGTCTTATCCACTATCTTGATGACTACCAAGACTAGGAGTGGAGCCTCTAGAAAAGCTCCTCTAAGACAGCTTCCTTATTGGACAAGTTATCTCCTGTGAAGAAACTCACGAATTTGATATATCAGATGGAAAAGTTATTAAAGAGGAAGTGGAGGAGGAACTATAAGAGGAAGATAATCAACCTCTGGCCTAAAAGACCAAGGTATTGAAACAGGCTCAAGACTTATTCATCTGATCTATTCAAGAAGGAGCCAAAATGCTAACATCTACAATGAAGAATAAGGTTATGGAAGAGCCATAAGATTCTGAGGTTATGAAGGAATAAGCTTTTCAAGTACAATCTACTATATAAGTTATTTTAGAGGTAATTGAAAGTGCTACAGAGTCTCAGGCTTTAGACGCTTTTGTGGGAGTAGAGAAAGTTGCAGAAGCTGTAAACTCGGGTATATTTCTTAATCATGTCTTTAATTCAGCTTTAGATTCTTCTTGTCATCAATTTATAACCAAAATATCATCCCTACATTAATCACCTACACATTCCTCTAAGCACACACCCTCGCCCAAATTTGACACGTGTATACTCTTAGAAATTGTCATGTCTTCCCCTAAACTAACCTCTAACTCTGATTCTGATGAATAAGACTCCCGAACCATCTGTCTGATTCTAAAAACATTCCAAAGACCGTCTGTCATAGATTAATTATCAAAACACATAGTTGGCGAGTTCACTTCAGAGAATCAATCTGAATAAAACCAACTAGTGTGTATCCCATAATATGAACAACCCACTCCCACAAACACCATGATTGATACTAACTAGATCATGGAAATCATACCATAAGATCAACCTATAGAAGCCATGCCACTTCAATTCATACCTTTAGAAACCAGAACATCTAAAACTCACCAGCAAGAATACCAAACCAACAGTGTTCAACCTGAACAAGCCATACCAGACCAAACCATACCAGAAGCCCAACCTAAACAACAATCCTCTGACCTACAAATCTCTCACACTCAATAATCTGAACATCATTTTTCCCCTTCAAAAGAATAATATGTTGTGTCAGAATTTGGCACAGTAGTAGTATCCTTCTCTGAAGAAATATCCCAACTTGTCCCTTCACCAACTCAACAAATTCATAATCTGGACCTTCCACCTCAGATCCAATCCCAAATGGAAGAATTTAGAAATTTTATCTATGATAAGATTCAGGATCTGGTTGCTAAGAGACTTACAACATCCGACTTCATTGCTTATCTTTCTAATTGGGGCACTTTCAGAACCTATGTAGATGCAGCTCTGCAGATTCTGAAGACTTTCACTTATGAGTCAGTAGCTTCTTGTAGCCAAAAGCCAGAGAAATTAGAGGTGATACTGGCTATTGTAGCTGCTAATCAAGAGGTAATGGGAGCTTAGGTTCTGACTATGGTTACAAATCAAGACTCCCTAGTCAATAAACAAGAAGAAATAGATGCTCAGTTGGAGTTTGTGGTTGTAAGACAAAATGATATGGGGTTAAATAGTAAAGTCATCCTGGAGATTCTGAAGAAATCCAATGCTTTAGGATATAGCACCTTCTGTTATTTTTTACTTTATTGTTGACTCATTTTGAAATATTTTGCAATTTGACAACTATTTCCTTTTGTTTAAATGGTATTTTTATTCAGTGTCTTTTCTTATTTTCTTTATTTTTTTGTTGATGACAAAAGGGGGAGTAAGATAAATAAGTATTTAAGCACCTGAATCTGATAGTTAATAACTAATTCTTGATTAAATTTTGAAAATTAATTCAATGTGCTTTAAAGATCAGATTTAATTAACCTGGATAAAACTTAAAGGGAGCTTACAAACCTCACCCTTTGGACTATCAGACTCGGGGAGAGCTTACAAACCATAGACCCTGAAGTCAACTTATTACTTAAATCAACAATCATTATTCTTAAATACTTATGTTTGTCATCATCAAAAGGGGGGAGATTGTTGGAACAAAATTGGTTTGTATCATATCTCTAATTTTGATGATAACAAAGTATTTAAAGAACAATTGGGTATATTAATAAATGTTCAAGTGTGCATGACCATAGACTAAAATTTTTGATATAAAATTAGTGTTGGTAATGAAAATAATATTTAAAGAGAAGCTATGAATCTGAAGGATCAGAACCTGAGAACCAGACTCTGAAGACTCAGACTCTAAAGGAGGTCAACTTCTGAAGACCAAATTCTAAAGAAAGTCAACCTCTAGAGACTCAGACTCTAAAGGATCGGAACCTGGGATCCAGATCCTAGAGACTCAGATTCTAAAGGAGGCCAACTTCCTCTAAAGTTCTCAAGCTCTAAAGTCAGTCAACGCAAGAATCAATAAGACTCTGATATGTCATATGATACTCAGAGAGCAATTTGTCTTCTTCTAATGACGTGTAGATCCAAAGAAAATTTGCACAGATAGATGGGATGTAACAAATAATTCATCTTGAAGCAAAGAAAATTCAAATGTCTTTTCAACGGAATTAACCATATCAAGTAGTATTCCAATTTTTTTGATCAAGTTTCTCTAAGACTCACTCGTGCTAGTTCTTCTCCTCAACGACTCTTTTATGTCTCTTTATATAAGAAGCTGAAGACTTGAACAAAGATTACCAATCCTTGACAATCAAAGGAGTTGTTACTCTGTCAAACCAAAAAGCACAATAGTTTAACTTAGAATTTATTATCATTTGTATATCTTAGAAATTCATAAGTCTTAAGAGTATTTTTGAGTTGTATATATTCAAACAATAGTTTGTATAATTAAGTTAGATTGTTAGAAGTCTCTTGCTTGAATGTTTGAGCATCTGAAGTCTCTTGCTTGTGTGCTAAAGCATTAGAAGTCTCTACTTGTGTGTTTGAGCATTGGAAGTCTTTTGCTTGTGTGTTTGACCATATTAAGTCTCTTGCTTGTGTGTTTGATCATTAAAAGTCTCTAAGTTGTATGCTTGATCATCTGAAGTCTCTTGCTTGTGTGCTTGAGCGTGAGAAGTATCTTACTTGTGTGTTTGAGTATTGAAAGTCTCTTGCTTGTATGCTTGAGTAATTGTAATCAGTAGTGATTATAGTGAAATCCCTTGGTGGTGTAAGGGGACTGGATTACTCTCATTTTATGGGAGGAACCAGGATAAACTTGCTTATGACTCTCTTTCTTTCACTCTCTACCTTTGAACTTGTTTTTATCCACTGCAAACACTTGACCCTGTATTAAATTCTAGACTTTGAGTTTAGAATCTAATAAAAGATTTTTAGAAAAGAAAGAAAAGGCTAATATAATTCAACTCATGTGTTTTCTCACCTTTATTGTGTCATTAACCAATATGTCTCTGCGTTTTCCTTATTACTTGATGGATTATGTAATACTATCGAATAATAATAAGACATGTTTTGGGTATGACTTGGTCATTTTATGTTCTGCTTTGTTTGGTCAAAAAAATTTAACAAACCAATATCTAATTAGACTATATTTGCTACCATATGTGTGCTTTTATTATTACTGTCACATTGCATTGCTAAACAAAATCACAAAATTATAATAGTTAAGGGAAATACTATTAAAATTGGGTCATATATATGAATCAACTCAGATGTTTATACCTTTTGTGAATGAAAAATACTACAATGCATTAGACTGCAACTTCTAAGTAAAGCTTAATTTAATTATTTGTTTGTTTATTTAACAAAGCATAAATATAAATATGAAAATAGAATTTATAATTGGGCTCTTATTTTCTTGACAATGAAGTAAACATAGAAAATAAATGTGGCTTTAACAAAGATAGTTGAACTGTATGAATTTATGATTTCTAAATGCACATGATACTCACTACGCCAAATAAGGGAAAAGAGGGCGCTTTTTTTGGCCTATAACAGCGCTTTAAAGCGCCCTCTAATCTGGCGCTGGCATAGGTAAAGACAGCGCTTTTTTTCCTAGTGAAAGCGCTGTCTAAAGTGGCTCTTTAAGACCTTTAAGGGCCACTTTAGAGGGCGCTTTTTCAAAAAAGCGCCCTCTAAAGTGGAAACATTTAAGGGGTTTAGAGGGCGCTTTTACTGGAAAGCGCCCTCTAAAGTGGAAACTTTTAAGGGTTTAGAGGGCGCTTTCCAGTAGAAGCGCCCTCTAAACCCTTAAATGTTTCCACTTTAGAGGGCGCTTTCCAGTAAAAGCGCCCTCTAAAGTGGGTGGTTATTTAAATTTTTTTTTTAAAAAGCGCTATATTTTTATTTATTTTAGACAACCTGTATATTGAAGCAGTACACCCAAAACTATATAATTTGAAGCCCTTTTTCACACATTGCATTCAACAAGCCTTATATACAACAATCCATACATATACAACAATCCACTGATATATAATCGTTTAACTTCTAAAGATTCTATATACAACCAATTCATAACTTAAAAAGAAATAAAACTAAGTAGCAAAAGCATCTCTGAGATGTATGTTTTTTTGGTAGCAGCAGTCTTCTTAGCAACAACCTCTTTTTGTTCAATATCAATAGCATGAACCTAAAATATCATAAAATTAGTTAGGTGATGTATAAGATCAAGAATTAACATTTTCTATGCATAAATATCATATAATTGTGTTTATACCTTTTTCTTTTTATGCAACTGACTCGATTTGCTGCGTAATCCCCTTATATTTTTGGTCCCTTATCTTTTGAAGATAGAATTGATATATGTTTAGATGGACATGTTCCATTGTCGTAGAGGGATACTTTCAAATATCCAGCATCATCATCTACGCGAATGAGGCTTGACGACAATAGAGCATCTCCATCTAAACAAATATCAATTGATACTTCCGAGCATCCCTTGCCCCTTGCACGAATGATTGACTTCATAATAGCCATTTTACCTGTAAAAAAGAAAACAATTAAAATCAGATGACAAATGTAAAAACAATTAAAATCATAAATATCATATAATTGTGTTTATACCTTTTTCTTTTTATGCAACTGACTCGATTTGCTGCGTAATCCCCTTATATTTTTGGTCCCTTATCTTTTGAAGATAAAATTGATATATGTTTAGATGGACATGTTCCATTGTCGTAGAGGGATACTTTCAAATATCCAGCATCATCATCTACGCGAATGAGGCTTGACGACAATAGAGCATCTCCATCTAAACAAATATCAATTGATACTTCCGAGCATCCCTTGCCCCTTGCACGAATGATTGACTTCATAATAGCCATTTTACCTGTAAAAAAGAAAACAATTAAAATCAGATGACAAATGTAAAAACAATTAAAATCATAAATATCATATAATTGTGTTTATACCTTTTTCTTTTTATGCAACTGACTCGATTTGCTGCGTAATCCCCTTATATTTTTGGTCCCTTATCTTTTGAAGATAGAATTGATATATGTTTAGATGGACATGTTCCATTGTCGTAGAGGGATACTTTCAAATATCCAGCATCATCATCTACGCGAATGAGGCTTGACGACAATAGAGCATCTCCATCTAAACAAATATCAATTGATACTTACGAGCATCCCTTGCCCCTTGCACGAATGATTGACTTCATAATAGCCATTTTACCTGTAAAAAAGAAAACAATTAAAATCAGATGACAAATGTAAAAACAATTAAAATCATAAAAGTCATTTTACCTGTAATAAAGAAAACAATTAAAATAAACAAAAAACAATTTCAGAAGAGTTCAAACACATTCGGACATAGGTTTCTAATGATACTGATGTTGACACAAAATCATATGTTCATATGTCGTATAACCCTAACTACTGGGTAATGTAGTCCCATTGCATGCGCTATCATGGTCACTAAAAACCAACCGTCAATAACATAAAACAGGTCGAAAACAAATGTAGTCCCATTGCATGCGCTATCATGTTCATAGGTCGTATAACCCTAATAAACCCAAACTATTTAAATGACTATGAATATTGAAACTTTACAGGTCGAAACAAACGTAGCATAGACAACAATAACATAAAACAGAAATTGGGCAAAGCTAAAACAAAGCAATAACATAAAACAGAAATTGGGCAAAGCGTGTACCTTTGATTGGTAGAAGGAGGAAACGCGCAGTAATAATGTAGATCTAACAGAGGTGGAAGGAAAACGCCTTAGAACCCTAACGTGAAAAAGAACGAAAATATATAACAGATAGTGAAATAACAAAACGCGCAGTATTTTATAATTTTAATGTTTACTAAAGGGGACATTAGAGGGCGCTTGTGGAAAAAAAGCGCCCTCTAAAGGGGGCCTAAGAGGGCGCTTATGGAAGCGCTCTCTAAGGCTTTCCAGAAGCGCTTTATAAGCTGGAAATGCACATGGACTTATAACAGCGCTTTATACAAAGCGCCCTCTAAGGGTAACCTTAGAGGGCGCTTTACAAAAAGCGCCCTCTAAGGGTAACCTTAGAGGGCGCTTTATAAAAAGCGTCATGTATTGTTGTCCCTTTATCTCCTCCTTATTTTTTCGCTTCACCTTAGAGGGCGCTTTATTACAAAAGCGCCCTCTAAAGTGCGTTGTCTATTGCTCCTTATTTTTCGCTTCACTTTAGAGAGCGCTTTTGTAATAAAGCGCCCTCTAAGGTGCGCTGTCTATTCCAGTTTTTGGCGTAGTGACTAAAATATATCATGTTATGAACAAATGATCTTTTGTCTTGTTATTGTATTGGAAGTCATTACTCATGTGCCTCAATTTTTCACTAAATACCACTAAAGTAATGATTCTGCATTACTTAATGATTGTGCATTTCATAAAGAATAATTTTGTATCCTAATGGTTTTATTAAGTGTGCAAATACTAGATACAAGTTATGACTCTGAAGAAATGATGTGTGACATCATCAAACTCTGAACCTAGTGCGCTCTAACTCTAAGATATGTGTTCTACAATGATAATCAAGCTCTAGATTACTCTACTCTATGCTTCTGAATATTTCTCATACAAATATTTATGACTCTAACCAGAGAAGCCTCAGACGTTGTCAAGCTCTAAAGTATTACGGTCAAACAACTTTGATGAACTCTGTCACCAGAATCTGAAGACTAGGTTTTGATGAACTGGATCAAGACTCTGAAGACCAAGGTTCTGAAAACTCTCATACAGATTCTGATTCTTTTTCTATGCATGCTCCATCAACTCTCTATCTAAAGCCCCTGAATAATCGAAGATAAGATCAAAATGTTTTACCTGAGAAAATAGTACACAGTACAAGATCAATATTCTTTCCACTACACTGATTTTGTGAGAAAATGAATGTACTATTGTACCATTGTGTCTCCCTTTTTCACAGACCGTTATGCAAGGATACAACTACATTTGTGTATTCTATTTCTTCCCTCCAACGGATCTTTTCATTTCCTATATAAAGGAGTATTGGAGGAATGGAACAGTGCTAACCCTAAGAGAATATCATCTATGCGAACATTGTATATTGTGAATATTTTTTAGAGAAAGAAAAACAAACACACAAGTAACTTTGGTTCATACACTTTCATAGAAAATATTTTTGTGTGAAACTCTTTGTAATTCATTTGTGTAATCTACTTTCTTAGAAGCATCTTGTAACACACTTTATATCTCAATCATTGTGATTGTATTTCCTTGAGTGACTAGGGTATATTCAGAATTACTCAAGAAGACACTGAGAGTTAGTCTTTGTGGTTGTAATCAAGTTTAGTTATAGTGGATTAAGTCTTTGTGATAAGGTTAAATCACCTTGGCGGATGGACTGAAGGTAGTTTTCTTAACAGCGAACCAGGATAAAAATATTTGTGTTCATTATTTTTGTTCTAAGTTATTTCCTTGTTGTTTTGGATAGCAAAAGATTTTCATTATAGAAACTCAATTAAAACCCCCATTTCTTGTGTTTCCATTACCTTCAGAGGGGTCTATCTTGAATTCGTTTAAGTCCTCTATGGACTTGAGTCTCTCGTTGTCAGCACCTAACCTGGGATCCCAACAATCAATGTCTACATCTAGGGCTTTGGGGAGGGGACATCCATAATGGAGAGCTTTTCCCTTTATGTCATCAAGTTGCTCAGGTAACGCTCTTAAGCGCTTTGTTGGTCTCCTCGAATTGTCTTGACTCGCCCTTAGTGCAACAAGTACTTCAAAGCCAGATATTGTATGGAAATAATCGCCTCCTGTGCATTTATGGCGGGTCGGCCTAGTATGATGTTGTAGGCCGATAGGGTGTCTACTATGAGATAGTTGACTTTGATCACTTTGGCATTTGTTCCCTCGCCACAGGTTGTTTCTAGGGTTATATGGCTCTTCACTTGTACATGTCCACCTGACAGTCCTACTAACAAACCCTGGAAGTTTTTGATGTTATTAAAATAAAGTTGAAGCCTCTGGAAAGCATCCCAAAATAAGACGTCAGTAAAACTCTTAAGACCCATCAGGTCTCATTTGATGTTCCAGTTGACATATTGTGTAACACCCCGATTTTGATTTTAATATTTTATTTGAGTTTTAGAATGCTTTAATTTAATTTAATTAGTATTATTGAGGTTGTTAGGTTTTAATAGATAGTGTCTCTATTTTTATTTATTTAAAATAGTGTAGAAAGTGGAAAAATAATGATTTGGGGAGAAAAATAAAAATTAATTAGAATTAAGGGGAGTGAATAGAATTATTAGAAGTTGAGGGAATTAATAAAAAAAATAGGGTTTTATTTAAGTAGAGAGAAAATATAAAGGGGAGTTTTTTGGTGAAATAAGGTGTCAGTAGAGTTGAGAGAAAAATCCTAGCAGAGTAAAACTGGGAGAAGAGTCTCCATAGCCAAAGCTTCAATATTTTTCCACGAATTCGAGGTAAGGGATAATTGTTCATAATATGAGTGTTTAAGCATGTATGATAAAGGGGAATCCTTAACCCCTTTCCTTTTTCCTTTCCTTTTACATTGTTGAGAAATATGAATCTTGAGATGGTTTGTGCAAAACCTCTCTATATTGTTGTGATGGTGTTTCCGTGATATGTTAATTGTTGAATTCCGTGTGAGTTTATGTGCATAATTCTGATTTTTTATGTTCATGAGTATATGTGATGATTTTGATTAATATGATGATGATTTCATGATTAATTGATGATATATGTGTTGAATATGTGTGTTTTAATGTGTTAAATATTATATGAATCATGTATGATGATTATTATGCGTGTGGGGTTGTATTGGACTCAAAAATAGAGACCTAGAAGTGTTGCAATGGTGAAAAAATTTGCAGTCACGTTTGACTCGAATCAGGGTTTCAACATGATTCGAATTAGAAGTCAAATTTTAGCAGAAAATGCTTCTGACTGATTTGATTCGCAAAAAAACAACATGATTCGAATCAGAAGAGGTTGATTTTATTTAGATATTGTTTTCATCATAACTTGAGTTTCGTGAGTCTGATTGAGATGCGGTTTGAACCTTGAAAAGCTAACGCATAGCACTACCTTATGGTAATGTTTTAAGATGTTTTAAATATGTAAATGAGTTTTTAAATATAATTATTTACTAGTGATGTCAATAAGATAAATGATTTAGGAAAAGATTATAGAGTAAGTGATTTAATATTGGGAATGTAAATTTGTTGATTCGATGAATACATGTGTAACCTCATTTTGACTGTTGAAATATATAAGTTATATCTTGATAAAGGTTATGTGACTCGAGTTGTCAATGTTTAGGACTTTAGCCCAATGTCTTGATAATGTGTATATGCGTTATGTTATTGTTGTTTATTTGTTAACTAGCTCATGAGTATGCATTTTTGAAAATTGATGGTTTAGGTTCGAGATGAACCATTGTTTTAACTCTAATTGTTAGAGTTCATGTGTTGTTTGATGAGTGTTGATGAGAAAAATATAATTTTTTTATGATTGAGTTTATGATGAATGTCTCACGAGAAGGAAATTGTTGATGTTGAGATGTGTGATTCGGTGGAACCATTGATGTGGCCTTACAATGGAGATGAGTATTGATGCTCTATTTTAGGTTTGAGAGGAACCAGTGACGAGTATTGAAATTGGAGGTGGAGACGAGTATTGCATTTGTGTAGCATTCATGCATCATGTATATCTGAGATAGGTAGGACTTCGGTCTAGTGACGTATAGGACTTCGGTCCAGTGACAAGTAGGACTTTAGTCCAATGACGAGTAGGATTTCGGTCTAGTGACGTGTAGGACTTTGGCCTAGTGATGAGTAGGACTTCGGTCCAAGTGACGAGTTGGATGTTTCATTAACACGCCTCTGAATATCTGAATTATAGGTACCACATGCATAGGAGTATAGGAGATGAATACATTGCATACATAATTGCATATGTTGATTCATTTATATTATTGTTGGAATTAATTATGCTACCTGTACTATCCTTGTTGTTTTATGCATTACTAACATATATAAATGTATTAATACCCCTTTCTGTGTTATGTGTTGTTCTATACGCATGTTGTGCAGATATTCAGATAGAGACTAAGGAGCTTTAATCGTTGCTTGTGTTGAAAGATGTCTTAGTTGACCTTCTTCGTTGTTTATCATTCTATGTTGTTTAATTTTTTATGTATCACTCTAATAGTGTAACACTGGATTGAGAATGCCTTATTTTGTCTACGAATTGTTAAATTAATTATTTTATGATTAAATGAAGTAATTTTCTATTCATGATACGATTTGAAGTTGTGTTGAAACTTAATTTCCACTGATAAGCCATCTTGAGATAAAGATGGAAAGAATGGTGATAAAAGAGATGTGATTTAGGTTCGTTTTACCAAAGCCCCCTGCACTCGTCAAAAAAGTACATGTGTGTGCGACATTCCTACACGTGTAAGGGATACTTAGAGGTTTTAGTAAATGGATGATTATGACGTATTCATTGCAAGGGATACTCAGAGGCTTTAGTAAATGGATGGTTATGTTGATTATGACGTATTCATTGTAAGGGATACTCAGAGGCTTTAGTAAATGGATGGTTATGACGTATTCGTTGCAACGAGAGTCACTGTTTGGTGATGTTTATGATTTTTACGATGATAAGAGAAGTCATCATAGCACTTAGGGCATTCCTAGGAGGACGTGATTCAACTAATGACTCTGACTTATCTATTAACAAGAAACATCTTTTTCTCATGTTTCTCATCATTAGACGAGTGAATATAATCCTTAGGGCAAGGCGATTCCAATTGGAGGACGACATATGGTCATTTGTCACTCTTACAAGTTAAATATTTATAGTTAATAAACCCATCACTTCCTCTAACAAATGTATAATTTGTCACTCTTAACCAATGTTTTAAGGATACTCGTCAGTAAAAACATTCAACAAGTTCTTAAAAAATGAATATTTTTTTAATATAAGTCAAATATTCTTCCCATTACATTCAAATTCAAATATTACTATTAGATTAAAAACAATAAATTAGAGTTGAATATGTTCAATCTTAAAAAAAAATTGTCACATATTTTTGTATCCTTAATAAATGTTATCAACACTCATTAATACTAATTTTTGCCGTTCCAAAGGGTAAATCCAACACTACCCATTGTGAATAATATTGGACAGGACCATATTTAAATGCTACTTCAACACTCTCTTTCTTATTAAAAACACCCCCTTTCAAGTATGTCATGTGACCAAATGAACCCATGATCTACCAAAGGTGGCCAGCCAGATTTCTGGCAAAAAAAAAAAAAGAGAGATCCACAAAAGTGATGATGAATAGAGAAAATTTGCACCAATAACATGGTTACCAAAAAAAACACCCATAATCCATAATATATTACAGACCATTTACACCGTCCAACAATACATTACTAATAGATATTCATTGCATTCAACATCACAACACTCACCAGACATCTATAATTACCAAGACCATGATTCTTTTGGATTGCAATTTCATAACACCAAGTGTATGAACAAAACTTGCTACAGTTACAACATTTTTAGAGAAAACTTTATTGTCATAGTTTTAAGTATATAATAGCTTAACTGCATTTATACACTATTTTAATAATAATAATAAAACCCTCCATAAGTGCCTCTCCCACACTTTCCTGTATTCCATCTTTAACTGCAACATTTTTTTATGACAAGTTAACTGCAACAACTGACAATATGCTTTAACCATATAACACTAGAACAGCTTTAGTAAACAATTTTCATGTTATCAAAATTTACTTTACAGGTAAGAGAAGAAAAAGGCAACAGAAAAAACTCTCCCCCACCAACTGATACTTACCAAACTCTAAAACTAAAACAAGAATCAACATTTCTCACAACCCAACTACAAAACTCTAAATTAGAGTCCAATAGGAAAAGTGAGGCACAAAATAGCAGGACCAAAACAACATAGAGCCTGCAATTGTTTCTAGTTTAATAATGGTCAATATCAGTTACAGAAGGACAGTACCTTCACATGCCCAGCAATCAGATCATCCTATTGGCAAATTTTCCAGCTTCATGCAGCCAATCGCCTTCACGGAACTCCAGCATTATTTTTAGAGTTTCCAAAAATGTTGCCCTAACTAGGACTTCAATTTATCCTGTTTATCTCTAGTCACCCACCTGTTTCAGTAGTTACTTGGCCAATTTATATGTGCATGCTGAGGTTGTTGCTGATAAACATTTCCGCCCGGCCCTACCATATCAACTGCTCCAGCCATTGTCTGTGATTGTTGCAGAAGTGGATGAACTGTTCCGGCTGTCCCGGCTTGTGCAGGATGATGATAGACGCCAGCAAAGTTTCCATGGCCAGCCTGTGTCGGGGCAAAAGTCACATGCTGACCCTGAGGTGGAAGGTTGTAGAATGAACTGGCGGGCATACTGGAAATGTCTCGACCTGGTGCAGCAACCCACATTGCTGAACCTTCGCTCTGCAATGGAAAATAGCATATGATTATCATCAAATCTAAACATTCTGGAACCACAAATTGATAAAAACATGAACACATATTTAGTATAGCAGGAAAATTCACCAACGTATTGTTTTTATGATTGTCACGTTATCTCGCTAAATTTTTAAAAAGTGGTGGAATTCAAAAGGTACAGACCTGCTGTCCATTGAGGTATACATTGTTTTCCTTGAACTGTGATGAACCAAGATCCTCGCTAGAGGTCGAATTTCCTGCGGTTTCTGCAGAATTAGGATTATAACCCCCAGATGGGGAGGAGCCGTATGCACCATAGGCAGCCGGCATTACATAATGAGCCGAGTTAGCTGCATTTGTTCCAGGTTTGTACTGTGGAAGGGGATATTTCATCCCGTTTGCAGCCACAGCAGAAGGAGGTGCATATACAGTGCTGGCCTGAGGCTGTTGAGGAAATGCACCATTACCCAAATATTGATGGATTGCGGGAGGTTGGAGATAGAATGGTGAAATATAATGACCATAAGGGATGTAATTAGGAGAGTAATGAGGAATATGAACCCCACTAGGTCCTCGAAATACGGGGAGAGGCTGCTGAGTAGCTATTGAGTTTTGCATCAGCCCAGCAGCTTGAGTTGCATGTTGTGTCTGACCAGCTGTGGACAAGACAGCTCCCTGCATTCAAAACATAAAATACGTAAATTTTGGGCAAAAAAGTCATGTCTTTGTACATCCATCACTCAGATTGAAAATTCCAAGTAGATACATATCAAGTAGACCTATGATATCATATATTCACCGGAATATTGCCTTGTAAAATTTAAGAAATCAAACTAAGCTTCCTAATATTTTTGTAATACAGACACAACTAAAACTGTGACGAAAAAAACTTGAAAACAGACTTCCACAATATTTTGAAGAGCAACACAAACCTCATTTTTTACTAATTTTTACAAGCATCGCTTTAATAGCTGGAGGTTTCAGTTGATTTTCAAGATAAAGATGATATGTCTGGTAAAGTTTTAAAAAAAACACAAGAGGTGACAACAATCCCCTCTAAGTTTAAATACCAATAACCTCATGACAGTATACAACTGTTTCTTTTTTCCTTTTATATTAGTACGCAACGCAATGGCCGCTATGGCGGATATACATGGCCGTTTTTGGGCTCGCCACAACGGTAAATATTGGCCGATATTGCAGATTTTCCGCCATAATCCGTTATAAGAGCACCGCAAAGCAGCCAGTATGGCAGGATTTTGGCTCTCCGCCATCGACAACACTATCTTCAAAGATAAATAACTACAACTGATACTTTAACAATTCAAACCTCTTGAAGAGACTGAGAACTTGGTGTAGGAAGCACTGGAACACCGCCATTGTACTTGGTTGTAACCCCGGCAGAAGGTAAAGGAGAAAGACGGCCATCACTATCAGCACCAGAGCGGTAATACTGGGGGTAATAATTAGGATCAAATGGTTGATGAACCTACATAAGATCCAATCAAATTTTACTTTGTAAGAAAAAAATGCTTAGTAAATTAAACAGTAAACAAAAAAAATGAGAAAAATAGGTCAGAGGGGCTCACAACAAAGCTTGGAAGCCGAGAAATATCGCGTGCCTGAGACTCAGAATTATCAATTTGTGCAGACTGTGTTTCCAACATTGGGGGCATGAAACCTAAATTGTAGTTCGGAGAAGTATGCACCACTGGGTATTCATTACCTTCAGATGGCATAGTTGTGACATGTTTGGACTCGTTATCTTCTTGAATATTACTGGATGAGACATCCACCTCCACGGATGATGACAAATTTTCAGGTATAGTAGTAGCCGGGAGTGGTTGTGGGTTGTCAGAATAATCTCCGACCGCAGGCGGAACTGAAGCATTTTGATTGCTGGAGAAAAATATTTCATTAGTCAATACAGTATGGATATCATTGGCAAAGAATTAAACAGATATACATAGGAGCAAATGCAAAGCAGAAAACAAAAGAAGCATGCCACAGTTCTACTAGTAACAAGTACATGTCAAAGTTTAAAGTTTAAGCCTTAACAATGACGACTTATAAGCTAATTTTATATATACCACTTATATCATAAACATATATAACCAATGACTACTTATAAGATAATTAGATTTCAAAAATGTGTACTACACATATAGGAAATTTCTCAGAAACCAAATTCAAAAACTAGAATTTCAAAATTTTACAACCTTGAGTTCTGCTCCGCTGCAGTTTCTTCAATAGCCTGAGAAACTTTGGAAAGAGTTGAACTCTTTTCGCTCTCTGGGCTTGTAACATTATTTGTAGTAACCCCAAAATTGATTCCCAAGCTCCCAAAGCTAAACTTGCTCTTTTCAGATTCAGGAACCAAAATATGGTTTGGAAGAATGACATGTTGACGCGGTGGAACGCGTAAATTCTCAAGCCTCTTCTGCAGTTCAGAAGCAGCTTCCTCCGAATCAAGGACCTTAGACACAGACGGCAACTGTATGGTAGCTTCAGCTGAAACGACGGAAGACTCGGATACGCTAGCTGGTCCGGAAACCTGGTTAATTGAATGTGTTGGCTTTGGTTTCCACTCCTTAATAGAACCAGCTGTGGTAAAGAAAAACATTATAAATCTAGATCGAACCAACTCGTGATCATAAATGGTCAGCAGGGGAAAATTTAATGCAGTCACACTTAACAACATATCAGGACAAATCTATACAAAATCTTAAAATTCAAAACAACAATGTAATAAGTGAAAGGCACATAAATACATTCAATAGAACTGGTTTATGACAAAACCTTAATGATCAATTAATAACTAACACAATAGATACCATTACCAAGTGATGCCAAGTGCTACCATTACCAAGATCCTTCCTTTACAAAATTATCTACAATACTCTCAACCTTCCATATTTTCTGTACCGGTTAAGCATCATTCATTCATGTTATCAGGCCAAATTACAGAAAACAAGAAAGCTGGGAAGATAGAAAAAAGTTTGCAAAACAATTTTTTCATGAACTCACAGTATATCCATAAAACTCATTCTTCATTCAATTCTGATCACTGAGAAGTTCTTTCTATTGTGTGTATTGAATAAACTTGACAAGCAAATAAAATACACAACAGCATAAGAAGAGTAAGGACCTAGACACAAACAATTATGCATGATGTATATACATCATTGTTTTTCCTCTGTAAGAAACGGGTAGTGATTGAATAAAAAATATCAAATACTGAAGAATATGGACTATGGAGTGCACAAAAAGCCTCCTCCTTGAATACAAGATATATGAATTACCTTTCTGAAGGCCGCTTATTTGTTGTGATCGGTTGTTGTAGTTGGATGAAGGGCGGCTAACTGAGGTGGTCCCATGTATTACTGTTGATGAAGATGGCACCTCAGGAACGTGGTTCTTTGCCACTGCCGGTGATTTTCTTTGACTCTTTCCTTGAAAAGAGCTACCAGTCTCAGAAGCTGTCATACAGTTAATGGATGAAAATTCTTCATTAATTACATCAAAAAATGTTAAAACACAAAAAATTATAATTATAAATGTCCTAACCAGAAGATTTGTTCTCAGAAGTGTTGGCCACATTTAATTCCGTGGGAGGACGTTGGCCTCCCACTTCCCGCTTAATTGCACCAACAGCACCAGGAAAACGTGAATCATTCGATGGAACCAGTACTGGGTCTGAAGAAGAGAAACAGACAGCTGATGACGACGACGGTCTAGTCCCTAACCCGTCACTGATGGAAGGCACTGACTCACTTTCAATAACAACTTTTGCCCCTTTGTCTGAACTATCAGAAGGAAAATCCTTACCGACAGTAATATTACCACCATCCGATGGACTAATTCTATCTACATTTACAGTAGATGAAGGGGATGAATTCACATTAGTAGTTCCAGATGATACAGTTGTAGGCCCATTGGCAATAGCTGGAACAGTGCTGCAAATGACAGATAGTTATGTAGTTTGATCGAAACATATCAGAACTTAAATTTGTGTCACTGTAAGATAGAAATGACAGCTAATATACACACTACTTACCTTGTTCCAGAACTTTTTTCTCTAGCCTTTGTCTCTTGCGAACCTGGCAAAGGAGGCACACCCTTTGAAGTTTCTTGGTTGGACCCGTTATCTTTGCCGGTAGCAGAATTCTTGCCACCACGGGCATCTGAGAGAAAGCCCATAAAATATTATTTTAGTTTCTACAGCCAAATACAATATCCTAATAGTTGCACATTAGAAATACAGCTCCATCTACAACTTTTCATTCAAGTGACCAGTTATACATGTTAATGAGGGCAAAGCAACAACTAATAACTTTCGAGATGAAAAGTAGTCAAATGCTACTACATTGTGTTCCAAACATGTTATAAATAAAGAGAATTTAAAGTTAACAAAGCAAAAACTGTTTTATCATTAAAATTAGAGGGTTGTAAGCAGGAAAGAGAGAAATAGGAAATAATCAATGAGCACAAAGGTGCGGAAAAAACTTAAACAGGATGTGATTCAGAATAGCTATTTCACCGTGCACTATGCGATGAGGTGTAAAATTTCCCCGGCCACCTCTAACCCCTCGCCCTTGGGTGCCAGGTCTCGAATGTGACTCCAAAGTCTCTCTGTTGTTAACATTCTGCAGAATCATAGAAAAATGAAAGGAAAAACATGAACAGAATTAGCCAGCTAATATGGGGAAGAGCATTAGTAAATTACAAAAATCGTATCATATAGACAAACAAAACACAATTTCTAAAAGTCCTAAAAGTCCCCCCCTCTGCCTCCAGTGAGCAATTGAAGTCCTTCTCCTACCAACTATTGATACATGAACACCTAACAAAATGGTGTAGTCATGCTTCAGAGGCCACAACACAAGAAATGACAACAATTAACAAAGTCAGGGGAGGGTAAGAGGTGGGGAAAGGCCCCTAAGCAACCGGAATGAAACATCACAAAGGCAATGCAAAAACAGCTATAGTCACACATAACATGCTCAAAAAACTAATCATATATCCGTTTAATGCAACTGACAATAGATACTTTACATGTATTTAAAAATAGATATATGGCTAGGTCTAGGTGTATTTGAAACAAAACAGAAGAAGGCTAAAGACAGCTCGGATAGACTGAGCATAACAGAAATTTGGAACAATGATCAACATGATTGCTACAGTCTAGCAAGCAATAAGAACGAAATATACCTCTTTTCTTCGGTCCTTCTTTCTTTTGACCTCGTGAAATGTATCTGCAAAAACAGTTCCTTGCAGTTATTTGTCTGGACATGGATAGTCAGAACCATGAATATGTAACAGCAACAGTATAAGAAGGCCATAACATGCTTGAACAACTTCAAAATGTCATGGTTAATAGCAATACATGAATTGGTATTTATAATTAAGATGCAAAATTATGTGAGCTTGAATCATATGGGAAGAATGGAAGGGATATATTAAAAGATCGAGAAAGTATTTACAAAAAGAACCAACTTGATATATGTCAAATTTAACAGGCATAAACCAGAAATTTTGTTGTTTGTGCCAAAAACTATGATTGAAATTTACTCCAGTTAAGGGCAATGATATCAAATAACGGCCATGGCGGCGCTATAGGCTCACCGCAATGGTAAATGTTGGCCGATATTGCAGGTTTTACCGCCATAATCCGCTATAACTGCGCCGCAGAACGGCCAGTATGGTGGGATTTTGGCTCTCCACCATCGACACGGATAGCAATAACCGTAAATAACAATACGTCATGGATAGCAAAACATAGAACTGAAGAAAAAAAATAAAGAAAACAAACAAATTTAAGCATCTACATTAGAGGGATTTAGCATCCGGCCATGAACACCGGCAATATTGGTCGCTATTGCAGCGGCCACAGCAAACTGTTCAAAAAACCGTTCCAATACAGACTTCGAATAGCTGACAATGGCCATTATGGCGCACAATAAACAAAATAGCCACAACAAAGAATGAAATCTAAATTCTCCTTCTATTTATATTGGAGGAAACATCAGGGCAATAACCAACTACTGCAAATTGAAGAACCAGAACATAGAACAACCTCACAAAAATAATAAACTACGAGGCAATGAGTATCAACTGAGCTGAACATTTAGAAGCACAACAATTGTAGACCCCAAAAAAAAACTGAGTCAAGTTCACAGCTATAATACAAGTCAACCAAACACATCTGATGTGGAACCAGACATCCAAAAACAAACTCCAGAAAATGACTCTTGTCTAAAGTCTAAACACGACTCACCTTTCCTTAGACCAACAACTACACAGCACCTAAGAAAAATCAAAAGGGGCATAAAAAAACCTAAACTTAACACAACAGAACTTCATCAACAGTAAAAAGAAGCTAACTTTCTATAGACCAAGCTACACAAAACCTCAAAAAAATCAAAAGGGGCAATTTTAAAAATTAAAAAAAAAAGTCCAAACCTAGCCAAACAAAACTTCACCCCAAAGGGTCCCCACTTCACACTCCAAAAACCCAATTCCACCGACACACTTTCAAAAACCAAACAAACCCCAGATTTTTAAAACACAAAAAAAAATCAATAAGATCAAGATCGAAATAACCGAAGAAAGCAACATAAGAAGATGATTATATACCCTGAAACAAAAGCTTCTGAGTAGTCTCGTTGGGATCCATTTCACACTCCTTAAGCATTGCATAAATCTCATCATCACTATGATTACCCGTGATCTCCTTAATATTCTGGATCGTCTTCCTGACACCGCTCGGAATCGAAACCCTCGACCCAGTACCGCTCATGTTTGCCGAAAATTGAAAAGCCAGAAAGTTTAAAGTTTGAAACAACAATAGAGAGAGAGAAAGAGGAAGAGAGAGAAAGAAAGATGGTATTTTTATAGAGAAAGAGAAAGAAGGGTTCAGTGATTTTGTTATAGGTGATGATGCAAAGAGAGACTAACGAAGAAACATTTGAAGTTCGTATAACTTGGCACAAGGTGCGTGTTTTTGTGTGATCCGTTATATAATTATTTCTCAATAATAATAATAATGTTTTTTTCTTTTTCCTTCTATAATATATTTTAAATAAATTGATTGATTTAACTCAAAGTGGAAATAACGTGAGGAATGTGAGGGAAAAATATGGTTAGATATTTAGAGAAAATCCATATATTGGTGAGTAAGGAACAAGAGAGAGAAACAAAATAAAACCAAACAATAATGTAGGGCTTTTAAGTTTCTCGTCTTCGGTGTGTTTTTAAATTATTATTATTATTATTTATTTATTTATTTCCTCACACTTGCCTTCTCCTCTCCTTGCAATTTCTTTTGCTTTTCCATACCTTTTTTAATTTATTGACTTTCATATTGGTTGTCTTTTCTTTTTCCTTGCATTTTTAAATCCAATTCACCTCTAAAAACAAAATATAATTCCTCTATTTTATTTTATGCCTTTTCTCTATTTTCTAGGATACCTTCGCATGGTGTATAAAAAATAAAGGGCATGTGTATCATTTAAATAAATAATAAAAGGATGTGTTTGTAAATTACTCAACAAATAAGATAGTGAATTGTTTGTGTGAAAAAACAAAAAATATATATGTATTTTTTTCTAATAAAGGCAATTTATTGAATTAAAATCTAACTTATCAAAAAATTGCAAAAGTATAAATATAGCTGAATCTCATCTAGTATCTTTATCAACAAAATAATATGTGTTGGTTAATCTATCTATAAATATATTTTCTTTTCTGAAAATGTTAGATATCTTGAATTTAAAAAATATTAAAAAATCATTTTCTTTTTATTAATTTATTAATTTATGGAGAGAAAATTAGGTGTTTGATTATTTTATTTTCTAATTAATTTGATAACCGCTATTAAATCGACCATTCTAGAAATTAAAATGGAGACAACTTTAACGCGTTTTCTGAATTTTATTTTAAAACTACTCAAAAGTGTCACGTAGGACTTTAATTGAATATATATTAATTGATAATTTAATCTTACAAACTACGGGCAGTAATTGATAATTTAATCATACAAACTACGGGCAGTACTGGTATTAAGCGGTTTGTTATTTTTCTTCATAACTATTTGATAATATTTCTCAAATCAATTATTTTAAAAATTACAAATGCAAACAAATTTCACGCGTTTTCTGAATTTTATTTAAAAATTATTTAAAACTGTCAATTGAATATATTAATTAATAATTTAATCATACAAACCATGGATAGTGATGGTATTCAGTGGCTTGTTGTTTTCTTCATCAATCATCATTATTTTCATAACATTTCTCAAATTAATTATTTTAAAAATTACAAACTCAAACAAATTTTAAGTGTTTTTTTACTTCTAAACTACACAAAAGTGTCCTGCACAGCTGTAATTGATATTAATTGATAATTTAATTGGTATTCAGCGGTTTGTTGCTTTCTTCATCACTACTTTGGTAACATTTCTCAAACCAATTTTTTAAAAATGACAAATTCGAAAACAATTTAAGTGTTTTTTGATTTTACTTCTAAACTACACAAAAGTATCCTGTACAGCTGTAATTGATAATTTAATTGGTATTCAGTGGTTTCTTGCTTTCTTCATCACTACTTTGGTAACATTTCTCAAATTATTTTTTTAAAAATTACAAACGCAAACAAATTTCAAGTGTTTTCTGATTTTACTTCTAAACTACACAAAAGTGTCGTCTACGGCTGTAATTGATAGTAATTGATAATTTAATTGGTATTCAGTAGTTTGTTGCTTTCTTCATCACTGCTACTTTGGTAATATTTCATGTGTTTTCTGATTTTACTTCTAAACTACACAAAGTGTCATGTACAGTTGTAATTGATATTAATTGATAATTTTATTGGTATTCAGTGGTTTGTTGCTTTCTTTATCACTACTTTGGTAACATTTCACGTGTTTTCTGATTGTGTTTTCTTATTTTACATCTAAACTACACAAAAGTAGCATGTACGATTGTGTTTTCTTATTTTACATCTAAATTACACAAAAGTGGCATGTCCAGTTGTAATTGAATCTATCAAATTGATAATTTAGCCATATGATTAATATTATTTTTTATATTAATACATACATTTTAATTAAAATATGTACATGTTATTTTATATTAAATGTAAGTTTAATTAATCTAAAATAAAGACTATTACATGACTCATTCAGTAAAAATGACACAAATGTTAACATCTATTTAATATTGTTTTTGTAGTTCTCTTTAATTATATAATAATAATAGTAATATTATATTATATTGTATTATATTAAAATTTAAAAGTTTAAATTATAGTAGTATCAATTTTTTATATAAAGTTTAAAATTTGCATATTGTCATGAGAGTTATATTTAAAATTGCTAAAATTTAAATTGTTGAGAATTTTTAGGAATATAAATATCTTCAAAATTTAATGTGAAATTTTGTCTCAAAATATTATATTTTCACTTTTTTTTAATCTCAAAATAATTATAACTTTTGAGTATTAATATAATATATATATTTATTATTATATTTTTATTTATTAAATTTTAATTTATATATGTTAATTATAATTAAAATATATATTTTGATCAATAATATTAATTTTATCATTAAATATAACTATTTTATAAAAAGTTACACAAAACTTAAATGTAATATTTAAAATTAAATAGAAAAAATATTTATATAAATTGCCCCCTTTATGATAAAGTTCCGGCTTCGTCACTGGCGGGGTGGTATTCATTTGCTCATTGGTTTCTCCGTTACTATTTAGGTAATAATTCTCAAATCAATTATTTTAAAAATTAAAACGCAAATAAATTTCATGTGTTTTTTTATTTTACTTTTAAACTACACAAAAGTGTTGTGTACAGCTGTAATTGAATATATAATCATGCAAACCGGGGGCGGATGTGGTATTCATTTGTTCATTGTTTTCTTCATCACTACTTTGGTAACATTTCTCAAATCAATTGTTTTAAAAATTACAAAGGTGAACAAATTTTACGCGTTTTTCTATTTTACTTCTAAACTACATAAAAGTGTGGTGCTAAATTTGTAATTAAATACATTATGGACAACTTAATCATACAAACGAGAAGTGTGGCGGTATTAGTAGATTCATTGTTTTTTTTCATGACTACTTTGGTAACATTTCTTAAATCAATCATTTTAAAAGTTATAAACGCACAAAAAAATCATGTATCTTTTGATTTTAATGGATAATTTTATCGTACCAACCGGGGATGGAAGTGGTTTTCTTTAGTTCATAGTTTTCTTCATGACTACTTTGGTAACATTTCTCATCTCAATTATTTTAAAAATTACAAATGCAACAAAAACTCATGTGTTTTCTGATTTTAATCATGCAAACCAGAGGTTGTTGTAGTTCTATTTGGTTCATTGTTTTCTTCATAATTACGTTGGTAATGTATTTTGTAATGTTGTATTTGGTAAAGCCATATATTAGGGTACCCTCACCTAACAATTGCATCGCTTAGACGAAATCCAAGGGAGTCGCCCAAGAGGTCCCACCAACGTGAGAGTCAAGCGAGAGAAAGTCCTCGCCTACTCCAAGAAGATAGGCGGTTAATAACCTCCATTAGTAAGAGGGAGAGGTTAAGACCACATCCAGGAGGTAAAAACTCTAAGTGGTAGGGACTCATATAAATATTATATCCCTCAAATGGACAAAGAAAATTCTTAAGTCACACACATTTACCACTACTCATAGAGTATTACGCTCATAGTAGCCTTAACACACCATCAACCTAACTGCCCCCTGCAACCTAACTGCCCCCTGCAACCCAACAGCACCGATCACCAACAGGGCATTTCAAGTCAAGTGAGTATATCCATTAAACAGCCTAAAAAACTAACATATAGGGTTTCTCGCTGCCGTGAGCAAGCTCTCACTACCCAAATCGCAATACACCTGCAAAGGCCTCAGAGTCTCTTTGTCCTTGCAGAGGAAGCACGCACACCCTGTACTTTTTGACAAGTACAATGGCGTCCATCATGGGGCCCGATAATACTAACTTGGGTCACACCTTCTCTCATATCATTATTCCTGTTGTTGTTCTTCACTCTTACACCTACTCACTTTTAACCATGGTTGTTGTGAGGGTTTCATCCCTTAAGTCAGAAGAAACAAGCGGTAGCGATGATGTCGATCCCATGGCAGAGATGTGCCGCTATGGACAAACTACAATGCCATAATTGGACGTTGGAGGACAACGTCCACAACATCAGACAGCACCAACAAGAGGCCAACCCACCTGAAAAGGTGGAACTGTTATACCTCTAACCATTCTCCGATAAAATATGGAGGGCGCCTGTTCCTAAGGGTTTCAAACCTCATTCCTTTGCCAAGTTTGACGAACGGGGAGATCCCTACGAGCATGTAGCCTTAATCAACATGTAAATGGTCATCATATGAGCGGCATACTCTCTAAAATGCAAGTTATTATCAAGAACTTTCAAAGATGTCGACCTCATATGGTACATGGGACTTTTGTATGCTTTCATTAATAACAACAAAGAGATACTGAGGAAGTTAGTACACCAGTTTGCCGCCAGTTGCCACAGGAATATGTCCACCACCAACCTATTTAACACTCGCCAGGGTCCGACAGAATCGTTGAGGGACTACCTCACCCGCTTCAATGAAACCACCATCAAGGTTGTCGCTTTTAACCAAAAAATGTTTATGGGGGTGTTCAAAATGGACTTAAGGCGGGACACTTTAATGAATCCCTCACCCAAATCCAGCACTCACACTGGATGAAGTAGTTGCCAGGGTGAAATGCTACATCAAAGGCGGAGAAAGTAACACGGAAAGAAGGTTTGTGACATCAAGGAGCAAGTCCCTGGTGTCGAGAGCTCTAGGACGAACAGTTACACCTCGCTCATAAAGGATAAATCCATGTTCAAAAGAGTGGGGAGGGTGATAGAGAGTTTCACGCCTTTGAATTAGAGGGTTGAACAGATTTGGCGCGAGGTATTCCACATGCACAACATCCTGACATCTCCTACACCTAAGGCCGGGGTGATGGGATATGATCCTGGAAGGTGGTGTAAGTTCCATAAGGTCAAAGGACATCATACTAATGATTACTACCATCTAAAGAAGGAAATATAAAAGATGATACATAAAGGGACACATCAAGAAATGTGTAAAGGGTGATTCTTCCAACCAGGTGAAGATATATAACCCGTACGGGCGAGAAAGTGACGAAAGTAGGTCAAACAAAGCCAGTGAAGCATCCCAATATGATGGCAGTAAAGGGGTGTGTCATAACCTTAACACCATGGCAATAGGATTCTTCGGGGGCGGTAAGACCATTTTCGCCCGCAGAAGGTACGTCCGCCAAGTTCTGAGTATATAAAACTTCTATGAGGTCAATAGTATGGAAGCGTAGGAAGTCGTGATCGTCTTCTCAAAAGGAGATGTGTTTGGTGTCCACCCACACAATGATGACCCCATGGTCATCACCGTCAAATGTGAGGAATTAGAAATCAAAAGGGTTCTAGTAGACCAAGGAAGCTCCATCAACATACTGTATTGGGACACCTTCGAGAGACTACGTCCCGTTCCTGAAAACTTAAAGCCCTTCAAAGGATCGTTGGTTTGAAGGGGAACAAGTGCAAGTGAAAGAATACCTCACCTTGAGGATCACGTTCAGAGAGTGGGACCATGCCAAAGCAATAAAGGTTAAGTATTTAGTTAATAAAGTCCCAACTTCGTATAATATGATTATTGAGCGACCACCTTTTAACCGACTAAGATTTATTTTATCTACCATGTATTTATGCATGAAATACATGCCCCCTCATGGGCGAGTGGGAATTGTCGGAGGAGACCGGGAGATTGCCATGAAATGTTATGCAAAAAGCCTCAAGTTAAAGAGGGAACACTTCCCGAGCGAGTAAAAAAGGCCAACCATGGGATAACACCGGTCGGTGATGCGAGCGAGAGCAAATAGCCCTCCCATCTGACCTCATGGGTTGATGAAGGCTAAAAGTTAGGGAAAATGATCCCTTCTTCTCTGGAAGCATTTACGTGGTCATTCCTTTTTTTTAATTCATTTATGTAGTTGTCGTATCTTTTGTTATTTGTGTACCTAGTTTAGAGGTGTTCACGATGCAGTTCGGACGGGTTTGACGCTACAAAATATTGGAACTGCAAGAGAAAAAAATGTGTGGTTCTATTTGGTTAGGTTGACTTTTAGAAATAAAACCAAATCAAATTAAAACAAACTAATATAGTTTGAATTGGTTCGGTTGATTCAATTTTTTACAATATTTTTACTGAGTCATATATACACATATAAAAGACAATAATTTTGCTTTTAGTCATTCATATGTTTGCATAAAATAAATTTATATTCGTCAAATTAAGTTTATAATTGGATGCATAAATACAATTTGCATGTTACAATTTTATCTTATGACAAAAATAAATATATGAAACTGCATTCTTTAATAAATTTAAAATACTATTAATAGTTTATATATAAAGGAATATAAAAGCAAGGTTAATTAAACTTCTTCTTTTAATCTTATCTTTATCAATTTCAACAAATTAAAAATGAAAACAAAAATAAATATATAGAACTTTCATTTTAAATAAAAATAATAATATTTATAAATAATAATATTTTATTTTTTATTAATATATAAATTAAAATAAACGTCATACAGAGAATATGATAAAATATACATATAGTACTTGTTGAGTACTCTAAAAAATTAAAAATAATATAATAATAATAGTTTGTAAGGTTTTGCAACATAATACACTTTTGTTCGGTTTACAAAATACAAACTACAAACCGAACTGAATTGTACGGTTTTGTTAGAAAATGACTCAAACACATTTAAATCAAATGCAGTTTTTTGCGGTTTTCGGTTTGATTGGGTTCGACTTGCGGTTTTCTATTAGGCGTGTTTGATTTTGAACACTTTAGGAAATCCATCATACGTAATTGCCTATATGGACGACAATGATTCCACTTTACGTATGTTGGATTCCCTAAAGTGGGTCCATTGTTGCCCATAAAGGCAATTACGTATGTTGGATTCCTCAAGGTGGAATCCTTGCCACCCATAGAGGCAATTATACATGATGGACTCCCCAATGTGGTATCTTTGCCGACTATAAGTACAAGTAAAAAAGAATAATCCTTCCGGAGAATGGATTCTCGTTACCTTAAAATCAGTTGTAGCTACAAACATTTTAAGATTAATGTAAGACAACATAACAATTGGCACTAAAAGTAATTAATACAAAGACCCCCATAAAGGGGTGTCGCTGTTAAAAGATAAATATAAAATCCCCATAAGGGGTTTAATGGTAAAAAGCTTAAATCCATGTGAGGATAGAGGAGGGACACCCTCCTTTTTGCCTCCTCAAAATGATGAATAGAGGTCGTTATGGCGTCATCCTTAAGCTGGAAAACCCACTCCTTTGTGCTTTCGAGAGCGCCCATAGCTTCCTCCATCAACTTCCTTAAACCGTCCACCTCTGCTTGTTGAACACGGGCATGAGCGACCACTCCCTCGGCAAATACTTCCAGATCATCCCCCTTACTTTCACGTGGTTTAACATGCCTCATTTTCTCAGGTACGTTTGTTTAGGCTAAGTATCCTGAACTACATTCTCCCAAGACATCAGAGCGTTTATCCCTTAATACTTTCACCACCAAGAAACATCCCATAAGTTAGGTCTCCAACAAAGTTGATAGTTGGGAAGGAGACAAGGCGGAAAGACTTTAATAATCACCTGGAAAGTTCCTAGAGAAGGAAAAGAAATTATCAGAAAAATCTACGGTATCGAAGGCGGGGTTTCTCCACAAAGAAGGTTCAGAGGGAGTATGAACATCCTATATTCTCTCTGCCCTAGGTCCCACCTCTTGGTTGGCCAATATCGCAGAAGAGCCATATTCCCTTATGGGAATCTTGGAAGGAAGAATTTCGGTTGCCTGAGATGTTTCACCCTGCATCATCCTCGTGCGTCAGTAATACCGCGAGCAAAAGACAACACCCATCTCTAATGGGTTGTCTGCATATTCACTAGGACCTTATGTTTCCCCATGAACATGTATGCCCATCGGCCGAGGGACTCACCTATCATTTACTCTCCTTTTTGGATGAGGGACTCACCCATGCGGGCGACACCACCTAGCAAAACCGTTGTTAGTTAATGGAATCGTTGATGGGCGAGGGTGCATTCTAAAAAGGAAAGTGGTTTTAAACACTTCACACTTTAAAGGAAAGTCCTCGTGCTTGAGAGATTGTGTAGTGTTAAATTTAGTAAAGTCTTAGACTAGGGCGCCCTCGCCTAACAATTGGGATGCCCAGAAGGAATCCAAGGGAGTCGCCCAAGAGGTTCCACCAATGTGGGAGTCAAGAGAGAGAAAGTCCTCGCTAACTCTGAGAAAATAGGCGGTCAACAACCTCCCTAGTAAGAGGTGGAGGTTTAAATCACTTCCAGGAGGTAAAAACCCTAAGAAGTATGGACTCACATAAATATTGTCTCTAAGCAAAAAAGGGACACAGAGTCGCCACCGAAATTTATTTATTCAAGAGGAAAGGGAAAATATCGATAAAACCTCTAAAAGGTGAAGAAAATGGTCTCACAACCAAATTCGGGTTCGGAAGTCAGTAATGCAAGAGGAAGGTATTAACACCCCTCACATTCGTCGTACTCGACGTGAACCATCTAGGTTGCTTACGCTTGAATGCGTATCGTTATCTAAAGGTTACTTGCTATTGGGAAAAGATGGTGGTTTTTTATTAGTGTGCTCGCCAAGGATTGGGGCCCTCGTGCCTACGTATCCTCATTGTGAATTGAGGAATTAGAGCTTTGTAGTTCGGAGTAGAAAATGATTATGTGTTTGTTGATTTTACCTTGAAAAGGGGTTTTCGAAGTAATGCCTTAAGGCACAAAATTGCATTTGATGAGTTGGTATTGTTTTTAAGTTTTGAGAAAGAGATTTTTTTTATTTTAATTGCACTAAATACTTTGAGTGGAGACGACTATCTCAAACAACCAAGCCATGCCTCTTCTGTTCGAAATAATCAGAATGAGGGCATGAAAGCTCCTAGGGGTGTTCAAAACCAAATCAACCCAATAGAAAACCGCAAACCAAACCAAACCAAACCAAACCAAAACCGCAAAAAACCGCATTTGGTTTGGATTCGTTTGGGTCATTTTTTAATAAAACCGCAGGGTTTGGTTTGGTTTGCGGTTTGTATTTTGCAAACCGAACTAAACCAAACCAAACCGCATTATGTTACAACCCAAAGTTCACTTATCCCACATCCAACCCAAACCTCAAACCTAGTATGCCTTAACCTTACAATTACAAATGATTTTCTCTTAATCACACTTAGGGTTTCAATTTCAACCTTCTTAAATCTCTCATAGTAGTATCACACATTCTTCTCATATTCTTTTCCATGTAGGTCTCGCCTATTCTACTCTAATAAGTCATCTATTATGTTCTTTCTTTTTTATCTTTTATGTTACTATTTTCTCTTCCAATTACGTTTTTATTGCACTTTTCTTCTCAATCTCGCATCTCTTATGTTCTTTTTTTTCATCTTCTCTAATCTCTCATCTCATATGTTTTTTTTATGTTTTATTATAATATCTTTGATATTATTTTATGCTACTATTTATATTTGTCTTTTATTCCACTTTTGTCTAATATGGTTTTTTGTATATTGAATGAAACGTTTTTGTCTAAATATGATGAATTTTGATGTTATTTAGTAATGTATGAATGACTAAACACAAAGTTATGTCGTTATTTATAGGAGTATATATGGCTCAATAAAAATATTATAAAAAACCGAATGAATCGAACCAACCCAAACCGCATTGATTTGGTTTTGTTTGGTTTGGTTTTATTTCTAAAAGTCAACCGAACCAAACCGAACCACATGTTTTTTCTCTTGCGGTTCGGGTGATTTTTATCGCAAAAACCGCACCGCGGACACCCCTAAAAGCTCCACTCTCACTCCTTCTCCACCATTTAAGGCTCGTGGGGCGCAATCCTAATCATGTTTTATTGTGTTTTGAATTTGATTTGACAAAGGCCATTTGATGTTGAATCAAGAGTTTTATGTCTTTGATTTGAAATGGCGACGATCATAACTCCTAAGGTTGGCTAACAAGTAACAACAGACAAAGGGAAACAAGAAACAAAAATACATCAAAATGGGGAGAGGGATACAAGAAAACTACAAGGAAATGCGAGAAATAAAAGGTCTCATTGTAAGGTAGCACAAGAGAAAGCCTTGTGTGTGCAGAGTGGCCTAAGTTAAACAAATGGATAATGGAATCAATACATGTATCCCTAGGGTAGTGCTATTAATTATATTCTTGCAATAAAAGAATACAAGTCCATGATGAAACTCCAAGTCAAGCATAGGTCAATCACGATAGTCCAAGGTAAAATGCAAGGGTCCAAACAAGTCCTCTAGGTCTCCACATTAGGTCCCAAGATTACTCTTTTTGGTCTTTTCATTTTATCATGTTTTTGTTCTTTTTAATTATACAAATCAAATAAGAAATGACAAAAGATAAAAGGTATAAATTAAAGAATGGATGAAGTAAACGGATGATAATGAGCATAGAAGTGAATTACGAGAATTTAAAGTGCAAGAAAGTAAATTGCAAGAATATAAGTTGCAAGAATGTAAAGTGTTAGAGGCTTAGAAGTTAAATGTTAGGTGTTAAATGTTAGAAGGAAAATTCAAGTCATCACATTGGGATCGTCTATCAACAAGTCAAAGGACTCAAACATATGTTACACCAATGAATGATCTATCACTAACTCAAAGTCTCCAAAATATGGTCAAATGAATATCTATCAACATATTAAATTAGGGAAGATTGAATCAACCAAGAGACTATATATCAATGATTTGAAATGTTGAAGATTTCACCAACCAATCAATTTCTCAAGCTCAAACAAAAAAAATTGAACTAAACTGAATTAGAAGTTAGATGTTAGACGGATTAGAAGTCAATAGTTAGTAGCTAATGATCAAAGGAACAATTAATTGAATCGGGACAATCTAGGCTATGTTAAGCAATCGTAGGTATGCTTGTGTAGAAGTCATAATTATTTGAGGTTGATCAATGAAATTTATGGGTCAAACATATTAGAGAATTAATATAAATTAATCTCTTAAAATATGAAACACAATAGAAAAATGAAAAAAAAAGAATCGAAAGGATAAAAAATAAATAATCAAACAATAGAAAATATTTGGAAAAAAAGAAAATAGAAGTCAATAGTATGTGACAATATTAAAAAAGTATTGGAAATAATAGAACCATTAAAATACAAAAAAACAAAAAATAGGAAATAAAAATAGTAAAAACAAAAGATTAAAATCAAAAGCCAATGGGGTGCTACTAGACTGGGGGGTATGAAGAGAAAGGATGGCGCCAAGGTCCAATTGCAAGGCCCATGGTTGCCTTGATCCAAATCAGATAAGGGGTGTGAATGCCTATGAAGGTGAATAAAGTGAAGAATAGGCATAAATCCAAATTGTGTAACACGTGAAACCCCAGCCAGTAATAGAAAGGGTTTAGAGTTCAAAATGAAATAAAATGTGCGTCATGCTTCCTCACTGTCTTCGTCGTGCTGGAGTCGCCTCCGGCGGTGGCGAAGAACCCATAACCAACGAAACTTCTCATCATCTTGCTCCTCTTCTCACCCTGAGTCCAGATCTGGAAATGGAATGTCCAAAGTTTCAATGAAAAGTTCGGATCGAGGCTTACAAACGAAGAACCCTAAAGCTTTGAAGGAAAATTAAATGACCATGATGCACTGACTCCAGCAATTTGAAGAGGGCTTTGGTTTCTCCTTGCATACTCTACACACTATTAACACTTGTTTGGTGAAAAAATGGAAGAGGTCAAGACCTCTGGCATGGTGGCTCCAATGAGGATGAGTTGAAGATAATGAAGCTTTGAATCAGCTATGTGCTTGCTTCTTTCTAAATCTTTCTTCTTCTATGCTTCTGATAACACCAAATTACATCGTTATTTTGACTCGTTTTGTACTTGTTTTATTATCGATTTACTTCTATTTTCAGTGTTATGTGGGTATTTTGTCTGCATTTTAGGTATTTGACCATATATGAGTCATGTGCGAAGAAACAAAATTTGGATACAAAACAAAGAAAAATGGGAAATTACACATAAGGAGACCTACACAGCATTTGCCATAAAAAGTTACATATAAGAAATGATGTGTCCCACTCACCAACGGGCGGATTGACCCACTCTTTCACACGTTAGGAAGGTGGCGTTCGCCACCTTGACATGGCGTTCACCATCCTTTGTGAAGGCCAGACGGTTATAAAAATGGACTTGCTTGGCCTCCCACTCACCCCATGCACTCCTACATTTTCTCCCATAAATGAAAAAGTTTCCCACTTGATATTTTGGACTTTGGAACATTATGAATAGGCGATAAGCTTTATTTTCCAAGGCATCCAAACTTAGCACAATCTTAAGCACTGGAATTACTGATCAAAGTTATAAATCGTCACATTGAGGGGTTATAACACTAGAGAACATTGAGTTTGTACGAAGTTTGGAGCATTTTATTTTCCCGCATTTTAATCTTGTCGCCATTTATATTTCTTTACAAGTCTTCAGTAATTTATTCTGTATTAGATTCAAGCCTCCGTTTGGAGCAAGTTATTATTATATTTCGCATTTTATTACCACTTTATTTATTTACTGACACTTTATTTTCCTTTCCTCGCACTACTTCTTTTATTTCCAAGTCTTATTTATCGCACCATATTGTTTTAAATCACCTTTCTGCAATGTCTACTTCTAAGTTTCCAACTTATGTTTTCATGTTTTTCATTATCATGTCCAACTAATTTATTGATGTTGGGATGTGAGGATCGTCAGTTGGCGGTACTCTAAGTGTTGTTTCTTTAGCATTTCAACCGTGGGCTGTTTTGGTTTTAATAAAAAAATTATGAACTCAATTTAATCGGTCACTATGAAAGTAGAGTCGTGAAAATGTCGGAAAATATCGAAATTCGTCTGACATTAAAGAATAAGATTGGTTTGTTTTTAATTAATGAATACCGCGAAAGCACTTTGTTAATTAACTAGGAAAGTCTAGTATTTCTAGAAGGAGATTTTAAAACTATTTGCGGACGCGTTTATAGGTTTAGGATCCGGTTACTAAAGCGAAAGCTTGGAACCCTTTTAAGTTCAATTTTCCAATCAAAATTACTTTTCAACTGAGTAAAGAGTTTGATTTCTTAAAATAGGATTTACTACTTTAACGCAAAAAGTGTGGGTCACCCGTGACAGTTAATGGTATAAATTAGAGAGTCAAGTTCGGTTCTGAATATGCGAAAGCGACAGTTTTTATTCAGTTACATTCTTTTCAAAGTAGAAAATATTGCCCCATACAACAATCCTATTTAGATGCAATCCAGAGTATTGTTGTTTGATGAGAGTCACGTCCTGATATTATTTGTTTGAATTTATTAAAGTTATTTATTTCACCTCTCCTATGTTTAATTAATTCGCCTTAGATAAACATAGTAGCAACCTGAAACGATAGATTGACAGTTAGATCTATGTAGGATCGATATCTTTTTAAACTACGTGATAGATTGTACACTTGTAGTTAGTTAATCCAATAGACTCATAAAATCTCGCGAACAAGTTTTTGGCGCCGTTGTTGGGGACTAATATCGTCAAATTTTATAACTTGTTGTTACACTGTCTAGATTAAGGCAACCTTCGTTAGCCAATGCGAAGAACTCGCAGTACCGAAACTTTAGAAGATCCAATAGTTGAACAAGAAAAGTACGTAATAGCTCGACTTTTGCTCCAACGAATCAAAAGAGAAATGGCAGAAGACCAAAACCGTAGGCCACTCAAAGAGTTTGCCATACCCTCTAACAAAGAGCCTCGTTCAAGTATTGTCAACCCAGCTATTATAACTAATAACTTTGGAGTGAAGCCTGTTTTGTTGCAAATCATGTAACATAACCAGTTCATTGGTCTCCCAACACAGAACCCAACCCAACACCTAAAAGTCTTCATTTAACTAGCAGACACACTAAAATGCAATAACACTCCTCCTGAGGCAATACATATACTTTTATTCCCTTTCTCCCTCAGAGACAGAGTGTGATCATGGCTAGATTCCCTTCCAACGAATTTTATCACTACTTGGAATGACCTGAAGAAAGTATTCCTTGCTAGACACTTTCCACCTAGTAAGATCATCGTCCTACGTAACCAAATTACCAGATTTACTCAACAGGATGATGAGTCCCTCTTTGACGCCTGAGAAAGGTACAAGGAACTACTAAGAGCTTGTCCACATCATGGATTATAACAATGGTTAATCATCCACACCTTTTATAATGGACTTCTCTATAACACTAAGATGACTATTGACACTGCCACCGATGGAGCGCTAATTAATAAACCATACCCCAAGGAATATGCACCCATTGAGGACATGGCTCAAAACCATTATCAATGGGGTATAGAGTGTGCACAAGTATAAAAGAAAGAGACTAAAAGAGGTATATACGAGGTTAACAGCCTTGACCATATGAACGCCAAAATGGACGCCCTAACCCAGAAATTCAGAAGCTTAGTCATAAACCCTACAACTAGCGTAGCTACAGTGCAACCCGGATGCGAAATATGTGGAACACCAGGACATGTGATTGTCGAGTGCAGTCTACTAGCTAAAATAAACACAGACCATGCCAACTATGCCCAAGGAAACCCATATTCGAACACTTATAACCATGAATAGAGGAATCACCCAAACTTCACTTACAAGAACAATAACTCTGCTTTTTCCCAAAACTCTACTCCTCAAAGACCAGCAGGTTTCCAAACCCAAAGAACTTCACAACCGATACAAACTACACCTCAAAAGTCAAACCTTGAGAAGATCATGAAATATTTTATCACGACTCAAACTCGACAGAATAAAGAATTCATGAACCAAATTGACCATATTAATGAACTGATTTCACAATTAGGAAACAAGGTTGATTTTGTGGTAACCCACAACAAGATGCTGGAAACCCAAATCTCTAAAGTAGCACAACAATAAGTTGCTCAGGCTACACCAAAAGGATTATTCCCTAGACAACCTCGACCTAACCCTAAAGGCCATGCTAACACCATTTCACTGCAAAGCGGAACTCAATACGATGGGCCTAAAATTTCAGAACCACCAAAATAAAATATTGTGACTACCTCGGAAGAACGAAAAGAGGAAAACGCCGAACCTGGAAAACAAAGAAAGAAGGATATTAATGATAAGGAGGAAGTGAATGATAACCAAGAAAATTAAACATATTTACCACCGCCGCCCTGCATACCACTAATTCCATATCCACAAAGGCTTAAACAGACTAAACAAGACACCAAATACAAGAAGTTTGTGAAAGTAATTGAGAAACTTCACATCGAGATACCCTTCATTGAAGTCATTACCCAAATATCATCTTATGCCAAATTTCTAAAAGACATATTAACAAACAAGTGCAAGCTCGATGATCCCAAACCTTTATAATGTAATGCGATATCTAGAAACAAATTAGCTAAGAAATAGAAAGATCCTGGAAGATTTTCGATACCATGTGTTATAGGAAGACATGTTATATACATTATTGGATTTAGGAGCGAGCGTAAGTTTGATGCCTTTAGTAGTTTGTGAAAGACTTGACCTAGGAGACATGTAACCAACTAGGATGTCTCTTCAACTGGCTGATCGATCGATTAAATACCCGATGGGTATATTAGAAGATATCTGAGTTAGAATGGGACAACTCAATTCCATACTGACTTTGTCGTAATGGATATTAAGGAGGACGAGGAAATCCATATCCTTATAGGCAAACCATTCTTATCAATTGTCAGAGCCATGATAGATGTAAAAAGAGGAAAAATGACTTTCGAAGTAGGTGACGAGAAGGTAGAGTTTATCCTATCAAAATTTCTGAAATCACCCGCCATGGACGGCTCTTATTGTGCAATTGATATCATTGATGAATGCATAAGAGAATTGGATAAGGAAAAGCATATCGAAATAATAAAACTATGTTTGCCGCCCATAATGGAAGATGGTGGATTTAAGTCAGTTACACCTTACATAGACGATAGCCTTAACGAATGCTTATCACTTAGCCCTGATCATATGCCAAGCATTAAGAAACCCACTATAGAGCTTAAGGAGCTGCCTAATAACTTGAGATACGAGTATCTTGATGAAGAACTCAATCGTCCCGTTATAGTAAATGCCAACCTTAACAGAGGCAAATTGATCAACTCTTAGAGGTCTTAAGAATATACCCTGCAGCTCTAGGCTATACCATCTTCGACTTAAAAGGAATAAGTCATTATGTGTGCATGCACATAATTATACTAGAGGAAGATTATAAACCTTTTAGAGAACATCAAAGAAGGATAAATCCTATAATGAGTGACGTAGTCAAGAGAGAAGTATTAAAACTTTTAGATGCATAAACTATCTACCAAATCTCTCATAGTACATGGGTTTGTCATGTACATGTAGTACCAAAGAAATGAGGTGTCACAGTCTGAAGCTAGCGGAAATATACCCAAATGTATCGCACGCTTGGACATACAACAGAATCGCCATCAAACTTTATTTATTCCTGAAGGAAAGGGAAAACATTGATAAAACCCGGGGAAAGAGATGTGTTAGGTAAGGAAGTCGATTATGCAAGGGGAAGGTATTAGCACCCCAAACATCCATGGTACTCCATGGAAACCGTTTTGATTATTCTCACTCGAATGGGTGTTATATCTAAATATTACTCACAAAAGAATAAGGAAAAGAATAGATAAAGTGCTCGGTGAGGATTGGGGCCCTCATGCCTACGTATTCTCATAGTGCAATGAGGAATTCAGAGCTTCGTAGTTCAAAGAACTAGTGGTATAAGGTGAAAAGAATTGTGATAAAGAGTATGGTCTAATCTGTAAGACCCCAATTTTGACCCTAAGATCCCTCATGCAATCCCATCATAAGCATAAGCATTGGGATCACACCTTGGCATCCTCCTTACCCCTTTTTATTGGGTTTGTTTTGGGAGAGATCACCAAGCATCTTTGTGATTATATCATACTTGTATATTATCATTTTACTAACTAAAATACCAAAAGTATGTCTTTGCATTTATCTAACTCTTTTGTAGGTAGGGCATGATCTCATTGATTCATTGATCACATATAGGGTTTGAGACCCTCATGAACAAAGAGCACAACCAATAATTGACTCAAGAATGGTTATAGGCATAATATATGGGTCCCAATTTTCTCTATATGTTATATTGATCAAGTTTGCTTCAAGAATTTGAGGGTAATTTGCCTTGGAAACCCTAGTTTGACTCGGTATCTTGAGTAACTTCTCCAACAAGCTATCTCACCAATTGATCAAATTCCTCAAGGGACACTTAAAAATTCATCATCTTATGCATATATGATCTACCATGAGCCTATAAAGTCAAGAGAATTGGAAATTAGCAAGTTGGTTGATGGTGGTTGGCCAGATGAATTCATCTGATCAAAACTGGGTCTCCCTAGACCTTATCTCCTACAATTTTCACTATATGAAAATTTTTCCAAGAGAAAACTTACTTTGAATGACATTACAAACAACTTTCATGTTGAGACCTAGATCTAGTTTTGCTTGGAAAATCATTTTCTATGTTGAAACATTATAGGTCATTTTGTCTAAACCCTAATTTGAAAGTCAACTTCCCAAGACCATAACTTTCTCAAGTTTTATGAGATGAAATATTTACAAGTTTCACAATCAAATTCAATATGTCTACTTCAAATTTGATGTTTTGAGTGGGAGCCAATTTAACTTTTGTGAGCATGTGATATGAGGCTACATTATAGGTCACTTTTGACCTATACCATTGATCAAGTGATTTTTCCAAACTTCAAAAATGCATAACTCTATCATTTCAAATCCAAATGACATGAAATTGGTAACCATTTTGAAAGTATTTGAGAGAGATACAACTTTGATGAAGACACTTTTCTCATTTGAAACTCCCATAAAAAGTTAAGCAAGATGGAATATTAAGACATATGGCTTGACACTTAGAAAATTTTTGATATGTCAAAATTTTCCAAACTTCCACCTCAAATTTCTCCAAGCTCCAAGCTCCAAATTAAAAAGTGTTCAACATAAAACGTGTTCCTCTTGGTCCCACCTTTCCAAAGAGCCCAAATTCATTCATTTTGGACATGAAATGCATAGGCTGCACATGGCTTAAACAAGCTGATATCATTTGGCATGGATCCAACTTCAAGTATCAATGTTCAGTTTCCTTGCAATCCAATCAATCTTCAAAGCATCTGATCTTCACTTTGGACCTTCTAACCATCATTCCATGGGCCTATGCGCGTCCATTCAACATGGCATCATCATTTTACCAAATTTGGAAAGTGAAGAGAGTGTGCAAATATCATTTGATTTCCCTATAAATTGAGGTCCATTTGCTCGAAATTAAGACACACA
The DNA here is from genome assembly GCF_024323335.1 of Lathyrus oleraceus. Taxonomy (NCBI): domain Eukaryota; kingdom Viridiplantae; phylum Streptophyta; class Magnoliopsida; order Fabales; family Fabaceae; genus Lathyrus; species Lathyrus oleraceus. The sequence goes on along the minus strand of NC_066583.1, from coordinate 234,306,514 downwards.
TTGCGCCAGCTTTGAGTCCCCGTTGAAAACCCTTCACTCTCATAGGGTAAACCTGATAAATTCATTTGAATTTAAGCTTGAATCTCCACTGTTTTGGAATTCAATTCTCCAGGAATCCATTGCTTCTAAACCTTTCCATTCCTCTCCTGCAAGTGATTAGAGTGAGTCCAAGTGCAAACAAGCTCAAGTTCCATTAAGTTCAGACCTCCATTGAAGGTAATTTGCAGACATTTTAAACTCTTTGATTCTCTCAATTTTTTGTTCAACTCCATTGATTATTTGGTTGTTTGAAGTCCTACCAATGTAGGCAAGAAGATTGAGTTGCTTTGAGGTCAAATCGAAGCAACTCAGATTATATACCTCATTTTTCAATTCCACATATCTCTTAATATATTTGGAATTTGAGGAATTGGAGGTCATATTCGAGCTCATTGATGTTTTTTCTTTAAGATCATATCCCTGTTTGTTATTTTGGTGACGGTTCATCTTGACCAGTCCAGTGGAGCTCACCGGGGAAGATGACCGGAGCTCTGGCTCCAGCGATGAGGTGTCTCACCTCTAAACCATATGATCCATCATCCATGTTCTAATCCTGAGTGTTGCTTTGAATTACCATCTATGCCACGCGGTTGACTTGGACACATGTGGAACGCGCGTTTTGGATCATCAGATCTGCCTCCTCAATTAATGAGGGAGATCCGATGGTCCACGTATTTTTGAATTTCTGATATTTTGTTTTAATTGCATTTTCTTTAATAATTCATATTAAATTCAATATTGATCCAAAAAATATGGGACTTTCACCAAAAAATTCCAAATATTTTTCTCTTTCATATTCTGAATTAAAATAAATTTTTGGATCATTATTAATATTTTTCATGAATTAATTGATTTTGAATTTGTTTTTAATAGTTTAAAAATATTTTTAAGTGTAAAAAATTATGAATTTTTTTCTCCAAGGTCCTTTGACCTTGTTTGACCTATGATAAATCTCATGGCCATTTCTTTGATGTTTTGATGAGATTTTAGGATTTGGACAAAATATATTCGATTTTAATGCATTATTTATTATTTTTAATTGAATAAATGTCATTTTAATTGTGTTGACCATTTGTATTGACTTAATTGAGTTTAATTGTTTGTTGTTGGGCATTGGTCAAGGTTGATTTGACTTTGTCAAATTAATATCATTGGATTTAGGGGATTGATGGAATGTACATTCCATCTCCCAAAATGAATGAATGATATTAATTTGGTAAAAGTCCTCCTTTGACCAATTTGTGATCTCATTCATCCCCTTCCCTCTTCATTTAATTCCCTTTCTTCATCCATTCATTTCCATTTGGTCAATGACATCTCAAAGTCCTAATGGTAGTTGATTGAAAGATTAACATGAGTATGGATGAGATTAGGCCACCCCTTTTGCATATTTTTGTGTGTGGTATGTTTAATGAGCATAGTTCATAATATTATGTCTCCAACATGCATTAACACCAAAAGTCCATTGCCTGACCTCAAATAGTTGTAACTTTTACATATGTCTAATTACGATTGCTTAACATAGCGCTAAATTTGTGACATAAAAGGCATAAGCATTCTAGTTAGTGAGATTGTAAGTCTCCCCTCTTCCATGGTATTGTGTGGAAACCTGGCCTTCTTTCCTTCCTTTGGAAGATATTTTGGTTCAAGGATCTATGCTTGTGGCAAGTGGGTTGAGTGTGTCTCCAAAGAATGTCTTGAAATCAAAAGACAAACAAAACTAACTTCTAACTTACTAACCATTAACTTTTAATTTCAAGCTTTTACTTTAATGCAATTTATTTTTAGCACTTTATTTCATTTGCCATTGTACATATCATTCTAATTGTTTATGTTAATGTAATTTTCACTTTATCCATTTGAACCATATTGTGTGATATATTTTGTTTGTGTTGCTTTGTTTGTTTGTGTGGTCTTTGACCATTAATGTACATAATAACAACAAAAACCCTAAAAAACTTTTGAGTGGACTGTTGGCTTGATCTGTGGACCAATTGTACTTAGAACTTAGGCAACTTTCCTTTGCTAATGAACTTGGCCAATGCCAACCTGTGAAGAACCAAGTGCTTGCAATTTGAACTTCATCTGATACATCTTTAAAGATCTCTCTAAGATTCATCTGCAACATTGATCATTTGTGAAGCTGTTATTTTGAACCTGTGACTTATGGAATTCATCTGTTGCATGGGCTATTTTGAAGAAGATCATGAAGTGGATAAGCTTGGATGAGGCCATCTTTATTTGATGCCTTTGCTCTTCAAGATAATATAATTGTGCATTTGTGTGTTGCTTGATTCTAAAAAGTCCAAGGGAATTCTGGGTTTCTATTGACATACTTGTCTATTGGATTGCTACCCATTTGGTCAGATCTTTTCAACTTTAAACTTTTAAATTTTGTGCATAGGGTAGTCTCTTCATCTTCTCCCCATTTCTTTAATTTCAAAATATCTCCCCCCCATTTTCAAAATCTTCTTTGTGTGAACTATTTTTGCCCCAAACTTTGACCACTTTCAAAAAAGATAGAAACTTTGGCCTTATGCCATTGCATTTTCAAACTTATTCTCTTAAATCAAACTTGTGAATAAACTAAACCATACTTGACTTAAACTTTCAAAAAGCCAAAAAGAACTAACTCATTCAAATCATTTTAGGCCTTTATGCCTTTCAAACTTAATTTTTGTTAAAATCAATACATCCACTTTGAAATTTGTATCACGAACTACGAGGTTTTGATCCCTCATTGTTATGTTGGTACTTAGGCACAAGTCTGAAGGTCTTGTCAAACACAAAAATATAATTAATGAATTCTTTTCTCATCCCCCCATTTTATTTGTTTGTAAACATCACTTTGTACAAAATACATATGCATACAAAAAGGGCAGGACACTTTGGGTGCTAACATCTTCCCTCTGTGTAACCAACTCCCTTATCTGTGATCTCTGATTTTTATTAATTTTTATTTGAAAACTTCTTACTATTTGGGTTTTGTTCGTACCTTTTTCCCTTTTCCCTTGGAAATAATAAAAGCGCGGTGGCGACTCTTGTTAATTGATCTCTAGCTTATCAATAGCTGATCGCACTGAATTATACTGTGTTTTTGACTCGGATTTCACATGTTTATTAGGACTTTATTATCATTTTGTTTGTATTATGCTCTCTTTTATGTTGTTTTCAGATATTTAGCTCTTTCGGACTCTTTTGGAAGAAACGAAGCAAAAAGACCTAAAATTAGGGTTTTTCGACGAATATTGTACACATGGCGTTGCACATGGCGACCGCTATAGGAGAAACCATGAGTCATCAGCCCTCAACTAGGAGGTAACCGCCACGTTCCCATGATCTTCCCCATTTACACACATGGCGGGCGCCACCTTTGGAAATCACGTTCCCACTATGGAGAAGTTGGAGGGTACCATGGTCTTTGCAAGCTGCTGAAACCCTCTATAAATAGTTTGTTCCATTTCATTTTCAAATCATCCAACTTAGTTTACAACACTAAGCCTATATTTATCATTCGTAAAAGCGGTAATCCGTCACATCGGGGGGTTATCGCACCTTAGTGAGATTGAGTTGGGTCACTTCGAGTTGCTGTCGTCTTTATCTTCAGGAGTCGGAGGTTTATTTTTGTACCAGATTTAAAGACCCTCCGTTTGGAGCAGGTTCTTATTTTATCGCTTTTATTTATTTATTTATTTACTTGTCTCGCTTTATTTATTTATTTTCCGCACTCGCTTTATTTTATTTACTTTTTGTCTACGCTTTACATTTATTTACTTGTCATCGCTTTACTTTATTTACTTTCCGCACTCGCTTTACTTTATTTATTTTCTGTCTATGCTTTATTTTATTTATTTTCCGCACTCGCTTTAATTTATTTATTTGCCATCTCGCTTTACTTTATTTACTTTACGCACTTTACTCGTTCTTTAACCCTTACATTCTAAAACAAATTTTTCATCATGATCAATACCGTTGTGTTTGTTTGTGTTACCATGTCTGGCTAAATCTTTTAAAGGTTAGAATGTAAGAATCGCGGTTACAGAGATGTCTCACATATTGAATCTGTAGAAATACTTTAAAGGCTGTTTTGATTTTCAACTTGAGTTTTCTAAAACAAATTTGGTTAGTTTTAATTATTCAAGGAGTGCGAAAGCACCCTGGCTTAGTTAACTAGGAATTTTTATCACTTTAAGGAAAAACTATTTTTGAAATTGTTTTCGAACGCGTTGATAGATTTAAAATCAGGAAACTCCTTGGGTAAACTTTCCAAATCAAAATCACTTTTCGACTAAGTTTACGAGTCTTATTTCTTAAAAATAAGTTTACTACTTTAGCGTTCTGCACACCTTTTATAAGTGACAATAAAAGGCCTTAATTTAAGGGTAAACTCGGTTCTAAATTTGCGAAAGCGACAGTTCCTGTTAAATGGATTCTTTTCAAGAGTAGAAAATATTGCCTCATAAGTAGTTCTATCTAGACAATTCAAACATCACTTAACTGACGTGAAATACATTCAACCTGTCTTTACCTGCATTTATTATTTACCGTTATTTTGCAACCCCAATATCTCTTTTATACCACCTTAGATAAACATCGTAACGATAGTAATCGATAGATTGACGATTTGATCTCTGTGGGATCGATATTCTTTTATACTACTTTGACGCGATTCATGCACTTGCGAATTCACACAATCAAGTTTTTGGCGCCGTTGCCGGGGACCAACTTCGTCAAATTTTGTACCCTGTTATTACACCGTCTAGACTAAGGCATTATTAGCCGGTAAATATGAAGAACCCGTAGTAGCGGAAATTTAGTAGATCCTTTAGCGGAACCCGAACGTTACACTCGTACACGCCTCTTACTCATCTGAATTAAGAAAGCTATGGCCAAGAATCGCGACCGGAGACCTCTTAAGGAATTTGCCCAACCCTCTGACGAGGAACCTAGTTCGAGTATAGTAAACCCCCTTATTCCTGCGAATAATTTCAAACTAACACCGTCTTTGTTGCAATTAGTGCAACAGAACCAATTCGCGGGTCTCGCTACTGAGAACCCAAATCAATATTTAAAAGTTTTTATCCAACTAGCTGACACCTTTAAATCCAACGGTGCTTCACCTGATGCGATCTGTTTGAGATTATTTCCTTTCTCCCTTAGGGATAAAGCACGTTCATGGTTAGATTCACTTCCAGCTAATTCAATAACTACCTGGGAAGACCTTAGGAGAGTATTCCTTGCTAGATATTTTCCCCTAGTAAGATTGTTGTTCTTCGAAACCAAATAAGTAGATTTACTCAAAACCAAGGAGAATCACTTTTTGAAGCTTGGGAGAGATATAAATAGCTATCAAGAGACTGTCCACACCATGGTCTAGAACAATGGCTGATCGTTCATACCTTCTACAATGGACTCCATTATAACACCAAGATGAGCATCGACGCTGCCGCAGGTGACGCGCTGATGAACAAATCTTACCCTGAAGCTTGTGACCTAATTGAGGATATGGCCCAAAACCATTACCAATGGGGAACTGAACGAGCATCAATAGAGAAAAAGGAGACCCAAGGTGGAATACATGAGGTAAGCTCTCTAGACATGATGCAGGCGAAAATGGACGCTTTAACCCTTAAGATAGAACATATATCTACAAACACACACACCGCAGTAGTAGTCCATACAGAGTGCGAACTTTGTGGATCTAAAGGACACGAATCGGCGGAGTGTAACCTTTTAAATGACCTGAACACCAACCAAGTGAATTACGCCTAAGGTAACCCATTTTCAAACACTTACAACCTTGGATGGAAGAATCATCCGAATTTTTCCTATAAAAACCAGAACCCTATCCAAAATTATGCACCTCAGAGACCGCAAGGTTATCAAGCCCAAAAACCAAACCAACATATGCAAGTTGTGCCCCAGAAGTCTAACCTTGAGAAGATCATGAAGAGCTTTATATCAGGCCAAACTCAGCAAAATAAAGAATTCCTACACCAGAACATTCACGTAAACGAACTTATAATGCAATTAGGAACCAAGGTTGATCAGATAATCACTCATAACAAGATGCTTGAAACCCAGATCTCACAGGTAGCACAAAACCAAGCCCCACAGACTACACCTGAAGGACAATTCCCTGGACAACCTCAACCAAACCCTCGAGGGCAAGCTAACGCTATCTCGTTACGAAGTGGGACCACTTACAAAGGGCCTCATAACCCAGTGATGAACGAGTCCAAAACTTCTAAAGGAAATGTACCTACCAACCAAGAAGAGGAACCAGAGGAACCCGAGAAACAAGCCGACCAAGAAGGTGAAGCCAAGGATAAAACACAAACCACCACCCCCGTACAAACCACCAATCCCATATCCGCAAAGACTTAAACAAACCAAAATTAACAACCAATACCAAAAATTTATAAAAGTAATAGAGAAGCTTTATGTAGAGATTCCTTTCACCGAAGCTATCACTCAAATTCCGTCTTACGCTAAATTTCTCAAAGACATCTTAACCAACAAGCGTAGGTTTGACGATCTAAAACCTTTGGAATGCAACTTTATTTCCGAGGATAAACTCGCTAAGAAGGAGAAAGACCCTGGTAGTTTTTCTATACCTTGCATTTTAGGGAGTCATGTGATCGACAAAGCTTTCCTAGACTTAGGCGCTAGTGTGAGTTTAATGCCCCTAGCTGTGTATAAAAGGTTAAACTTAGGAGAATTACAACCAACTAGGATGTCCCTCCAATTAGCCGATAGGTCTGTTAAGTATCCTGTAGGCATTTTAGAAGACATCCCAGTTAGGATCGGTCAACTTTATATCCCAACAGACTTGGTGGTCATGGATATCAAAGAAGACAAAGATATCCCTATCCTTTTAGGTAGACCATTCTTATCAACAGTCGGAGCTATAATAGATGTCAAAAGAGGGAAATTAACCTTCGAAGTAGGGGATGAAAAGATCGAGTTCATTCTTTCAAAATTCCCGATGGCGCCAATTCTAGGAGACACATGTTATGCGATCGATATCATAAATGAGTGCATAAGGGAATTTGATCGAGAATAACCCGAGATTGAACCATTTTCAAACCCGAATGAAAAGGATGACGAGCTAGAGGAAACGGAACCTCACACTAACGAATGTCTGGATCTTACTTCAGACCCTTCACCAAATCCTCAAAAACCAGCTCAAGAACTTAAGGAACTACCCAATAACCTAAGATATGAGTTTTTGGATGAAGAAATGAACCGCCCAGTAATAGTTTGTGCCACCTTAAACCAAGACGAGACGAATCGACTCTTGAATGTTTTAAGAAGATACCCCTCTGCGTTAGGGTACAACATCTCTGATATAAAAGGTATAAGCCCATCCGTGTGTATGCACATGATCTCACTAAAGGAGGATTCAAAACCTTCTAGAGAACATCAAAGAAGAATCAACCCTGTAATGAGCGAGGTGGTGAAGAAGGAAGTCCTTAAATTGCTAGAGGTTGGTATAATCAATCAGATCTCTGATAGTAAATGGGTTAGTCCTGTACATGTGGTACCCAAGAAGGGAGGCATCACAGTCGTACAGGACAAAAAAGGCGAGCATGTAGCTAAACGCATAGAAGGCGGATGATGTATGTGCATAGATTATATGAAGCTCAATAAGGCAACTAGGAAAGACCATTTCCCCCTTCCATTCATATATCAAATGCTGGAGTGTCTTGCCAGACACTCTTACTTTTGTTATCTTGATGGATATTATGGATTTTCCCAAATACCCATACACCCCAAGGATCAAGAGAAAATAACCTTTACCTGTCCTTACGGAACGTTTTCTTACAGACGAATGTCGTTTGGACTCTGTAATGCGCCAGCTACTTTCTAATGTTGTATGATATCTATCTTCGCAGATTTTCTCAACGGAATTATGGAAGTATTCATGGACGACTTCTCGGTGTGTGGATTAGACTTTGAAGACTGTCTTATTAACCTTGAGAAAATCCTAGAGAGATGTGTAGAAGTTAACCTTGTGTTAAAATGGGAGAAATGCCACTTTATGGTTAAATAAGGCATTGTGTTAGGTCATATAATATCTGAAAGAGGCATTGAGGTTGATAAAGCAAAGATATAAGTTATAGAAAACCTTAACCCTCCTAAGACAGTTAGGGAAGTCCGTAGTTTCCTTGGACACGTCGGTTTTTATCGACGCTTCATCAAAGATTTCTCTAAAATAACAAAACCCCTGACCGGCCTTCTGATGAAAGACATTGAATTCATTTTCGATGAAAATTGCATTAAAGTCTTCAACCAGTTAAAACAAGCACTAATTTCAGCACCCATTCTACAAACTCCGGATTGGAGTAAACCCTTCGAAATAATGTGTGATGCTAGCGATTTCACTATATGAACTGTTTTAGGGAAAAGAAAAGATAAGAAACTACATGCAATATATTACGCCAGTAGAACCCTAGATGCCGCTCAATTAAATTACACAACAATAGAGAAGGAACTCCTAGTTGTAGTTTTTGCTATCGATAAATTTAGGTCTTATCTTGTAGGATCTAAGATTATAGTCTACACAGACCATGCAACTATCCGTTACCTTCTAAGCAAAAAGGATGCAAAACCTAGATTACTCAGGTGGATCCTTTTGCTATAAGAATTCGACTTAGATATTTGAGACAAAAAAGGAACAGAAAACGTAGTTGTTGATCATCTTTCCAGATTAGAGCATTTAAAGCCAGACCATTTACCTATAAATGATGACTTCACTTATGACACATTGATAGCTAAGTTAGATATTGTTCCCCTTTAACCCGATAGAGACAACCTTGGGATAGTTTCAGAAATTAGCAGAGTACCATGGTACGCTGATTTTGTGAACTATCTATCCGCTGATATCATACCACATGACCTCAACTATCAACAGAAGAAGAAGTTCTTTGAAGATATAAGACACTTCTATTGGGACAAACCACTCCTTTTCAAAAGAGGAACAAATAACATATTTCGACATTGCGTCCTAGAAGAAGAAGTCAGAAACATCATAAAGCATTGTCACTCTTCACCCTATGGTGGACATTCAAGCACATACAAGACATACACTAAGATCCTTCAAGCTGGTCTTTATTGGCCAACATTATGGCGTGATGTCCATGCTTATATTGTCTAATGTGACCGGTGCCAGCACGCTGGAAACATCTCAAGACGTGACGAAATGCCTTTGAAGAACATCCAAGAAGTAGAACTATTTGACGTTTGGGGTATTGATTTCATGGGACCTTTTACATATTAGATGGGAAACAAGTACATTTTGGTAGTCGTTGACTATGTGTCCAAGTGGATAGAAGCTATATCCGCACCTACCAACGACATAGGAGTAGTCATCAAGATGTTCAAGAATAATATTTTTCCCAGACTTGGAGTACCACGACTTGTCATAAGTGATGGTGGATCATATTTTATATCCAGGATATTTGATAAACTCTTAAGGAAATATGGACTAAAACACATAGTAGCAACACCATATCACCCCCAAACTAATGGTCAAGTGGAAGTATCTAACAAAGAGATTAAGCAGATCTTGGAGAAAACTGTTTCGATATCCAGAAAAGATTGGTCTGAAAAGCTGACAGAAGCATTGTGGGCTTACATAACTGCTTACAAGACCCCTATTGGAACTACACCATACCAGTTGGTCTATGGGAAGTCATGCCACTTACCTTTTGAACTCAAGCACAAGGCATATTGGGCCATCAAGACCCTGAATTTGGATTACCTAGCATCTGGCAAGAAGCGAATCCTTGATATCCATAAATTGGAGGAACTCCGCCAGAACGCTTATGAGAATGTCGTTATATACAAAGAAAGAACCAAAGCTTGGCACGACAAAAGGATTGTGAAAAAGGAATTTAATATAGACGACTCTGTTCTCCTTTTCAATTCGAGATTACAACTTTTTCTAGGTAAGCTGCAATTGAGATGGACAGGCCCCTTTGAGGTTTCCAAAATCCTTAAATCAAGAGCAGCTGAAATCCGGAACAATTCCTGTAATCCGTTTATGGTAAATGGACAAAGACTGAAGCAATATCGAGGAGGTGACATCCCCACAGAATACTCTGATCAAATTCTAATCGACCCTCTAGTTCCTACCTCTAACATATAAAGTTCGAATCGTCAAGCTAACGACGTTAAACAAGTGCTGCATGGGAGGCAACCCATGACTTCTTTTCCTTTGCTTTACTTTTACTATTTCAATTTATATTTTATTTGTATATATATATATATATATATATATATTATATATATTATATATATATATATATATATATAATATAATATAATATTATATATATATATTATATATATTATATATATATATATATATATATATATATATATATATATATATATATTATATATATATATATATATGGAGACTAACAGTTATAATATTTGCGATTTCAGGTGTCCTCTGTTTCTAATCTAACTTTTCAGGATGGAAAATTACGACATTATGCCAGTAATCTTTCGTGACCCAGTTCAAGAGCAGCGCTACGCCATGCTTTCCCAGTGAACAATACTACCCGCCAGATATCCTGACTCGAGCTGCATTGAGGCATTAGGCATTGGGCCTAGTGTCAGGCATTTGTGTAATTAGTTGCAATGGGATGAATATACTGATGTTATGCATGTGACTTACAGGAACCTGACTTTAGAGTTCTTGAGCTCGCTGACCTACGAGCCCTATATTAATCACGCTAGTGATGGTGGATACATTAATTTCAGGTTGTTTGGGGCAGAATACACCTTCAACCACAAGCGTTTCGGTGACTTGCTTGGATTTTAGACTGCCTATGATGTTTCATCTGAGCTTCCCATGATCTATTTCCTGAGCCGAGACGTCAAGAAGTTTTGGAGTGATATTACATGTGGAGGTAGTCCTAACCCTTCCACCCAAATCTCCAACAAGATTTATAACCCTGCTTTTAGATATTTTCAGATGATCATTGCCCACACCTTCCTGGGGAAGAGTGACCCTGATACGCATGTGAGTGCTGAAGAGATCTTCTTCATGTATTGTACTACTTAGTCACGCCCAGTAGATTACGAAACTTTCTTGATCGAGAGTCTATATCTTAATGCTCGCTCCGCTGTGAGCCCTATATGTTGGAAGCCCGGTGACTCATATAGCCTCAGCCCTGGGACTTGATAGAAGACTATCTCACCTGACGTCTTACTGCAGCTACACCTTGATGGATATTGATTTCTGTCTGGACCATGGCCTCATGAGGAGATCTTCTTTCCAACCGGATCAATACATGCTATTAATCGTGGGTGAGACTATTTACTACTTCACTTTACCGGACCCTCAGGTAACTTGTGTTATTGAGCAGGCCAACTGGGCTTACGCCATAGAAGGGCAGGGAGAGTCAGTAAATGCGCCGAAAATCGCACCTATCAGAATCAAAGTCCGCACCAACAATCCGAATCTCCTGAATCCGAGCATACAGTTTGAACTGGTTAAGCTTCGCATGGAGATAGCCCAACTTCGCCAGGAGCTTGCTGATGTTGCTTTGCAGGTCGAAGTATCAGTCACCTCACATGACACCGAAACCGATATACTGAATGATGAGATTGCCGACCTCCGACGCCAGATCGCAGAGCTTCGAGGATACGAAGTCGAGGAGACTCTATTATACCCTGAGCATTGATGCCATCACCATCCGAGAAATACCGTTTGATTTTTCTATTTCCCCGTTATTTATTATTTATGCTTATTTTTATTATTTCCTTTGACATTATGCTTGTTTTATCTTTCCTAAGATCTCTGGACCCATGACTTATTATTAACTCTTCACACACACACACACACAAACACACACACACACACACACACACAATATATATATATATATATATATATATATATATATATATATATATATATATATATATATATATATATATATATATATATATATATATATATATATATATATATATATATATATATATATATATATATATATTTATGTCCATTTTATCTTATTTTGTTTTATTTCACTTTACTATTTTATTTTATTTTGTTTTGTTTTATTTTATTTTGTTTTGTCAAGCTTAAGTAAAGAAAAAGGTAGCATTCATAAAAACCTATGTGCACCCCCCTTACAAAAATGAAGACAAAAAAAATTGAGGCTCAAGTAGCAATGACCAAATTCGGCCCAACCACATCCGAAGACATGGCGGGCGCCATAAGCTTCATGGCGGGCGCCATGATGTTTGGAACTTTAACAGACAGAACCCTCATTTTTCACCTTCTTCAACCTCTCCAAACCCATTTTCTCCTTCTCCCAACTCCACCAAAGTTCACGAAAAATCCCAACTTTCTCATTTTGACTCCAAGCCATTACCATTTCCAAACTTCACTTCTCCATTTCTCCACCAAAAACCCACATAAACTCCACTTTTCATTTCCTTTGTATAAATACCCATTTTTCTCTGTAATCACCATTATTGGCCGAAATGGAGTTCAACAACATCATTCTTCGTGGAGGAAAACCCGGAGAGCGACAAAACAAGATTTTGCAAAAATTGCAATCTCGGGAGATCCTCGCTACCAGGTATGTCGACGAAGATTGTTTATACACTTTAGGCACCTACCATAGTGTTTTCCACATGCTTGATACTTTAGGATTACATGATATTTTTGCTAGTAAAGCACCCACCTATGATAGGCTCACTAGGGAATTTTTAAGTTCCCTAATTTACACTGTTTATCCTGGCACTACTAGCACGGTAGGTACCGTTTGTTTTAGAATGTTTAATGTGGAATACGAGTACACTACCGATGCCTTAGCGGGTTTGCTAGGAATACCTTACGGTGAGGGTGTTATCTGTGAGACGCCCTTAGATACTAAATGGGCACTCGAGGCATTTACTTTTTGGAATAGATTATCTAATGTGACTGCCACTTCCTTTGAAGGAATTTTGGCTTCTAATATCCATAACCTGACCATACATATTTTTCGATACCTATTGGCATGTACTATATTTGGCCGGGAGAATTCTAACAAAGTAAATGCCCGAGAATTGCTATTTTTACAGGGTTGCCTCACTAATCGCAGGATCAATCATGTTCCTTTTATGTTGGCCCATATGTCTGCCATTCTTAAAAAGGGAGGAACCATCTCTTTCGGTGGTTTGATTACCTCCATTGCTAGAGCGCTAAATCTCAACACTGAGTTAGCCACCTTGGAACCACTCCCTCACCGCTCCATTAACTTAGAGTTTTTGAAAGATATGAAATTATGCAAGGTGCGGCGAGCAGGTGGTTTTCATCTAATGATCCATGGTGCAGCTGTACCCAATGTTGTTTTACCTTGCTCTCAGGGTACAGATGTGCGACATGCGAGGAACTGGATATATGATCTTGATGCTCCACCCTTTACCGGTCCTTTACCACCTAACGTTCCTATGGACGATGAGCAAGGGACTGACGATGAGTATGACTGGCGCGACCAGTCACATGCTCATGATATTCCTACTGCATCACCTGCACACACTGCACCTTCTTCGTCTAACCATTTTGCAGGTACCACTCCCGGTTTTTACATCACCGAGGAGATGTGACGCGAGCACCTGGCTCGTGGGGAAAGGCGTGACACCCTCCTGAATACCATAAACCAACAACTAACAAACAATATGAGTTTTATGGTAGCTTCCCAGCAGCGTAGTGAGCAAGCACATCAGACAATCATTGAGTCATTACTTGCGATCACTAATGAGCAGCATCGCCAGCGACAGGCTAATGAGCGTCACTTCGCTCTTATCGAGGCCATCCAAGGATCTCTCTTAGGTTGCTCTCAGCAGCTGCAGGAAGGACTTAGTACTCGTAGCAGACGTTGTCGACCCAGGCATCCTGACCAGGGCGGTGATGGTACCGGTCATCACCCCTAGTTCTCTCTCTCTCTCTCTTCCAGGTTACTCCTACCCTATCTCATATCGAAATATTAAGAACAATGTTCGGTTTAAGTGTGTGAGGAGATTTCTATCGCTTTTTATAGCTTTCCTTTATTTTTATCGCTTTTTTATCGCTTTCCTTTATATTTAGTATGTTTTATGTGTTTTAGTTGTTTGCTTTTCCTTTCAATAAAATAACATGTGTCTGACGAGTCATCTGTGTAGTGTATCCATATTTCTCCCATTTCTTTAACCTTACCCAAAAATTTTGAACAAAGAAAACAGTGCATCTTGAATATTCAGGCTATAGGACAGGTTTATGACGGGATGTAAAAGACTTGGGAAAACTTTTTCTAAAAATCAGTTTTGTCTTAACACCTTAGCCTTCATGATTATAAGAGTCGACCCCGATACCCCATATGCCCTAGCCCCAATTTTTGTTCTGAATAAGTCCTTAAGTAGTTTATCCTTGCAATCAGCTCCGACTTAAGCATGCTCTACGTAGGGGACCGATGAAAATAAGTGAATGATCACAAAAATTCCTGCTTTGTTCTCAAATCGCATGAAAATTCGGGCTAGGTGACTCTCACACGGTCATTATACCCAGTAAAATAAAGACATATGCAGAACATGCAGAAGAAAAATAAAAAATAATAAGCCTATTTATTGGTTGGTTCAGAGGTATCTGGTGCTGAACTTGGTAGGGTGGATCACACTGAATTACACCGTGTTTTTGACTCGGATTTCACATGTTTATTAGGACTTTATTATCATTTTGTTTGTATTATGCTCTCTTTTATGTTGTTTTCATATATTTAGCTCTTTCGGACTCTTTTGGAAGAAACGAAGCAAAAAGACCTAAAATTAGGGTTTTTCGACGAATATTATACACATGGCGTTGCACATGGCGGCCGCTATGGGATAAACCATGAGTCATCAGCCTTCAACTAGGAGGTAACCGCCACGTTCCCATGATCTTCCTCATTTACACACATGGCGGGCGCCATGAAGGGATGGCGGGTGCCATCTTTGGAAATCACGTTCCCACTAAGGAGAAGTTTGAGGGTACCATGGTCTTTGTAAGCTGCTGAAATCCTCTATAAATAGTTCGTTCCATTTCATTTTCAAATCATCCAACTTAGTTTACAACACTAAGCCTATATTTATCATTTGTAAAAGCGGTAATCCGTCACATCGGGGGGTTATCGCACCTTAGTGAGATTGAGTTGGGTCACTTCGAGTTGCTGTCGTCTTTATCTTCAGGAGTCGGAGGTTTATTTTTGTACCAGATTTAAAGACCCTCCGTTTGGAGCAGGTTCTTATTTTATCGCTTTTATTTATTTATTTACTTGTCTCACTTTATTTTATTTATTTTCTGCACTCACTTTATTTTATTTACTTTCTGTTTACGCTTTACATTTATTTACTTGTCATCGCTTTACTTTATTTACTTTCCGCACTCGCTTTACTTTATTTACTTTCCGTACTCGCTTTACTTTATTTATTTTTCTGTCTACGCTTTATTTTATTTATTTTCCGCACTCGCTTTACTTTATTTATTTTCCGTCTCACTTTATTTTATTTACTTTATGCACTTTACTCGTTCTTTAAGCCTTACATTCTAAAACAAACTTTTCATCATGATCAATACCATTGTGTTTGTTTGTGTTACCATGTCTGGCTAAATATTTTAAAAGTTAGAGTGTAAGGATCGCGGTTACAGAGATGTCTCACATATTGAATCTGTAGAAATACTTTAAAGGCTGTTTTGATTTTCAACTTGTGTTTTCTAAAACAAACTTGGTTAGTTTTAATTATTCAAGGAGTGCGAAAGCACTCTGGCTTAGTTAACTAGGAATTTTTATCACTTTAAGGAAAAACTATTTTTGAAACTGTTTTCAGAAGCGTTGATAGATTTAAAATCAGGAAACTCCTTGGGTAAACTTTCCAAATCAAAATCACTTTTCAACTAAGTTTACGAGTCTTATTTCTTAAAAATAAGTTTACTACTTTAGCATTTTGTGCACCTTTTATAAGTGACAATAAAAGGCCTTAATTTAAGGGTAAACTCGGTTCTGAATACGCGAAAGCGACAGTTCCTGTTAAATGGATTCTTTTCAAGAGTAGAAAATATTGCCTCATAAGTAGTTCTATCTAGACAATCGAAACATCACTTAACTGACGTGAAATACATTCAACCTATCTTTACCTGCATTTATTATTTACCATTATTTTGCAACCCCAATATCTCTTTTATACCGCCTTAGATAAACATCGTAACGATAGTAATCGATAGATTGACGATTTCGTCTCTGTGGGATCGATATTCTTTTATATTACTTTGACGCGATTCGTGCATTTACAAATTCACACGATCAATAGCTCGATGATCATGAATTTCTCGCTACAGAAATTAAGTGGCGACTCTGCTGGGGAGTAGTCTCCAATGGGTTTAGCCTACTTTTTGTGTGAATATATTTGTATATATGTGATGTTTGTATATATGTATGTGTGATATAATCAGCTTGTTGTGCTTGGTGATCTCTGAGTGGTGAGATAAGTTCTAACCCGAACTTGAGTGCAATTATGATAGGAGGATGGTATAGTCATGTTCGACTTGTGTGGAGTAGTCCTTAACAAGTTGGCTTGAGATCCATCTGCTTAGTGGAGACTCCTTTGGATTTGGAAATGTCACACAAGTATTTGTGGTTAGGCATTACTATTTCTAATTGGGTCTGAGAAGCTGAGGACCTTAGAACACCTAACCCATCTTGGCCTATTCAAGACGTAGTGCGGAAACTATTCAAGTGTAGACTTGATAACAATTGTTACGCGATACTACACTCAGACGAGTTTCTCTTGAGAATATTATGGGTCGATGAGTCAGTCATCTTAACCTGTAATATCTGATAGATGGAATTAAGACTCTGGGAACTTTTTAGAACATGATCTACAGGTTTTTACCCTTAGTTCACTCCTTTGGGATGATTCTTACCCAGACTCCATACTCGTGACTTGCAACAAACCCTTGATTCTTGGTTGATCCAATCAAGTCTTGTCAATATCAATGGAACTTGGGTGTTGATAAGGTGTAAACCATAATCCACCAAAATGGATGATTGATCTTGACAATGACCTGATTCATCCCTTGACCTTTGTTTGCCTTGTGTGTGATCCCTTATTTGTGATTGTCGCATTCATGCACTCATGCGCACCATAACATTCATCACACAAAATTTCAAGGAACTAAGGTATCATTTGCAAATATTTTCAGACCATGGATTATGGACGAAGGAACACTAAGAAGTACAATTTCAGATGTCCCGACTTGAAAAAGTTAAGGAAGCTAGCATATTTTGTATTAGATCCATTGGACTTCAAACAACGTCATGGGAAGCTTCTGTCCATCTTGTCTGCTGATGTGGTTGAAGGACTCTTGAGTGTGCTAGTGCAGTTCTATGATCCTCTCTACCATTGTTTTACTTTCCCAGATTTTCAGCTTGTGCCTACATTGGAGGAGTATTCTCATCTTTTGGGGATACCTGTTTCTAGTAGAGTGCCTTTTAGTGGATTGAAGGAGATTCCCCGGTCTAGTATTATTGCTGAAGCTCTTCACTTGAAGAAGTCTGAGATAGAGGCTCATTGGGTGAAGAAAGGAGGGTTATTTGGGTTTCCATCTATTTTCCTTATCAAAGAAACTACCACTTTTGCTCAAGCTGGTAGTGTGGACGCTTTTGAAGCTATCTTTGTGTTGCTCATCTAAGGATTAGCTTTGTTCCCTAACATTGACGGCTTTGTTGATGTTAACGCCATTAGGCTTTTCTTGATTGGGAATCCTGTGCCTACTTTGTTGGGTGATATGTATTTCTCTTTGCATCTAAGGAATTCTAAGGGTGGTGGAACGATTGTCTGTTGCATTCCTCTTATGTACAAGTGGTTTATTTTGCACTTGCCTCAGACACCTGCTTTTGTGGAGAACAAACAATGTCTAAGGTGGTCTCAGAGACTTATGTCTCTCACTAATGATGATATAGTTTGGTATGATCCGTCTTTAAGCAGTTTGGATATTATTGGTAGTTGTGGTGAATTCTCTAATGTGCCTCTAATTGGTACACAAGAAGGAATTAGCTACAACCCTGCTTTGGCACGTCGTCAACTTGGGTTCCCCTTGAGAGATAAGCCTAATAACACTTTATTAGAAGGTCTTTTCTATCAAGAGGGTAAAGATCCCCAACATTTGAAGAACAAGATTGTGCATGCTTGGCATAATGTGCATAAGAAAGGAAGATCTGAGCTTGGTTCGCGCAATTGTGTAGCTTTGGAAGCTTACACTCTTTGGGTGAAGAAGAGAGCTATGGAGTTGAAGATGCCTTATCTGTGTGAAATACCTATGTCTATGGTTGTGGTTGAGCCATTAACTCTCCATAACCAAGATGTAGAGGAGTTGGAAGACGCGCTCATCAAGATGAAGCAAGAGAAGGGAATGTGGGAAGAGCGTTTTCGTGTTTTGAGCAAAAAGCATGAAGAGTTACAATTGGAGTCTAAGGACAAAGATGCACTGATTGAGCTACTTGAAGACCGAGTGACGAAGAGACAGAGAGAGACAGAGGTTTCATCTTCAAGCATGCCTCAGCCTTCCGTTGCTTGGAAGAAGATTGTTGATCAGCTTGTCATCGAGAAGACTCAGATGAAGGCTTCTTTTGAGACTGAGATTCGTCCCATTCGAAGGAAGTACGCGCCTTCATCCAGATCTTATGACATTGTTGTTAGGGATCCTTAGGATGACTAGTCTCCTTTTATCTTGTATCTTTTTATTTTGGTTTCTGAAATTATACTCAGTGTAATCCTTCCAATTTATATAAATAAAAACAGATTTTTTGGTCATATCAAATTGTTGCAATTGCCATTTAAATATTATGTATTTGCAAATGATATAGTAAGTTCCTTGGAAATAAAAATAATCAAGCATTGCATTTCATGCATCATTTGCATAAGCAGGTTTTTGCCAGGTGTCTGATTGGTGTTCTTCTGTGCTTTAGCCAAGCTGACTCACCGGTACAATACCATAGCTAAGAATCATGGAACACCTTGAGCAAGAGAACCGAGATTTGAAAGAGGAGATTTCCTGGTTGACTGCCATGATGGAGTCAGTTCTTACTGCCCAAAGCCAATCTTCTCCAACGCCTGCAACTCCTCCCGCGAGGACAGTTATTTCTGAAGTGGTTACCTCTACCGTGCCTGCTGCCACCGCCCACTTCGCGCCAAACTTGCCTGCCGGATTCCCGTGGGGAATGCCGCCCAACTTTGTGCCAGAAGGCTTTGCGCCTACCTTTGCTTCCATGCCGACATCTAGCCCAGTCATGTCCGTGCCACCTCCCATTGTGCACACTTTGCCTCGCGTGGAGGACACCATCTATCATTCTGAGCCATCTGAGGGCCCAGACGTCTATGAAAAGATGGATGAAATGAAAGACCAATTTCTTGAGCTGCGCAAGGAATTGAAAACGCTGAGAGGTAAAGACCTGTTTGGGAAGAGTGCTGTTGAACTGTGCTTGGTACCCAATGTGAAAATCCTAGTGAAATTCAAAGTGCTTGACTTTGAAAAATACAAGGGAAACTCTTTTCCACTCAGTCATCTTGTGATGTATGCCCGTAAGATGTCAACTCAAACAGGTAATGACCAGTTGCTGATTCACTACTTCTAGGATAGCTTGACAGGTGTTGTACTCCGTTGGTATATGGGGTTGGATAGTGCAAGCGTCCGCACTTTCAATGACCTAGGTGAGGCTTTTGTGAAGCAGTATAAGTACAATATGGATATGGCGCCAGACAGAGACCAGTTAAGGTCTATGTCTCAGAAAGACAAGGAGACGTTCAAGGAGTATGCACAGCGATGAAGTGAGTTGGCTTCCCAGATCACTCCTTCTTTGGAGAAGAAAGAGATGACAAAAATCTTTCTGAAAACCCTGAGTTCATTTTATTATGAACGAATGTTCGCTAGTGCCCCCAGTGATTTTACTGAAATGGTAAATATGGGGATGAGACTTTAGGAAGGGCCCGTGAAGGACGATTGTCAAAAGATGAGGCATCAACTAGCAAGAAGTATGGCAGTAGCTTCAGTAAGAGGAAAGATAATGAGACCAACGCAATTTCCAGTGGGAGGCAGAAGAGGCCTCAAGCAAGAAGAAATCCACCACCCCGTCAACATCATCATCATCAAGTGTCTTCCGTTATTCCAGTATTTTCTAATCAGCAAACAACACCAATTCAACAACAACAACATCAATATCAAAATCAACGTCAACAACAACAACCGCAACAAAGAACGAACACCTACAACAACAACAACAATTCCAACAACAATCATCACCAGCAACAAAACTTTGAGAGGAAGAAGGTCTCTTTTGACCCGATTCCTATGTCGTATGCAGAACTGTACCCATCATTAGTCCTCAAAAACTTGATTTAACCAAGAAATCCACCGCAAATCCCATAACCACTTCCTTGGTGGTATAAACCCGAGCTTCGCTGTGCTTTTCATCAGGGTGCACCTGGGCATGACATTGAAAACTGTTATTCGTTGAAGTATGAGGTGAAAAAGCTTATGAAGAGTGGCATGGTGTCTTTTGAAGACCGCACGCCTAATGTGAAAGCTAACCTTTTGCCTGCTCATGGGAACTCTTTAGTTAATATGGTGGATGGTTGTCCTGGTGAATTCAAAGTTTTTGATGTCCGGTTTATCCGAAGATCTTTGGTGCATATGCACAAAGATATATATATGGTGAGCGACTGTGAACATAATCACGATGGTTGTGATATTTGTAGCGTGAACCCAAAGGGGTATGTTGTGGTGAAAAGGGACATCCAGCGTCTGATGGATGAAGGCATGATTCAGATTGTTCAATCCCGTCATGTAGATGATGATGTCAATGTCATAGTACCCGTTTTCAAGCAACAAGAGCGATTGGTAATTCAGTATGATAGCAGCAGTAACAAGAACGTCAGCAGTAGATCAGTTTCGCCATTGGTAATACGGTTAACGGGCCCAGTCTCGTATGTATCTGATAAGGCTGTACCATACAAATATAATGCTACGATGTTAGAGAATGGTCAAGAGGTCCCGTTGCCTATGACCAGTTCAGTGGTAAGCATTGGCGATGTTACAAAGGTGACCCGCAGTGGTCGAGTTTTTGGACCGGTGTTCCAGGAGAATAAAGAAGAAATGATTGTTGGTAGGAAGACGGAGGTGCCTAGTGTAGATCCGGTTGGTTGTTCAAAGGATAAGTCTGGTGAATCCAACAATTTGAAAACCAATGATGATGATGAGGTACTCCGATTGTTCAAGAGGAGTGAATTTAATGTGGTTGAGCAGTTTCTCCAGACTCCCTCAAAGATTTCCGTGTTGTCTCTACTTTTGAATTCTGAAGCACACAAAGAAGCACTCCAAAGAGTTCTTGAACAGGCATATATGGAGCAAGATGTTACTGTGGATCAATTCGATCATATTGTGGCTAACACCACTTCATGCAATAATTTGAGTTTCTGTGATGAAGAACTCCCTGAGGAGGGAAGAAATCACAACTTGGCTTTGCATATTTCGATGAACTGTAAGGAATATGCTTTGTCAAACATGCTCGTTGACACCGGTTCGTCACTCAATATGCTTCCGAAGTCCACATTGTCAAAGTTATCTTACCAAGGAGCTCCCATAAGATATAGTGGGGTGATTGTCAAAGCCTTTGATGGCTCTCGTAAGACAGTTATTGGTGAAGTGGACCTTCAAGTCAAGATAGGTCCGAGTGATTTTCAGATTACTTTTCAAGTAATCGATATCCACCCGGCCTACAGTTGCTTATTGGGAAGGCCATGGATTCACGAGGCAGGGGTTGTTACCTCCATTCTACATCAGAAGCTCAAATTTATCAAGAATGGCAAGCTACTGATTGTGGGAGGAGAGAAGGCGTTGTTGGTTAGCCATTTGTCATCTTTCTCCTATGTAGAAGTTAAGGATGAGGTTGGAACTCCGTTCCAAGCCTTATCTATTGCTGTTGTGAAAAGAGTTAGGGAACCTATGTCCTCTCTGAAAGATGCTCAGAAGATTGTTGAAGAAGGTCCTATTGATCAGTGGGGGCGCGTGGTAGAGGTCTCCGACAATAAAGGCAGAACTGGTATGGGGCTCCAGAAGGGCTCGTCAACTGTTAGATCTGAAGAGATGCAACTCAGCTTCCATAATGGAGGGTTCATTCATGGAAATGAACAACACTTAGCTGCTGTGCTAGAGCATAGTGAAGAGGAAGACTGCACCAACTTTGTGACGCATGGAGGGACATGCAACAATTGGACTGCTGTTGATATTCCTGTTATTTTGCATCGATCTAAGTAATTGCTTTTATATTTTAAAATCCTTCTCCTATGCCTAAGGGAGAAGTGGACATTGTTTGGGCATTTTAAATTGATCATCAATAAAATTAATTCTATTCATCCACATCTTTGATGTTTATTTTTACTTTTTGCTTTATTCTGAAAATGGTAATCACAAAAAACATAAATAAATAATATAATTGTCCATCTGCATAATATTTGGTCACAAGTTCACTTCTCTAAAATCAAAATATCAAATCATTATGCAGGATGGTTCCTAACCCCATTGAATATAATGATCCTTCTCCTTCTCCAAATTTTGAATTCCATGTGTTTGAGGTCGAGGAGGAAAGTGATGTAGAAGTGAGTGAGGAATTGTCTCGTCTTCTTGAGCAAGATGAAAAGATTATTCAGTCGTTTGAAGAATAGATTGAGCTAGTCAACTTGGGTTCTGAAGATGATTTGAAGGAAGTCAAGATTGGGTCTCAACTCTGTCCAGATGCTAAGAAAGGGTTGATTGATCTTCTTCGAGAGTATTCAGATGTGTTTGCTTGGTCATATCAAGACATGCCTGGGTTGGATTCTGAGATTGTGGAGCATAGATTGCCATTGAAGCCAGAATGCCCGTCAGTCAAGCAGAAGTTGAGAAGAACGCATCCTGATATGGCTGTGAAGATCAAAGAGGAAGTTCAGAAGCAGATTGATGTCGATTTCCTTGTGACTGCTGAGTATCCGCAGTGGGTGGCCAATATTGTGCCAGTACCGATGAAAGATGGAAAAGTCCGCATGTGTGTTGACTATAGAGATTTGAATAAAGCTAGTCCGAAAGATGATTTCCCTCAACCACACATTGATATGTTGGTAGACAATACTGCTAAATTCAAAGTCTTTTCATTTATGGATGGATTTTCCGGATATAATCAGATTAAGATGGCACCCGAGGATATGGAGAAGACCACGTTCATTACACCCTGGGGAACATTCTGTTATAGAGTGATGCCTTTTGGTCTAAAGAATACTGGTGCAACTTACCAGATAACAATGACTACTCTTTTTCATGATATGATGCATAAAGAGATAA
The DNA here is from genome assembly GCF_024323335.1 of Lathyrus oleraceus. Classification (NCBI taxonomy): domain Eukaryota; kingdom Viridiplantae; phylum Streptophyta; class Magnoliopsida; order Fabales; family Fabaceae; genus Lathyrus; species Lathyrus oleraceus. Next base: position 234,283,083 of record NC_066583.1, on the reverse strand, counting down.
AAGTTTATGTCAATGACATGATTGCTAAATCAATTGATGAAGAGGAACATGTTGAGCATTTGTTGAAGTTATTCCAGCGTTTGAGGAAGTATAAACTCCGCTTGAATCCCAATAAGTGCACTTTTGGTGTTCGTTCTGGTAAGTTGTTGGGCTTTATTATCAGCGAGAAGGGTATTGAAGTTGATCCTGCCAAGGTCAAAGCAATACAAGAGATGCCTGCGCCCAAAACTGAGAAGTAAGTCAGAGGTTTTCTTGGCCGCTTGAATTATATTTCCAGATTCATTTCCCACATGACTACCACATGTGCGCATATATTCAAGCTTCTTCGGAAAGATCAATCTTGTGATTGGACCGAAGACTGCCATAAAGCATTTGATAGTATCAAGAAATATTTGCTTGAACCTCCTATCTTGTCTCCACCTGTCGAAGGAAGACCGTTGATCAAGTATCTAACTGTGCTCGAAGATAGTATGGATTGTGTTCTTAGTCAGCAAGATGAGATTGGAAAGAAAGAATTTGCAATTTACTACCTCAGTAAGAAGTTCACCGACTAAGAGACTCGATATTCAATGCTTGAGAAGACTTGTTGCGCATTGGCTTGGGCTGCTAAGCGTCTGCGTCAGTATATGTTGAATCATACCACTTGGTTGATATCTAAAATGGATCCAATCAAGTATATATTTGAGAAGCCTGCTTTAACTGGGAGGATTGCCCGTTGGCAGATGTTGTTATCAAAGTATGATATCGAATACCGATCTCAGAAAGCAATCAAAGGTAGTATCTTGGCTGACCATTTGGCTCACCAACCAATTGAAGATTACCAGTCAGTGCAGTATAACTTCCCTGATGAAGAGATTTTGTACTTGAAAATGAAAGATTATGGTGAACCATTTCTTGAAGAAGAGCCAGAGCCTGGTTCCCGTTGGGGCATGGTATTTGATGGAGCTGTTAATCAATATGGAAACGGCATTGGGGCAGTGATTATTACTCCTCAAGGCACGCATCTACTGTTTACAGCTAGATTGACTTTCAAGTGTACAAACAACATGGCAGAATATGAAGCCTGCATTATGGGGCTTGAAGAGACCATGAATCTCAGAAGCAAGTATTTGGATGTCTTCGGTGATTCGGCTCTGGCTGTGAATCAGATCAGAGGAGAATGGTAGACGAATCAACCTGGTTTAATACCATATAGAGATTATGCAATGAGGATTTCAACTTTCTTTACAAAGGTTGAGTTTCATCATATCCCTCAAGATGAAAACCGGATGGCAGATGCTCTTGTAACATGGCGTCAATGATTATAGTGAAATATTGGAATGAAGTTCCGAAATTATCTATGATGCGTCTTGATAGGCCAACTCATGTGTTTGTTGTTGAAGAGATCAAAGATGAGAAGTCGTGGTATTAAAACATCAAGTGTTTCCTCCAAAGTTAGATTTACTTGCCTGGGGCATCTTTAAAAGATAAGAAGACTTTGAGAAGACTAGCCGATAATTTCTACTTGAATGGTGATATATTGTACAAGAGAAACTTCGACATGGTTTTGATCAGATGCATGGATAGACACGAAGCAGACTTGTTGATGACCGAAGTACATGAAGGTTCCTTTGGTACTCATTCCAATAGACATGCAATGGCAAAGAAGATGTTGCGAGCAGGTTACTATTGGCTGACAATGGAATCTGATTGTTGCAAGTTTGTGAAGAAATTCCACAAGTGTCAAATATATGCTGATAAGATTCATGTTCCTCCGACACTATTGAATGTTATCTCTTTCCCATGTGGGAAATTTATATGATTGGGATAACTTAGCCCAAAGCTTCGAATGGACATCGTTTCATTTTAGTGGCAATTGACCACTTCACGAAATGGGTTGAAGCGGCATCGTACGCGAATGTAACCAAGCAAGTTGTTGTAAGGTTTATAAAGAATTAGATCATATGCCGCTATGGTGTGCCAAGTAAGATCATTACTGACAATGGATCGAACTTGAATAACAATATGGTGGAAGCTCTTTTCAAAGACTTCAAGATTGCACATCATAATTCTTCTCCCTATAGACCCAAGATGAATGGGGTTGTTGAAGTTGCGAATAAGAACATCAAGAAGATTATTCAGAAGATGGTTGTCACATATAAGGATTGGCATGAGATGCTCCCATTTGCTTTGCATGGGTATCATACATCCGTCTGCACTTCAACAGGGGCAACCCCTTTCTCCCTTGTGTATGGTATGGAAGCAGTGCTCCCCGTAGAGGTTGAGATTCCTTCATTGCGTGTGCTTATGGAAGCCAAGTTGATTGAAGCTGAATGGTGTCAGACCAGGTTTGATCAGTTGAATTTGATAGAAGAAAATAGGTTAACTGCCATGTGTCATGGTCAGTTATATCAGCAGAGAATGAAGAAAGCTTTTGATAAGAAGGTCAAACCTCGAGTGTTCAGAGAAGGTGACCTTGTGCTCAAGAAGATTTTGACGTTCAAGCCAGATTCCAGAGGAAAATGGACTCCCAATTATGAAGGCCCATATGTTGTTAAGAGAGATTTTTCAGGCGGTGCCCTGATTCTTACAACTATGGATGGTGAAGAGTTCACTCGTCCTGTGAACGTAGATGCAGTCAAGAAATACTTTGCCTAAAAAAATAAAAGAACAGCTTGCTAGGTTGACAACCCGGAAGGGCGGCTTAGGCAAAAATGAGCCTCTCGGTGGATTGAAAACCTGAAAGGGCGATCCAAGCAAAAGTTAGAGACTAAAAACAGAAAGAATTTCCCGATAAGTTAAGTACCCCACCTTGGGACAACTTATGCAAAAATTAGGGATTATGGCAAGTAATTGCATTCTGCTGATCTTCAGTAATTTTTGAAGACTTGTTTAAGCACGAGGGTTGACATTAGTTCATCCCAGCAGCGGCCAAGAGCACAGTGGATATCAAGAGTTGGTAGAAGGATTAAGGATCGTTCGTATTCGATGTAACCTTTTCCATATAAATTACCATTTTCAACTTTGTAAAATCTATGGAGTCTTGTCATTTACAGAATACCATCCTATTAAATCAAGTTGAGCTTTTATCCAATTTATTTCTACTCTTATTCACTTCAGCCAATAGTTTTAAATTTTATTAGGATCATTTTGAAATTAATTTTTTTAAGTCAAAATCAAGTTTTCTTTAAAATATAAAAGCAAGAACTTTTCCAAAGCAAGTAACAGTAATATCAACAACATTTCAATGGATAATAAGTCCTTAAGTATGAAGCATCGGAGGTTCCCCAAGCAATAACTCTTCGGGTATCCCTAGACATCAGTGGTGATTCATTTCCTCAATGGAATGTTGTTATCCTCAGCCAATAGATTATGTTCCCCGGTGGAGTGTTTGATCCCCAATAGAGCTTCTTTCTTTATCCCCAGCTGAGTTGGTTGATTCAGATACCCTATGGCATGTCCTTGTCCCCGACAGAGTTTTGGCCTTCCCCAACGGAGTTCGTATTTCCTCATCAGATGGACCTTCATCAGAGATATTTTGATGTTTCCCCAGTAGATCGCTTTGGTGTCCTCACCAATCGTTGTATCTTTGCTCCCAATCAGAGTTTTCACCTGGCTTTTGAGCAGCTTTTGTTATTGATATTTCCTCTGTAGGGTTGTCTCCCATTTTCATGGTGTTGACCTAAAATTCCCCACAGAGTCGATGTTGTTCTATCCTCAGCAGATCTCCTCTCTCCCCATCCAGGGTTGAGCCCTTGGGATGTTGATCTCTCTGTTTTCCAGCAATTTGTCTCCATATTTTGTGGATTGACCGAGGATTGTACCGGTGGTTCAATTTCTTTGCGACACCTCTGTATCCTTCGTGATCGTTTTGTTAGCATAATCATCATATATACATATACATATACATTCATATAATTTCATAATTTGCATATCCTGCATCTCCATATTTGATTTGTTTGAGATTCTCATTCTCTGTTATGGCGGTACTTTATCCCCATACCAAATCTGGTGTCTGTCCTATTTCAATTGTAGAGTGTTAGCCCCTTAGGCAGAAAAGACTTTAACCTTCCTCCGTTTCCCCACTGAGTTTGTTTCCTCGTGGATGACGGTCGTTATTTCAGTTTCCTCTCCAGCAAATTTTCTGGATGGAATTGCTCCCCTTGAGTCATGTCCTCAATGGGTTGAGCCTTGTTTGATTGTTTCTTTCTAGCTCTTACCTAGATAGATGTTTTGGTCCCCTAAGATTATATTACCCAATAACCGGTAATATTCTTCTTAGTTTACAATTGTTACTTTTTGCCCGATACCCGACAAAAGTACCCTTTGGTATCCTCAGTAGAGTCCTCTGGAAGTATACCCTTGATATGTTCATCCTAACCGGTGATAAATATCTTCTTTTCCCCCGCAGGAGTCTATCCTTGATATGTTCACTTTAACCAGTGACGGATATTCTCACTTTTGGTATTCTACCCAGTGAAAAGGTAGTTGTAATCCCTATTTTGTTCCGCAAAGAGTTAATCCTTAATATGTTCATCTGAACCGATGACAGGTTTTCTTCTCCTTGTGGTTTTTTACCCAATAATCGGTAGTTGTAAATCCTACTTTTTTCCCCTGTGCAGAGTCTATCCTTGATATGTTCACTTTAACCAGTGATGGATTTTCTCTTTGTTTGGTATTCTATCCAGTAACAGATAGATGTAATTCCTATTTTCTCCCCTTTTCACAGTCTAACCTTGATATGTTCACTTTAATCGGTGACAGATTTTCTCTTTGATTGGTCTTTTACCCAGTAACCGGTAGTTGTAAATCCTTCTCTGTCCCCTCGCAGAGTTAATCCTTAATATGTTCATCCTAACCGGTGATGAATTCCCTCCCTGGCTGTTTTCTATCCAGATTTTGATAGATGTAATTACTACCCTTTTTTCAGTTGGCATATCCTTGATATGTTCATCCTAATCGATGACGGGTATCCTCCTGAACATCCCTAGGAAAGTCTATCCTTGATGTGTTCACTTTAGCCGGTGACGGTCTTTCTTCCCTGTCGAGTTTATCCTTGATATGTTCATCCTAACCGATGACGGATACTCTTACCCTTGGTCTTCTGCCCAGTAACTGGTAGTTGTAAATCCTATTTTTTGCAATTTTCCCCAGCAAGGTTATTCTTACTCAATAACCGGTAATGAATACTCCTTCTTGGCTTTTCCTCAGCGAGTCATCCTTGATACGTTCATCTTAACCGATGACGGATGTTCTCTCTGTCAGATCTTTATTATCTCCTTACCCAGTAACAGGTAGTAGATAATAGATTTCTGCTCCTCCTGTGTTGGAATTTTTATTCCTTCCCCAGTTAAGTTGAGTGTGAATTTCCCTAGTGTAATTGCTTTCCCCCTGCACGATTTGAGTACTTCAGTTTTATCCTGACTTAATCGTATCCCTGCAGATGTTGTTATTTCCCCTACTGAGTCTTTCCATTTTGTGTGAAATCCCTCTAGTCTCCCAACAGTTTTAAGTCGTAGCCTGGCCTACGCATAACTCCTTTTTCCCCCCAGAGTCTCTGTCTGCCCAGTGAGTTCTCCTTACGGAATACATTATACTCCTGCGGACTTTTGGTCTCTCTGATTTTTGTTTCCTTTGTGGCAATGTTTCCCCACAGAGCATTTACTTTTACATTCACATCATATGCATCATGAGGTCTCTTAGGGACCAAAATTTGTTTATATATGTTGTTATTTAAGCCCATTTTACTGAATTGAGCCGAAGATTTTAACCTTCACCTCCTCATATAGAATGTCCTTAAATAGGGGCAGCTGTAAGACCCCAATTTTGACCCTAAGATCCCTCATGCATTCCCATCATAAGCATAAGCATTGGGATCACACCTTGGCATCCTCCTTACCCCTTTTCATTGGGTTTGTTCTGGGAGAGATCACCAAGCATCTTTGTGATTATATCATACTTATATATTATCATTTTACTAACTAAAATACCAAAAATATGTCTTTGCATCTATCTAACTCTTTTGTAGGTAGGGCATGATCTCATTGATACATTGATCACATCTAGGGTTTGAGACCCTCATGAACAAAGAGCATAACCAAGAATTGACTCAAGAATGGTTATAGGCATCATACATGGGTCCCATGGCATCATACATAGGCAACTTTCATGTTGAGACCTAGAGCTAGTTTTGCTTGGAAAATCATTTTCTATGTTGAAACATTATAGGTCATTTTGTCTAAACCCTAATTTGAAAGTCAACTTCCCAAGGCCATAACTTGCTCAATTTTTATGAGGTGAAATATTTTCAAGTTGCAAAATCAAATTCAATGTGTCTAATTCAAATTTGATGTTTGGAGTGGTAGCCAATTCAACTTTTTTGAGCATGTGATATGAGGCTACATTATAGGTCACTTTTGACCTATACCATTGATCAAGTGATTTTTCCGAACTTCAAAAATGCATAACTCTATCATTTAAAATCCAAATGACATGAAATTGGTGACCATTTTAAGGTCTTTGAGAGATATACAACTTTGATGAAGACACTTTTCTCATTTGAAGCTCCCATAAAAAGTTAAGCAAGATAGAATATTGAGACATATGGCTTGACACTTAGAAAAATTTTGATATGTCAAAATGTTCCAAACTTCCACCTCAAATTTCTCCAAGCTCCAAATTCCAAATGAAAAAGTGTTCAACATCAAACTTCTTCCTCTTGATCTCACCTTTCCAAAGAGCCCAAATTTATTCATTTTGGACTTGAAATACATAGGCTGCGCATGGCTTAAACAAGATGATATCATTTGGCATGGATCCAACTTCAAGTATCAATGTTCAGTTGCCTTGCAATCCAATCAATCTTCAAAGCATCTGATCTTCAATTTGGACCTTCAAACCATCATTCCATGGGCCTATGCGCGCCCATGCAGCATGGCATCATCATTTTACCAAATTTGGAAAGTGGAGAGAGTGTGCAAATATCATTTGAATTCCCTATAAATTGAGGTCCATTTGCTCAGAATTAAGACACACATTGCGCTAGCTTTGATTCCCATTGAAAACCCTTCACTCTCATAGGATAAACCTGATAAATTCATTTGAATTTGAGCTTGAATCTCCACTGTTTTGGAATTCAATTCTCCAGGAATACATTGCTTCTAAACCTTTTCATTCCTCTCCTGCAAGTGATTAGAGTGAGTCCAAGTGTAAGCAAGCTCAAGATCCATCAAGTTCAGACCTCCATTGAAGGTAATTTACAAAAAATTTAAACTCTTCGATTCTCTCAATTTATTGCTCAATTCCATTGATTCTTTGGTTGTCTGAAGTCCTACCAATGTAGGCAAGAAGATTGACTTGCTTTAAGGTTAAATCGAAGCAACTCAGATCTTGTACCTCATTTTTCAATTCCACATATCTCTTAATATATTTGGAATTGGAGGAATTGGAGGTCATATTCGAGCTCAGTGATGTTTTTTCTTTAAGATCATGTCCCTGTTTGTTATTTTGGTGATGGTTCATCTTGACCAGTCCGGTGGAGCTCACCGGGGAAGATGACCGGAGCTCTGGCTCCGGTGATGAGGTGTCTCACCTCTGAACCATAAGATCCATCATCCATGTTCTAATCCCGAAGTTGCTTTGAATTACCATATATGTCACGTGGTTGACTTGGACACATGTGGAACGCGCGTTTTAGATCATCAGATCTGCCACCTCAATTAATGAGGGGGATCTGATGGTCCATGTATTTTTGAATTTCTGATATTTTGTTTTAATTGCATTTTCTTCAATAGTTCTATTAAATTCAATATTGATCCAAAAAATATGGGACTTTCACCAAAAATTTCCAAATATTTTTCTCTTTCATATTCTGAATAAAATTATTTTTTGGATCATTAGTAATATTTTTCATGAATTAATTGATTTTGCATTTGTTTTTTATTGTTTAAAAATATTTTTAAGTGTCCAAAAATTATGAAATTTTTTCTCCAAGGTCATTTGACCTTGTTTGACCTATGATAAATCTCATGGCCATTTCTTTGGTGTTTTGATGAGATTTTAGGATTTGGACAAAGCATATTCGATTTTAATGCATTATTTTATTATTTTTAATTGAATAAATGTCATTTTAATTGTGTTGACCATTTGTATTGACTTAATTGAGTTTAATTGTTTGTTGTTGGGCCTTGGTCAAGGTTGATTTGACTTTGTCAAATTAATATCATTGGATTTAAGGGAATGATGGAATGTACATTCCATCTCCCAAAATGAATGAATGATATTAATTTGGTAAAAGTCCTCCTTTGACCAATTTGTGATCTCATTCATCCCCTTCCCTCTTCATATAATTCCCTTTCTTCATCCATTCATTTCCATTTGGTCAATGACATCTCAAAGTCCTAATGCTAGTTGATTGAAAGATTAACATGAGTATGGATGAGATTAGGCCACACCTTTTGCATATTTTTGTGTGTGGTATGTTTAATGAGCATAGTTCATAATACTATGTCTCCAACATGCATTAACACCAAAAGTCCATTACCTGACCTCAAATAGTTGTGACTTCTACATAAGTCCAATTACGACTGCTTAACATAGCGCTAAATTTGTGACATAAAAGGCATAAGCATTCTAGTTAGTGAGATTGTAAGTCTCCCATCTTCCATGATATTGTGTGGAAACTTGGCCTTCTTTCCTTCCTTTGGAAGATGTTTTGGTTCAAGGATCCATGCTTGTGGAAAGTGGGTTGAGTGTTCTCCAAAGAATGTCTTGAAATCAAAAGCAAAACAAAACTAACTTCTAACTTACTAACCATTAACTTTTAATTTCAAGCTTTTACTTTAATGCAATTTATTTTTAGCACTTTATATCATTTGCCATTGTACATATCATTCTAATTGTTTATGTTAATGTAATTTTCACTTTGTCCATTTGGACCATATTGTGTGATATATTTTGTTTGTGTTGCTTTGTTTGTTTGTGTGGTCTTTGACCATTAATGTACATAAGAACAACAAAAACCCTAAAAAACTTTTGAGTGGACTGTTGGCTTGATCTGTGGACCAATTGGACTTAGAACTTAGGCAACTTTCCTTTGCTAATGGACTTGGCAAATGCCAATTTGTGAAGAACCAAGTGCTTTCAATTTGAACTTCATCCGATACATCTTTGAATATCTCTCTAAGATTCATCTGCAACATTGATCATTTGTGAAGTTGTTATTTTGAACTTGTGACTTGTGGAATTCATCTGTTGCATGGGCTATTTTGAAGAAGATCATGAAGTGGATAAGCTTGGATGAGGTCATCTTTATTTGATCCCTTTGCTCTTCAAGATAATATAATTGTGCATTTGTGTGTTGCTTGATTCTAAAAAGTCCAAAGGAATTTTGGGTTTCTATTGACATACTTGTCTATTGGATTGCTACCCATTTGGTCAGATCTTTTCAACTTTAAACTTTTAAATTTTGTGCATAGGGTAGTCTCTTCATCTTCTCCCTATTTCTTTAATTTCAAAATCTCTCCCCCCATTTTCAAAATCTTCTTTGTGTGAACTATTTTTGCCCTAAACTTTGACCACTTTCGAAAAAGATAAAAACTTTGGCCTTATGTCATTGTATTTTTAAACTTATTTTCTTAACTAAAACTTGTGAATAAACTTAACCATACTTGACTTAAACTTTCAAAAAGTCAAAAAGAATTAACTCATTCAAATCATTTTAGGCCTTTATGCCTTTCAAACTTAATTTTTGTTAAAAGCAATACATCCACTTTGAAATTTGTATCATGAACTACGAGGTTTTGATCCCTCATTTTTATGTTGGTACGTAGGCACAAGTCTGAAGGTCTTGTCAAACACAAAAATATAATTAATGAATTCTTTTCTCATCCCCCTATTCTATTTGTTTGTAAACATCACTTTGTACAAAATACATATGCATACAACTCTTGTTAATTGATCTCTAGCTTATCAATAGCTCGATGATCATGAATTTCCCGCTACATAAACCAAAGGGATATTATTTTGAACTCCAACAAGCATAAAAGCATGAACCCAATAGTAAAGTTGGATCTTACCAATACGTGGGCTAGCATGGTTGTCATTATAGGGTAATGCCAAAAACAAGGTGAATTAAGTGTTTAGGGATGATCCAAACAGCTCTTGGTTCACAAAGTGACGTAAGATTGAGCACAAAGAGGTAGTATATTTGGCATTCATTCATGGTTAACATTGACTAACAAACATCATAGATTCAAGGTTTTTGGTTAACAAAGCAAGTTTGGACTGAAGATTTTGGTATTGCTCATCATGTGGGTTGCAACCCTAATTCTTGATCTTAATGGATCTTGTTACTTGACTTTTTAAACCCTAATCGGGAGCTTATGGTTTGAGGAGCTTTGTGACTAGATTTGAAACCCTAGTTGTGATTCATGACATTAATACAATGCTTATGTTGGTTACTTCTTGGGTTGAAACCTTTGATTGATTACTTGGAGTTGGGTTACTAAACCCTAGCACATGGCTTAGTTTGGTTGGTTCCGAGCGTACTTGCATTCATACTCCACTACATCTCATTGGACCCGAGTCACTTCATCCATTAAAATCCTTGACTCGAAGTTCATTGATTCATTTTTTGATCAAGTCATTACATGATAACTAAGTTTCCTTGTCATCCATTCACAAGATACATTGGCTCTAATTAGGTCATGGTACCATTTTGAACATGTATTTTTAATCAGGAAAGTCTAGTTCATCATCTTGTCGCATCAGTTGACTTTTGGTCAATTGTTGAGCAAGGTCGACTTATCATATTTGACCATGGCATTTAGCATAAATATCAACAATCATTTCATCATTGTTTCAAACTGATTTTTGGAAAACATTGTTTTGATTCCAAGTTAATTTTGACATTCTATTATTAGAATTTCCTTTTGGTTTGATTTCAATAATAAACCATTTTACATATCCAAATTTTATATTCGTCCTACATATCCAACAATTATCCTTTTCTCTTATCCAAAGTCTGAAACCAATTGCCCATGTTAATATCCAATACCCAAATTCATTCATAGTATAAACCAATTATCCAGATAAAAATCCATTTACAATATACAAATCATTTTCCATTAATCCATTCCATATCCATTATACATGTCTAATAATCATCCATTAATACATAACCAACCAATCCCTAAATCCATCATCCATTAGTTTTTAACATTAACATTCCAAATAAAAAGGCCCAATTAATCCATAAAAATAAAATAGTGGAAATGCAGGAAGTAGCTACAATCCAAATGTTGCAATGCACAACCGAAACAGCAGCAACCCATCAATCCAAATGCAATATCCACGCACACCAACTGCAAATGACGACAGCTCCAGTTCAAAATGGCGACACGCAAACCTCCAAAATCCAAGCACCAAGTTCAAGTAGTCCTGTGATTCCACCCTACACATACAAATGACAAGAAAACCAACAAAATATTTCAAGTCAGCACACACAAATGAAACTCCTTCATGAAAATGCATGACTTGAATTTAACCTTACACATGTTATTAACAAAACGAAACAAGCCCCAATCTATTGCACGTTCGAAAGAGAGGGAAAACATATGCATTCGAAACAACTTCGAACTTCACCAAAATTGGACTTTTTCTCTCCCGTAACTCCTCCAACCTGACCTTCATTCTTAACACAAATAAAAAAAATCTAACAGAACTTAGCAACATAACCCAACATCAAAACTCACAGCAAGTCATTTCAGAGCATGGACAAGTATATGTGCATGACAAATCTCACTTAACAAATTCAATTTAACTTTCAATTAACAAAAAAAAGTATATCCTATCTCTAACTGACTCATAGCATCTAATAACATAGAACTGATACAAGCTCATTTCAAACTAGCCAACATAAGAGATTTCAATTGCATTTCATTTGAATTTCAGATTTCAATCCATGAAACTAACCTAACCAACTTTTCAAGTTATAACTGACAAATGAATTTTCTGTTAATTTCAAGTAAATTTCATTTGGAATTTATAAATAGAATTTGTACATATATATATATATATATATATATATATATAATATATTATATATATATATATATATATATATATATATATATATATACATTCGTTCACGACTCATAGGGGGAATCCACAGTTTCTCCATTCAACAAAATTTTTCACTCCATTCTTCATACCTTTTCCACATAACAGAAAGAATCAGTTTTTCTTCAACCACGATTCATTCGCATCGTTCATAACAACCATACATAAGAAAGTAGAAGAAGAAGAATTAGAGATTGAAATCAGGAAATGGAAGAGGAGGAAGCGTTGAAACTCCAAAACCATTGAATTTTCCGGCTTTATTTCGAATTCGTTCCGTGCAGAGGTTGAGTATCAGATTTCGAATGTGTCACGTCGTTATCGGTTCACCATGTTTCAGTTCGTATTTGTCACACTCCAAATTTTACCCCTAGATTTCATAATCATTTTCATCCTAGACATCATTCATGCATAGCTAACCTCAAGATCAAGATATGCATGGTTTGTTTCATATGTGAATTAGGGTTTCCCTCAAAGAGCTCAAAGGATTGATCATTCAAAGTTTTGGATTGGTCATCAATAAATCAAGTTCTCATACACTCAAGAGATCTCTCTCCATCAACAAATAAGAGTATTATGGCCTAATCACAAGTGCATCAAGCTTCACTTTCATCTGGCTCACTAATTAGGGTTTCTCAGCAACATTCAATTTAATCTGAGAATTTTGATCAAGACAAGATATCAAGACTTGAGACATGGATCAACACACTAAAGCACATCTTAGATCCCATCCATGATGTTCATTTGGTTCAAGAGTTTGAATTCATTGAAGATCAAGAAATTCAAATTCATCTGATACACAACCACTGCACTACAAAGTCAAACCTTTGACTTTTTGAGATTTATGATCAAATATGAACTTCTCAAGTTAAATTTCATGATTATATATTTAATTAATGAATTTGATCAATAAAAATCAAGATAAATGAGGTTACTTGCAAAAAGGGCAATCTTAAAAACATTGAAAATTTCACTATCCAAATTTCATGTTCAAGAGCACTACTTTCTCAATCCATAACTTCCAATCCGAGCATCCATTTTCTTTGATACAAATCTCAAATGAAAGCTCTTGTTCCTTACTTCAACTTTGTCCTAGATGGGTGATTCCCTAAAAATGCAAGGATTTTGAGTTATGAGGACATAAAGTTGGTGTCTCAAGTTGAAACACTTAGAAAATTTTCAAGTCAACTTTGATCCCTAAAAAGTGATAAACTTTACATCCAGTTTTCATCATGATCCACTTTGATTCAGAAAAAACTCAAAACATGAAAGTTGTAGAGAATGTTTGGGGATTTTTAAAAAGTACAAGTAAATTTTTCTCCCATGCATGAGCTGTGAGTTTCGAAAATGGGAAGTTGGGGTTCCAAACTTGAATTTCAAGTCATGTTCATGATGAATTTTTGGAGGAAAACCATTTTCGATGTGAAAATTTGTTGATTGCAGGTCCTCTTGTGTATAAATCCCTCCATAATCAGATGTTTATATGAATCCTAAGTGCATTACACAAGGAGTTGAGGTTTTGTCCATTGCATTATACCATTTATGAGTGAATTTGCAAAAGGTCACATTACTACTTTGATAAAGCAAGCTTTATGCCAACAACTCACTCTTTCACCCTTGAAACTTGTCCCTAAATATCACAAAAAATCTTAAGAGATCAGAAGAAATCTTGTAGAGGCTAGGGAAATATGACAAACTCCTTGAAACCCAACTATTCATGCAAACTTCTCATTCATTCTCAACCAAAACCATAACTTCACAACTTTTGTTTTCAATCAGTTCCAATCCTCACTCTTTTCCTATAAATAGAGGGATCTCTTAAGCCTCAAAACACACAACAACAACCCCTCAACACTTCATTAAACTCTCATTCCATTAGAATTTGCAAAAACACACTATTTTTGCAAGTTCTCTAACCAAACTTATTTTCCACGTGTATCTTCCAAACAAATACCATAAATCATCTCTAGACACCTTTTAGAGCTTGTTTAATCACTTAAACAAGTTCTGTAGCATCTATTTTATCATTCACCATTTCACTTCTTCACTTTGCAAGAAAATTTGTTTGAGATAATACAAGTTGTTTCTGGCCATTCTCATTGTTCAAACACTATCTTTAAGGACCAACAAGGCTGGTAGAATCTCTCTCTTATCTCTGTAGTAGCTAAGAAGAAGCATTTGACTTTCTCCAATAGGTAAGTGCACTTACACTTGAAACTCTTGTTCACGAATCATTCTTGAACATTTATTGAAGTTAAAGTGTAGTACATAGTGTGTTTGTTGTATGCTTTTTACTGTATGTATTATACCATGCTCATGCATTGAGATTTTATTGTTTGGAAATTAAAAGTGCAATTCCGGTTTTTGCCTTGGAACGCTTTGTACATTGAGTTTTAGGATGAGATAATGATACCATTAGATTCCTTGCGAAAAATAAAGCAATTTAGGTTCTTACGGTTTTTAATTTCATGGAAAATTGAGAGAGTTATTGTTGTTTGAAGTTTTGAAAAAAAACAAAAAGAGGCATGCAAGAACACAAGGAAGAAGATGAGGAATTGATGTCATTTTCCAGTTTCTGGAATGGTTTTATTATATATATTAATGTTTGTAACTAAGATAATGAATGTATCATTGCCCCAGCGGTTAGAGTGTGTGTGTTAAGGCTTTAAGTGTGCAAGAGGTCTAGGGTTTGAATTTTGCTTGCCCCAGACCCATTTTTATTCATTGTTTTTTTGCCTATTTATTTTTGTTATTTTTCATAACTTCAAAGACTCATAACTTTATGATCCCTAAGCCTTTTTGAGCCACTCTTTTTGCTATGTGTTCATAATTTTGTCTCTTTTATTATGGTGAAAAGAAATTCCATAATTGATTTATTTTTAACATACTTATACTTGTCTAAAGTTGGTACCTTTTTAGGATTATTTTAGGGTTTCAAATGACTTTCTTTGATTGATACTTTAATTTTTCTTGATCACCATGACTTGTATGAATGTTTTGCATCATATATAAACTTTGTTTGATGTTTTTAGTATTTTCCTTTTAGTTTTGAGCTAATTTTGACTTACTTTGATGTATGCTTACATGTTTATATGCTTTGAACTTTTGTTACTATGCCATGAACTTTTGTGTGTTTATTTTGCCATGGATCCATGATTAGCATGTCATTCTTTCATGTCTTTTTTAATCTTTATGTGCACTTGTGCCACTGTGTTTGTTTATTGTTTATGTGTTTGCAAATTCTTTAAACTCGTGATAACATGTCTTTGTATGACTTGTATGTTTACATGTTCAAACTTTTTGTGTGATGTTGAACCTTTGTTTGTGATCATATTGAACCTTAACATGCATGTGTTTAATACCTTAAATTGTTTTCATGATCAAGTTGATGTTATGTCTAAACCATGTCTTACTTCATGCATACACATGTTCACTCATATTTATTGTTACATCCATATACATGTTCATGAATTGTTATGTCATTCATCTTTGTTTCTTCATGATGATATATCCATGTCGTTCATATTCATGTAACTTTATACATCTTTGATTGATGTTGTTGTACCTTTGTTTATGTTCACATGTTGTACATATGTGTATACATACCATGCTTGATATTATTATGATCATGCTTTCATATCTTTGTTGATGCCATGCTTGAACATCTTCTTTATCATGTGCTTATATTTGTTGATGTCATGTATGAACATCTTATTCATTTGATTATCTTTGTGGATGTCATGTTTGAACATCTTCTTCATCCTTGTTTGTTCTTGTTGATGTCATGTATGAAAATCTTCTTCATTTCATTATCTTTGTGGATGTCATGTTTGAACATCTTCTTCATCCTTGTTTGTTCTTGATGATGTCATACTTGAACATATTATTTACCATTTGTTTATCTTTGTTGATGTCATGCTTGAACATCTTTCTTTATCATGTGCTTATATTTGTTGATGTCATGCTTGAACATCTTCTTCATCTTGCTTATATTTTGTTTATCTTTTTGCCTAAATCCAAGGGAAATACCTTTTTATTGACTTAATGTCATAGGTAGTTTAGCAATCCCTAGTTTCCCTTTGACCTTGTTAGAGTCATTCTCACTTTCAACTTAGATTTAACTAAGAGTTTATAACTCTTGTAAGTATGTTTGTTATGAACACTTACTTCTCCCCTTGGAACCTTGATCACTACCAAGTGTTCTTTCACCCTTAGTTAGGTGAACTACGGTTGCTCTGATCCCATCCTTATAAGAATACGTAGGCACACGACCGTGAAGTTTTGGTAAGCAAACTTAATAAAACCTTTAGGTCCTTCCCGACAAAACATTTCCAAATAATAACATAAAACAAATACTTTCAAAAGGTTCCTATAGGATACTATAGATACTGAGGATGCTAATACCTTCCCTTAGTATAACCAACCCCCAAATTTTAGATCTCTTCGCATTGTTTTTACATTGCACAATTAGGGTTTTATTCGATCTTTTCTCTTTCCCTTGGATAAATTAAAGTTCGGTGGTTAAAATTTAATGTTTTGTGATTCAAGTTAATACAATAGCTTGATATTCCGCGACAGAAATGGCGACTTCATTGGGGACACATTGAAGGAGGGTTAAGCCTATTTTGGTTATATTTGTGTTGTTATTATTAGTTGTTTTCCTTGTTTGTTTGGACCTTTATTTTGCGTGATCCATTGTGTGATGAGGTAAGTCCTAACCCGGACTTGAGTGTACATAAATAAGATAGGATGCGGTATAGTCAAGAAGGCTTATAGGGAGTTTAATCCCGAACAAGCTGACTTGAGAATCCACCATTCATGTGGAGGTTCCCTTTACAATTATTATTGTTGATCAAGCAATTGTGAAAACACTTACTATATTGATTTGGGTAACTTGAGAGGCTGAGGACCTTAGTAACCCTTTTTACCCCACTTGGTTTTTAGGATGTAGTGCGGTGACTATGAAGGTGTAAATCTGAAATAGTTGATACGCGATACTACACTCAAATTAGATTCTCTTAAGAATATTATTAACTCCCGAGTAATTGGTGTGTTGATAATATCCGAAAGATGGATCAATGATTTTTGGGAACCTTTGTAGAACCCGTTGTACAGGTACAAAATAAACCCATAGTACATTTGGGATGGTTTGACCCATGGCCTCATGCTCGCAACGTCGAACCTTTGAACCCTATTTGTGTGTGACCCTTGTTTGTGTGTTTGTGCATTCATTCATCCATGCATCATAAACATCATTTTTTTAACAAAGTTTTCAAGGAAATTAGGAACTTTTGTTGCAAACATTAGGTTTATCATGGATTTTGGAAGGAAAAAGACTCAAAAGTACACTTTCAAGAGTCCTAAGTTAGAAGACCTAAGGAGATTGGGATCTTTGGTTGTTGACACAGAGGCTTTCAGCAAAACATATGGACATTTGCTCTCTCTTTTGAAGATCAACATGGCAGATGGACTTCTTTCTACTTTTATTCAGTTTTATGAACCCGTGTATCACTGTTTCACTTTCCCCGACTATCAACTTTTGCCCACACTTGAAGAATACTCTCATTTGATTGGCTTTCCTATTTCTAGTCAAGCTCCATTTTCTGGTTTGGAGGAAGATCCCAAAGATCAAGACATTGCAAAGGCTACTTGTAACACCCCTTTTTCTACCCCAAATTATTATGCATATAATCAGAGTAAATAAGCACGCATATAAAGAAAAGGGCGTCACATCGACGTTTTCAAAACTTAAAACTTTTCAAAAACCAACAATACACCTGGTCAATCAAAGTAACACATTTGAATCATCATGAATATTCAAACATATGCGTTCGCAGCGGAAAATAAAGAATACTCATGTATTTCATAAGATGATCCACGTCCCATACCATGATCAAATAAAGTAAAACAATTAATGACATAAAGCATGTCAAAATAAGATACGAGTTCAATACCACTAATCTACCCAGTGTTACATGACCAGAGCATTGACTCATTACCTAATTAAAACTAAATACGGAACTCTCCATCTAATCTTGAGCGAGCTACCGTCCACCTATTCCAGCAATACTACTCTGTAGTATCTGCACGATACCCATGTAAAGGTAACATTCAAACAGAAAGGGTGAGAATTCCAAATCATTATGAAATAGCATAATAAGGCACAATGAGTTAAAACACAAATTTAAGAATTCATCACACTTTGTAAAATTATATCAATGATATTAACAGACAATCATTCCACACATTTCAATGTACATCACACTCACATCAATACATGTATTCAATAATCACATAATTAGCGACGACTCAATGCAAGACCATGTGACTCCATGCATGTGGTACCGCAATGTGAACTCAAAGTTTCACCACTTTCCGATTCAATATCTAGAATCCAAGTCACGCTTCAGATCCGGACAAGACCAAAGCCTACGTCTGTTTCCAATGAAGGATCACCGCTTAATACTACGCCTAATCCCAATCAAGGATTAACGTCTGCTACGTCTGTTTCCAATTAAGGATCACCGCTTAATACTACGCCTGATTCCAATCAAGAATCAACGTCTGCTACGTCTGTTTCCAATAAAGGATCACCGCTTGACCATGCTATGAATGAATGCACACATACCAACACATATGCAATTAAGACCTTCTATACCGTCTTAACATCCCACATATCACCATAACTCATAATTGGTACATATACACATTCATCATCATAAACCTTTCACAATTCAATAATGGCATACATACACATTCATACAATATTTTATTCTCATCATGATAAAATTCATGACATTTATAAATCACATAATATTTTATAACCTGGAACAATAATAATAATCCTTTACGTTATCTTTAGTCATGTTATTTCACAATTAAACATATCAACCATGTTTAACACCCATCAAAATAAAATTCATAGACTTTGTAAGACGCATAATACACTATAATATGATATCATAATAATAGCCTTTTTCATTATCTTACCAATGCATCCGTCCGCATTCAAAACGAAGCTATAATGCCCAATTAATTCATTAATCTATCTTAATCAGACAATTAAGGATTATAACCTAAAACATGTTCCTACCCATTGACCCAATCATACTAACCCATAACCCCTTACCTTGTAAATCTGATGAAAACCCTAACTCCTCTTTACTTTTCCTCTCCTCTTTCTCTAGTATTCTAGTTGGGCCTACTTTGCTTGCTGATGCCTATCATTCTGTTCATATGAGGAATTCTTACAGCGGAGGAATGATTACATTTGGGATCTTAAGGATGGACTTTTGTGGTCATAGAAGATTATGTCGCTCACACATTTATATATTGTTTGGTATAGTCGTGCTATGATGGAGTTAGTATCATTGATAGTTGTGGAGGATTTTCTAATGTACCTCTTCTTGGTACAAAAGGAGGCATCAATTACAATCCAATCCTAGCTTGGCGTCAACTCGGTTATCCAATGAGAGATAAGCCAAAAAATATTCACTTGGAGAGTGATTCGCTGTCGCGCGCGGGTCAAAACGAGTGTGTTTCAAAAACGTAGTACGACGACAATTTTAACTCGGATATCGTTCTCTCAAGGATTCTTGGTTATTATTATCCAAAGGTAAATCGAATTAGGGGGGTTGTTTGGTTTGGTGTTCGATTAAGAAAAAGTGATTATTAAAAGCAATTATTGAAATATGCTGTTATGGAATAAGTGATTATGAAATAATTCAATCTACCGATTCAGTTCCTACTATCATCGATTAATATAATTTTAATACCCTAAGCGGATTGTCTATTTTTATTTGGATACAAACTCAATGACAAGCGCGGTGAAGTTTATGAGATGTATGATCCTATTGTCCGAATTAAGCAAACGAGATAAGTTTTCATGGATTAAGCAAACATGATTGATCAGACACAAAAACGAATTAAGCAAACGTGACGTGTCTATGTTAGGATCATACAATCAACCAAATTAAATCAATATATTTCATGCAATTGAATTAAACATACAAGAACACAAAATATCATTGAAAGGAATTAAACTAAAATTAACATTATAATAATCTCAAGTTTTGGAACCTGAATTACGGCAGATCGAATCAGAGAGATTAGTTCTCCATGGAATTCGTACAAGCTTTCAAATTTTCATGAATAGTGATACCGTGTACTGTTTTCGACTGCTTAGGTTATAGGAAAAGTAGAATAAACATAATTTGGTCAAAACATAACCCAGACCCAAACTAAATAACCCAACACAAAATATAAATCTAGTGCTAAAGGCTTCAACAGATTTTTCAACCATGCTATAGTCTGAATTAGCTTATGACTTCTTCATGAAAGTCATAGCTCTTCCTCTTAGCTTTCCAACAACTGGTAGCACACCTTGATCTGATACTCCTAACTCCGGTTATGAATTTATTCGTGCAGACTTCTAATGCTGAAAATAAACTGCGAAAAACAAATAAGTGTAAAAATAAGATAAATTATAAAAACAGATTAAAAGGGAAAAATAACCAAACTAAAATATGGAAATACATAAGTATAAATATAGAAGAATGTGCATCAAAATGCACTGATAAGAGGGTTTGTTCTAGATTGCAAAGCGCTCAAAAAGAAAATTGTGCACGCTTGACGCCATGTTCATAAGATAGAAAAGAAAGTCTTAGGGAAGACAAATTGTGTCTCCTTAGAACCTTATCTTAAATGGGTGCAAGATAGGGCCATCAGCTTGAAAATGCCTTATCCTCGCCAAGAGCCTTTGCCTTTAGCTGACAAAGAACCTACCTATATCTTCATGATTGATGCAGAGAAGTTGAAGATTTCTTTGACCAAAGCGCATCGAGAAAGGGACGCTTGGAAGAACAAGTATCAAATTATCAACAATTAGGATGAAGAACTTCAAAAGCAGTTGAAGATGAAGAATGAAAAAGAGCTCTCCAACAAGAAGAGGAAGGTGCAAGAGGATTTATTTTCCTATGGCGTTTAGTCAAATACTCCTTGGAAGTTGATCGTGGACAAGCTTGTGCTCGAGAAGGCTGGGATGGAAGAACAAATTAAGAAGCTCAACTTGAGGCTACTAGGGGAATCTCCTTAGGACTTTACTTAGCTTTTATTTATCTTTGTTTAGAAATTTTGAAATTGTACTCAAATTTTGTAACTCCCTTTGATTAATAAAATGAGTTTCTTTTGGTCATTGTTATTTGCCTTTTGATGTTTGCAATTATCTCTTAAGTTCCTTGAAACTTTTAAAAAATGTCATTTTCATTGCATTCATGCACATGTCATCGCACTTGCATTTTTTATCAAAATAAAAACTCATTTCCATCATTTCTTCTCCAATAGTTTCCACACTGAGACCCTCACACCAGTACAACACAGAGCTCAAGCCTGACGTAGAATGGTCGAGCAAGAGCAAGAGATGGAAATAGTCAATGAAAAGCTTATAGATCTACGTGAGAATATAGATCAAATCATGGAGATGTTGCAAGTAATACCGGCAAAGATGGATACTCAACCCACAATTGTTTCTGAGATCGTCAATTCGGTGATTAATCCTCAGCCAACAGTTACTACTCCAGCAACTTGGCCTCCCTTTGGTCTTCCTCGTGGTTTTATGCCTCCTCCTCAAGGACACCCCACTCAATACACAGTTCCACTAACTGCTGAAGTTAATCAAGTGATTCCCACTTTTGCACCCACTGCCATGAACACTCGAGTTCAACCGTACTTCGATGATCATCAAGAAGTGTATGATATACCTGATATGTCTGAAGAAGGTGATGAAAGACATGAAAAGCTGAGAGAAAATGTTGAAACCATTGAGAAAAGGCTGAGAGCAATGGAAGGTGATAAGATCTTTGGTGCTGCTACCAGAGAAATGTGCCTTGTATTTGGATTGGTGATCCCTGCAAAATTCAAGACACCCAACCTTGATCAATATGAAGGAGCTACTTGTCCCAAAAGTCATCTCATCATGTATTATAGAAAGATGGAAGCTCACGTGGACAATGACAAACTCATGATCCACTATTTCCGAGACAGTTTGAAAGGTGCCTCTTCCAAATGGTACTTGACCCTTGATCAGACTCGCATCCGTTGTTTCCAAGATTTGTCTGATGCTTTCATCAAACAATACAAGTACAACATAGATCTAGCTCCCGATAGAAGGCAATTGTTGAGCATGTCCCAAAAGGATTCGGAATCCTTTAAAGAATGTGCACAAAGGTGGAGAGAGACTGCATCTCAAGTGGAACCTCCATTAACTGAAAAGGAATTAGCAGATTGGTTCGTCGACACGGTGCGACCAGAATTTTTTGAAAGTATGGTGGGAAGTGTGACTGCAAGTTTTTCTGACTTAGTGGCTGTGGGTATCAAAGTGGAACTTGGCTTAAAAATGGTAAGATGATTATTGCAGCTAGTAATTCCAACAATAACAACAATACCAAGAAATTCTCTAGCAATTTCCATAAGAAAAAGAAGGAGAAACAAATGCAGTGATGCGTACTAGAAGAAAGAATCAGCCTTGGAAAAAGCAACAATATTTTGCTTAACAACATTATGTTCAACAACCACAATTTTCTCAACAGCCGTATGTAGCAGCTATTACACCAATTTTCCATCAGCAAGTCCCAGTGCGTCAGTCGACTCAAGCAGTTCCGATATTTCAAACAACACCCAACATTCCAACTTATCAACAAGCGCCCAATGCTCCAGCTTATTAATAAAGGACTCCAGCTCCGCGCCAAAATGCTCCATTTCAAAATATAAGACAAGGAGGAAAACCTTTGATTCCTCCTATTCCTATGTCTTACACTGAATTATATTCGACATTGTTGAAGAAAGGGTTAATTGTTCC
Organism: Lathyrus oleraceus; assembly: GCF_024323335.1. Taxonomy (NCBI): domain Eukaryota; kingdom Viridiplantae; phylum Streptophyta; class Magnoliopsida; order Fabales; family Fabaceae; genus Lathyrus; species Lathyrus oleraceus. The sequence goes on along the minus strand of NC_066583.1, from coordinate 234,260,132 downwards.
AATACCTTTGGGACCTCCACCAGATCCTATCCCACCATATTACAATCCCAATGCATATTGTTTGTTCCATGAAGGTGCCCCAGGGAATGATTTGGAAGGTTGTTATGCCTTAAAACATATTGTGAGGGAATTGATTGAGAAGAAGATTCTTTCATTTGGGGATACCAGTCCGAATGTCAAAAATAATCCTTTTCCCACTCATGGCTCTGTAAATGCTATTAATGATGACCCTGATGAAGGTCTGATTCTTGAGGCAACCAAAATCAAGACTCCGCTCAGAGATTTTCATGCAAAGTTAGTAGAAGCAGATTTATTGAAAAATTGCCATAAGAGTTATGAAGAATGTACTATTGGTCCTAAAGGATGTGAAATGGTCCAAAAGGATATTCAAGAATTGAATAACCAAGGTGTGTTGCAAGTAAACGGTCGTATGAAAAAGAATGAGGTAGTAGTGATTGAACCCATCTTCAATCTACCTGAGTTAAGTACTACAACACCAATCTTCAACATTCTAGAGCCATTATTCAACATTCCAGATTCTACTATTGTTCAGTCAATTTTCAACATTCCAGATTCAGTTGAACCAATCTTCAATATGCCTAATCCAGTGGTTGTCCAAAGGCCTAACTCTTTTTCTTTTGAGAATACTAAAGCAGTTCCTTGGAAGTATGATACAGTTGTGGTTAACCAAAGGTCTGACAAAGTAGGTCATAAAGAAGGTCTAAATATTACAAGCACTGATATAGCGGTGGGAAGTAGAATGACCCACAATGGTCGCATTTATACCCCTCAGTTCAACTTGGCTTCACCAATTCCACCGAAAGAAACCACCACCACTGTTACCGGCAAAGGCAAAGAGGTGATCACAACTGATGAAGACGCTGAATTTCTGAGGATTATCAAGAAGAGTGATTACAAGATTATTGATCAGTTACATCAAACTCCTTCAAAGATATCCATTTTGTCTCTTCTCATGAGTTCTCCAGCTCATAGGAATGCCTTGCAAAAATTGTTAGCTCAGGCTCATGTCACTCACGAAATTACTATTGATCAATTTGATGGGGTCATTGCCAACATTACAGCATGCAACCATCTCAGCTTCAGTAGAGAAGATTTGACGAAGGATGGCCAAGACCATAACCGTGCTTTGCACATATCTGTGAAATGCCAAGAAGATACCCTAGCAAGAGTCCTTGTGGACACTGGCTCCTCTCTGAATGTTTTACCTAAGAGGACGCTCGCTAAGTTGGCATATCAAGGGACTGAGATGAGGCCAAGCACATTAATTATCAAGGCATTTGATGGATCGAAGAGGACCGTCATAGGGGAGGTGGAGCTGCCAATATTAATTGGTCAACATGTGTTTGAAATTACTTTTCAGGTTATGGGCATCAATCCAAATTATAGTTGCTTGCTTGGAAGGCCATGGATTCATGTCGTTGGGGCCGTGACTTCAACCTTGCACCAAAAAATGAAATTTGTTATTGATGATAAGCTGGTGATTGTGTCGGGTGAGGAAGATCTTATGGTAAGCCACCTCTCTTCGTTCAGTTACATTTAGGCTGATGAGGATGCTTTAGAAACTTCTTTCCAAGATCTTGAAATAGCCAACGCTATTCTTATGGAAGTCGAAGAACCAAAGGAGAAGGGTATTCCATCTTTTGCATCATGGAAGAAAGCAAGATCAACCATTGAGGAAGGAAGTCCTGAAGGTCGGGGAGATGTTATTGATGTCAAACTAAAGTCGGACCGTTTTGGGTTGGGTTACAAACCAACCAATGTCAAGAAGGAAGCATTAACCTCCATCGAAGGACGTCTGAAGACTATCCAAGAAGTGTTTGTCAGCACTGGATATCAAGTCAATGCTATTGATTAATATCTTGAAGATGAAGATTTGAGCAACCTGGTGTACCAATCTGATGTGGCTTTGAACAATTGGAAGGCGATTGAAATCCCAGAGATGTTTCCTTTGTCAAAGTAATTTGTTGTTTTTCTTTGGTGTTTTCAAAATTCCATAGCTATGCCTAAAGCTATTGGACTATTTTGTAGGGCCACCTTTGCATTTCCAAGATTATATCAATGAAGGCGTTTTGTTAAATTCCTATTTGTTCATTTACTTCTTTTTCTCTTTCACTTTTAAAGAAAAATGGCAATCTTTCAAAACCATTAAAATAAAAATCATTTTCCTCTTGCACTCCTCTGTTTTTTTTTTACTTTTAATAAAAACAAATGATTTAAACATGCAGAATAAAAGAAAACCATGTTGAATCCAATGACTTTACTTTCACTTTTAACTTTGATTCACCAATCTACCAAGCTGAAGAAAAGGGTGAGGAAGATTGTGATGTTCCCGACGAACTGGCAAGATTGGTTGAGTACGAGTACACAGATATCCAAACACATCAAAAGCAGGTAGAGACAATCAACCTTGGCACCGAGGAAGCAAAGAAAGAGGTCAAGATTGGTACAACACTTGGGGCAGACATCAAAGAAAGATTGGTCAAGTTTTTACAAGAATATGTGGATGTGTTTGCATGGTCGTATCAAGATATGCCCGGTTTAGACACATACATTGTTGTTCACAAATTACCACTCCGACCAGATTATCCACCAGTAAAACAAAAACTCCGAAGAACAAGACCAAACATGGATTTGAAGATTCGAGAAGAGGTCAAAAGACAGTTTGATGCTGACTTCCTTGTAGTTGCAAAGTACCCTTAATGGGTAGCTAACATTGTGCCAGTACCTAAAAAGGATGGCAAGGTCAGAATGTGCGTGGACTATAGGGATTTAAATAAAGCTAGTCCGAAGGAAGATTTTCCTCTCCCACATATTGACACCTTGGTTGATAACACTGCTAGGTTTGTTGTTTTCTCCTTCATGGATGGGTTTACAGGCTATAATCAGATCAAGATGGATCCTGATGACATGGAAAAGACCACCTTCATTACACCATGTGGAACTTACTGCTACAAGGTTATGCCTTTTGGTCTCAAGAACGCAGGGGCAACCTATCAAAGGGTGATGGTCACCCTCTTTCATGACATGATGCATAAGGAGATTAAGGTCTATGTGGACGATATGATTGCCAAATCACGGAGTGAGGAGGATCATTTGGACCATTTGTTGAAACTATTTGAGCGCCTCAGAAAATTCAGATTGCGTTTGAATCCAGCTAAGTGTACATTTGGGGTCCGATCAGGGAAGTTACTTGGTTTCATTGTTAGTCAACGAGGAATTGAAGTAGATCCAGACTAGGTCAGAGCGATACAAGAAATGTCGGCTCCACAAACTGAAAGCAAGTTAGAGGTTTTCTTGGAAGATTGAACTACATTTCCAGGTTTATTTCCAACATGTCTGCTACATGTGAGCCTATATTTAAATTGCTCTGAAAGGATCAAGCAATTGAATGGAATTCTGATTGTCAGCAAGCTTTTCAGAAGATTAAAGGTTATCTGCAAGAACCTCCTATCTTGATTCCACCCATTCCAGGGAAGCCTCTCTTCATGTATTTGACTGTGCTCGAAGGATCCATGGGTTGCGTACTAGGTCAACATGATGAAACTGGAAAGAAAGAACATGTCATTTACTACTTGAGCAAGAAGTTTACTGATTGTGAAAGCAGGTATTCACTTTTAGAGAAAACTTGTTGTGCTTTAGCATGGGCTGCCATACATCTTAGGCAGTATATGATTTGTCACACTACTTTGTTGATCTCCAAAATGGATCCAATAAAGTATATCTTTGAGAAGCCTGCTTTGATTGGAAGACTTGCCCGTTGGCACATGTTGTTATCTGAATACGACATCCAGTATATAACCCAAAAATCTATCAAAGGAAGTGTTTTGTCTGACTACCTCACTAATCATCCTGTCGAAGACTATGAGCCATTGAAGTTTGATTTCCCAGATGAAGACATTATGTTGGTGAAAGATTGTGAAACTCCAAGCCCAAATGAAGGTCCTGAGCTAGGTTCCTGTTGGAAGATGATGTTTGATGGTTCCTCCAATTGCACGGGGCATGGTGTGGGAGCTGTGTTGATGAATCCCAATGGTGGGTATACTCCTTTCACAGCAAGAGTGTGTTTTGAATGTACCAACAACATTGCAGAGTATGAAGCATGTATCTTGGATATTGAAGCTGCAATTGACACCCGAACCAAGATCCTTAAAGTATATGGAGACTCAGCCTTGGTGATCTACCAAGTCAAAGGAGAATGGGAAACTCGTGATGAGAAGTTAATCCCATATCGTGCCCACATTATGGAATTGATAAAGTACTTTGATGAAATCACCTTCCATCATGTTCCGAGAGCAGAAAATCAGATACCAAATGCTTTGGCTATGTTAGCCTCTATGTTCCAAGTCAGATTTCTCAATGAGGCACCACTTATCACAATCGAGAGGAAAATTGCACCATCCTATTGTCTATTGGTTGAATAAGAAATTGACGAGAAACCGTGGTTCTATGATATCAAGAACTACTTACAAAATCAAGAATACCCAGTGAATGCAACAACCCTAAATAAGAAGACTCTAAGGAGGTTGGCATCCAAATTCTTCCTTAGCAACGAGGTTCTATATAAAAGAAACTATGACATGGTTCTGCTCAGATGCGTAGACAGACACGAAGCAAACCTATTGATCAAAGAGATTCATGAAGGATCATTTGGAACTCACGCCAATGGACATGCCATGTCTAGGAAGATCTTGAGAGCTGGTTATTATTGGTTGACCATGGAGTCTGATTGTTTCAACTATTCTAGAAAATTTCACAAATCTCAAATTTATGCTGATAAGGTGCACGTACCTCCGATACTGTTGAATGTTTTATCATCACCTTGGCCCTTCTCAATGTGGGGCATTGACATGATTGAGGCAATTGAGCCTAAAGCTTCCAATGGTCACCGTTTCATCTTGGTTGCATTTGACTATTTGACCAAATGGGTAGAAGTTACGTCATACGCCAATGTGACGAAACGAGTGGTTGCCCGCTTCATTAAGAACCAGATTATCTGTCGTTATGGAGTTCCAAGCAGAATTATCACGGATAATGGGACAAATTTGAACAACAAAACAATGAAAGAGTTGTGTGAGACCTTCAAGATTGAACATCACAACTCTTCTCCGTATCTTCCGAAGATGAATGGAGCCATTGAAGCCGCAAATAAGAATATCAAGAAAATCCTGCAAAAGATGGTGAAAACTTACAAAGATTGGCATGAAATGTTACCCTTTTCTTTGCATGAATACAGAACCTCAGTTCGCACTTCAATAGGGGCAACCCCTTTCTATCTAGTATATGGGATGGATACAGTTCTCCCAATTGAAGTAGAGATACCATCTTTGAGAGTCTTGATGGAGACCAAGCTAGAGGAAGCTGAATGGATCCAGAATAGATATGACCAATTGAACCTCATTTATGAGAAGAGAATGACTGTTATGTGTCATGGTCAGTTGTACCAGAAGCGGATCAAGAGGGCGTTTAACAAAAAAGTTCCTCTTCGTGAATTCAAAGAAGGAGATCTAGTACTCAAGAAGATCTTGCCAGTACACAAGGATATGCGTGGAAAGTGGAGTCCGAACTATGAAGGCCCATATGTTGTGAAGAAAGCATTCTCCGGAGGTTCCTTGATTCTCACAACTATGGATGGTGAAGAGCTTGCACACCCTGTGAACTCTGATACAGTCAAAAAATATTATGCCTAAATAAAACCCGCTAAGTCGACAACCTAAAAAGGTGACTAAGAAAAAAAATGGGTATCCCGGTGGATCATAACCTATGATAGAGATCCAGGCAAAAGTTAGGGGTAAAAATAAAAAAATGAAAGCTCGCTAAGTTGAAAACCCGAAAGGGCGGCTTAGGCAAAAAAGAGTGTCCTGGTGGATTGAAAACCCGAAAGGGCGGTCCAGAAAAAAATTAGGGACAAAAGGCATTTGACTGTATCCGATTGTTTACCATTACTAAAGAATCAAAGTTGAAGATCAATCCAGTTGCTCTCGTCAGAAGCAAAGCTTTGGGAAAATCTTAGTTATTAGGGATAGTAGTGGTTATTGGATTCAATGTAAACCTTTCCCTATTGCCATCATCGAAATGTAATACTCCATGGAGCTTTTGCCACTTGCAAGATGACATTCTTGAATAAAAAACGGACTTTTCCTTTCAATTTTGTCATTTGTACTTCTCTTACCTTTTCTTTTTATGCAAAACGTTATTTGTTTGTTAATAATGATTTTTGAAAATGAAAAGGTTTTGAAAAGAAAATGTTTTGAAAAAACTTTGAAAAACATAATTTTTCTTTAACATATGGAAACATTGAAAGGGAAATGTTTTGTCTCCCCAATAAGTCTCAAGGTTGCAGAAGCATTTTTACACTGTCAAAATAGAAATCCCCATTGAAGTCTAAACTGACAAGCACTCTTGGATAAATCCTTCGATTGTGTGCAACTCTAAAGTTTGAGGATCTCCCTAGTGTCCATCTTGTGATACTTATTTAAGTTACTGGTGTTGAGGATGTATTCCCCATTAAGTTTCCACAAAACTCTCTGTCTCTCTAGAGTCGGCATTTGCATATCATGATCATTCACATCATGCTCAATCATGTGCATTTGACATTTAATTTAAATCCTTGTTCTTAGTTGTCGTTCTTCTAACTCCAAAAGTCCAGCTATCACTGGCACTCTAGTTGAAAATCCAATTGTTGTTGGTACCTTGAAGTTTGAACATGATCAATGTTTTTTTCCAGTAAGTTATTGGTGTCCCCTGTGAAAGTCCAATTGGTTAACCCCAATATTCCCCTTGAAGTCCAGTTGTTACTGACATTCTACTTTGAAAGTCCAATTATTGTTGACATCATTGTTAAAGTCCAGTTGTTGTTGGAATTAAATCCGCTAGAAGATGGTCATGATACCTTTGCTTGCGGTATAAAATCGAATCTGATTTGGCACATACAGAAGAGTTTAATTACCCTGTATTCTTCTTGATGGTTCCCGAAGGTCCTGTTTGAACTCTTCATTGTAAGGAATTTCCAGAGGATTGGATGTTTTATCTTGTTTGAAAACTCCAATGAGGATATTTCTAAGTGTCAACTGGTCATGCTTGAACCTGTTGATCAATCAATTCGAATACTTCTTGTTTGCTATTTTTAGTGTCAATCGGTCATACTTGAACCTGTTGATCAATCACTTTGAATACTTCCAGTTTGCTATTTTTAGTGTCAACCGGTTATGCTTGAACATGTTGATCAATCACTTTGAATACTTCCAGCTTGTTATTTTTAGTGTCATCCGGTCATGTCTGAACCTGGTGATCAATCACTTCTTTCCAGTTTGTTTATTTCTTATTATTCTCAGTGTCATCCGGTCATGCCTGAATCTGGTGATCAACTGTTTTGAATATTCCCCAATTTTTTTCCCCAGTACATGTTATCCCTAATGAGTTGTTGCTCGTGGTCATTGACATTATACTTTATCTCCATCATTTTCTACATATCATATTCATCATTCATCATAAATTATCATGCTAGAATTCATTTCATTTTGAATCATATCCCCAGCTAAAGAAAAATAATACCAAAAAGAGAGTTTTTTTGTCCATATCATAGTATGCCATTGCATCTAAGGGCAAAATTTCCGGTTATTTCTATATTTAAATATCTTTTACCCTGATTTCAGGAGTATTATCATCACTCATGCCATCTGGAAAAGTTATTTAAATAGGGGCAACTATCACACCCCAAATTTTACCCCTGTATTTCATAATCATTTTCATCCTAAACATCATTCATGCATAGCTAACCTCAAGATCAAGATATGCCTGGTTTGTTTCATATGTGAATTAGGGTTTCCCTCAAAGAGCTCAAAGGATTGATCATTCAAAGTTTTGGATTGGTCATCAATAAATCAAGTTCTCATACACTCAAGAGATCTCTCTCCATCAACAAATAAGGGTATTATGGCCTAATCACAAGTTCATCAAGCTTCACTTTCATCTGGCTCACTAATTAGGGTTTCTCAGCAACATTCAATTTCATATGAGAATTTTGATCAAGACATGATATCAAGCCTTGAGACATGGATCAACACACTAAAGCACATCTTAGATCCAATCCATGATATTCAGTTGGATCAAGAGTTTGAATTCATTGAAGATCAAGAAATTCAAATTCATCTGATACACAACCACTGCACTACAAAGTCAAACCTTTGACTTTTTGAGATTTATGATCAAATATGAACTTCTCAAGTTAAATTTCATGATTATATATTTAATTGATGAATTTAATCAATAAAAATCAAGATAAATGAGGTTACTTGCAAAAAGGGCAATCTTGAAAACATTGAAAATATCACCAAGTATCCAAATTTCATGTTCAAGAGCACTACTTTCTCAATCCATAACTTCCAATCCGAGCAGCCATTTTCTTTGATACAAATCTCAAATGAAAGCTCTTGTTCCATACTTCAACTTTGTACTAGAGGGTTGATTCCCTAAAAATGCAAGGATTTTGAGTTATGAGGACATAAAGTTGGTGTCTCAAGTTGAAATACTTGGAAAATTTTCAAGTCAGCTTTGATCCCTAAAAAGTGATAAACTTTACAGCCAATTTTCATCATGATCCACTTTGATTCAGAAAAAACTCAAACATGAAAGTTGTAGAGAATGTTTGGGGATTTTTAAAAAGTACAAGTAAATTTTTCTCCCATGCATGAGCTGTGAGTTTCGAAAATGGGAAGTTGGGGTTCCAAACTTGAATTTCAAGTCATGTTCATGATGAATTTTTGGAGGAAAACCATTTCAGATGTGAAAATCTGTTGATTGCAGGTCCTCTTGTGTATAAATCTCTCCATAATCAGATGTTTATATGAAACCTAGGTGCATTACACAAGGAGTTGAGGTTTTGTCCATTGCATTATACCATTTATGAGTGAATTTGCAAAAGGTCACATTACTACTTTGATAAAGCAAGCTTTATGCCAACAACTCACTCTTTCACCCTTGAAACTTGTCCCTAAATATCACAAAAATCTTAAGAGATCAGAAGAAATCTTGTAGAGGCTAGGGAAATATGACAAACTCCTTGAAACCCAACTATTCATGCAAACTTCTCATTCATTCTCAACCAAAACCATAACTTCACAACTTTTGTTTTCAATCAGTTCCAATCCTCACTCTTTTCCTATAAATAGAGGGATCTCTTAAGCCTCAAAACACACAACAACAACCCCTCAACACTTCATCAAACTCCCATTCCATTAGAATTTGCAAAAACACACTATTTTTGCAAGTTCTCTAACCAAACTTATTTTCCACGTGTATCTTCCAAACAAATACCATAAATCATCTCTAGACACCATTTAGAGCTTGTTTAATCACTTGAACAAGTTCTGTAGCATCTATTTTATCATTCACCATTTCACTTCTTCACTTTGCAAGAACATTTGTGTGAGATAATACCAGTTGTTTCTGGCCATTCTCATTGTTCAAACACTATCCTTAAGGACCAACAAGGCTGGTAGAATCTCTCTCTTATCTCTGTAGTAGCTAAGAAGAAGCATTTGACTTTCTCCAATAGGTAAGTGCACTTACACTTGAAACTCTTGTTCACGAATCATTCTTGAATATTTATTGAAGTTAAAGTGTAGTACATAGTGTGTTTGTTGTATGCTTTCTACTGTATGTATTATACCATGCTCATGCATTGAGATTTTATTGTTTGGAAATTAAAAGTGCAATTCCGGTTTTTGCCTTGGAACGCTTTGTACATTGAGTTTTAGGATGAGATAATGATACCATTAGATTCCTTGCGAAAAATAAAGCAATTTAGGTTCTTACGGTTTTTAATTTCATGGAAAATTGAGAGAGTTGTGGTTGTTTGAAGTTTTGAAAAAAATAAAAAGAGACATGCAAGAACACAAGGAGGAAGATGATGAATTTGTGTCATTTTCCAGTTTCTGGAATCGTTTTATTATATATATTAATGTTTGTAACTAAAATAATGGATGTATCATCGCCCCAGCGGTTAGAGTGTGTGTTGAGGCTTTAAGTGTGTAAGAGGTCTAGGGTTCAAATCTAGCTTGCCTTAGACTTGTTTTTATTCATTGTTTTTTTGCCTGTTTATTTTTGTTATTTTTCATAACTTCAAAGACTCATAACTTGATGATTCCTAAGCCTTTTTGAGCCACTCTTGTTGCTATGTGTTCATAATTTTATCTATTTTATTATGGTGAAAAGAAATTCCAGAATTGATTTATTTTTAACATACTTATACTTGTCTAAAGTTGGTACCTTTTTAGGATTATTTTAGGGTTTCAAATGACTTTCTTTGATTGATACTTTAATTTTTCTTGATCACCATGACTTGTATGAATGTTTTGCATCATATATGAACTTTGTTTGATGTTTTTAATATTTTCCTTTTGGTTTTGACTTACTTTAATGCATGCTTACATGTTTATTTGCTTTGAACTTTTGTAACTATGCCATGAACTTGTGTGTGTTTATTTTGCCATGGATCGATGATTAGCATGTCATTCTTTCATGTCTTTTTGAATCTTTGTGTGCATTTATGCCATTGTGTTTGTTTATTATTTATGTGTTTGCAAATTCTTTAAACTTGTGATAACATGTCTTTGTATGACTTGTATGTTTACATGATCAAACTTTTTGTGTGATGTTGAACCTTTGTTTGTGATCATATTGAACCTTAACATGCATGTATTTAATACCTTAAATTGTTTTCATGATCAAGTTGATGTTATGTCTAAACCATGTCTTACTTCATGCATACACATGTTCATTCATACTTATTGTGACATCTATATACATGTTCATGAATTGTTATGTCATTCATCTTTGTTTCTTCATGATGATATATCCATGTCGTTCATATTCATGTAAATTTATACATCTTTGATTGATGTTGTTGTACCTTTGTTCATGTTCACATGTTGTACATATGTGTATACATACCATGCTTGATATTATTATAATCACGCCTTCATATCTTTGTTGATGTCATGCTTGAACATCTTCTTTATCATGTGCTTATATTTGTTGATGTCATGTATGGACATCTTCTTCATTTGATTATCTTTGTGGATATCATGTTTGAACATCTTCTTCATCCTTGTTTGTTCTTGTTGATGTCATGTATGAACATCTTCTTCATTTGATTATCTTTGTGGATGTCATGTTTGAACATCTTCTTCATCCTTGTTTGTTCTTGTTGATGTCATGCTTGAACCTCTTATTTACCATTTGTTTATCTTTGTTGATGTCATGCTTTAACATCTTTCTTTATCATGTGATTATATTTGTTGATGTCATGCTTGAACATCTTCTTCATCTTGCTTATATTTTGTTTATCTTTTTGCCTAAATCCAAGGGAAAGACCTATTTATTGACTTAATGTCATAGGTAGTTTAGCAATCCCTAGTTTCCCTTTGACGTTGTTAGAGTCATTGTCACTTTCAACTTAGATTTAAGTAAGAGTTTATAACTCTTGTAAGTATGTTTGTTATGAACACTTACTTCCCCCCTTGGAACCTTGATCACTACCAAGTGTTCTTTCACCCTTAGTTAGGTGAACTACGGTTGCTCTGATTCCATCCTTATAAGGATACGTAGGCACATGACCGCGATGTTTTGGCGAGCAAACTTAATAAAACCTTTAGGTCCTTCCCGACAGAACATTTCCAAATAATAACATAAAACAAATACTTTCAAAAGGTTCCTATAGGATACTATAGATACTGAGGATGCTAATACCTTCCATTAGTATAACCAACCCCCGAATTTTAGATCTCTTCGCATTGTTTTTACATTGCATAATTAGGGTTTTATTCGATCTTTTCCCTTTCCCTTGGATAAATTAAAGTTCGGTGGTGAACATTTAATGTTTTGTGATTCAAGTTAATACAATAGCTTGATATCCGATTCTCACCGCGACAGAAATGACGACTTCACTGGGGACACATTGAAGGAGGGTTAAGCCTATTTTGATTATATTTGTGTTGTTATTATTAGTTGTTTTCCTTGTTTGTTTGGACCTTTATTTTGCGTGATCCATTGTGTGATGAGGTAAGTCCTAACCCGGACTTGAGTGTACATAAATAAGATAGGATGCGGTATAGTCAAGAAGGCTTATAGGGAGTTTAATCCCGAACAAGCTGACTTGAGAATCCACCATTCATGTGGAGGTTCCCTTTACAATTAAAATTGTTGATCAAGCAATTGTGAAAACACATACTATATTGATTTGGGTAACCTGAGAAGTTGAGGACCTTAGTAACCCCCTTTACCCCACTTGGTTTTTAGGATGTAGTGCGATGACTATGAAGGTGTAAATCTAAAATAGTTGATACGCGATACTACACTCAAATTAGATTCTCTTGAGAATATTATTAACTCCCGAGTAATTGGTGTGTTGATAATATCCGAAAGATGGGTCAATGATTTTTGGGAACCTTTGAGGAACCCGTTGTACAGGTACAAAATAAACCCATAGTACATTTGGGATGGTTAGACCCATGGCCTCATGCTCGCAACGTCGAACCTTTAAACCCTATTTGTGTGTGACCCTTGTTTGTGTGTTTGTGCATTCATGCATCCATGCATCATAAACATCATTTTTTAAACAAATTTTTCAAGGAACTTAGGAACTTTTGTTGCAAACATTAGGTTTAGCATGGATTTTGGAAGGAAAAAGACTCAAAAGTACACTTTCAAGAGTCCTAAGTTATAAGACCTAAGGAGATTGGGATCTTTGGTTATTGACACAGAGGCTTTTAGCAAAAGATATGGACATTTGCTTTCTCTTTTGAAGATCAACATGGCAGATGGACTTCTTTCTACTTTGATTCAAATTTATGATCCTGTGTATCACTGTTTCACTTTCCCCGACTATCAGCTTTTGCCAACACTTGAAGAATACTCTCATTTGATTGGTGTTCCTATTTCTAGTCAAGCTCCATTTTCTGGTTTGGAGGAAGATCCCAAAGATCAAGATATTTCAAAGGCTACTCACTTGAAAATGTCAGAGATCAGGGATCACATGACCACAAAAGGAAAAATGCTTGGTTTGACAGCTAAGTTTCTAATGAACAAAGCTCAGTACTTTGCTAGAATGAGGAGTGTTAATGCTTTTGAGGCTGTTTTTGCTCTACTTATCTATGGATTATTCCTCTTTCCTAGTTTTGATGACTTTGTTGCCATGGATGCCATCAAGATATTCTTAATAGGAAATCCAGTTCCTACTTTGCTTGCTGATGCCTATCATTTTGTTCATATGAGGAATTCTTACAGTGGAGGAATGATTACATGTTGTGTGCCCATGTTGTACAAGTGGTTTATTTCTCACTTGCCCAGGTCTCATGCTTTTTGGGATCTTAAGGATGGTCTTTTGTGGTCACAGAAGATTATGTCGCTCACACATTCAGATATTGTTAGGTATAGTCGTGACTATGATGGAGTTAATATCCTTGATAGTTGTGGAGGATTTTCTAATGTACCCCTCCTTGGTACAAAAGGAGGCATCAGTTACAACCCAATCCTAACTTGGCGTCAACTCGGTTATCCAATGAGAGATAAGCCAAAAAATATTCACTTGGAAGGTGATCAGCTGTCGCGCGCGGGTCAAAACGAGTGTTTTTCAAAAATGTAGTACGGCGACAATTTTAACTCGGATATCGTTCTCTCAAGGATTCTTGATTATTATTATCCAAAGGTAAATCGAATTAAGGGGGGGTGGTTTGGTTTGGTGTTCGATTAAGAAAATGTGATTATTAAAAGCAATTCTTGAAATAAACTGTTATGGAATAAGTGATTATAAAATAATTCAATCTACCGATTCAGTTCCTACTATCATCGATTAATATAATTTTAATACCCTGAGCGGATTGTCTATTCCTATTTGGATACAAACTCAATGACAAGCGCGATGAAGTTTGTGAGATGACTGATCCTATTGTCCGAATTAAGCAAATGGGATAAGTTTTCATGGATTAAGCAAACATGATTGATCAGACACAAAAACGAATTAAGCAAACGTGATGTGCCTATGTTAGGATCATACAATCAACCAAATTGAATCAATATATTTCATGCAATCGAATTAAGCATACAAGAAGACAAGATATCATTGAAAGGAATTAAACTAAAATTAACATTATAATAATCTCAAGTTTTGGAACCTGAATTACGGCAGATCGAATCAGAGGGATTAGTTCTCCATGGAATTCGTACAAGCTTTCAAATTTTCGTGAATAGTGATACTATGTACTGTTTTCGGCCGCTTAGGTTATAGGAAAAGTAGAATAAACCTAATTTGGTCAAAACATAACCCAGACCCAAACTAAATAACCCAACACAAAATATAAATCTAGTGCTGAAGGCTTCAACAGATTTTTCAACCATTCTACAGTTCGAATTAGCCTTTGACTTCTTCAAGAAAGTCGTAGCTCTTTATCTTAGCTTTCCAACGACTGGTAGCAAGCCTCTATCCGATACTCCTAGCTCGAGTTATGAATTTATTCGTGTAGACTGTTAATGCTGAAAATAAACTGCGAAAAACAAATAAGTGTAAAAATAAGATAAATTATAAAAACACATTAAAAGGGAAAAATAACCAAACTAAAACATGGAAATGTATAAGTATAAATATAGAAGAATGTGCATCAAAATGCACTGATCAAATTCCCCCACACTTGAACTTTTGCACTCCGAGCAAAATTTAAAATAAAACAAAGAAAACACAAATACATCATTAGTTACTCATCCTAGGCTACAAGTCTTCTTCGGTTAAGTTTGCATCGATAGGTACTAATCTTGCACACTAAGGATATCGTAGGAACACTAATCCATAATTGTGCAGTCATAAACCTCTTGAATACACAAATTAACTCGAATCATGTTATTATGTTAAATCCTAACTTACTCATCCTTCTTTTTGCTCTTTTGGGGTTATTTTGTCATTTTTACCTTATAATCACATGAACCCTTAGGACTAGAATTTGACATTAGAAGTTTAATCAATTCGTAACAATGGCATGTTCCCTTAGGATTGATACATAGAATTTTAATCAAAACCATGACTAACTATGATATGATCCCTTAGATTAGTTTGATTCTTTCTAACCATTAGATTAGGTTCTAACCTATTTTTCAAACTAAATCGAAACCCACTACTCAAATTGATCACAAGTAATTTTGATCACTTAAATAATTTGAACTTGTAGAATCCTATAGTCTAATTTGAGTGACCAAAAGACCCTTGGTCACTTAATAAGACTTCTTTTTCTCAGATGTGGAGCTCGAAGCCTCAAGTCAGATCTTTAATCAATGCATCCCCAATCACATGAAACAGCGGACTATACAAGATAGATGAAAGGTCAACACTTGGTAAATACGATCCCAATTGTACGAAACGATCCTTCAGTAATAGGGAATGATGAGACGAAGTTTCTCATATCCTTGTCTAGAGCGACTTTGCGTATGGGGCGTAGGCCCCAAATATTCAAAGTGTTTTCCCTTATTCATAGACTTGAGTATAATATGAGTCGATTAAACTACCAAGTCTTCTTCATACAAGACAACATCAATACAAGGATCAACAATGAAGATTTTTCACCAACAACTTGTCAGTTAAGAGAAGTATCATGCGCTACGAGTCTTAAGTAGTAAAGAATGATGAGACGAAGTTTCTCCTATCCTTGTCTAGAGCGACTTTGCGTATGGGGCGCAGGCCCAAAATATTCAAAGTGTTCGCCCTTATTCATAGACTTTAGTGTGATTCCTATCAATCGACTGTCAAGTCTCTCATTTTCTCTCTTATCCATTCTAATCATTTCAATTCAATCATTCAATCGTATTCTTTTGCCTCCTTAATCACCTTGTTTTCAGCCCTGGTGGGTTGAACTACGAAAGCTCTGATTTTCTTATTACACTATAAGGATACGTAGGCAGAAGATCCCAGTTTCTTCGCGAGCTACCCTATTTATCAATCAATCATTATTCATTCATGCAATCAATACCATGTTGGTGTAAGCCCTATAGGCCAATACATTTGGTACTTGTATCGAATTATTTATTAATAATAAAAGGTTTTTTCTTTATTATGTTTGTTTAATAAAGTCCCTAGAATAGCTAGTCCGTTTAATGTATCAAGTGTGACTTAATCGTGAAATCACATTAAACATAAGGACACTATTCTTAAAGTATCTGTAGTCGAGCTTTATTGTGAAGTGGGATAACATTAAAGCATTAAGACTATTATGTATATAGATTGATGATCACATCTCACGGATCATGGATAAGGAGTTATCAAGTCTTAAACATAGGTATGAATATTAAGAGTAATATTTAGACTGGATTGACCCGCTATGAGAATACTATATAGAATGTTATGCAAAGTGTCATAAGTTATTCTCATGGTGATAATGGTGTATACCACCCTTCGACCTGAAACCACTATGGACCCTAGATGTAGAGTCGAGTGCCTTATTGCTGATCAAACATTGTCCGTAACTGGATGACCATAAAGACAGTTGTTGGGTACTCCACGAAGCACGCTAAGGGACATGAGTGACCTAGATGGAATTTGCCCATCCTGCGTAACAGGATAAATGTCTATGGGCCCAATATTGAACTGGACAAGGATGACATGGTCTACGCCTTGTGTTCAATATAGACATAAGGGCAAAAAGGTAATTGTACACATAAGTATTATCACAAAAGGATTTGTCAGATCACATGACATTTTCGTGTCTTGGGTAGCAGTGATGTGTTGCTAGATACTGCTCACTGTTTGTTATGTTAAATACGTGATTTAATATAATTGTCAATGCCGCGAAAACCTACAGAGTCACACACAAAAGGACAAATTGATGAGAGATAGAGTAACTAAGGAACACTGTAAGGTACGATGCACTTAAGTGAATTGTAGAACATCGTAAGGTACGGTGTACTTAAGTAGAATACAAAATATGGTAATGTACCACGTTGCTTAAGTGATTTTGGCATATTATAAGATATGGGCCACATACACTTAAGTGGACTTTTTAGCTTATAGCCCACATGTCATACGGTGAACTGACTTTTTGTGTTTTTTAATCGCAATGTCGCGGTTAGCAAGAGCCGCCACCGGCTTTTCTTTTATCCAATAAGGACAGGTGGAAAAGAACAGGAAAGACCTTAATTTAGATTCTTAGGTTCGGGAGGTACATTATACAAAGGGAAGGTATTAGCACCCTTTGTATCCATGGTTATCCATGGGCTCTTAATTGCTCAATCATTTATGTTTTTCTAGTTTGAAAAAGCGGTTGAGAAATGTGTAGGAAATGTTTTGAAAAGGAGAATTTAACTTTGTAATGATTCTTGAATGAATGTATACAAAGTGGTTATCTCGTTTAGTTTTGAAAATAGTTTAGAAAAATATAACTCGGCAATGATTCTAGTGCGAATGTATGCCAAGTGGTGATTTTCTAATGGAGGTTTTGAAAGGTGTAAGGTGTGAAAAGTAGTTTTAAATTGTGAATAAGCAATTAAGAGTTATACCTATCCGAGGTCTTTCCGGGCATTTCCTATCCTTATGAGGGTAAAACTGTCCTTACTATTGAGAAGTAAGCAGTTTTATCCTTTGGATGTAGAAGGGTCATCGAAGGGTCATCGATTGGTCATCGATTGGTCATTGAAGGCAACAGTTGTGAGGATACCTTAGCATTCGAAGGGACGATCATCATTTAACCGTAGGCTACACCGAAGGGTCATCGAGGGACAAAGGCAACATTCGAGGGACTATGATGATTTAACCGAAGGGTCTTTGCTAAGCGTATCCCCATATTCGCGGGACATGACCATAATACCGTAATCGTAGGGTAACAAAAGAGAGGTCCAAGATCGCATATTAAAAGGCAAAGTTTTACAATTAATTAGATAGCCGTAGCCGATTAAGTAATTAGGTCCATATTAAAATCAGTACATTAAGATCAATTAAGCCATTAGGGTGGATCTTCACCATGAAATTAATACATTAAAATCAATTGAGTAATTCAGGGTGAATCTCCATAAGGGTATCCCACACATAAAGTGGAATACCTAGCCGGCCATTTCCTCGGGAATATGTAAACCTTTACACAATTCAGCACACGGGTTAGAGCATCAAAGTAAAGTATAATTGAAAATTGCACTACAACACAACAGTCGTAATCTCAGGCCAAATGATGCAGAATTATAATAAGTCTTGGTTAGATAGACATAAGGCATAATAGAAAAGAAACAAAGCAGCCACTGTCCCGTTCGCCTCTGCTTCGCCTAGCGAAGGCTCAGCGAATGCTCGCTACAGGCTCGCTTAGCGATGTGCTAGCGAGCGGCCACGGGTTTGGAGTTTGATAGCAGCATGACCTCCGAAAACCTGAACTTTTATGGCATTTGATTACAGGAATAGCATGGACAAACATTCATGATATGCAAGCGTATTTAAATTCGCATGTGAAATCAAACTACGTATTCGAAACTTCAATCATGATGCTTTATGTATATAGAGATTACCGATTAAAAGCATAAAACAATAGTGATGCGCAAACCTGCTTGCAACTAAGCTGCTATGTTGAAGAGACTGATCGCTTTTGGTATCAGATGGAGTTGGGCGGCGGTAGCTTCGGAGCGGAGGAGCGGCCTTCAGGGTTTCTTCACTCGGAACTCTCTAAAGTAGCCTCCAGGGTTTCTGTGCCAGGGTTTTCGTCCGTCTTCCTCTGTTTTTCCGTCCTTTTTTCGTTACTGAAGCTTGGCTATTTATAATGCTCTTGTTGTGACCTAATGGGCTCAGAATGAAGCCCAGAAATTCTGATATTCGCAAGCTTCGCTAGGCGAAGGAGTTGCTCGCCTAGCGAGCAAGCTAGTTTGGGCTTTTACTGGATCTGATGCTTCGCTGGGTGAGTGTCATAACGAAGTGTTCGCTAGGCGAAGGAATTACTCGCCTAGCGAGCAGGCTAGTTTGGGCCATTTTCTGAATTGGGCCATTTGTGAGCTGGGCTTTTGTTCCTTTAAGGTCAGTGTCTTGCAGAACAAGTCGGAGTGCTCTGAAAAATGTCTTGAAATATTAATGGGCAAATTTTGGGGTATGACACCACACAAGAGGGTCTATAAATAGAACCCTTATGTAGAAGCATTTGAGCACTTGCAATTTCTTTTCTCTTTCTCTCACTTAAAGCCTTCATTCGTAGCAGCTAGCACTGAGATTGAAGGAATCCGTTCGTGTGGACTGAGTAGAGGCATTGTCATCGTTCAACGTTCGTGATCGCTCCATAGATTTGCATCAAAGGTTTCAATCATCACAAGAGGTAACGATTCTACCACTGATCATGCTCATTCGTAAGGATCACTAAAGGAGAAAATTTTAAATTTCGCTGCGTTTTGGATCGCTATTCTCCTTCAGTGGTATCAGAGCCACTTACAAAACCATGCATCTGATAGTTGTTTATTTTCTGTATTAATATGATTAAAAGACATAATGAATCAAAGAATAAACGAGTAATTAAATTTGGCATCATGTGTGTACGATTTGGATGATTGATGTTGACTATGCTTCGGAATCCGACATTAGTATGGTGAAGCAGCGATACATCGATCGTCCATAGGTTACACAATTGAGATCGATCAAGTTATATATATGATATAAGTAATCCTAATGCAAAATACGGTATATATGATATATTGTTACTGTTTCGTTCATTCAAACACTTAATGGTTGTTTTCCTTTGAGCGAACAATGGTCGTTTGCTTCTTGATCCGATATTAGTATGGTGAAGCAACGACCTGTTGATCAATCATACTGAATCAACAATTGAGGTGTGTTTGACGGTCTGAAATTGGTGCATTAGGGTTAGTGACGACATAAGGGTTGTGATGTCAAAGAGTTATGAATTGAGGGCTTGTTGGATCACGTCTGTTGACTGTTTCAAAGCGCTGATTTTGGCCGCGTGACGTTTGTCATGGGCCTGTGACAGTCGTGATAAGCTGGACGTGACGGTCTTGACATGCTTTGTGACGGTCGTCACATTCACAAAGTCTGTATTCTCTATTTTTTTCTGTTTTGTGATCGGACAGCGGACCCCAGCTAACTCTGCATAGTATGATCGGTCGCCGAAATTTAATTTGGTTTTAATTAATTAAAATAATTAAAATTAATAATAATAATGTGTTTATTATTATTGTCTTGTGGTGATCAGTTATGGTCTTAGTTTTCCTTTATTTTGTTTTGGGATTTTAAAATACGACGTGCGTGTCGTGCCTCTCTTTTAATCTCTTAATGTAACTTCTTTTCTCATCTCACTCCCTCGTATGTAAAACGAGTTTCTTTTATGTAATGTAATGTTATTAAGAAAGAGAAGAATTCAATATCAAAGGAGGACAACCTTGAAGAGCTTGCTTGGAGAAGCTTAGATCGTTATTAGGTTAGCTTAGGTTCTCTCATTGGCTTTGGAGAACAATTGCGCTAGGGGCCATAACTGTTTCATTATGTATGTTGATGCATGTGAATGTATGTTGATGCATGTGAATGTATGTTGATGCATGTGAGAGACGATTTATATGATAAATAAGCCGGTGAGATCATAATAATTGCAATTCCCTCAAATTAAATATTAAGTTTATGCTTTCCAAGTTTGAGCACTCATCAAGACTAGTATCGGATAATGTAGGTTTCGTCTACGCGAGGTGCATGTTCTATATTAGTAAGGTGCGATGGGATAATTGTAATATCCAATTGCTAAAACAATGGGTCAAAGTTAACTAAACAAATTATAATAAGATTATATGTGTTTATAAGCAAGAGTTGGAAATGGTCCATGTGATTTTAAATCAGTTCCTTTGCCTTATAGTTCAGACTATGGCATGCTTATCCATCTTGCCCATGGAGTTCAGACTCTGGAAACCTTTGAAATTGACTCCAAGTTCAAACCTTGACATTATATCTCCGTTGCCCCCTTTGAGTTCAGACTCTGGGAATCCATTTCTGGCCTTGTATTTAGTTCAGACTATGGCACTCATCTATCTTGCCCTATGGAGTTCAGACTCTGGCAATATCTCATTTGTCCTTGTGGTTGATTACCATCATCGGTTAGTACCACGTCCTTGCTTGTTAAGCAATCTACCTCGCCTCTGGGAAATCCTATCGAATCTCTCTTTCTTTTCAACCCTAGTAGGCTGAACTACGAAAGCTCTGATTTCTTTATTGCACTATAAGGGTACGTAGGCAGGAGAACCCAGTTTCTTCGCGAGCTATCTTATTTATCAATCCACCTTCTCTATCCGATCAATCATTCCTCATTCATGCTGTCTATACCATCTTTTCGAGATCAATCATATTTCTCCTTGGACTCCTTGTCCATCCTTTTAGGAAGTCATGATGACAGTCCATCTCTTCAATCGAGAGTTGTTTGGCTCTCATCCCAAATGTTCAATTCATTCTTGTTTGGCTCTCATCCCAAACGTTCAATTCATTCTTGTTTGGCTCTCATCCCAAACATTCAATTCATTCTTGTTTGGCTCTCATCTCAAACATTCAATTCATTCTTGTTTGGCTCTCATCCCAATCATCTAATTCATTCTTTTTTCGGCTAACATGCCACTTTGCTCTTTGATTAAGATTATATCCTTCTCTTGGATCCAAGCTACTATCCTGATTTGATCTCCAATTGTCAATTCCCTAGCACGTGATACACTACTCCTTGCGCTTAAGTACTGCCCCATCTCTCTCTTTCCATTCTCATAGTTCCGAACTACGATTGCTCTGATTTTCTCATTGCACAATGAGAATACGTAGGCACGAGAGCATACTTATTTATCACTCCTGCCCTAGGGCATTCTTCCATTCATCTCCATGATACATTCATATTCTACCTTCTTTCACTCCATGTGATATACCTATTCTTTGAGCCAAATACACTACCTTTTTGTGCTCCTTCTTGCGTCACCTTTGTAGCACCTCAAATTTGCACCTATCATTGTACATACCATCTCATATTAGGTCATAGCATATCATGATCCATTGCATAGCATTGCATTGTCCCCAGTTGCCTCAAGAGCAAGCAAGTCAAGAATTAGGTCAAACTGATCAGGAGATCAGTCAACCAATCAAGCAAAGGTGTTTCTCAAGGAGCAAAGGCCCTAGGGTTTGTCCAACAAGTTCACATGACTTGGAGGTCCATTTGAAGTGTTCAAGTCAAGGGTTGGATGTTCAGAAGCCATCAGTTCATGCACAATCAGTCAAAAACCCTAGAAAGTCAAAGTTGGTCAACTGTGGTTGATTTTATGGTTTTGATGGATGGAAATGGTTTGAGAGAGCTTGTTCATGTCCCAATAGGCCTCATGTGCCATGGCAATCAACATCATTGAAGAATTTGAAGCCAATCAGAAAATTTCCAAAAATAGAAACTGGACCTGTAATTTTAACTGCCAAAAATGGAAACTTCTTGATCCTCAGCTTGCATCATGATACAAGCTTCAAATGAATTTTTGCCCAACATGAAAGTTGAAGATCTTGTTCTCCCATTTTCAAAAAGTCCAAGAACACCAAAATCCCATGAATGGTTTGCAAGATATGATCATTTCATTTTCACATTTTCATGAACTTCAAAAGGCCATATCTCATGATTCCTTTGGCCAAATTTGATGGGGTTTTTTCCTACAAACCACATTTCATCTCCTCTTTCCAAAAATATAAATTTCATGAACCAAAACCTTGCCAATCAAAATGGCATCTTTTGACTTGTTCCATTTAAAATTCAAGTTTGACCAAAAGTTGACTTTTCAAATTAAAGGTTTTCAACACATTTGGCCAATTGGAAATTGTTTGGAAGGCTATTTGCAACATGTTCCAAGCCCAAATTTGTGCTCATGCTACTATCATACCACCATTTTGGCCAAAGGTGCAAATTTAGCAATATGGCTTCATTAAAGTAAACAAACTTAGCACTTCATGAGCAGACATAAAACAACAAACATAATGGTCATTGGCAGCCTGTTTTGAAGCCCAAATCGTGCAGACCTCACACCCTCCACTTCCATATTTTCCAAACTTAGCAAAATGCAAATTGGCTTCATTAAGTTAAGCAAGCTTAGCATGTTATTAAGTAACCTTAAACAGACCACATATAAGCAATTCTCTGGCCATTGGTAACCCTAGCCGCAGCCTCCACGATCAAAAAATACTCTCATTCTCTCATTTTGCATTTTGACACTTTGAGAATTTCTGACCAAAAGCTTCAAAGACCACGAGCCATTCTTGCTTCCTTCATCACTTGGACAACCTTGTGAAGCTTTTTGGACCATTAAACCTCAGCTGTAGTGCAGCTTCTTGCTCTGTTTTCGTCAAGGACCAACAATGGTGAATCGAATTTTGGAAGCTTCCAAGCCTTGCTGAGCTCATTTCCCTCAAGTATCCATCACTCCATAGCATTATCTTCATCTGTTTCGAGCAGCATCCATCAAACAACCACTGCATCTCAAGTTTCTTCAAAATCAAGTACCACTTAGTTGCTTAGTTCTTTGAACTTGCTTTGCTTTGCTATTTAGCAATTTGCTTTGAGGTAGTCCCTCTTTCTTCATGTAGTCTGGAGACCCGGCTTGTTATTTGGCCGGGCAAACTGTCTGAAGTCCTCCTTAAGAGGCAATGCTTGTGTGTGTTTATATTTGTCCCAAGCAGGAAAAGCCCTTCAAGTAAGGCAATTGGTAGATCAAAGGGATAAGTAACCTATCCCCTACTATTCAGTGAGTCTTCTCCTTGCTCCCATTACATGGTTGTAGCATTGAGACCAAAACCCAAGATCAATCGAGTCAATAATATGTGGAGAGAGTTCCTACTTTCTGAACTCCCACACTTTCTGAAATGCTCTCCCTGATCAGGGATAAGAGCAATGAGGCACACCCCTCATCTCCTTTTCATCTGCTTCACCTTAGCCCCTCAATGGCAAGGTTAAGAGCAACTTTTTACCCTATTCCAGTTGGCCTCAGTGCCTAACCCTCTTGTGTGAGCCCCCTTGTTTGGCTATAGAGTGTGCTGTTTGATATTCATTGATTGATTGATTGCTTCATATGCACATGCTTGCTTGTATGCTCTATGCATTTATCATCATTTATTGCTCATCAATGCATAATCATCTCATTTGTCTTTTTGACCTATCATTGTTGTTTGCCCATTGAGGACAATTGTAAGACCATCCATTGGCCATTGTTCCTATGATATGGAAGTGAGTATAAGACCATCACCTTGGCCACTCATTCTATCTTTGCCTGATGCATTTGTTGATTGTATGTGAGGTTGCAATTGTAAGTCCCTGTAAGTTGGCATTTGCTTTCCTATGATCACATCTTGTTTTGCTTGTTTGTATGAGAGGATACAACTGTAAGTCCCTGCAAGTTGGCATTTGTATTCCTAGGACCATACTGTGGAGGTTAGAGTAAGCCCAGATAGATTGGCATCTGACATCCATGTTTTGCTTCTGTTTGTTTATGTGAGGTTGCAATTGTAAGTCCCTGTAAGTTGGCATTTGCTTTCCTATGATCATGTGTTGTTTCTGTTCTTGTATGTGAGGATCCATTGTAAGTCCCTGTAATGTGGCATTGGTTTTCCTATGAGCATATGTGGAGTTAACCTAAGTCCAGATAGATTGGCAGTTGACTTCCATATTTCATCTTTGTTTTCTTTTGAGGAGATTAGTGTAAGACCATTGAGTGGCCTCTGATATCCATTTCTGTTTTAGGAGACTGGTGTAAATCCATCTATTGGTATCCGGTATCCACCTTTTACTTCTTTGTTTGAGGAGATTAGTGTAAGACCATTGAGTGGCATCTGATATCCAGTTTTATTTTAGGAGATTGGTATAAGCCCAGTGATTGGCATCCGATATCCGCTTTTGTTGACTTTCTTCTTTGTTTGTTATTATCCATTGCTTATTCCAAAGGACACACTTGAATCATCTTCTATATGATTTCAAGAAGTGAACCTTCTAAGAAGTTTTATAATCCATCTTCATTCATTCATCATTCATTATGTCCTAAACCTTTTCACACTCTACTTTTCAAACTTGACATAGATATTGTGCAAACATCTTCATGTTTTCAAATTAAAAACCTGGACCCAAGTCCTTGACCTTTTTCAAACTCCATTTCATAACACTTCTTTTGAATCAATCTTAATCATACTTTGACTCTACTTTCATAATCACAATCAATTAACTTCACTCATTCACTCGTTTTGGCTCTGTCCATTGTTAATCTTTTCATGCATTAGCCATAGGTTTCAATTATCATTGTGGTTGATGTAAATCTTGCCTATCCTTAGTGAGTCGACAGTAAGACTTCCGTACTGAAAACAGGGCTAACCCCTCTAGTACGTCGAAGCTATCCTCGCATGGTGGATGTTGTTTCTTGGTCGAGTGTTCTCCCATTGATAATGAAAAGCCTCAGTGCTTGTGTTTAAAATTGAATCCACCAACTTTTGGAAATCTTTTAGCCGAACTACGGCGTTTTGATCCTTACCTTTGATGGAAGGTACGTAGGCAGCGGGTTCATCCGTTCAAACCCAATAATAAAAATGAATATTCTTTTCTCATCATCCCAATCATGTCTGCACAATACCTATGTCATAACAAATAACAATCTTTTACAACAAGTGTGAAAAGGGCTCCCTAGGAGTACCTAGGACGTAGTGGGTGCCTAACACCTTCCCATTGCGTAATTTACCCCTTACCCAGAATCTCTGATCTTTTTATTAGTTTTCTACGTGTAAAACTTCTTAGGCTTTTGTTCGCTTTTTAGCCAGTCCATTGGATAAATAAAAGTGCGGTGGCGACTCGAAATTCATTGTATGCTTTGCTTATGATTTAACCGATAAATCATATAGCGACGAATACACCGCTACAGAAAAGTGGCGACTCCACTGGGGATTATCTCATCCTTGGCGGTAGTGCCTACTTTTCACCTTTGTTGTGCTATATTGTTATTTGTTATTCGACATATTCTTGTATAATTTGGGATCACTGTATTGATTGTAATGTGTGAATTGCTTGATATACAATTGCTGTTTGCTTTGGTGATCTGTGAGATGAGTTCTATACCCGAACTCGAGTGCACTCTAGGATAGGAGAATGGCATAGTCTTGTTGACTGGTGTGGAGTATTCCTTAGCCAGTTGACTTGCGAGTCCATTCACTTGGTGGAGGTCATGTTGAACTAATAATGTCACACAAGTTATTTGTGGTTAGGCATTATTCTTTCAATCATGTGCCGCAGAAGCCAAGGACCTTAGTTTACCAAACCCATCTTGGCCTATTTTTAGGACCGTAGTGCGGAGGTCGTTCAGATGTCAGTTCTGATGCGATTGTCACGCGATACTACACTCATAAGAGTTTCTCTTGAGAATATTCTTGGAATACGAGTATTCGTTCCTCCGATAATATTCGAAAGATGGAACGATGATTATGGGAACCTCTGATAGAACATGTCAGGCAGGTTTAAACCCTAGTACACTCCCTTTGGGTGGTTCTTAACCGAGACTCCATGCTCGTGACTCTCAACAAACCCGTGATTCGTGGTTGAGTCGTTCAGACACCGTTAATATCAATGGATCCCGGATCAGGGGTAAAACCTAAAATCCACCAAAGCGGCTGGTTGATATTAGGGATGTTTGAGCCGGTTCATGTACCGTTAATATCAATGGAACTTGGGTGTCGATAAGGTGAAAACCTAAATCCACCAAAATGGATGATTGATATTAGGGATACATAGAGCTTTCCCACGACCTTTGTTTGGTGTGTCTTGCTTGATCCTTGAGTGTGTTTGTTGCATTCATGCATTCACGCATTCATCCGCATTCATGTCATTAGAAAAAAAAAAAAAATTCAAGGAACTTAAAGGGTTTATTTGCAAAATTTTCAGACATGGAAAGACCAAAAAGGCATACAAAGAAGTACAGCTTCAAGCAGCCCGACGTAAAAGAGTTAAGGAATCTGACATCATATGTATTAGATCCCTTGGGTTTCAAAGCTCGCTATGGGAAGCTTCTGCCTCTGCTCACCACTCAGGTTGACAAAGGATTGATGAGTACTCTAGCTCAGTTCTACGATCCGTTGCATCATTGCTTCTTATTTCCGGACTTCCAGCTGTTGCCGACTTTGGAAGAATACTCTCATCTTATTGGGATTCCTATTCTGGATCAAGTGTCGTTCAGTGGCCTAGAGAGTATTCCATCTGCTCGAGAGATTGCTAGTCTGTTGCACATAGATGAAGATCTGATTAGAGCTAACCTGACTACCAAAGGCGGAATTCAAGGTTTTCCTTCCGAGTTCCTCATTGCCCAAGCTACCTTTTATGGGAAGGCCATGAGTGAAGATGCCTTTGAGGCTCTATTTGTGCTACTCATCTATGGATTGGTGCTATTTCCCAACTTCGACAAGTTTGTGGACATGAACGCCATTAGGATCTTTTCAGTCCTTAATCCAGTTCCGACTTTGTTGGGTGATGCATATGTCTCCATGCACCTGAGGAATATGAAGAATGGAGGAGTTATTGTCTGCTGTTTACCCCTGCTGTACAAGTGGTTTATTTCGCACTTGCCGCAGACAGTTGCTTTCAAGGAGAACAAGGGATGTCTACGGTGGTCTCAGAGACTCATGTCTCTCACCAATGATGATATCACCTGGTATGATCGCGTGTATGATACCGTCCAGATCATCGACTATTGTGGGGAATTCCCTAATGTGCCTCTTCTTGGCACATGTGGTGGGATTACCTACAATCCTATTCTTGCACGTCGTCAGCTTGGGTTCCCCCTAAAGGATAAACCTAATAACATTCTGTTAGAAGGTGTGTTCTTTCAGGAGGGTAAAGATCCCCAAGGCCTGAAAGCCAGATTTGTCCGTGCTTGGCGCAGTATTCACAAGAAGAGTAGGAATGAATTGGGTCCAAAGAACTGCATTGCTTTGGAGCCATACACCTCTTGGGTCAGACAGAGAGCTGCCACCTACCTGATGCCGTATGATCATCCAAGACCTACACCGTTGGATATGGCTGGGCCTTCAACCCTCCCCACCCAACGTGTAGAGGAGCTGAGAGAAGAAGACCTTTCGCGTGCCTGGATCCGTGAGAGGGAGGAATTGCTGCAGCAGCTCAAGGAGAAGGACGCTATGATTGAATTTCTCGAGCACCGAGTGATCGACGATCCGAACGACACTTGGACTTCTCTGCTTCCTCAGTCATCCAAATTCTGGAAGAGGAAGTATGATCGACTTGCAAAAGAGAAAGCTGACATGGAGGCTGCCTATGAGAGGGAAATCAAGAAGTTGTGCACTTCTCGTCTTCCAGCATCCCGAGCTTCTAGGGATCCATAGGATGTCATTTACCTTTTCTCTTTGTAATGAATCAAAAATGCTGTATTTCCTTGTCTCAATATATTGAATGAAATATTTCCATGAGCAATTAAAATGTGTAAATATTCAAAATATTGCAAATAATACCCTAAGGGTTCCTTGAAAACAAAGCATTTGCACAAGCATTGCATGCATCATCGTTGCATAAACAGGTGTTCTCAGGCCGTCTTCTCACTTTGATTCCTGTGTCCAGACAGGATAGCTGATCAAAGGCCGCACCGCTACTCAACAAGGCTCAACCATCAACGCAACATGGATCAAGTACAAGCCGAGTTGGCAGAGATGAGGGCAAGCATGGCCCAGTTCATTCACATGATGCAAGGGGTTGCACAAGGCCAAGAAGAGCTCCGAGCACTGGTTCAGAGGCAAGAAGCTGCATTGCCACCGCCCAACCAGCCTCTGCAAGAAGGAAACCCAGTTCCTGACGTTCATGCCGCTGCTATTCCCGTCAACAACTATGCTGTAGGAGAAGAGTTGAGGGGTATCCGAGTTGACGGTCAACCTATTGTTCCTGATGCTGCTAGTGCCAGAGTCATTCATGTTCCAGCCCGTAACAGAATTCCGATTGTTGACAGACAAGAGGATTTGTTCACTATGCTCAGCGAAGACGATGACATTTTGGGCAGAAATGACGCGAGAGATCGCAAAGTTGAGGCCCTTGCTGAGAAGATCAGGGCAATAGAATGTCAAAACTCCCTCGGTTTTGATGTTACAAACATGGGATTGGTAGAAGGACTGAGAATCCCGCATAAATTCAAGGCACCGTCATTCGACAAATACAACGGTACCTCCTGCCCTCGCACCCATGTGCAGGCATACTACAGAAAGATATCCGCATACACTGATGATGAAAAGATGTGGATGTATTTCTTCCAAGACAGCCTATCTGGGGCGTCTTTGGATTGGTATATGGAGTTGAAGCGGGATTCCATTAGATGCTGGAGAGACCTGGGTGAGGCGTTCCTCAGGCAGTATAAGCATAACATGGACATGGCTCCGACCAGGACTCAGCTGCAGAGTCTCTGTCAGAAGAACAATGAGAGTTTCAAGGAGTACGCCCAGAGATGGCGCGAACTAGCTGCAAGAGTTCAACCCCCTATGCTGGAAAGGGAGTTGACTGACATGTTCATCAGTACTCTTCAGGGTGTATATATGGACCGGATGGGAAGCTGCCCATTCGGAAGTTTTTCTGACGTCGTTATCTGCGGCGAAAGAACAGAGAGTCTAATCAAGGCTGGGAGGATCCATGATGCAGGTTCCTCATCTTCTTCCAAGAAACCCTTCTCTGGGGCACCTCGCCGTAAAGAAGGAGAGACTAATGCTGTACAGCACAGGGGAGGTGTGTACAGAGCCAATGCTAACCGGGACCAGTATCGTCCAGTGGCTGCAGTGACCATTCCTGCACCTCAACCTCGTCCACAACAACAGAGAGTTCAACAACAACCGCAACAACCGCAACAACAGCAGCAACAACAGCAACGTCCTTTCCAGCAAAGACAGAGGTTGAATCCTGACAGAAGATTTGACCCGTTGCCTATGACGTACGCCGAATTATTGCCCGAACTACTCCGGTTAGGGTTTGTGGAATTGCGTACAATGGCTACTCCAACAGTGCTGCCTCCTGGCTATGACGCAAATGCCCGATGTGATTTTCACTCTGGGGCACCAGGCCACCACACTGAAAGATGCCGGGCTTTGCAACATAAGGTTCAGGACTTGATCGATGCTAAGGCGATCAATTTCTCTCCAGTTCCAAATGTGGTAAACAATCCTATGCCTCAGCATGGTGGGCATAGGGTTAACAATGTTGAAGATGGAGAAGCTGAAGACTTGGTTGTCAGTGTTGAAAACATTCAGACTTCTTTGTTGGTAATTAAGGGCCGTTTGCTGAAGGGGGGTGTTGACCCGGGCTGTGCAGAGGGCTGTGTGGGTTGTTCAGAAACGGATAATGGTTGTGACCAGCTGAGGGCTGGTATTCAGAAGTTGATCGATGAGGGCTGTCTTCAGTTCAGCCGGGCCGTCAAAGGTAATGGGGCAGTGTCTACTGTCACCATATTTTACAAGCCGTCTGAAGGACGAGGGCGTGGAACTGTCAGTGCACCCACAACGAGCAATGATCCGGTTACCATTCCAGCTCCAGTAACCATCCGTGCACCAACTACTATTGTGGCGTCCGGCAGA
Organism: Lathyrus oleraceus; assembly: GCF_024323335.1. Lineage (NCBI taxonomy): Eukaryota > Viridiplantae > Streptophyta > Magnoliopsida > Fabales > Fabaceae > Lathyrus > Lathyrus oleraceus. The sequence continues at coordinate 234,229,528 of NC_066583.1, read as the reverse complement.
GGACAAGTTGAAGATAGTAGGGCTGTGCCGTGGAGATATGACAACGCCTATCGCCGGGATAGAAGGGCTGGTAACCAGACAAGACCAGCTGTGCAAGCGCCTGTAACAATCAGTGCTCCAGTAAGGACTCCTGCGGTTTCAAGTCCGATAGTGGACAATGTTGGAGGGCCAGGAGGTTTCACTAGGAGTGGACGACTGTTTGCTCCTCAGCCTTTGAGGGATGCTGCTGCTGAGGCATCCGCCAGAGCTAAGGGCAAACAAGCAGTGGTTGACGAAGAACCGGCTCAGAAGGAGGCTGAGGGTTCTTTTCAGAAAGATGTTGAGGAGTTCATGAAAATCATTAAGAAGAGTGACTACAAGATCGTAGATCAGCTCAACCAAACTCCGTCAAAGATTTCGATACTCTCTTTGCTGATGTGTTCTGAGGCACATCGGGACGCTCTGCTGAAGATGCTGAATATGGCATACGTCCCGCAAGAGATATCAGTCAACCAGCTGGAGGGTGTACTAGCCAATGTGAGTACCAGGCACGGTGTAGGTTTCACTGACCTAGACCTAACGCCTGAAGGTCGCAATCATAACAAAGCTTTGCACATCACTATGGAGTGCAAAGGTGCTGTTTTATCTCACGTACTGGTAGACACCGGGTCGTCCCTGAATGTCCTGCCGAAGCAGATATTGAAGAAGATTGATGTCGAGGGAGTTGTGCTCACTCCCAGTGACCTGATTGTGCGTGCTTTCGACGGATCCAAACGGTCTGTGTTTGGTGAAGTCACTTTGCCGGTTAAGATAGGTCCGGAGGTATTCGATATCGTATTCTACGTGATGGACATTCAGCCTGCTTATAGCTGTTTGTTGGGGCGTCCTTGGATACATGCCGCTGGGGCAGTCTCGTCGACTCTCCATCAAAAGCTCAAATATGTCTGGAACGGTCAGATTGTGACCGTATGTGGCGAAGAGGAAATTCTGGTGAGTCATCTCTCCTCATTCAAATATGTTGAGGTGGATGGCGAGATCCACGAAACCCTGTGCCAGGCATTTGAGACTGTGGCGCTTGAAGGGGTTGCTTGTGCTGAGCAGAGGAAGCCAGGTGCTTCAATTTCATCGTACAAGCAGGCCAAGGAGGTTGTGGACTCCGGGAAAGCAGAAGGCTGGGGCAAGATGGTTGACTTGCCAATCAAAGAAGACAAGTTCGGCATTGGGTACGAGCCTCTCCAAGCAGAGCAGCATGTACAGACAGGTCCGAGTACCTTCGCCAGCGCTGGGCTGATGAACCATGGGGATGTCTTCGCTACTGATGGTGAAGACTGTGACTGTGATTTGGATGTCTGGGTCCGCCCTTGTGCACCAGGCGAATCTATCAACAATTGGACGGCTGAGGAAGTGGTCCAAGTTACTCTACTGACAGAGTAATTTTCTTTTGTTTTTCATTTTTGCATGAAAACCCTATGTTCTGCCCAAGGCGTAATGGTTCATTGTAGGGCCACATCATGTTCACAATGTTTATAAATGAAGGACGTTTTTCAAATCAAATTTTGAGATCTTTGTCTTTCTATTTTCTGGTTTCCACTTTTTCAAAACAATAAAAATGGCAATGTTTTTTGTTTTCTGTGACTTTATTGAAATCTTTTTCTAAAAACCAAACATTAAACATGCAGAAGTGATCTTTTGGCATCCACTGTGAACGACTCTGTTATGGCTCCGTATGATTTTGACAATCCCATCTACCAAGCTGAAGAGGAGAGTGAGGAAGACTGTGAACTCCCTGCAGAATTGGTCAGATTACTGAAGCAAGAAGAAAGGGTCATCCAACCTCATCAGGAGGAGTTGGAAATTGTCAATCTGGGTACTGAGGACGCCAGAAGAGAGATCAAGATTGGGGCTGCTTTAGAAGACTCTGTCAAAAGGAGGCTGATTGAGATGCTGAAAGAATATGTGGAAATATTCGCCTGGTCATACCAAGATATGTCGGGTCTGGATACAGACATTGTGGTGCATCGGTTACCTCTCCGAGAAGAGTGTCCGTCGGTCAAGCAGAAGCTTCGCAGAACTAGTCCTGACATGGCTGTGAAGATCAAGGAAGAGGTTCAGAAGCAGTGGGATGCAGGTTTCCTGGCTGTTACTAGTTACCCGCCGTGGGTTGCCAACATTGTTCCCGTGCCGAAGAAGGATGGCAAAGTCAGAATGTGTGTCGATTACCGGGATTTGAATAGAGCGAGTCCGAAAGACGATTTCCCATTACCTCACATTGATGTATTGGTAGATAATACGGCTCAATCCTCGGTATTTTCTTTCATGGACGGTTTCTCAGGCTACAACCAGATCAAGATGGCGCCAGAGGACATGGAAAAGACGACATTCATTACACCTTGGGGCACGTTCTGCTACAAAGTGATGCCATTTGGGCTGAAGAATGTCGGTGCCACCTATCAGAGGGCAATGACGACTCTCTTTCATGACATGATGCACAACGAAATCGAAGTGTACGTGGATGATATGATTGCGAAGTCGCAGACGGAAGAGGAGCACCTGGTTAATCTGCAGAAGTTGTTTGACAGACTGGTCAAGTTCAAACTGAGGCTGAATCCGAACAAGTGTACGTTTGGGGTGAGATCAGGGAAGCTGTTAGGCTTCATTGTCAGTGAGAAAGGGATTGAGGTTGACCCGGCGAAGGTCAAAGCCATTCAGGAGATGCCTGAACCGAAGACGGAAAAGCAAGTCCGTGGGTTTTTAGGGAGGTTGAACTACATTGCAAGGTTCATATCTCATCTAACTGCCACATGTGAACCAATTTTCAAACTGCTCAGAAAGAATCAGGCGATCAAATGGAATGATGACTGTCAGAAAGCTTTTGACAAAATCAAGGAGTACTTACAGAAACCTCCAATCCTAATTCCTCCAGTTCCAGGGAGGCCATTGATAATGTACCTATCAGTCACCGAGACTTCAATGGGGTGTGTATTGGGGCAGCATGACGAGTCTGGTCGAAAAGAGCATGCCATATACTACCTAAGCAAAAAGTTTACCGACTGTGAAACAAGATATTCACTGCTCGAGAAAACTTGTTGTGCTTTGGCCTGGGCTGCTCGCCGACTAAGGCAGTATATGTTGAACCATACTACTCTGTTGATTTCTAGGATGGATCCGGTAAAATACATCTTTGAGAAACCAGCTCTCACCGGACGTGTTGCCCGTTGGCAAATGATCTTAACCGAATACGACATTCAGTACACGTCACAGAAGGCCATCAAAGGTAGTATTCTGTCAGACTATCTTGCTGAACAACCAATTGATGACTATCAGCCTATGATGTTTGAATTCCCTGATGAAGACATCATGTACCTAAAGACGAAAGACTGTGAAGAGCCGCTTGTCGAGGAAGGACCGGATCCTGATGACAAGTGGACATTGATGTTTGATGGGGCTGTGAACATGAACGGTAACGGTGTTGGGGCAATGTTGATCAATCCCAAAGGTGCTCATATACCTTTCTCTGCCAGATTGACCTTCGACGTCACCAACAATGAAGCTGAGTACGAGGCTTGTATCATGGGGATAGAAGAAGCCATTGATCTGAGGATCAAAACACTTGACATTTTTGGAGATTCTGCTCTAGTGATCAATCAGGTCAATGGAGATTGGAACACAAACCAGCCACATCTGATTCCGTATAGAGATTACACCAGAAGAATACTGACGTTCTTCAAGAAGGTGAAGTTGTATCATGTCCCTAGGGATGAGAATCAAATGGCAGATGCATTGGCTACTTTATCTTCCATGATAAAAGTTCATTGGTGGAATCATGTGCCACATGTTGCGGTGAATCGACTCGAGAGGCCTGCGTATGTGTTTGCAGCCGAGTCTGTTAATACTATTGATGATAAACCGTGGTATTATGACATCAAGAACTTCCTCAAGACTCAAGAGTATCCTGAGGGTGCGTCGAAGAATGATAAGAAGACCCTGAGAAGGCTAGCTGGAAGCTTTTACTTGAATCAGGATGATGTGCTGTACAAGCGGAACTTTGACATGGTCTTGCTCAGATGCGTGGATAGACACGAAGCAGACATGTTAATGCAAGAAGTGCACGAGGGTTCGTTTGGTACCCACGCTGGTGGTCATGCAATGTCGAAGAAATTGCTGAGAGCCGGATATTACTGGATGACTATGGAATCCGATTGCTTCAAATATGCTCGGAAATGCCATAAGTGTCAAATCTATGCTGATAAGGTGCATGTACCACCAAGCCCGTTGAATGTCATGAACTCGCCTTGGCCGTTTGCCATGTGGGGCATCGACATGATTGGAAAGATTGAGCCAACTGCTTCTAATGGACATCGCTTCATCTTGGTCGCGATCGACTACTTCACCAAGTGGGTAGAAGCAGCTTCTTATGCCAACGTCACCAAACAAGTGGTTGCCCGGTTCATCAAGAAAGAAATCATCTGTCGTTATGGAGTCCCTGAGAGAATCATCACTGATAATGGTTCAAATCTCAACAACAAGATGATGAAAGACTTATGCAGAGACTTCAAGATTGAACATCACAACTCTTCTCCTTACAGACCAAAGATGAATGGTGCTGTAGAGGCAGCTAACAAGAATATCAAGAAGATTGTGCAGAAAATGGTCGTTACGTACAAGGATTGGCATGAGATGTTGCCCTTCGCGTTGCATGGGTACCGTACCTCAGTACGTACGTCGACCGGGGCAACCCCCTACTCCCTTGTGTATGGTATGGAAGCAGTCCTACCAGTTGAAGTGGAGATCCCTTCTCTGAGGGTATTATTGGATGTCAAGCTGGATGAAGCCGAGTGGATTCGTACAAGGTTTAATGAGTTAAGCCTTATCGAAGAAAGACGGTTAGCAGCTGTTTGCCATGGGCAGTTGTATCAGAGAAGGATGAAGCGAGCCTTTGATCAGAAAGTGCGTCCTCGGACATTTCAAACTGGCGACCTAGTTTTGAAGAGGATCCTTCCTCCCGGTACAGATAACAGGGGCAAGTGGACTCCTAATTACGAAGGTCCATATGTTGTGAAGAAGGTTTTCTCCGGTGGAGCCTTGGTGCTTACAACTATGGATGGTGAAGATTTTCCTTCCCCTGTCAACTCAGATGTAGTCAAAAAATACTTCGCATAAATTGACCCGCTGGACGAAAAAAAAGAATAAAAGAGTCCAGGCAAAAATGGGCATCCCGGCGAACCAAAAACAGAAAGAAAGGTTCGGGCAAAAGTTAGGGATAAAAATAAAAAATTTTGTACACCCGGTAAGTCGAAAACCCGCAAGGGCGGCTTAGGCAAAAATGGGTATCCCGGTGGATTGAAAACCCGAGAGGGCGATCCAGCCAAAAGAGGGATTAAAGCAAAAACTACAGTCTGAGTTATCTGTACTTCATCATGCTTCGTCAGCTGCCATCTCGACAGATGTGATCGGTCCAGTCAGTCTTCTCCGAAAGCAAGGAATTGGGAGGAAACTGATGATCTATGAGTTATAACAGAGTTGGGAAACAGTGGATGCCGTGTTCACATTGCCATTAGGATAGTTTATTTTCCTTTTGTGCGCAATTACCTCTTTCTAGGAATTGCTTCCCAATGTATTTGCCTTTTCAGGCACATTTTCAATCAATAAAAATCGTTATTCAGATAAATTGCTCTCCTGTTTTTTATTTTTACTGTTTTGTTTGCGAAAACGTCCGAATTTTTGATAGACATTGCATATAAAAACATGAAGGCTAAACAATGACGTGCAGAAAGATTAAAACATTTGAAAATCATTTTGAATGTTGAGGACACTTGAGCGTATCTTGTCCATATACTCCCTGGGGCATCTGTTGTTCCAATTTGCAGGTCGTCACCTGTGAGTATTTTCCCCAGTAAGGTCGTCACCTGTGAGCATTCCCCAGCAATGCTTTCCCCAAACGGATTCATTCTCCTAACTATGGTTTGCTTAAGCCTTCCCCAGCGAAGCAGTTATCGCTCCAGCAGAGTTCATCCTATCAATGGACTGGACAGGTGTCCATGGCAGACGGATACCTACATCCCCAGCTGAGTCGTTTCTACTTGTGAACATTGTGGGTCGTCCCCGGCGGAGTAGCAGTTACTCCCCAAAAAGCAGGGCCTATTTCATCTGAGGTTTGTGTGAGCCTTACCCCCAGAGAGTGGCCTGGTTTAGCTTCCCCGGCGGAGTTTTCATTTCCCCAAGCGGAATTTTTGAGGATTGATTGGGCTATCCCCAGCAGTTTACCTTTGTTTTCCCCTAGCAGATTTGCTTTATTACTCCCCAGTGAGTTGCCTTGTCTTCCCCTAGTGGATTTGTTTGTTGGCTATCCCCAGCAGTTACTTTCTTTTTCCCCCAGTGGAAGTATCTTGAAGATTCCTCAGCACAGTCGTCCTGTGTATCTCTCCCCCGCAGAGTTCGCACCATACTGCATTGCATATAGTAATCATTGCATCCTCAAAACTGCGTAGCATTTCCATCCCATATGGAGCATTACGCCATAGAAAAATTCAAACATATGCATTCATGTGTTCGAAGCCACATCAGACTGTATCCCCGGCAGAGGCGGATCATTTTGGTTCAACATCAGCACAGCAAGTCTACTACAGACAGCATTCAGAATTGATTATCCCCACAGAGGTTTATTTCCTCACCCGATGGTGACAGAGGTTTATTTCCTCACCCGATGGTGACAGAAGTTTGTTTCTCCCCCAGTGAGACCCCCAGCAAGTGATCAGCCTTGCTTTGACATATATCAGATGTCCGTTCTTGTAATACCAGTAAGTGTCATGTCAACGCCCGCGTGTTTTCATTTTTTGGTGTCGGTAAACGCCATTCTTTCGATGTCGGTAAACATCGAGTCTCACCCAGTCATCAGTCAATGTCTGGTCATTTTTTAGTGTCGGTAAACGCCATTGCTTCGGTGTCGGTAAACATCGAGTTCCTTCAGTCATCGGTAAATGTCTGATAATCCCCAACAAAAATCCCCAGTAGAGTCATCTGTAAATGTCCTATCTGGTTTCCAGTTGCAAATATTTGTTTGTCTCTCACCAATAAATTTCCCATCCCCAGTCATCGGTAAATGTCTGGTTATTTTCGTTTGATGTCGGTAAACATCATCTTTCGATGTCGGTAAACATCGTGTCTCATCCCAGTCATCGGTAAATGTCTGGTCATTCTTTGTTCTTTCGCTAATAAAATCAGAAATCCCCAGAAGTCGTCAGTAAACGTTTTGTCTGGTATCACCACAAAGATTTTGTTCCTCCCCAAGCGGAGATGCCATCGGTAAATGGCCCAGTTTTCTTCGATATCGGTAAATATCGACTTCCCAGTTGCAGCAGCCATCGGTAAATGGCCTTGATATCGGTAAATATCAGGTTTGCTTTGAAGCCACCATCGGTAAATGGTCTTGCTTCCCCTCTACATCAAATTATTTCCCAGTAACCATCGGTAAATGGTTTTGCTGAAGTTGATATCGGTAAATATCAAGTTTTTAACCATCGGTAAATGGTTTTCGCTTTTCAGAAGTTGTTTCCCCAGCCGCCACCGGTAAATGGTCGTGCTGAAGTTGATATCGGTAAATATCAAGGTCCCAGTTTTAACCATCGGTAAATGGTTTTGGTTTTTCAGAAGTTTGTTTTCCCCAGCCGCCATCGGTAAATGGTTTTGCTGAAGTTGATATCGGTAAATATCAAGTTTCCAGTTCTCCAACCATCGGTAAATGGTTTTGCTTTTCAGAAGTTGTCATGCAGTTGTCATCGGTAAATGATGTGGTTCTCTTTGTATTATATCCTGTCGGTGCAAATTTCTACGGTTCTTTTGTATTCAATCCCTGTTTACCCTGAAAGTCTGACAGCAATCGCTATCATCCGTTCGGGTTCCCAGCTGATTGAATAGGGGCAGCTGTAGCACCTCAAATTTGCACCTATCATTGTACATACCATCTCATATTAGGTCATAGCATATCACGATCCATTGCATAGCATTGCATTGTCCCCAGTTGCCTCAAGAGCAAGCAAGTCAAGAATTAGGTCAAACTGATCAGGAGATCAGTCAACCAATCAAGCAAAGGTGTTTCTCAAGGAGCAAAGGCCCTAGGGTTTGTCCAACAAGTTCACATGACTTGGAGGTCCATTTGAAGTGTTCAAGTCAAGGGTTGGATGTTCAGAAGCCATCAGTTCATGCACAATCAGTCAAAAACCCTAGAAAGTCAAAGTTGGTCAACTGTGGTTGATTTTATGGTTTTGATGGATGGAAATGGTTTGAGAGAGCTTGTTCATGTCCCAATAGGCCTCATGTGCCATGGCAATCAACATCATTGAAGAATTTGAAGCCAATCAGAAAATTTCCAAAAATAGAAACTGGACCTGTAATTTTAACTGCCAAAAATGGAAACTTCTTGATCCTCAGCTTGCATCATGATACAAGCTTCAAATGAATTTTTGCCCAACATGAAAGTTGAAGATCTTGTTCTCCCATTTCAAAAAGTCCAAGAACACCAAAATCCCATGAATGGTTTGCAAGATATGATCATTTCATTTTCACATTTTCATGAACTTCAAAAGGCCATATCTCATGATTCCTTTGGCCAAATTTGATGGGGTTTTTTCCTACAAACCACATTTCATCTCCTCTTTCCAAAAATATAAATTTCATGAACCAAAACCTTGCCAATCAAAATGGCATCTTTTGACTTGTTCCATTTAAAATTCAAGTTTGACCAAAAGTTGACTTTTCAAATTAAAGGTTTTCAACACATTTGGCCAATTGGAAATTGTTTGGAAGGCTATTTGCAACATGTTCCAAGCCCAAATTTGTGCTCATGCTACTATCATACCACCATTTTGGCCAAAGGTGCAAATTTAGCAATATGGCTTCATTAAAGTAAACAAACTTAGCACTTCATGAGCAGACATAAAACAGCAAACATAATGGTCATTGGCAGCCTGTTTTGAAGCCCAAATCGTGCAGACCTCACACCCTCCACTTCCATATTTTCCAAACTTAGCAAAATGCAAATTGGCTTCATTAAGTTAAGCAAGCTTAGCATGTTATTAAGTACCTTAAACAGACCACATATAAGCAATTCTCTGGCCATTGGTAACCCTAGCCGCAGCCTCCACGATCAAAAAATACTCTCATTCTCTCATTTTGCATTTTGACACTTTGAGAATTTCTGACCAAAAGCTTCAAAGACCACGAGCCATTCTTGCTTCCTTCATCACTTGGACAACCTTGTGAAGCTTTTTGGACCATTAAACCTCAGCTGTAGTGCAACTTCTTGCTCTGTTTTCGTCAAGGACCAACAATGGTGAATCGAATTTTGGAAGCTTCCAAGCCTTGCTGAGCTCATTTCCCTCAAGTATCCATCACTCCATAGCATTATCTTCATCTGTTTCGAGCAGCATCCATCAAACAACCACTGCATCTCAAGTTTCTTCAAAATCAAGTACCACTTAGTTGCTTAGTTCTTTGAACTTGCTTTGCTTTGCTATTTAGAAATTTGCTTTGAGGTAGTCCCTCTTTCTTCATGTAGTCTGGAGACCCGGCTTGTTATTTGGCCGGGCAAACTGTCTGAAGTCCTCCTTAAGAGGCAACGCTTGTGTGTGTTTATATTTGTCCCAAGCAGGAAAAGCCCTTCAAGTAAGGCAATTGGTAGATCAAAGGGATAAGTAACCTATCCCCTACTATTCAGTGAGTCTTCTCCTTGCTCCCATTACATGGTTGTAGCATTGAGACCAAAACCCAAGATCAATCGAGTCAATAATATGTGGAGAGAGTTCCTACTTTCTGAACTCCCACACTTTCTGAAATGCTCTCCCTGATCAGGGATAAGAGCAATGAGGCACACCCCTCATCTCCTTTTCATCTGCTTCACCTTAGCCCCTCAATGGCAAGGTTAAGAGCAACTTTTTACCCTATTCCAGTTGGCCTCAGTGCCTAACCCTCTTGTGTGAGCCCCCTTGTTTGGCTATAGAGTGTGCTGTTTGATATTCATTGATTGATTGATTGCTTCATATGCACATGCTTGCTTGTATGCTCTATGCATTTATCATCATTTATTGCTCACCAATGCATAATCATCTCATTTGTCTTTTTGACCTATCATTGTTGTTTGCCCATTGAGGACAATTGTAAGACCATCCATTGGCCATTGTTCCTATGATATGGAAGTGAGTATAAGACCATCACCTTGGCCACTCATTCTATCTTTGCCTGATGCATTTGTTGATTGTATGTGAGGTTGCAATTGTAAGTCCCTGTAAGTTGGCATTTGCTTTCCTATGATCACATGTTGTTTTGCTTGTTTGTATGAGAGGATACAACTGTAAGTCCCTGCAAGTTGGCATTTGTATTCCTAGGACCATACTGTGGAGGTTAGAGTAAGCCCAGATAGATTGGCATCTGACATCCATGTTTTGCTTCTGTTTGTTTATGTGAGGTTGCAATTGTAAGTCCCTGTAAGTTGGCATTTGCTTTCCTATGATCATGTGTTGTTTCGGTTCTTGTATGTGAGGATCCATTGTAAGTCCATGTAATGTGGCATTGGTTTTCCTATGAGCATATGTGGAGTTAACCTAAGTCCAGATAGATTGGCAGTTGACTTCCATATTTCATCTTTGTTTTCTTTTGAGGAGATTAGTGTAAGACCATTGAGTGGCCTCTGATATCCATTTCTGTTTTAGGAGACTGGTGTAAATCCATCTATTGGTATCCGGTATCCACCTTTTACTTCTTTGTTTGAGGAGATTAGTGTAAGACCATTGAGTGGCATCTGATATCCAGTTTTATTTTAGGAGATTGGTATAAGCCCAGTGATTGGCATCCGATATCCGCTTTTGTTGACTTTCTTCTTTGTTTGTTATTATCCATTGCTTATTCCAAAGGACACACTTGAATCATCTTCTATATGATTTCAAGAAGTGAACCTTCTAAGAAGTTTTATAATCCATCTTCATTCATTCATCATTCATTATGTCCTAAACCTTTTCACACTCTACTTTTCAAACTTGACATAGATATTGTGCAAACATCTTCATGTTTTCAAATTAAAAACCTGGACCCAAGTCCTTGACCTTTTTCAAACTCCATTTCATAACACTTCTTTTGAATCAATCTTAATCATACTTTGACTCTACTTTCATAATCACAATCAATTAACTTCACTCATTCACTCGTTTTGGCTCTGTCCATTGTTAATCTTTTCATGCATTAGCCATAGGTTTCAATTATCATTGTGGTTGATGTAAATCTTGCCTATCCTTAGTGAGTCGACAGTAAGACTTCCGTACTGAAAACAAGGCTAACCCCTCTAGTACGTCGAAGCTATCCTCGCATGGTGGATGTTGTTTCTTGGTCGAGTGTTCTCCCATTGATAATGAAAAGCCTCAGTGCTTGTGTTTAAAATTGAATCCACCAACTTTTGGAAATCTTTTAGCCGAACTACGGCGTTTTGATCCTTACCTTTGATGGAAGGTACGTAGGCAGCGGGTTCATCCGTTCAAACCCAATAATAAAAATGAATATTCTTTTCTCATCATCCCAATCATGTCTGCACAATACCTATGTCATAACAAATAACAATCTTTTACAACAAGTGTGAAAAGGGCTCCCTAGGAGTACCTAGGACGTAGTGGGTGCCTAACACCTTCCCATTGCGTAATTTACCCCTTACCCAGAATCTCTGATCTTTTTATTAGTTTTCTACGTGTAAAACTTCTTAGGCTTTTGTTCGCTTTTTAGCCAGTCCATTGGATAAATAAAAGTGCGGTGGCGACTCGAAATTCATTGTATGCTTTGCTTATGATTTAACCGATAAATCATATAGCGACGAATACACCGCTACAACCTTGTGAACCAAGAGATGTTTGGGACTGTGCCCAAACACCTATTTCTTCGTCTTTTCGGCTTTATCTTATAGTGGCGGCCTGCTAGTCCACGTATTGGTAATAACCATCTTACTCTTTGGTTCATACCATAATTCGATCACACTTCTTTTCATCTCCCACTTCTAGTTCCTTGAACTACGAAGCTCTGAATTCCTCATGGCACTATGAGGATACGTAGGCATGAAGGCCCTAATCCTCACCGAGCACTTTATCTATTTCCTTCCTTTTCCCATCCTTTTACGAGTAATTTTAGCTAACTCCTATTCGAGCGAGAACAATCAAAACGGTTCCCATGGAGTACCATGGATGTTTGGGGTGCTAATACCTTCCCCTTGCATAATCGACTTCCTTACCCAACATATCTCTTTCCCGGGTTTTATCGATGTTTTCCCTTCCCTTTGGGGATAAATAAAGTTCGATGGCAACTCTGTTGTATGTTCGAGCGTGCGTTCAAGTATATTTCCGCTAGCTTCAGCGTCAAAGCTCACTCCTAAGAGTTCCTTGCCATTTGTATTAATGTTTATATGATATTCTAACTAGTGATTCATTCGCTATATATCATAATCTTAGTAAACATATTTGAGTTTCAAAACGTATATGAGCATGACATTACAATTATCATTTTCGAAATGAGTATTTTTTACTTGCGAACAAGCAATTGACATCAAGAAAGCTTATGCAATAGGAAGATTGAACTTTTCTTTTTGATATCCCAAAGCACAAATCTCTTCAAAATTTAGTTAATCAGGGGTAGTTATGCAGAGATTCGATAAATATCTTTAAATCAGCTAGACAGAGGCAGGTTACTTCAAGACTCGTATTGGGGCAGGCCATCCCAAGAGCACGAGAAGCCAATCACTCCTATAAATGGTTAATCAATAGGATACAATTCCAAGACGGTGGGGCAAGTCAATTTTGAGATTTTCAAATGACAAGACTATTTCATAGCTTGTAATTGGGGAAATTTATGCATATATCCAATAGACTGGGGCAGAGGTAAGATACGAAGGTACAAGTTCTCTCATAAAGTCTAGAGGTGTGACAACAACTAAAGTAAGTGTCAGGGAATCATGCCTATATGGCCTTTATCCTAGTCTTGGATTTCATCCTCCCTTCATATGAGCATCTGATTTGACCATTGCATAAATCATCATCATGTACTAATTACGTCACATCATTAATGCATATCATTCATCTAGCATAACATGAAGTCATCTATGTAAATCATAAAAAAAAAACAAAGTCTGATATCTTGTTGGCACTTCTAAATCCCGAACTTGTGCAACATCTTTTAAAGCTCAGTCTTGTTTGGCACTTTCCTAAAAACCCGACCTGTTTGGCATCTTTCAAAGCCCGGTTTGTTGGTATTCCTAAAGTTTATCTTATGAATTCCATGATTTTTGATCTTTTTTCCAACGTCCCTGGCTGATAATCTTTTGCCAACCTTCACGGTTGAATGGGATTAATCTTTTCACCCTTAGAAGTGCGACTCACACATATAAAAACCAAAAAATACTCTTCATGTGTCCGAAGGTGCATCTCTAGATGCACTTAGAATCACACCAACAAAGACGTTGCAAGTGAGACACCTCTATTTTCCCTAAAAAAGTGACCGAAAATACATATATGGATTTTAGAGATGTATCTCTATACAAACACTTATACACACTAGCTGATCGAAGCAAACACACTTTCTCCATTGCCCAACATATAAATCTTGAAAAGGCATGTTCTTTATGAAGACTGGAATGGAATCTACACACATCATAAATTCAGTCATCACTTTATCAAGTGAAAGATAATCTGATATGACAATTCTGGGAACTCCAAAATGAGGCCATCGTGAGAACATGCATACTTTATGTCGAATAAGGTAGTTCAAGTTCTAAAATATTAACCTATGCCTTATCTGAAAATTTAGTCTTTCGTGTAAATATACAACCAATTTTTACTCGTTGCCAATTTATTTGTTCCTTACCAATTTTCATTTGTTGAAGACATAGAAGAACAAAAGTCAAAATCATGAAAGACAAGATAATAACATTAACATTGCACATTATTATTGCAAATGACATTTATACGAAATTTTATTTTTCGATTTCGGAGATGAATTTTTGGACAAAGTTTTTAGGTGAAATAAGGGTGTCTCACTTATGAAGTGTTAAAATATGCGTATAAAAGGTGCGTCTGAAAATATATCTCTAAAGTTTATGGATAATTGTGACTTTTTACGATGGTGGATGAGCATCTCTAAGAATGGAAAGAGTAATCGCAATATTGAATCTGTAAGCAAATTTTTTACCTCATACCCCATTAATTATACCTATACCCATACATTATAATTTTTTAGACCAAAATGCCCTTATAAAAACTGATTATATTTTTGTAAATTTCGTTTTTTACTTCACTTTATCTTTAAGACTTCTAGAACATCACTTTTGCCATTGTAAGCCGAAACTCATAGAGTAAGTCTTCCGATTCACAATAAATATACAGGAACTCTTTGTACAAGACTTTCGATTCGCTCCAGATTTGAGATGTTGAACCAAAGTTTTTGCTAAAAGACTTCCGATTTTCAAACTGTTTATCGAAACTCTTCTCAAAAGACTTTCGGTTTTCATTTAATTCACCGGAAGTCTTATTGAAAGTGTTATGGTGTTCAAACTTCATTTTTTTCACACCGAAACTCTTTTTAGAAGTGTTCCGGTACGTTTTTTTAAATTTTTTTTATAGTGGTTTGAAGACAAAGTGTTGATAGTAGGATTCCAGATTGTAGTTTAGGATGGGGCGCATCTACATCTGCAGCAGAGTCGGTTGGCTATCTAGGAGGGTCGTACGATACATGTCTTTTGGTAAAGTACAAGTATCATGTTGCTCGACATTTATGGTTTGGTGAGGTAAATAAACGACATATATTTGATATTAAATAATATTTGAATATTTTATATTGTGTTTTATAATATGTGTTTTAATTGTTTTCAAGAGAGAGGTTCGAAGAAAGAGTTGAAGGTTGCTGGACACAGACTTAAGCTGACATCGAGGGTTCTACAAGCTCTTCTACAATAGATGGAAAGTTAGGTTTCTAGGTTTGGGTTATCTTCACTTCAGAGAAGTAGTTTGACGAAGATAGACACAAACCTGGTATGCACATTTATGGAGAGATGACATCTAGAGACATCTTTGTTTCACATGTCGTTTGGTGAGATAAGCATTACTTTAGATGTCGTCTCTTATCTGCTTCACTTGCCCATAAGGTGTGTGTTATAGAGCCCTCAAGATGTCACTAAAGAGGTTGTTGTTGACTACTTAGGAGTGTCATAGAGTGAGACACATACACATGTTTGTAGCTGTAGGGGTTCTTACTATAAATTGGAGTGGTTTTACGATTTATTCGTAAAACATAAAGTTGCTTCTAGTTGGGCATATGCGACTAGAGCATGTTTGTTGATGTTGGTGAGTTTCACATTTTTTACCGGCAAGACCTTTACGCTTGTCGAGGCATGATACCATTTATTGTTTACGGACTTAGAGAGGTATTCGGGATACAGTTGGGGATCAAATGCATTGGTTACCCTTTACAGATACCTCGGAGATGCGTCCATGTTCAGTTGCAAAGAGCTCGATGGATATCCTACTCTCATAAAGGTATTTAATTTAATTTTGTTTATTATATGTTAATTAATTTTATAAAGTATGTTAATTTAATTTATTTTGTTTATTATGTTTTTATATTGTAGTGTTGGATTCACGAGTATTTTCCAACAGTTGGAAAAAGAGGAGAGAATTGAAACCAACTGATAATTTTGGTCTTCATCGAGCAATGAGATGATCCTATAAGCAAGGAGTTCTGAAGGTGGATGACTTGCGACCTATTTTGGACGAGCTGACACCTACCGACGTCATATGGCGTCAATTTGAGGATAATAGAGTATGACGTCAGTTTGATGAATTATGTCTGTATATGGGGTGTTTGAAGTGGGGTGACATAGTTGTTACATACAATAGGAAAAACATTCAACAACTCAACTGAATTGGGATGAGCCTAAAATATCTCTCTCACAACTTCTGAGTCATCCATTTTTCTACTCCAATACACATAGCCTGCATCCTCAATAAGCTTAAACAAATGTTGTATCTCACTTATAGGATCTTTTATCTCTTTTTCTATCATACTCTTATGCTTGTATATTTGCGTGATCCGAGTGACATTCTCTAGATTTCGGTCTTGCAAGGAAAGCAATGTGTGTCTAGGTGGTACATGTCTCTTTGTCAAATCAACGACATGCTGCTTCTCATATGTGGTTAACCTACCAACAAAGGAATGCACTTTTAATCTATCAGGTAAACCATGGTTATGAACCCCATATTTTACATAATCTTCCAACCAGACCCATCTTTCATCGGAGTCGACCTGATTTTAAACGAGCATCCATATTTTTTGGACACATTTTGGGTTCCCCTATCAGTATCTTTGTATTTCTCAACTTTATCACGACCAAATATTAATTTGTTACTTCTCCCTCTCTTATTTGTTTTAGTATCTGAACGAGTGATAATAATGGTTACTTTATTATGGATTCCAACCTCTTTAATCCACCTGATCACCTCTTCTCATGTACCAAATCTTTGAGTAGTTAAAAAAGCACCAGAAGTATCTACACATATTTGAGGAAGAATTTCCATATCCGTACAATAAAAAAATGTAAAAAAAACAACAACAATGCAAACCGAAAGACTACAAAGAAGAATTCTGGATCATAGAAAAAACACACCGGAAGTATTTTGGAAAGACTTCCGGTATATGTTAGTCTATTAACCAGAACACATGTGTTAAGTGTTCCAAAATGTTTTTTTTTTTTTTTTAAATCTGAACCTGATGTCTTCCACAAAGTTTTCCGATTTGGAAAAACATATACCGAAAATCTGTTCTAATATGCTCCGGTACGAGGGTGAATAGTGCAATTTTCAAAAATTTCAATTGAATGGTTAAAAGTGAAATGAAATTTTGGTTAAAAATAAATAAGGGAAATTGATATTTTTTTTTAAAAATTGTAGGAGAATAGGTATAACTAAGTAAAACTTTCTCTATAAGCTTGTAATCGGCCCAAACCCAAAACCTTTTTTGAAGCCCAATTCGATGATGTTACTTCACAAGTTATAATAACCAATAACCAACCCTAGCTTTCTTCCTCAACGAGGTTCACTTCAAAAACTCTCAGAATATTCGATCTGCAACCATGGCGTCAAGAAAGACCGATAACCCCCAATACGGTGACGGTGCCAGTCCCGGGTTCGCTCTTATCTCCCTTCCTTACATATTCACTTCCCTTCGTCACCGATATCTCTTATCATTCTCATTTAATTCTTAACCTCTCACTTTTTCTCATTGATGCAGAAAAATCTTCATCGGAGGGTTAGCCAAAGATACAACCCTAGGTCAGGAACATAGAAAGTTCTTTATATATATTTATTTTACTTTTCAATTTCACTATTATTTAATTTACAGTTTTGATTCTGCAGAAACGTTCGTGAAGTACTTCGAAAGGTATGGAGAGATAACAGATTCCGTTATCATGAAGGATCGACAAACGGGTCGACCCAGAGGGTTTGGGTTCATTACTTATGCGGATCCTTCTGTGGTTGATCAAGTTATTCAGGAGAACCACATCATCAATGATAAGCAGGTAAACCCTAGTTAGGGTTTCGCTTTGAATTTTGTGGTTTAGTTGTTTAATTGCAAATGGTTACTGTGGCTTGTTTTTTTATCTGCTGCTCTTAACAGGTTGAAATCAAGAGGACCATTCCAAAGGGTGCATCACACACTAGTGACTTCAAAACTAAGAAGATTTTTGTAGGTGGGATTCCAGCAGCAGTATCTGAAGGTTTGCTTCCGGCACTTTGATTTCTTTATGTAATAATAATAATAATGGTGGTGTATGTGTGATTTGTTAGTTTGTGTTGTGTTTCTGAATGATGTTTTTGTTTTTCTGAGTTAGTGGGCTTATTTTATGCTTGGATTTGGTGTGCGTTTCAGATGAGCTGAAGAACTTCTTCTCTAAGCATGGAAATGTTGTGGAGCACGAGATAATACGTGACCACGCCACTAAAAGATCTCGTGGATTTGGTTTTGTAGTGTTTGATAATGATAAGGTTGTGGATACTTTGTTAGCTGATGGGAACATGATTGATATGGACGGTACTCAGGTGAGTTTCGTTTGTTTTTTTAGGGTGGTTAAAATTGAAACTAGCAATACTGATTTTAGAGAGGTGGCAAACTGTTTCTAGATAAAGGATTACGTATTAAAATATTTGATAATTGGGGTTCTCTGTTGCTTCTCGATATGTCTCTGTTTGTGTTTTTACATTATATATGTAGTGGGCTTACTATAGGTTTTATTATTTCTCTGCCCAACCAAAAACCAACGAAAAAAGGTTCTATTTATGAATGAATCTAGGTTGACTTAATTCTTTGTTGTAGGTTGAGATCAAGAAGGCTGAACCAAAGAAATCCTCAAGTTCAGCTTCTTTTCCTCCATTTGGTAGTGACTCTAGGTCACGTTCTTACAATGATGGTTTTGGTGGATTTGGTGATTCGTATGGAGGTTTTCCTGGTGGAGGTTATGGCCCTGCATCTTATAGGTCACTTGGAGGTTACACTGCTAGGCTTAGCGATTATGGTGGATATGGAGGTGGAGATGACTTCAGTGGTGGTTTTGGAGGTTATGGGGGCAGTGGTGGTGCTGGTGGTTATGCAGGCTATAGAGGAGAATCATCATTTGGCTACTCTGGCCGCTATGGGTCGTACATGGGTGGCCTTGGTGGTGGATATGGTGGTAGTGGGTTAGGCCCATATGGGAGAGGTGGTGCGGGCTATGGAAGTTATGGTGGTTCAGGCACTGGTGGAGGTTATGAATCTGGCCCTGGTGCTGGTTTTGGTGGAACAGGAGGACTCTATTCTAGTAGGGGAGGATATGGGGGCGGTAGTCGTTACCATCCTTACACAAGATAGTTTTATGATTAAGCTTTGTAGTAGAATTTGCATGCAGGTTTAAGCATTTTCTAGATACAAGGCACTTACTTCAGGTGGGCACTCTCTAGAAGTCAGATGAACCACTAGCATGTCTGTTTTAATCAATTGCTTAGACAACCGAAGATAGAACAACAACATCTAGAGCTTTCTGAACAACATCTAGAGCTTCCCATCAGTCATCAGCCATATACAATCATAGTTAGATTATGCTTTTATGTGATAATCAGATGCTTGAAAGTTAGACTGTTGTGATTATGGATACCAGTTTTAGTTAGAATCACAAAGTTGTGTGAATGTGTACTATTTTAGGTTACGCCTATTAGAATTTTGTTTGAAAGAGTACTTTGTTCATGATCTATCCAGTAGTTATGCTTGGTGAGCTTATATTGAAGATGTTGATACAACCTTTTCAGGTTACAGATACCATGATTTAGTTATATGTTTAGTTAGCTGTAACCTATGATAGCTCTCAATTAGTTTCAACAGGTTCCTGAAGTCTTTCTTTCCAAGGGTTGGTTTGGTTGTTAGCAATCATAAATTGAAATTAGAAATGGCTGGACTACTGTTAGCTCCCAATTTTGTGTGTTAGCACTGTAGAATTGATCCCCGTCAAATTTGGCCTTTTCAAGTTTTGTCCCTATTTGAAAAATATGCATTTTAGTCCCCTATATATTTATTTCGAAGGCATATTAGTTGCCCAAACAGAGAACAATGTTGCAAGAAAAATAGTGATGATTCTTATAATGTCTCAAAGTTGTAGACTAAAATTGTTTAAGTCTCAATATGATATGCTTCTAGTAGTTATATATGAGGGACTAAACTTGTTTAAGCCTCAATATGATATATATACTTCTAGGAGTTATATATGGGAGCTAAAATGGGAAACCAAATAATGTTTAATAAGCAATCTAATATTAACACAATAGTTTTGTTGGCAATAATATGGTATGCTCACGCTTAATGAATTTAGTTTTAGGCACATACTGCCAAGCTTGTCCAAAATATATTTTCAGACAAACAAGGTGTTTTTATGCGTGTATGATGAATTATGGATGATACAACTAAACTAGTTATTATCCAAGCTTTTCTCTTTCATAGTCTTGTGTCCTCTAAAATCTCCAAAACATATTTTGATACACCCTATGGCTTTGTTTATCTAGAAATGGCTAATGAGTATTGATTGGTATAATTTTGGAGTAATATATAACCGACTATTGAATATTGATATTGTAGTTTTATAATTTATATAATTATTACCTAGAAACGGCTAATGATTATTGATTGGTTAAATTTTGGAGTTATATATAACCAATTACTGAATATTGATATTGTAGTTTTACAAGCTATATACTTGTTACCAAAGAAATCGTTTCAATAAGTAGAAGTAATGGATTCTGATTGGATTGCCAGATAACTGCAATTCATAAAGTTTAAGAGCATTCCCTCGATGAAATACTTTCCCTTTTGTTTAACTTATAAAATAATGTAGTTTAATGCATGTTGAATTGTCTTACTTGTTTTTTTGAATTTTGATGTATGGGAACAACAAATGCGAGCCATGCTATAACAAGGACGTGCAAGATTTGCCAAGAAAGAGCTTCGAAGTGCAAGAGTTAGACATGGAACATTGCCCCTATTCATTTATGTTTTTTTAAAAATTTATTTTTGTATTTTTCTTTCAAGACCTTGAATGAGTGGTGTTTGTTTATTTTCTAAATTTTTCTGAAAATTTTGATAGAACTTTTTGACCTATCATTTATGCTCAAATTACGGCTCGGAAAACTAGGATTGAAATTGAACGGAACTGCATCCAAATCTAGAAGTTAAACTGCGCAGACGTTTTAGTAATGGTTCAATTAGTTGCAGTTGATTTGTTTGAAATGGATAATTATGTAATAAATTAACAAATAAGAGCATCTTCATCGTTTGAAACATAATGTCTTTGGATAAAAAATTAAGAAAAATTGTTAAAATGATCAAAATTATAAATATATTTTGTCTAAATTGAAATGATAGAATCTCCAATTTCAATTACAATCAAAAGATTTTAGATCGTAAAACTGTCAAGAAATATTATTAATTTTTTTAAATTTGTAAGTTTGTCTTTATTTTTCTTCCATTTTTTTCATAATAATTCCATTTTTAAATAAATTTACATGTCAGTATTAAGTAACTGTTAAAATTTACAAATTGTACCTTTTTAAAATTATGAAAATTATAATTGATTTATTTTCATATAAATGATCTAAAATCTTTACGATCTATAATCTTTACAATGAATAATTTTTTGTTAAATAAAATAATTTAGAAATAAATGGTTTTAATTGATTAATTTAAATAGCTTGGAATTTTAAATTCTTTAAACTTTTTTCGTTAACTTATATGATTACAGCGTGTTGAATGAATTTTAATTGGGGAAAGTAGTTTTTTTTTTTAAATTAGTTTATACTAGTTTGACCAAAATTTATAATTTGACATGAAGAATTTCAATTAAATGATGAAAGTTCAAGAAGTATTTAATTTAATTTAAATTTAATCTAATTTTCAAATGAGATGGATTAAGAAGTATTTTATTTAAATGAAATTTTTTCATATTTTATTTAAATGAAAAATTTTCATATTTTTTTAATGTAATTTCAAATGAAGAATTTCATTTAAATAATGACAATTTAAGAAGTATTTTATTTAGATAAAATGGATGACACGATTTTTTTTATTGGATGACTATGTGAAATTATTTTATATTTGATAAATAAATATTTGAAATTATGATTATGATATAAAAATATAATAATAATTTAATAAATAGATAAGATGTAAAAAAATGATACATTAAATATTTTAACTTTGTTTTCCAAAATGGTGATTTATTTATAAAATATTTGTGACAATCAATACATTTATTTATGTTTATAAAAATAATTGCATTAACCGTAAATTTTTTTAATTTATAAAAATATTTATAATAAACAATATATATATTTTTTATTTATAAAAAAATAATTGTATTCATGTTAGACTTTTTTTTATTTATAAAAGTATTTGTAATAAACAATACACTTTTTTTATTTATAAAATAATTGTACAACAATAGACTTTTTTCTGTTTATAAAAACAATTGTATCAAAAATATATTTTTTCAAGTTTATAAAAATATTTGTACCAACAATATATATTTTCAGGTTTATAAAAATATTTCAATCAACAATATATTTTTTTCTCATTTATAAAATTGTTTGTATCAATAATAAACTTTTTTCCATTAATAAAAATATTTGGAATAATAATAAATTTTTTTCTGTTTATAAAAATATTTATATTAATAATAAAACTTTTTCTATTTATAAAAATATTTATATCAACAATATCTTATTTCTAATTTATAAAATTATTTGTACCAACAATACTTTTTTCGTTTATAAAAATATTTGTAAGAACGATATATTTTTTTTCTGTTTGTACAAACAATGTCATTTATCAAAATATTTAGATCAATAATACACTTTAAAAAAAATAGAATAACACTTATTTTGACCACTTACTTTAAATACTTACTTTTAATTTATTATAAAATAATTTTTAATTTCTAAATTATAAAATTAATTTAAAAAGATTTTGTTTTGTTTTAGTATTTTTGTAACTAAAAAGTTCTTCAATATTTAATTACCAACTATATATATTTAAAAGATTAAAAATATATTTAATTCTATAATTAAATATTCCACCGTTAACATCAATAAGGTAAAAAATATTCTTTTACTGAAAATGATGTATTAGTTTTTTCTATAAAAATATATTAAAATCTCAAATAAATAACTTTACATATACATTTAACCTATTCCAATCTTAGTATTTGTTTATACAATATAAGATATACTATTTTGATATATTTAAAATGTAGAATCTAATTTATTTATTTTGGATTAAAAATTATATGATAAGATATATAAAATAACTCTCTTGAAGAATAATTTTCTTTTAGATAAATAAAATTTTATAAATTATTATTATTATTGATACTGAAAATATTTTCTTGTTTTTTGTTTTTGAATAATATTTTATTTTTGTAATGTGTACAATCAAAAAGTTATAAGATGATTTAGTTTCCAATTCAATAATAATAAAGGTAGTGCAGATTCATTAAATCCTTTTATTTAATTTAAATTTAATGTAGTTGATTTTCATTTTTTTAAATTTTCAAATTGATCTTTAAAATTTTATTTTATTTTGTAAATTAGTTCTTTAATAATTTTTGAGATTAATGGTTGGTTTTATTATTAAGCCATGTCATGTTAATATTTTAAAAATAAATGTATGATTTGGCGGGACATACGTTCGTCGTTGATTCGTCGTTGATTGATAGTCTAAAAATATTTTATAGTGTCAGTGCATATTCTTTTTTCTCATAATTTTTTTTTAATTTTACAAATTAATTTTCGCTATGAATTCCAAATATGAGATGTTGTTATGAGGGTCAATAAGGATTTTCACTATGAAGTTTAGCATATGAGATGATGCCTTCAGGGGTAACCATGATCTTCACTATGAAGTCCATCAATGAGATGTTTCCTTGAGGGAAGACAAGGATCTCCGCTATTAAGTCCACCAATGAGATGTTTCCTCGAGGGACAACAAGGATTTTTGTTATGAAGTTCAACAATGAGATGTTGGCGACAAGGATCTTCGCTATGAAGTTCAACAATGAGATGTGGCCCTGAAGGGTAACAAACATCTTCGCTATTGTTGCTTGAAAACGTGTGATTTCACATGCAAGTATACATGTATGTTTAAAGTAGCAAGTGATATAATAGTAAAGATGTAGAACCCACATGGAGTAGAAAATAACTTAAGTTGATTTTCTAAAACTATCTTTTATAAATGAGCATGAGCAAGAATAAAATAATGTATGATTGTCACAGGTTCAGTTTCGTAGCAAACAAAGTCAAGAACGATTTAAAAGGAAGTAAATAAGTTCAATAACAGAGAGCATGTTAGATAATGATCCGTTAATATAACTTGTTAGGTGTGTGTGCATGATGTGTTATGTCGTGTAAGAAAATGTCAAAAAGTGATTATGTGGTGTATCTCTACATCATCATAAACATATATAATAAAGTAATTGGACAAATCTCTAAGCCCTGCTTGTAACTTTAATGCATGTCTGATTTTATTCTGAATATCCTCTATGAATGTGGTTTTTTATCTCTAAAGTAGCTAATCTAGTGAAAATATATATCCTACTATTTTCAATCATTTTTATCATGAAATCCACTTGTTGTTGGATCTTTCACAACAACAAGCTTGCATCTTTTCCTTAATTGATCATTTAAAGAAGTAGACTTATAAAATTTTAACACATGATAAAAAAAGCATTAACAACACATAATTTAACATAAATGACTATTTCATATTAACTTCACATTGCTCAACATATAAGTTTTTAGCTCATGACAAGCTTAGTATATACATCAACGCTGGAGATCTTAAACACATAATGATAAAGAAATGAAAACCTAAAGGTAATGTCTTCGTCTTCTCGCAATTGTTAATCACCAAGAGACTACTTCTGCCATGCCAGATACTAATAACATACACTTGAAATAATGAGAAGAAGAAGATTTTCACCTTGGTCAGCTCACTCTCTTTATTGAATTTCTCTAAGTATTTCTTTCTTTTAAAATGGTGAACTTCCTTTCATTTCCTCTAGGAGGTCCTTTTATAGTCACATCCAACTAGGATTTTGTGTTGTCTTGGATCATGAGCTTTGTGTGATTTTGTGAAATATGGCCTAAAAGAAACAACATAATTCCCTCCAATTCTTCCATTTCGTACCATTAAAAAATTAGGTACATTTAACATGTGGGGAACAAGGTGTTATGTGGCAGGTGATGACATAGGCATTCATGTGGCGTTGTCTTTGCAATTGTCCTTTGCAACAGCAAGGCATTGTAGTGCATGTACTATGGTGCAATATTTTGTCCTCTAATGCCTTATTCTTATCCAATTGATGTTTGAACCAAATGTCCTTCAGTAAGCAGATTGCTGCCACGTAAGCCCTACAACAATTAGTGTTCACTTTTTGTATCTCCCATTGCATCCTTTGTTACACCCATCTCTCTTCTGAGAGTTGGAGGCTTAGGCGATACTCAGAACTGTTGTGCCAGACCTCATCAGAAGTTAACTCTACACAAGAAACAAATGTATAAAAACTAACAAAAGAGAGCACCTATTATGCTCTTTGTAAACTACTTAAAAACAAAAAAAAATGCATTAAAATAGCCAGAAAACAACTAAATTAAAAGGATAAAATAAATGCTAAAGTTCATAATTACTCACAAAATGTGAGTTATCACACCCCTAAACTTTAATCATTAACTGTCCTCAAGTGATACGACAAATAATATCAAAAAATACTTCCTTCATCTCTTATTCCAAAAACTAATTTCTTATTCTACTCATGATTCGATTAAAGGGATCATATCTAAAAATTGGCAGAACTCAGTCTCTTTGCAGTTTAGTTCTTGTAGTGTGAGCATGTGTGTGTTACCTGATGCTTCATGTCATGCCAGAACTTTTCAATCAAGATGGTAAGCCTAAATCCTAGTTTGGTTATCTTATCTTTATGGTCCAATAATTCATTTTTTCAGTTTTAGAAAGGGGGATTTGACTATTATGCTCTCATCTTTTTGCTCATCTTGAACTTGAGGTTTCCACACACATTTTTATTATAATTGATAAGCCTTGCTAGATGCTTCACCTTTTCACCTGACGGTATCTCACTTGTAATGAGTCCAACCTGTTACTCAGAATGAAGACATCCACTTATTCCTCCAATTTTGGGCACACGAACTTTATTTAAAGTGCTCATTGGCTTATTTCTTTTTTTCCTACATACTTTATGTGTTTATTTATAAATACAGTGTATCCTTTGTGCTAGACTTAAGTTATCGTGTTTTCCTCCCCTAAACTAAATCCTACAATTACTCTTATTTCACATTCTAAAATAATTCAAACTCCTTAATAGACTCACTACTTTCTCGAATACTTATGGCGTGACACGGGTTATCAGAAAATCACAACCAGGTGCATTAATTTATCATCAAGACCTTGTTTCCAACATTGTTAGCAGACCCATTAAAATTCTCCTAAATCTTTAGAAATACTACCATTTTAGGGCTGAAGTTAGTTTTTTTTTCTTTTATTTATATATATTATTATTTTATTTATTTATTTATTTAACAATTAACTACAGTAAAACGTAGTAGCACAACAACATAAAACTGGCATATTTTATTACTTGAAACTGAAATTAAGACAAGATTGAAAGTTTCAGAAATTGCAGGAACCTAAAACTATACCTAGAGATAAATGATTAAACTAAACTAAGATGATTATGGTTGGTAAACTGAAGTCATGACGGAAGCTGCCTCACCCCTAAACATAGAGTAATGACAAGGTCCTCACTGTCATTTGGTGAGTTATGGCACACCATGACTTATCAACCGAAAGAGTTTAGAAGAAAATTCCAGCTAGGCTTTAAGCATGTTGTTCTTCCTAGTTGCTTTGTCCTTATCTTGTTTCTTCCTTTTCTTCCTCCCTTTGCTTCATTCACCTTCTTGGTAGCCTTACTAATAAGTTCTGTCATGACAATAACAACATGCTTTGTTAGACTTTTCTTTATGGGGTATTCACCTTAAATGGACCTTTTTTCTTGATTGGAGTTTTCTTTGGGTCTAGACTGGTGGATTTCTATAGGGTCTTCTATTTTGTTTGGCTAATGATCTTTAGCACGACAATGTCTTGCAAAGGTCCTTTTCGGTCTTCGCCATCAACCTTGTCAACCTGTTTAGAATTAGCTTCAGACTCACTCGAGTCCTCAGTAGCAGCTCTTTCTGTCTCAGTTTTAGTGTCCTTTTCATCATTTTTCTCTTGGTCCTCTTCTTCAACTTGTTCTTCATCCACCAGTTTCTCTTATTCCTCTTCCAGTTCAACAACATCTGCTTAGTTGTCTTCCTATACATTATCCTTTTTAACAGGCTTATTATTTTTTATCTCTTCATTATCCTTGGTCACTTGTTTGATCAGATCATTAAGTGTCATATCATATCATCATCATCATCATTATCTAAGCCTTCTTTGACTGATTGGTTGATGCCAAATTCCTTAACTAGGTTATTTTCTTCAGGTACTAGTTTCACATGGGTCTTTATTGACTTCTTTTTCTTTATGTACTTCTTCTTTGGCTTCTCAGGTATGTCCTCTACGGGCGCATTAAAGCTCATTTCTGGATGATTCTTGAAGGACACCTTCTTCTTACCCTTTTTCTTTTTTAGGCTTTCCTCAGATTTATCAATCCTTTCAGAATGATGCTCCTAGTTTTCTTCCTCATCTTCATTCAATAGCTCCCCTAAAATATGCTCCAAAAATGTTGGTGGTCGACTCATGACATCCCCTTTGTGATGGAAGTATAACTTCTTATGCCAGGTATGTTGGTTCCTCACAAATATGAAGCATTCTCATTGGTCATTTTGCATTTGGAACAGAATTCCCCACAAGAGTCTGTCAGTATCAAAAGAAGTATTACCTTCTATTGTCTCCTGGTGTACCCTATGTTTCCTCCTTTACCCCTTAAGATTCAACAAGGTTTGGATTGTAGCCGAGTCAAACCCCGCCTATGGGTAGAAAATGTCATTTGTTGATATCTCAGGGAATCATTTCCTCTTGCACATGGTGGTGATCAAACATGGAAGGTAGATTATTCCTTCCTTCTTCTTTGACAAGACTTATATTTCTTGGATGACGATCTTTGCAACATTCACAATGTTGAATGTCGTGATACAGTGAAGCAACCCCAGTCTTACCTTGTTAATAGTTTCATTGTGAGTGATTGGTTTGAGGGAATGCTTGATAAATTGATGCCAAATTTTGGGTTCTATACGGAGGTTCATTCTCAAATCCTTATTCTCATAGCTCTTGTCTGATTCCATCTACTTGTTACAAGGGCTACACGGAGATTCTTTCATAATGTCCTGGTCAGCCATGGTTTTCAGCAAATGTTAGTATGTGTTGCCAACATTCTTCAAACCCAACATCATACTAATTATGGCTTTATAATACTGTACCTTAGTTCCTCGTACTGTTACCTTCATCCTCTTACTTGAGGTGTCCACCAAATTGGATCAAAACTCCTTGACCATCTGCATGTTGTAAGGATTCAGGTGCTTGCAAAACTTGTCCCACTTCAGACTCTTTATGATGCACCAGATGTTGGCAGGAAGACATAAGTCCTTATCTTTCATATTGTAGATGAAGCACCTCTCAGAGTGAAGGCTCTTAACAACAAAGTAATCAATGAATCTTTGATGAACATCACTATTGATGAATGTTTCGTCAGATGCATCAGAGTCAAAGTAATTTATGAGTGATGTGCATTCTTCCTTTCACAGATTTGAACCCCCTTTCCATAAGCTTCGGGTTCCAGAAACGACAATAATTCAACTCTGTAGGCCACTTCTCATACTCACTTTATAATCTGATACAAACCAATGAAACACACTGTTAGCTATGTAGACTTCAAATCTAGACCAACACCTGCTACCAGAGTAACTCTCAAAACCACATGTTCTCCCTATTTGAACTAAAGTTATTTCCTCCTCTTATCATGATAATTCTTTTGGCGACTTTGTGAAGCTATCATCTTCTCTTGGATCATCTTGATCTTATCAGAGGCCTACTTCACAATCTATGGTCCAAGCATAACACTATCACCCGATTCATACCAATACAAAGGTGTCTTACACCTTCTATCATACAAAGCCTCAAACAGTGCCATTACAATACTAGAATGGAAGCTCTTGTTGTAAGTAAACTAAACCAACGACAAGTAACTGTTCTAGTTACCTCCCTTCTCTAAAACACAAGCTCTCAATAAGTTCTCCAAAGACTGGATAGTCCTTTCAGTCTGACCTTCCGTCTGTGGATGATAAGCAGAGCTCAACTTAAGCTTAGTACTCATTGCTTCCTGCAAACTCAACCAAAATCTCGATGTGAATCTCGGGTTTCTATCTGAAATGATGCTAGAGGGAATATAATGCAAACTAACAACCTTCTCAATATACAACTATGTTATTTTATGCAAAGAATAACTGATCTTAATCAGAATGAAATGAGTCGATTTAGTCATTCTATCAATAATAACCCAAATAAAACCACATCCCTTCGACGTATTCGACAAACTCGTCATAAATTCCATGGAAATATTGTCTCATTCCAACCAAGAATGCTCAAAGGTTGCATCAGACCCAACAACTTCTGATGTTCAATCTTCAACTTCTGACCAGTCAAGCAAGCGTAAACAAATTCAACTACTTTCTTCTTCATTCCTGAACACCAAAACATTTTCTTCAAGTCTTGATCCATCTTAGTGGTACCAGGACGAATACTTAAACCACTTCTATGACTTTCCTCAAAAATACTTTTCTTAAGTTTTGATACATATGGTACACAAACTCTGTCTTAGAATTTCATCAAACCATTCTCTTCGATCCTGAACTCACCCTATTTTCCTTGCTTGATTAACACTAACCGATCAATCAATCTTAAGTCAATCTTCTGACATTCTTTGGTCTCTTCAAGAATACCACTGACCAGCTTCAACATGCCCAACTTCACATTGTTAAGACTCTCTTCACACACCAAACTTTTGTCTATAAATTTCTCGATTAACCCTAATTCTCGATCCATAAGCATCGACATATCCAATGACTTCCTACTCAATGCATCAGTATCGATATTGGCTTTAACTGAATGGTAACTCAAGCCAAAATCATAATCCTTCATAAATTCAAGCCATCTCCATTGTCTCATATTTAACTCCTTCTGATCAAACACGTACTTCAAACTCTCTTGGTCATTAAACATTTCAAATATGGAACCAAAGAGATAATGCCTCCAAATTTTTAGCACGAACACTTAGGATGCCAACTCCAAATCATGAATAGGATAATTCCTCTTATAAACTTTCAACTGTCTAAAATCTTAAGCCACAACCTGACTATTATGCATCAACACACATTCTAGACCCATCTTCGAAGCATCACAATACACAACAAAATACTCACTTGGATTCAGCAAAATCAAAATTGGAGCAGACGCCAGCTTCCTCTTGAGTTCTTGAAAACCCTAATCACAATGCACATCCCAAACATAAGCTTGAACCTTTTGAGCAACTTATTTAAAGTCAATGCTAACTTCGAAAAGCCTTTAATAAACCTCATGTAATAACCAGCAAAACCCAGAAAACTTAAGATCTTTTGAAAAACTTCAGAGTATCCAATTACAATACTGCATCTATCTTCGAAGAATCCACAATAATACCACCACTAGAAATTATATGCCCGAGGAAACTCACTTCTCACAACAAGAACTCACACTTGGATAATTTCACATACAACTTCTTTTCCTGCAAGGTCTGCAACATAACCCTCAGATGCTTTGCATGCTCTTCATCAGACTTATAATATATCAAGATATCATCGATGAACACAACCACAAACTAATCTAAGTACGAATGTAATATTCTATTCATGCACTCCATGAATTTTCCAGGCACATTAGACACACCAAACAACATCACTGAATACTCATAGTGACCATATCCTGTTATGAACACAGTCTTTAGAATATCTTTTGGTTTCATATGAATCTGATGATAACCCGACCACAAATCAATCTTACTGAAGACACAAGCACCCGCCAAATGATCCATAAAGTCATCAATTATCGGAAGAGAATACTTATTATTAATTATAACTTTATTCAGTTGTCAATAATCATTACACAACCTCATGCCACCATATTTCTTCTTGACTAGTAACACTGGAATTCCCCATGGTGAAACACTCAGTCGAACAAACTTTTTCTCAAGCAACTCTTCCAATTTCTTCTTCATCTCACTAAAATATGAAGCTGACATTCTATACGGCACCATCGATACAAGACTAGTACCTGGTACTAAGTCTATGGCGAACTCCACCTCACATTCCGATGACAAATCACTGATATCACTTGGAAACACTTCTAGAAACTCGCATACCACATGTAATTCACCAATCGCAACTTTTCTTTCAGCCTTCACAGAAGCTAGTATCATAAACATCTTAGCATCATTCTTCATTAATTCATCAATTGCTTAGCAGATACAAACAACTCATCACTTGCATCAAATTATGGAAATGAAACTGATTTGTCAAAATAATTGATATAAACATGGTTGAACTTTAACCAGTTCATTCAAAGGATAACATCAAATTGATTTAATGGTATACAGACTACCATCCAAAAAATCTTACCATAAATAGTCAGCGGATAGTTCAAACACTCCCACAAAGAAGTCACAGAACCATTAGTCGGGGTATCGATAGTCATACTCCCAACCATAGAAGACAACTTTAAATCCAATATCTCAACACAAGCAAGTGAAATAAAAGAATGTGTTGCACCCGTGTCAATAATAGCAATTAATGGAATACCATTAATAAAACACATACCTCGAATTAACCTGTCTGAGTTAGTACTCTCTGACCTAGTTAAAGAAAAAACATTCCATCGCGATTGAACCTTCTTTGGTTTATGGAAATGAGTACTAATGTGACCTGGTTCCTCACAGTTGAAACAACTCATACTATTACTTCTAGAATCAACAATAATATGTACAGTCTTTCCACACTTGAAACATCTCTTCTTAGAACACATGCAGTCGTTGGCACAGTGACATGTGACCCCACACTTAAAGCACTTGATTCTCCCCCATTTGACCTTTTCTCACATGAAGCATTCTACTTATCTTTATTAGATGGAGCAATATATGGTTTCCCACAATACTGATTCTTCACTTTCTTCTCACTAAGACTCTTATAGTGAGAAGAATAGGCTCTACTATCCTCATCATATATCATACACTTATTTACCAGCATAGGAAATCAACGAATCTCCTGATACCCAATACCCTGTTTGATCTCAGGATATAATCCACTTTCAAAGTTGGTACACTTTAACCCCTTAACAGTCACACCATTATAATGTGGACAAAACTTCACCAACTCTTTGAACTTAGCAACATATTTAACAATTATCATATTTCCCTCCTTTAGGTCGAGGAACTCGATTTCCTTCTTACCGCATACATCCTTTGGAAAATACTTCTCTAAAAATGCAGCCCTGAATACATCCCAGGTAATCTCAGTACCAATAACCTCCAGTATCTGGCGTATATTATCCAACTAGTCTTTGGCATTTTCTGACAACAATATCGAATTGCACCTTATGGACTTCAGTGCAAGCCATCACTAAAAAAATCTTCTCAATCTCTATGATCCATGTCTGTGCACCCTCTAGATTATATCTTCCCTTGAAAGTCGACAGACTGATTCTCTGAAACTTTCCCAATCCACGAAACTCATCACTAGTCTGATTATGCTAACCCTACAATGCCTGATCCATTACTTCCAAAGAATTGGCAATTGCTCGATTGTTTCTCCCTCATTCCATATCTTGCACACCAGTAAACAAATGTTAGAAGGAACATTGTGCCGAAAGTGTTTACACACTCGTCGTATACTAGGGAGCAAACAACATTACAAAAACCTGATCGGATGGATCGGCCTGCTATGATACCATTATTGTAACACCCTAAACCCCAAAATTTATATAAAAATAATTACCTAGTAATCTAAGGTGTCACTAACGATAACCCAACAATAATTTTCAAAAACTATCAACATGCAGCGGAAATCATATTATATCAACTTTTATAGAAACTTATCAAATCAAGTATGGAACTTTAAACAACATAGTTTGGCATTAAATAAAAAATATAACAAGCGCCTTGTTCCCAATGTTACAAGATCAGAGCATTAAAACCACTAATGTGCGATAAAGCGATAAATAAAATGAAGAGTGGATGCAACAAGCCACCTAACACACACAACAACAACTTTACTCCTGAGTATCTACAAGACGTCCATGGTGGACAACATTAAGCAAATGGGTGAGAAACAACTTAGATATGAATGGTGTAAAGAATGCGAAGGTAGAGAAATACACAACATATCATACATCCAATACACAATCGACATCACTATAATCTCACTCCCACTCACAACAATATGCATATATATGTAATGCGACTCACGACACAACGTGACAATATGCACATGGTACTAACTCAACATTTGGTTCTCTTATGAAACACCCCCCCCCCCCTTCTGAACCTATGAGGCCCTTTTCTGAGCTTGGGACAAGCCATCATTGATCTCTTATGAACTAACGAACATGCCTCTTTCAACGACACGACATAATGATGCATGTCCATACAAATCAATGCAACAAAATAATAATGTTTACGACCCCCTTCTGACCATAAACAACATGCATTGACACACAATAGTAACCCCCTTCTAAATTACTATCCATCAATACTCACAACATATACATACCAACAATACACAATTAATCACCATATAATCATACATTGAAATCATCATACATGTCATATTCACATTAATATATAAGTAAACTAATTATCATTCAACAACGGTAATTCTACAAAATTAATCAATTCATGATAATTAACTAACAACCTAAACATAGCCAAACAATCACTAATTATCACCCAAACGACAACACATCATCGAAAATATAAACCAACTGCTCAGACCATACAACAGGGATGAGAATGTTCCTTCTGACAGCAAGACAGGTAACCCGTCACCTTGGTGACACCCTTCACCTGCTTAAAACCTCTAAATTGTCATCATATTGAAGTTTGGCTTGGAAAACCAAGTATAGAGACCATGATGGTCTCCCATCAGAGCACTGATGCCCGTCAGCGTCTCAAGGTGCATGACGGGAACTCGTCATCTGGGTGACGCCCGTCAGCCTGCACCTGAAGGAAAAAATGTGATTTCTCTCATGAGAGTCCCCTTGAACTCTAAAATATGATCCCCAAATACCCTAACACGCCAAAAAAAATTATATAACATGTTATAACATCATAAGAACATTGCAAATCACGTAGTTACACAATTGATTCACTAATTTCATCAAAATCATGTTTATGTTCAAACCTTCAACAATTTCAACAATGGCATGAAAACATAAACTCATAAACATAATCATAGATGCACGAAAATCAGTCAAAAAATTTGGATAAACACACTTTACAACATTAATTTTCAGAATCAGCATATAATAACAATGATTCATGAGAATTTCACCTAATCCCTAATGACAGTAAGAGTCTTTCTTCTATACCCCTTGATGCAATACACCCATGTGGAAGCCCTTTCCACCTTGCCTTAGATTCGTTGCAAAAATCTGAATTGATCAAGGTTTGTGATTTGTGCTCTCTCTTCCTCAAGCCCTAACCTTGTTCTTGATTCTTCTCTAAAAAATTCTGGTTTTACGTACTGACTGCTCTAGGTTATTCTAACCTTTTTTTATTCTAAAAACCTAATTATTCAAATTACTTAACAATTATATTCCCTATACTTTTCTTTATGTCAATTCTGCCCCAACTCCACTAATTCTCATTATTTTCTTATTTAGTTAGTTAATTAAAAACAATCATCTATTCTAATTATTTTAATTATTCTAACTCTTTTACCATCCCACGAATACTATCACTACCCCCACCAATGACCCTTATACACATACAACTCACTATACATATTTAATTGAAGACACAATAAATATCAATTAATTAAATAAAATACGAAAAATATGATTAAATAAATTAATCGAATTTGGGGTGTTACAGCGAGGAGATGTCTCACCACTTTGGTGTCTATTCTTGGCATGTCAGAGGAAGCCCAAACAAACAAGTCGATGTTATTGATGAGTTGGTCGACTAGTTCTTTTTCCTCCTCTCCAGACATAAATGTACCTATCTTCGTCAACTGATGGGTGTGAGGACATATTTGTACCTCTTTCAAGTCCCCCATGGGAGTGATACTTTCCGCTCTATCTCCCAATATGGGATCTCAACACTCAAAGTCAATATTTGGAACTTCGGAAGAGGGAACATCAACAATGTGGGTTCTTCTTTGGCTATCTCTAGACTACTCATGTAACACTCGTGAGCTGCTTGTGGATCCCTTCATATCGTGCCGAGTTGCCCATCTGGAGCAAATATTTCAAGGTTAGGTACAACGTGGATATGACCGCTTTGAGGGCGTTGATAGTCGTCAGCCCAAGGATGATGTTGTATGGTGATAAAACATCCATAATAAGGTAGTTAACGCCAATCACCTTGGCGTCAACTCCCTCTCCGCACACAGTTTCTAGGACTCTGTGGCCCATTATTTGTACTTGTTCACCTGACGACCCCGTCTAAGAACCAATGAACATTTTTATGTCGTTCAGGTTAAGTTGCAGTTTTCAGAAGGCCTTCCAAAATAGAACGTCAGCAGAGCTGCCACGATCTATCAGGACGCGCTTGATATCCTAATTTCCTTGTTGCACGATTATGATCAGAGAATCATCATCGTGAGTGTTGTGTCCAAGGGCGGCCTCCTTAGAGAAGATAATATTAACCCCTGTTTTGCCTTAAGAGCTTCTAGGGAAGTCAAGGGATATTACATTTTACACAAACATCTTCCTTGCGTATTTCCTCCAGGAAGATCTAGAGTTACCTCCACCGGAAAATCCTCTTGTGATGGTATTTACGTTGTAGGTTGTGATCTTATCGACCATCTTCGAGGGAAGATGGTAAGATTAGAGTAGAAGTGTGGCATAAGTTAGTTTTACTGGATCCCCACGGTGGGGCGCCAATGTTTTGGTAAAAAAACACAGGTGTGCGTGTTCCCCCTACAAGGCCAGGTAGACTCAAATGCCTTAGTAATGTTATAACACATTTTGGTGTTGAGGGCTCGCCGTAGCGACGAGAAACCCTATATGATAGTGATTTAGGAGACCTGCTCACGTGAGGTGAGATGCCATACTGATGACTGATGATGCTTGGTGGAAAGAGTACAATCACTGGTGGTCGTGTGTTAAGATAATAATGAGCGTTTTTCTCTTTAGGATGTTAAGAGTGTGTATTACTTGGGGCCTGTCTTGCTCCTATTATGAGAGGAGTATTTATATAGGCTTTTGGGCCCACTTAGTCATTATCGGTCAATTGGATCCCTATTTTCAAGGGAGTCATGGGTCAATTAATGACCTTGACTTTCACTCTGCCCTAAAAATGTCTTATTTCACGCTTCCGACGTAGGGGCAAGGGAATGCTACATAGCAAGGTGATACCTCCCTTAGGGCAACCTTTCATCATCGTCTCTCCTAGGGAAGTCCAAGGGCATCACCATATGCTGTAGGTTCATGTCACTATTATCCAATTATTTTGTTGCTTGTCTTATTGCTTTCATCTTTGTTTTATTTTGATTCATTGAGTCTCCTTCATGATTGCATTTCTCGGAATTGAGTTTAATTTGATTCGTTTTTAGCATGCATAAAAATTTAGTTAGATTTGATCTTGATGTAAATGTTCTTTGATCAATAGCATATGTTAGCGGAATGAAATCTTTTGGTGTTTTTGACCAAAGTTGATTCAAAGGTAAAATCTCAAAAAACTTTTGAAAACTTGAAAATTTGAGATTTTACAAGATTGATTCGAATCATTCAGTTGTACACTGAATTTTTGATCCTGATAAAATTGGACAGTAGCTAAATTTATCAATTTGATCCTGATCAAGTTTTACACTTGATCTTGATCATTTTCCTATCAACAAATTTTGTCTAGTTTGATTCGAATGAAAATTTGTACATGTTTAATTATGTTTGATTTGATCCGAATCAAACTTTGAACATCATTCGAATCAAATCCTTTTTCCTAAAATCCTTGTCAGTTTTGTGTCATTTGACATGAATCAGATTGTGTGCTTGATTCAAATCACAAGGCATTTGATTCGAATCACATTTTCTATAATTTGAATCAACTGACATCTTTTTCAAAAAATAGTTATCTCTCTAACTCTTACTCTTGCATTTATATTCATAGTGATTGCCTGCTAGGTTTTTCAATTCCTTTGTATTATATCGTTTTGTTCTTAATAGTGATTAATTACGTAAAACCTTAGGTATTGTTGAAATTGGACAACAAGTCAAGCTAGTATTGAGATTGATAAAACTGAAAATGAATTGATTTAGGATTCCACACATTGAATCAATGGTGTACACTTTTTGTGATTACACAAACTGAATCAATTAATACTAAGAGTTTCATTATTATAATGTTGGATAATTGTGAAAGAAATGTGTTAGCTTGATCATATTCATCTGTATAATTTTCATTTTCGCTTCAAACCTTCTGCTCGCAACTCATTTTTGAAAACACTCTAATTTTGGAAAATGGCGGTTACACTTTTTAATTTGGATGTATTCATCCTCTCTAGACCTTTTTTCTATTTCCATATTCACACCCAACATAGACGAGGTCTTTTGCAAATATAACACTACAAACTTTTTATATTTATTGTCACTATTGGGAACTATACGATCTACCACACTTGGAAGTGCGAATCGCACCACCAACTATCTATATCCCATTGTAAAATTTTCAAAAGTGCTCAAGTATCCTTGAACAACGGGAACAACTTTACCGTTGAACACAATTACACACGTCAGAGTCTTCCTGTGAGATGTCGTCAATCAAAAGAGAGACATTTAATGTACTTGCTCCCAATGCTAATGATGTCCCATTAAGACCCTTTTAATTATCTTTGTTGTACAACTTGTCTAAAGATACACCTTGTAAGCCCCAATTGTACAAAATAAAATAAAGACTTAGGGACAACTATTATGAGTTGTTCGTAAAACTCATAGAGAAAGGCACACATAATTATATAGACTCCTGATATAATCAACAACAAGTAACTTTTTCCTGAAACACATCAATCACCATCCAATCTAATATTCCCGCACGACACACCATATTCTATACACTTTTAATATATAAGGATAAAGCTTGTCATTTCAAATATTCAAATTCATTCTCACTCACATATTATATCTAATTATTCTTACAAATCTAATTGTTAGAATACTAATCTCGAAGATTATCTACTTTCCATCTCACCGAAAGAACAAAGTCACTATAACAAGACACAATTTGCTATTAAATTTATTTGTTCTTTTTCAATTGCAAATATGGCTCGAGCCTTAATTTTCATCTTTTTATTAATATTCCAACATATATTAACATATTATCATAAATTTAAGTTTTTTCAATAAAAGTAATACTTTGTGTTTGAAAATGACATTCAGTTAATGAACGTTGTTTTTGTTTTTCTGAGTATTATTATTCATAATCATTTTATTGGACTCTTAATTATACATCAATATCTATTATTAATGGATGACATTTAATATAATTGATAATACTATTATGCTGTCCATATAATTCAATTAACTGTCAGCGATTCTATTGAGACTTTTCTCAAAAGACATATTAGCTATTTAATTTTGTTTCTATCTTATTTTTATAAAGCATAATATGCAACAAATCTTATCCTCATAAATTTATTCCCCTTTTAATTAGAGAAATGATTTACTCTTTTTAAAATGATTTTCGTTTTAATAAATATTTTAAAATGCCTGTTTTTTTAATATAACAAAATTGTTATTTTTCACTTATAAGACTTTAATTACTTGAATATTACTCTTTACAGTAATAAAATTGATTTAATAAAAATGTAACTGATTTTTTTTTAATCCGTATATATCAGTACTAACAGAATAATACTGAAATTGTTTCCTAAATTAATTCAACGTCTTTTTAGGCATAATTCAATGCTGTAACCGTCTTATAATATTCAACAACAATCGCCACGCGTATTATTTCTTAAGAACAAGTCGGCGTTATTATTAGCAGAAAAAGAAAAGAAAATCAACTCGGCATTTGCAATTGCATTCCGACAAAACCCTTCGTGAAAGTGCGATTGTTACTTCATTTCATCGTACCCACAAACAACAAGGTAATGTTACTTCACCTTCAACTTCGATCTTATAAATGTTACTTTCCCTTCAGCTATTTTTCTTAGTTCTTTCTCAGCTCTGTTAATTGCGGTTAAGTAATGATCATCGCATCTTTTTTTTATGTTGCATTTCATGCTTCAATTTTATAAATTTTGTTTTTCATTTTCTCTGATTTGATTCAACTGGTTCTAATTAATCAAAATGTTTACTTTTAATTGTTCGAAGTAACCCTCTTTTACTATTCAATTTCTTCCTAGTTTGCTTATATTTTTCACTTTTCATTCAGTGATCAAAGGTGATCAAATTGTGTTTTGTTTAAATGGCTGATCCAGAGGGTAGTTCCTTGTGGTTAAAAAGTTTAAATATTTGTCACTATTTTGGATGGAAAGATCATGGAGAATATGGGACTCTCGCTGCTATAATCATTGGCATCCTTGTTCCTGTCTTGTTTTCGGTTTTTTTCTTTGGAAAGAAAAGAGCTAAAACAAGAGGTGTTCATGTAGAGGTCAGTGGGGAGTCGGGTTATGCCATTCGTAATGCTCGGTATTCTGAGTTGGTTGAAGTTCCTTGGAAAGGAGCTCCAACTGTGGCTCATCTGTTTGAGCAATCTTGTGATAAACATTCACACAATAAGTTTCTTGGAACAAGGAAACTAATAGAAAAGGAGTTTGTTACATCTAGTGATGGCAGGAAGTTTGAGAAAGTTCACTTAGGAGAGTATGAATGGGAAACCTACGCCGAGGTCTTTGCTCGCGTGTCTAGTTTTGCGTCTGGTCTTCTTAAGTTAGGCCATGATATAGATAGCCGTGTTGCGATTTTTTCTGATACTCGGGCCGAGTGGCTCATTGCTCTCCAGGTACATTTCCTTAATTTCTTCCATTACAATTTGGCTTTATCGGTTCTGCAGTCACAAATTTTAATAAAATACTTGCTAAATTACAGGGTTGCTTCCGCCAGAGTATAAC
This sequence comes from Lathyrus oleraceus, assembly GCF_024323335.1. Classification (NCBI taxonomy): domain Eukaryota; kingdom Viridiplantae; phylum Streptophyta; class Magnoliopsida; order Fabales; family Fabaceae; genus Lathyrus; species Lathyrus oleraceus. The sequence goes on along the minus strand of NC_066583.1, from coordinate 234,189,617 downwards.
GGTTGTTACTATTTATGCTTCTCTAGGCGAGGATGCGTTAATCCACTCACTAAACGAGGTAGGAAGTTATTATCTTTTGTTTAATTGTAGTAACTATAAATGGTGGCATGTTCTCACTTGTAGCTTTGTAATATGAACAGACCCAAGTATCTACTCTGATCTGTGACGCAAAGCTGTTGAATAAGTTGGAACCAATAAGATCAAAACTAACATCCTTGCAAAATATAATTTATTTTGAAGACGATAGCAAAGAGGAACATGCTTTTTCTGAAGGTTTGAGCAACTATACAATTGCATCTTTTGGTGAAGTTGAGAAACTTGGGAAAGAAAGTCCTGTCGAACCAAGCTTGCCTTCCAAGAATGCTGTTGCAGTTGTCATGTATACAAGTGGCAGTACAGGTCTGCCAAAGGTTTGTTACTTCTTCAAGTTTTGTTAAAGCGGTTCTTCTGTGTCTATGCATGCATAATCTCTTATTCGTATTTTGGGATTTGCTGCATGTTTGTGAAATATTGTCCAAATTCATGTTTATTAATTTTCTCAGTAACCTAATGACTACTAAAGAACTCGTAATTCAGAGATATGAGTAGTTGAATATTAACTTTATATTGGTATGACTTTATTCTCTATACATTTTTTAGTGGTAATATATGTATGCATAAGAACCATATTAGGTCATTATGTACATGTTTCCCTTTGATTTGATAAGCTCTTAACTTTTAGTTATTGTTTAGGGTGTCATGATTACGCACGGGAATATTGTAGCCACTACAGCAGCTGTTATGACAGTGATTCCAAATCTGGGTAGTAAGGACGTGTACTTGGCATACTTGCCCCTTGCTCATGTTTTTGAAATGGCAGCAGAGGTGATTCTTTTAGCCTTTAAGTGTTAATCATCGAAGTAGTTGATTCTGTCTCTAAATTACTGTGGTTGTCCAGTCTGTTATGCTGGCTGCAGGTGTTGCAATTGGGTACGGCACTCCTATGACTTTGACCGACACATCTAATAAAATCAAGAAAGGAACCAAGGGAGATGTTACTGTCTTAAAGCCCACTCTTTTGACAGCGGTACCGGCTATTATTGACCGTATTCGAGATGGAGTTGTAAAAAAGGTGTGTCGACAAATCCACATCAACATTTTTATCTTTGCTACATTTAATCTTTATTTCTTTTTTGGAGATTCAGTGTTCTAATTTTACTATCATAATGCATTCCTGATGGGTAGGATTTTCCAATATGATAGTCACTTTGCAATCAGTCACTGCAGAAACTTGCATTTGTTTTTTCCTTTTTTACTTTCCCCCAATGTTTTTATCTTCCTTACTCTTATCTATATTGTACTTAGGTGGAGGAAAAAGGGGGACTTGCCAAGAATCTTTTCCAGACTGCATACAATCGTCGACTGGCTGCTGTCAAAGGAAGTTGGCTAGGAGCTTGGGGATTGGAGAAGTTGGTGTGGGATACCATTATCTTTAAAAAAATCCGCACTGTACTTGGAGGCAACCTCCGATTCATGCTTTGTGGTGGAGCTCCTTTATCCGGAGATTCACAACACTTTATCAATATCTGTGTCGGGTAATGACTCTCATCTTTATACTATGAATTATTTGGTTGGAACTAACTAATTGTATTATTTGTATGTGTGTGTGCGCGTGCGCACATATGTAGTGGAAGGATGAGATGAGTAAAATGAGAAAGTTTGGGATATAGTGGGAGACAATGAGACCTCCTGAATTACTTATACCCTTTTTCTTTTGTTTTTGTTCTGTAGAGAGAGAGGGGACTGATGGAGTTCCTATTATATTTGTAAAGACTACTATTATTAATATCATGTTGATATTACCATCAAATGTATTTTGGGGATATCTTCAAGAATGTCCTTGAAGTTATGAGGAGCAATTGAGTGTTATTTACGAACCATTTCATAACATACACACACATTATGAAAAATTGGTAGTGTAGTTAATGTGTTTTTATGAGGGAATATTACTAGATTGCCCTTTTTGTATAGTGGGAGTGCAATTCATACTCCAAGTCCAAACTACATATAGGAAGGGGATTTGCGGGTACCATACAGCATCCAGTTTAAAAAAGTTGGTAGAGGCAGAGTAGTCAACCTAGCTAGCAGCGTGGAGCGGCCGGCTGCAAAAGTGGGATGATGGGATAACATATAGCGGGATGGCCGTTATTTGATCATTTTTTGGACAAAATACATATGATAATTATAAAAAGTAAAATATTCATAAATCAAATAATGAAATGATGAAGCAGAGGGAGGAGTTGATGACTGAGAGGGAAGAACAAAGTGCAGAGAGAGACGGGGGAAGAGTCTCAACTCAAATTTGATTGAAAACCCCAAAATTACCCTTAAAACCTTTAAAATTATGGGGTAATTTCAGTTTTTCAGAGGGGAAAAGGATAGCGGGACAGAAACCGCTCCAGGCTGGGAACTGCTATCCTCTGCTATCCCGCTATTTACCCTATAGCGGCCGCTATAGTGTTCTGCACCGCTAAGGCTCTTCCCATAGCGTCTGGCCTCCGCTCCGCTGTTCCGTTATAGTGCAGCTATTGGCCGCCATTGAATACTGTGGGTAGTGGTGAATCGAATCTAGAGCCAAGGGTCCCCAAACGTGATTGTGTGTTATGTTCACAATTTCACAGCAGTAAAGTAAGAGGTTAAGTAAAATTCTATGACTAACTTTGCACTTTGCTCAATATTCATCTTTATTCCTTCATCAGACAAGTACATATATAGCTAACTTGGTTACAACAGATCCGCAAATCTAGCTACCCAATACCATCTGGGATTCTTACAATTAATGGTAATTAAGTGACTCAACAATAGAAGCTTCTAGGTGTTTCCATCATCTTGGGATCTTAGGCACCACAAAGTCATTTAGTCGTTTGGGCCTTACTGTGTTCCTTTTGGGCCTAACATGAGGTATTACTCCTCATCACCTCCCTTTACTTTATTTGTTGCAGTATCCTCTTCCCCTCCAACTTTATCTAACGACGACCTTTGTATTGTTTGTAAGACTTGGATAGTCCTTACTTTATAAGGCCATTTTGTGGGACTTGGATAGTTCTAACATATAGGAAAAGAGTGGTGGTTAGGTTCTGAAGCTTCAAACAAATTCATTACTAAGGAAGTTGTCAAACATCTGGTAGTACTTATAAAAGAGACCCAAAGTGCCTTTGTAGAGTTAGCAATCGAGCAGATGGACACAAAATTAGAAATACGGGAGTGTGCTAAGTGAGCATATTACAGATGTATGTGGTGGATGGATGTACAACAATTTTTTTTCTTGTTTGATTTAGAAAGGGCAGATATGGTGATTCAACTGGGATGATTGGTAAGATTAATCGAAATTGGGCAAGTTATAAAGGTATCATACTCAAGATAGAACTGGAAGGTAAAACTGTAGCTCCACAGTTAGTATCACCATCATCATAAATTCATAACTCAAGACAGCAGGATTCTTTGAAAACCTTGATCTATTATTATTCAGGTTGATTGGGGTTTATACACCGAGTACAGAGCATTAACAGCTCTGAAGGATGAGGAGAAATATCCTTTGCCCCAAAATCAGATCTCAAAATTCGGATTCAACTAATTAGGATGAAGGAAAATATATTCCTAAAACAACTTTCAAGACTTATGAGGGGTTATGTATGTTTCTTTTGATGCCTTTTGGACTATCTGTTGCTCCTCTTTTTAGTCTCTCATGAACAAGACACTCATACCCTTTCTATAGAAATTTATGTTGATGTTTTTCCGGTGACATACTGATTTACAGCAAAGACCAACCACACTTATTTGGGGCATCTGAGATCCATTCTTTAACTATTGCTTGTCCATTTGATTTACAAAGCACTTTATATTTTCAAACTCATGCCTCTTTTTGTCCAACTAGAGTTATAGTTCTTTGTATTTAATTATTTATTTATGTCGACAGGGCTCCTATCGGGCAAGGATACGGTTTGACTGAAACATTTGCTGGGGCTGCCTTCTCCGAGGCAGATGACTTTAGTGTGGGACGTGTTGGTCCACCTCTTCCTTGTTGCTACATTAAAGTATGCCATGTATCTCATTAACAAAATATCAGCACATTGAACTTCCAACCTTTACTTATTTATAGATGTTTATTGGAGTTCAAAAGTCGGTGAAAAGTTAGTAACATATTAGAAATAACAAATTGAATATATCTTAAGCTGTTATATAACTTGCAGTTGGTGCTATTTTAAGAGCCTCAAATGGGGTGGAATTTGATTTTGTTTTCAATTTGATTGTATAGCTTGTTTCTTGGGAAGAAGGAGGCTACCGGTCATCAGACAAACCAATGCCACGAGGAGAGGTTGTAGTTGGTGGATTCAGTGTGACAGCTGGTTATTTTAATAATCAAGACAAAACTAATGAAGTGTTCAAGGTAATTTTCACACTTTTTAGGTGCATGCCATTTTTCCTTTTCAACTTTCTTTAGTTTTATGTGAATTTGTTTTTGCTGAATAATAAGCAGCATATGTGATTTATTCAACTTATTACAGGTTGATGAGAAAGGCATGCGCTGGTTTTATACTGGTGACATTGGGCGATTCCATCCTGATGGGTGCCTTGAAATCATCGATAGGAAGAAAGATATTGTCAAACTTCAACACGGAGAATATATCTCTCTTGGAAAGGTGACTCAAACTATATCTAGTTGTCCTGGAATCTGGATGAAGTACTATTCACAGTAAAATTTTCAGGGTCTGACATTTGGATTTCATTTTTAACTTAATGACAGGTTGAGGCAGCACTGGCATCATGTGATCATGTGGATAATATAATGGTTTATGCAGATCCCTTCCACAGCTACTGTGTTGCTCTAGTTGTTGCTTCACATCAGTCCCTTGAAAAGTGGGCTCAAGAAACTGGTATTGAGTACAAAGACTTTCCTGATCTGTGTAACAAACCTGAAGCTGTCACTGAGGTCCTACAGTGCATTTCCAAGGTTAGCTAATATGTGGGATGGCTCTACTTTTTTGCTGCTTATCCAATCTCTAGATTATTCATTAATGATTTATTAATTTGAAGCACACTACCGCACTCTTAAGTTAATACACACAAATGTATAAATTCTCTTCATTTTAGTTATGATGATGTAACATGGTTAACTACATTGCAAGTTTAATAGCCCTTACATGGTTAATGAATGATTTATTTTACTTTAATCATTTCAGGCCGCAAAAGCTTCAAAGCTGCAAAAAACTGAAATTCCTGCAAAGATTAAGTTGTTGGCGGATCCATGGACACCTGAATCTGGATTAGTTACTGCTGCTCTCAAGTTAAAGAGAGAACAGCTGAAAGCCAAATTCAATGACGATCTTGAGAAGTTGTATGCATGAGTAATGTGCTATATGTTGCAGGTGTATGTTATGTTTGATTTTGGATTTTTCTCCTTCAACGTGGCTGATGTATTTTCACTTTGACATGTAAAACACATAAAGAGAGATTCAGCATAATGGTTGCTGTTGAGACTGCTGGATTGCTTTGTAAACAATGTGCTGATATAGATGATATAGTCATGCCACATGACTGGCATAGGATAATATATGAGCTGTTATTTAACTTGAAATACCTATGTCAATGATGTTTGTGAGGTTCTACAGCTTTTCACTGGGTTATCATATAGTTCACAGTACTCGACAGTTCTCACTAAGTGATGTTTCTACCTATGATATGAAGCACAAATAGTTCAAAAATCATGTAATGGGGACAAGTTTGATCCTATTAGGTGGAGTTACTAGTCAAATTGTAAAAACAAAGTAGGTTTATTTTTACAAGTTAATTCTATGTAAAATCCTAGGGAAAAAAGGGACCAGTGTATGTTGCATCCCTGGCATGTACCAGTACGAATGAACTTGAGCAAGGCTGTCAAGATCGGGAGCGGATAATAAGATTCTAAACGTAAGATCTAATCAAGAAAATACTATGCAATTATTTTTTATTCTTGGAAGATTGCACAATTGTAATAATACAAGAAGACTGTACTGAAAATTGTAAGATATTCCTAAAACGAAAAACAATACTGTATATTTGAAGTGTTCTACCTATATTTTTGTAGGCAAAATGGCCATAGGTCAAAGAATTCTTGTGCCTCAACTTGTTGTCATCCTTCTCGGATTGTAATGGTGGTGGCCGAAACTATACATCATAAAATCGTAAGATTTTAATATCTGAATCGAGATCTTGACAATCTTGCACTCAAGCTTATTGAGTTTTTTTTCCATAAACGAATGGATACGCTCTATAAAATAAGTTTAAACTTCAAATTCAAAATCAAATTTAAGTCCATGAGAAGCCTTTTCATGATATTATAGATATATAGGTAAAAGAATTATTAAAAAATACATGTTAATTTCAAAATAGAGACTAATACTGCGAATAAGAAAATTTTGCAGTAATGGAGAAGAGATTTTTTTAATGTGGCCGAAAAACAAAATTAGGTAATTTTGTAAGGAATATATAAGTGCAATAGAAAGATGACAGGTTTCTACTAGTATCTATAGTATTTGTAAGAATTTTGGAACAAGACTTAATAATAACACTTCTTTTTTTCCAATTTGGATCTCATGCAAGCTAATAAACATGTATAACTTCGCTACAATGAATTATTACATACAGCCAAAGAAGAAAATAAGTTTATGCAAAGATTATGCCTAAAATGATGGATTTCAATATTCTTATGGACTGGTGAAAATGTGTTGAGGTACTACAACTCTGCTGTGAATTTTGTAGAATGAAACTGTCATTCTGAACCAAACCAAACAATCAATTTCAATTCTTATTGCATTAACTTGTGAATTCATATTCGTTGGCGGTATCGGATGCATTCACTCTAACTCAGCTGGAGTTTGCGCAATGACAGAGGTTGATAGTGAGGGTCGTAGGAGAATGTATATAGCAGGACCCAGCAATGGTATCAATGATACTGGAAGAAGCCAAGAACCTTTGTCAAACCTGCATATTGTACTAGCATTAAATATCTTTTATACGATCTAGGATCTCTGAGTAAAAGTTGAAATAAAACTCATGCTAATGAGCATACCATTTTCTAGCTGTCATGTCATTGTAAACCCAAAATGGTGCCAATGTTGAGAGTAATGTAAAATCAATGGACATAATATGGATCTGCAAACATGAAAACCAGATTTTAGCACTTTGCAAATTTGGCTCAATGTAACTAACTAGGTTCTAGTAGACCAGTAAACTTTTGCTTGAAAATCAACATAGTAGAGAATTATATGGCATTGCTAAAGCTCATAACGAATACAAGGACAAGAGTCGGGCCAACTATATGTAGAGTTGAGTCTGAACTTACAAATTTGCTTCCTCTGCTATACTGGTAAAATTCTTTCCATACATCTCCCCCGGCTAAACCGGCGTAAATTATGAGGCCTATCCCCGAAGCAAGCAGTATCTGTTTCACAGTTGAGATAATATATAATGATCTGTGTGCAACAACTTTGTCCTTTAAGGTTGAGATGAGAACTTACCGATGCAGTAACTTTTGATTCCAGAAAATTGAGTGGCCATGTTTTAAGCTGAGCTTCTTCGACAGGAGGTGGTGGAGGTTTCCATAGCACAAAATAAGGAAGAAGTGCATATATGCCGCCGAAAAACGAGAGTGACAGGAAAGGCCATACAGGAACCTTGCTTTTTGAGCTGTAGAACAACAGCAATTTAGTCTTATGTAAGAAAGCCAATCCTTAATAGGGTTCCTAGTTACAATATATAACAGAAAAAAAGAGAGAAAAATGCATATGAGAATGGGGATATACCTTCTTCCGGTGGGAAGTAACAGCATGCTATATACCAAAGGCCACAAGCCCATTAGATACCACTCAGATACAATCACTTCATTCATTCTGAAACCATCACCTCCTTTCAAATTCAACAGCTTTTCCAAGAAATACATGTCCATAGACTGAATAATAAACAATGAACATAAGCATATTGAAGGATGTAATGTTTGTTTGAAACAACAATAGTATTATTATTACCGGTGTTTGGTTTGGAGAGAGAAAGGAGACATAGTAGATAAGTGCAGCCCATAAGAGAAATAGCAAAATTGAGGTTGTCCAATCTCTTTTTCCTTCCTCCACAACCTCAACAACGCTTCTGCTAACCTCACTCTCTTTGTTGGAATCATGGCAAATAACAATACTACCCTTTTTCCGAAACGAAGCAGCAAAGGGTTTTTTGGTCATCACCTTGCAGGAGCTACTGAGTCTGATGAAACAACATCGTGAGACCAATGCTGTTGTTGTTGTAGTTGATGTATGTGGTTGAATTGAATACTTGTTTTTGAGAGTTGGAAAGTTGCAAGAGACAAGATTGGGTTTAGCTACTACTCCCACCATAATGTTTTCTCTCATAAGATACACAAACAACATCAATTACAATGTGATATAGTACAGTACCTTTTAAGCAATTACAATAAATAGTAATTTTCAATTTTATCAACAGTGGTAATTTATTCACATTCAGTAATAATAAACCATATTTAATATTATTTTATTATTAGATAAATGATAAAGTTGAGATTTTTGGGAGCACGTGGTGTTCTCACAACAACTCAAAATAGGAACAAAACTCTAGTACAAGGTAAGGTTTTTGTTTTGTGAAAGACAGCCATGGTTGAAGCTTCAGGGATGATGTATACCAACACAAACACTACTCTTGTTCCAGCTTTTAACCCTTCAATTCAGAGAAATCATCTTCGTTTATGTCAGCTACCTCTCTTACGAAGACACCATGTCCAATTTTCACTCTCTGCAACTGCAAGTGAAACCTCAGCATTTATGGAAACTATTCCCTGGGGTTGTGAGAATGATTCACTGGAAAACTCTTCTTCTCTTCTGAAATGGTTGTCACAGTCAGGTCTTCCTTCTCAGAAGATGGCCATTGATAAAGTTGATGTGGGAGAGAGAGGACTTGTTGCATTGAAGAATATTAGGAAAGGGGAGAAGCTTCTCTTTGTTCCTCCTTCACTTGTCATCACTCCAGATTCTGTAAACCTTTCTTTCTTCCTTTTTCTCTTCATTATTACTATTATTAGGCTAGTGAAATTTGATACTTTATGATGAACCTTAAGAACTTGATTTGAATTTTGTGTTATGATGATTTATGATTGTGTTTGGTTGTTGTTTGATTATCAGGAGTGGAGTTGCCCGGAAGCTGGCGAAGTATTGAAAAAGAATTCAGTGCCGGATTGGCCATTGCTTGCAACTTACCTTATAAGTGAAGCTAGCCTCAAGGAATCTTCAAAATGGTTCAGTTATATATCGGCCTTACCTCGTCAACCTTACTCACTTCTATACTGGTACTTGAATTCAGTTGCTCTTATCATAATATTCTTTTCAGTGTTTGAAAAAGGGTCTACTCTCAAAGTTTTCTTATACAGTTCAATTTTGTCGTTTCAGGTCACAGTCTGAACTAGATCGCTACTTGAAAGCTTCGCAGATTAGGGAAAGAGCAATCGAAAGGACTAATAATGTTGTTGGAACGTATGGACCATTTTGTTTGTACCTGATATTTTCGTTTCTCTTTTTTAGTATAATAATGCTTCAATGTCATGTGTTCTCTTGATTGAATAATCTCATGTTTTGCTATAACTCTCCAGATACAATGATATGAGGCTCCGTATATTTTCCAAATACCCTGATTTCTTCCCTGAAGAGGTAACTACCTCACATTCAACAGGATGAGAATTAGTAGTTTCTGAAAATAAGTTGTGAATCTGAATCTGTTATTTGCATGGCTTTCAGGTGTTCAACATCAAGTCCTTCAAATGGTCATTCGGCATTCTTTTCTCCCGCATGGTAAGTCAATCTGGTAGATGAAGTGGAAAAAAATGATATTCTGTTATTTTTCAATCATTTAATTCAATGATACTCAGTTTTTCTGTTTTCATATTCTAAGAGAAAAGGATGATTGTTAGAACAGATAATTCATGATATCAGTACGGTGTAGGTTCGGTTACCCTCGATGGATGGAAAGGTGGCCTTGGTTCCTTGGGCAGATATGCTGAATCATAATTGTGAGGTATGGTCTCTTCTCAAACACAAATCTTAGCAAGTTTTTCTCAGCAAGTTGAACTCTTATTTGTTATTTTCGCTGGTTTAGGTGGAGACGTTTTTGGATTATGATAAATCTTCGAAGGGAATTGTCTTTACGACAGATCGTCCCTATCTACCAGGTGAGCAGGTAAACATAAATTCATAGTTAGAACGATTAAGTACCTAAATGGAATGCAAATCCGCCGTGCCTCGCCAAAGTCTTTAAAGTTAGCAATATTGCCACAAACTGTGATTAATTTCTTGTATATCAAATTACACAGGTGTTTATTTCATATGGGAATAAATCAAATGGGGAGCTTCTGTTATCTTATGGATTTGTTCCAAAGGAGGGCACGAATCCAAGCGATTCAGTTGAGCTGCCATTGTCCCTCAAGAAATCTGATGAGTGCTATGAGGAGAAGCTAGAACTGTTGAGGAAGTATGGATTATCAAGGTGAGTACCTAAATTTTCATAGTTATTATACCTCTCACGACAGAGCGTCTCAAGATTTTGGAGGCCCTGTATAGGTTATGCGTAGTTTACTCGTGCCAGAATAAATAGAGTTCCTATTTATCCACGATTTAACTATGACAATATTTTATGAAGCCTCTATTTAGCCACGATTTAACCGTGACAAATTGTGGGCCCTGTGTGGTAGCCCGCCTTGCACGCCCTCAAAGACGATCCCGTCTCATGATTGAACCGGCTACTCACTCGATTGTTCTATTTTTGTCAGATCTCAGTGTTTTCCGTTAAGGATCACTGGTTGGCCGTTGGAGTTAATGGCTTATGCTTATTTAGCCGTTAGCCCTTCAAGCATGAGAGGAAAATTTGAAGAGGTATGTCGTTTACTATCTTCGCGAATTCTTTCTCCGAATGTTGTATAACCATATGCATGATTCTTTCTACAGATGGCTGCAACTGCATCAAATGAAACTACCTCCAATAAGGACTTGAGATATCCAGAAATAGAGGAGCAGGCATTGCAGTTCATACTAGATAGTTGTGAATCTAGTATCTCAAAATACAATAAGTTCTTACAGGCAAGGAACCTATAAATTTATTCGAAAAGCATGTCGCCAATCTCTAGATAGCGAGTTAATCTTAATCGTGTTTCCCTTTGATCGATCCGCAGGCAAGTGGATCACTGGATTTGGACGTGACTTCTCCGAAACAACTTAACCGGAGACTCTTTCTAAAACAGCTAGCCGTGGACTTGTGTACGAGCGAGCGGAGGATACTATTCCGTGCGCAATATGTAAGATTTTAAAAACTCATTATTTAGTTACTATGATTAGTATACTGATATAAATGTTGTCAAGCATGTATGATTATACATTGGTCCTTTGTACTTATACACAACAAAAATGGATTACAAGTTCACAGCAAAACTCTTACATACTAATATATTATTTGTTTATCACTAAAGCTAACTAGTTTTTGAATATTAATTGCAGATATTGAGAAGAAGATTGAGGGATATGAAGACTGGTGAATTAAAAGCCTTAACTATCTTCAATGGGTTCAGGAAATTTTTCAAATGATCATGAAATGAACTTGATCACTCTTTGACATGATCATGAACTAGTTCAAGTTCATCGCTTCATGTAATTGATAGTTGTTGCTGAGGAAAATAGGTTAAGTCTTGAGTGATAAAACAATCTCTATTGAAAAAGAAAAGAAGCAAGAAAAGAAAAAAGTGAGGAATGATTGCATCCAAACTGTTTTTTATTTTTTATTTTTTATTTTTGAGTGCTTAAAGGAAGTTGTTTATGTATACATGCCACTCCTTTTATAACTTTTTGTTAATCATGTAATTTATACCACAAATTCCCTATGCTAAAGCTGTAAGTTGCAGGACAAGTTACTTCTCTGTGTTTTGTGAATTGCATGACTTGCTATTATAGGTTGCTAATTTGATGCTGTTAGTTAGAATTTGCACTTACTATAAAAGGAAGCTTGTAACTAACTAATAATCAATCAATTTCACTTCTATCGATACAAATTAGTTGCATTTTCTCTCCTTCTAGTTTCTTTCTTCTTCATCATAAAGAACATTATGATAGTATCAAAACTCTTTTGAACTCTGTTGTGCATTGCTCATCATGATTCATGGTGCAAACAATGTAGTTAATCCTTTGATTGCAAGTCCATTTCAAATTCCTGGCAATGTTTATTATGTCCATGCATTCGATGGACATACCTATGTTGCAGTTGAATTAGTCCTCAATTGTTGAAACTATCATGCTTGGCCTCGGTCAAAGAGACAAGCACATGGTGGTAAGAATAAGTTTGATTTCGTTGACGTATCTACTACCATTCTGTTGTAAATATTAGATTGTAAATAGTAATTATTTCTATTAGTAATGAGGCCCATTAGTCAAAGCCCATTAGGTCTTCTATTCTCTCTTATTTAAAGCATGTAGATGTAACATGTAAGAGTCACTTTTTAATATATCAGTAAAATATTTTATAACATGGTATCAAGAGCTCCCGATTTTGGGGGATTCGCTTCCGCCTAAACCCTAGCCGCCTTGTAGCGGAGTTTTTTTTTTTTTTTTTACTGCAGTTTGCAGTTTGTTGTTGTTTTTGGGTGTTCGGGTCATTGTTGTTTTGCGTGCTTCTTGTTTTTGTTCACTCATCTTTGAAACCCTAACCCATCCTGTTTCTTGGTTTGTTTTCTCTCGATTGTCCTTTCAATGGCTGAGATTATTAACGATCAACCACCTCCACCTCCACCTCCACCTCCACCTCCCACAAATCCACCAGCCCCATTTAATGCTAAGGATTTTGTCGTTCAAAAAGGTTATTGGCTTACCGGCAAAAATTATTTTCAATGGTCTCAGTTCATCAGACACACTCTTAAATGTTGCGACATGCTTGATCATATTGAAGGAAATCCTCCTCTGGTTACTGCTCCTAACTTCCCTTCCTGGGATAAAGATGATTCTGCTATTATTACTTGGCTTTGGAACTCCATATCTCCAGAAATTAGTAGAAATTGCATGTATCTCTCAAGTGCAAAGGCAGTTTGGGAGTATCTTCGTCGCAGTTATTCCATGAAACAAGATATGTCTGCTTGTTATGATTTAAAGAGGAAAATCTTCAACACTAAGCAAGGAAATCTTTCGATCACTGAGTATTTTGGAGTTCTTAATGGTTTTTGGATTGAGTTGGATCAGTATCAGAATTTGAAGATGGAGTGCAGCAAGGATACTGCCACCTTGAATACTATTGTTGAGCGGGATAGGATCTTTGATTTCCTAGCAGGCCTTAATGCTGAATTTGACCCTATTCGGGTGCAGATTTTGGGTAAGGAAAAATTTCCTGATCTTAATGAAGTTTTTTACACTGTCCGTAGTGAGGAAACCCGTCGTCAAGCTATGCTTCATGAACAGCCCCCGGATGTGTCAGCATTAGTAGCTAGCAAAACAACAAGACAAGGACCACCACCATCATCATCCAAGAATGTTCGTGACAAATTCTATTGTGAGCATTGTAACCGATCAGGGCATACAAAGGATAGGTGTTTCAAACTTCATGGGAGGGAGCAGGTTCTTAGCCGAGGTGGCGGTTCTCGCAACATGCACCAGTATCAGGCACATGTTGCTACACATGTCCAGGATACTGAAAGCTTTGAAAAGAGAGGAACTGATCTTTCCTCCTTCAGTCAGAATGATGTGGAACGGTTGAAATCTATGCTTGACTCCATGAGTAAGCCTTCTGGTTCTGAGTCTCTAGTAGTTACTGGTAAGAGTTTGTGTTCCCGATCTCTTACTGTTTGTGGTAATATTCCTAAGAATGCGTGGATTCTTGACTCTGGTGCTACTAATCATATGACATTTGATTCCACATTATTATGCTCTTATACCACACCTTCGAGTATTCCTTATATCACTGTTGCTGATGGCTCTCATGCTTGTGTTGTTGGCACTGGAAATATTGACTTGTAACCTCCATTCCAGTTGCAATCTGCGCTTCATGTTCCCACACTTTCCCACAATTTAATTTCCATCCATAAGCTTACCCGTGATCTGAATTGTAAAGTAATTTTTTCTATGTCCCATTATGTTTTTCAGGACCTTTTACCACGGGGCAGACGATTGGAATTGCTAAGGAAAAGGAAGGGTTATACTACTTCTCTGATGACCATCCAAAGGTGTTGTCCTCCTGTTTCCAGTCTCAGTCTTCCTCTTCAGCCTCACAAATTTGGCTTCAGCACAAGCGTCTCGGTCATCCTCCATTTTATATAATTAAGTCTATGTTCCCGTCGTTGTTCTTACACCATTCTGTTGAGTCTTTTAAGTGTGATGTTTGTCAGTTGGCAAAACACAATCGTGTATCTTTTCCTTCCAGTTTTAATAAAAGTGATGAACCTTTTGATTTGATTCATTCTGATGTTTGGGGACCTGCCCCTACCTCTAATATTTTTGGTGCAAAATGGTTTGTCTCATTTATTGATGATTGTACTCGGGTAACTTGGATTTTCTTGATGAATACTAAATCCGAAGTACCATAAATATTTATCCAATTTTATAATATGGTACAAACGCAATTTGGGAAAGGCATAAAAAGAATTCGTTCTGACAATGGTAAAGAATATGTCAATCATACCTTTTCCAACTTCACTAGTAAACATGGCATTCTCCATGAATTCACATGTGTTGACACCCCACAACAAAACGGTGTCGCAGAAAGAAAAAATCGTCATTTACTTGAAGTTGCTAGATCTCTCCTTTTTCAAATGTCTGTTCCTACCTCTTATTGGGGTGAGGCAATTCTTACTGCTGCCTATCTGATTAACCGGGTCCCATCTCGAGTGTTAGGTAATCAAAGTCCTGCCCAATTTATGCTTTCACGTTTTCCATTTGTTCCTATCTTACACACTCTTGAGTCTCGCATTTTTGGTTGTGTTGCTTTTGTTCATGTTCACAAACAATATCGCAACAAATTGGATCACCGTGCTGTCAGATGTATCTTTCTGGGTTATGCACCCAACAAAAGAGGGTACAAATGTTATCATCCCCCGAGTCGAAAATTCTTTGTCTCCAAAGATGTCACCTTTCATGAAAATGTGTCATATTTCACTCGTTCTCAGTCTCAGGGGGAGAACATAAGTGACTTAGAGTCAGAGTCTGAGTCCGAGTTTCTGATCCTTGGTCCTAGCCTCCCTAGAACACCTATCAGTGTTCCCTCTCTTGAACCCGAGTTGTCACCTAGTTTGAGTTTGAGTCCTAGTTCAACACTTGAATCTGAGCCAGTAAGTGTTCCTGGTCCTTCAAGGCCTTCTGTTTTACAGGAATCAGCACCTCCAGCACCAACTCTAGTGTATCAGAGAAGAAGTAAACCTGACCTTCTCCAGAAACAAATTCAATCGCCTGAACCGGAGGTAAGTACTGAAAATGATTCCTCTAGTGATGATTGTGCCATTTCTGATACTTGTGACACTAATCCAGTTGATTTACCCATTGCTTTGAGGAAGGATAAAAGATCTTGGCCCTCCCTATATCGACACCCTATCTCTCAATATGTCTCCACTAAACATCTTTCCACACAATATCAAAGTTTTGTTGCAGCTGTTGATTCTGTGAAAATCCCATCATCTGTTGAAGAAGCATTGCAAAATAAAAATTGGGTCCAAGCTATGGATGAGGAAATGAGAGCACTTGAAAAAAATGGTACTTGGGAGATTATTGAAAGGAAAAGAGACAAAAGTCCAGTTGGATGCAGATGGATCTATACTGTAAAGTACAAATCTGATGGTACACTTGATCGGTACAAAGCAAGACTAGTGGCAAAAGGTTATACTCAGACGTATGGTATTGATTATGAGGAGACATTTGCCCCAGTGGCAAAGATGAATACTGTTCGAATTTTACTATCTCTTGCTGCTTCATGTGGATGGGAATTGCAACAGTTTGATGTTAAAAATGTGTTCTTGCATGGAGACTTAGAGGAAGAAGTGTATATGGAGATTCCACCAGGTGTTGGCATAACAAATGGAGCTAACAAGGTGTGTAAATTGAAGAAAGCCTTATATGGACTAAAGCAGTCTCCTCGGGCATGGTTTGGAAGATTCACAAAGGCAATGATGTGTTTGGGCTATAAGCAAAGTCAAGGAGACCACACTTTATTTTTTAAACATTCACAAGGAGGAAAACTGACTATACTTCTTGTTTATGTTGATGATATTATTGTTACAGGAGATGATTTGACTGAGAGACATTTCCTCAAAGAGAAATTATCAGCAGAGTTTGAGATGAAAGACCTTGGGCAACTCAAGTATTTCTTGGGAATTGAGGTAGCCTACTCAAAGCAAGGCATCTTTATTTCTCAAAGGAAGTATGTGCTTGATCTTTTGCAGGAAACTGGCAAACTTGGATGCAAACCTGCAAGTGTTCCCATTGAACAAAATCACAGGATAAGCTTTGAGGAGGAAAGTGACAAAGTTGACAAGGGTCAATATCAGAGATTAGTGGGAAAATTGATTTACTTGGCACACACTAGACCAGATTTGGCATATGCAGTCAGTGTGGTGAGCCAATTCATGCATGATCCGAGGGTGAGACATTTGCAGGCTGTAGACCGCGTTCTACAATATCTTAAAGCAAGTCCAGGGAGAGGACTTTTGTTTAAAAGAGGTGGAAATCTAACTATGGAGACTTACACTGATGCGGATTATGCCGGATCAGTGAGTGACAGAAGATCTACGTCAGGCTATTGTACTTTTCTGTGTGGTAACCTTGTAGCTTGGAAGAGTAAGAAGTAAAGTGTAGTTGCTCGATCAAGCGCCGAGGCAGAATTTAGAGCTATGGCATTAGGAATTTGTGAGCTATTGTGGATGAAACAAATTCTAGAAGACTTAAAGATACAATGTGAAGGTCCTATGACATTGTTTTGTGACAATAAATCGGCTATTAGTATTGCTCATAATCCTGTTCAGCATGACAAGACTAAACACATTGAGATTGACCGACATTTTATCAAAGAGAAGTTGGATAGTGGACTGATAACTACATCTTACGTTCCTTCCGGGCATCAACTGGCAGATGTGTTAACAAAAGGCTTACCAACAGAAAGATTCAGGCAACTTACTTGCAAGCTGGGAATGATAGATATCCATTCACCAGCTTGAGGGGGAGTGTTGTAAATATTAGATTGTAAATAGTAATTATTTCTATTAGTAATGAGGCCCATTAGTCAAAGCCCATTAGGTCTTCTATTCTCTCTTATTTAAAGCATGTAGATGTAACATGTAAGAATCACTTTTTAATATATCAGTAAAATATTTTATAACACATTCCTACTCAATTTGATCCATGTTTTAAGGCCTAGAAATGTTGCAATATGTTAATTCATTCTTGGGTCATGAATTTAGTAGATTATTCTATTGCTTAAAGCATTGTTTTTCCCGTACGAGAGGCCAAATTTTACTGATGAATCCCTTATCCGTGGAACCTTGTTTTACAGGTTATAGAACATGATTTTGATAATGACAACTATTAAAGATGAACACGTCCTTGATAATGACAATAACTAAAGTCAAGGATAAAGCGGTTAAGCGGTTAAAGATGCAAACTAGGATATTAGGGTTTGATGAACTTGACTCTTTGATGATGGGAACTAAATGGAATATAACTCAACTCTCATCTCAAAGAAAAATCAAGCAAGTGTCTATAAGGATGAATCATTTGACAAGTCTTGAAGTATATGAAAGCCTGCCTCGACACGTCTGAGTGAATACATTGTAAAAAGCATAAGGGCTTTCTCGTAAAACTAT
The DNA here is from genome assembly GCF_024323335.1 of Lathyrus oleraceus. Classification (NCBI taxonomy): domain Eukaryota; kingdom Viridiplantae; phylum Streptophyta; class Magnoliopsida; order Fabales; family Fabaceae; genus Lathyrus; species Lathyrus oleraceus. The sequence continues at coordinate 234,171,736 of NC_066583.1, read as the reverse complement.
AAGGCTAAATCACACACACATAAACAATTTAAAAACTTATTTTTCCAAGAAAATATTTCTAAAAAGACCATGGAGTCGTGTCAGACAAGTTAGAAACTGTAGAAAATATATGACAAGTTTTTGCTCTTGTCAATCGATTGACACCTTATGGCAATCGATGAGAGGTTCAAAAATGCGCCCTGATCAAATAGGACGATGTCTTAATGTCTGTTAATGTCTAGATATATTTTCTTTCCTTTTTGAGTTTATTATTCGATTAGTTTAGATTTACTAGTCGATTGGATTTTGATGTCAATCAATTGAAACATCATACTCGACCTTAAAACTTTTCTTTTTTTGTGCCAACCTCTAGCATATCAATAGAGGTCCCTCCCACATTTTTCTTCATCCAGAAAACGTGATTTTATTTATCACTTCTCACTCTCTAAAATATTTTTGTTTGCGTTCTCTCACTAGCGCCTTTTGGGAAAGTCATTTTGCGAGTGATGAAGATGTAATTCTTTGCGAGTGATGAAGATGTAATTCTAGAAGGGTGGTTTTGTAAGTCCACCAAGGAAGTTTTGTTTTTACTTTGGTTGAACATTTTATCCACTTAGGGAGTGTTTGCTTAAGTTCGAATCTAAACCCGTAAAAATCTTTGGTTTGAGATTCGTATGATCAAGTCCCCGTTTAGGTTCGAGACCAACCCGATGGTAAAATCTCACAAGTAATTGGTTAGTCTGGTATAAAACTAAGTTTCGGTTCACAATCTCATCCCGGTGTTAAAAGCTCCAAAGGTTTACTTGAAACTTGAAGACTAACCACTCCAAAATTCTTGTGGAAAAGAGACTAACCGCTTCCATCCATTGTTTGGAAGGAAGACTCATCGTTTCTCTCTCATGTTTACTGTTTGGTTGTAAGTTAGCCGCAAACTTTATTTTTCCTTGTATAAGGTGGTTCGAGAGGTCAAATATTGGAGACAGAACTACGTCATTTTTTATTGAACCTGTATAACTCCCGGTGTTATTCTCTTTCACTTAAACTCTTTATATTTTCTCATTTTAATTTTCCGCTGCTTATTAAAACTTTACTAAAATACTTTTGAACTCTGATTTTAATCCTAAATCCTTTTCAAATTTAAGTTTTTCTAAAACACACAATTCACCCCCTCTTGTGTACAAAGTCACATATCCAATAAGTGGTATCAGAGTCTAACTCATATTTAAAGACTAATCGTCTCAGGAGGTTCCAGCAAGATATCTTTTATAAACACACCACCACTTTTAAAAAGTAATAGATTTGATATATGGCAAGTTAAGTTTATAATTTTCATTCAAAGTATAAATTATGAATCATGGAAAACTATAACCAATATTTCATTTATCCCTACTTACCAACTAAACAAAAAAATAGTAGATAAACATGATTTCCTTTGAACCAAAAAGGACAAGAGAAAGTTTGAGATAGATTACAAAACCAAGAGCTTTATAGTAATGTCTATATATGATAGTAAATTGTTCTATGTTCATCAATACAAAACGATCAAGAAAATGTGGGATACTCTTGAGTTGATATGTGGAGTTTATCCAAATATCGAACAAGAGGAGATGGGCACACGAGGAGAAGAAGATAAAAATACAATTTTTAATTGTTTTTCAAATTTTAGTAATATTAGAAATTATATTGGAACGTTCGTCACTAACCAAAGTCTAAGAGTTAAAGAGGTGGAAGTTTAATCTAATCCTTAAATCAAAAGATAACAGTCTTCACGAACTTCAGGAAAAATCAAGAAAGAATGAGATCAAGAGAGAAATTGAAAGAACTAGTTTAATTACTCAAAGATGAAGAAAAAAACTCAAAGAATCATCAACTTCATCATACTTCTATCACACAACTTCGGTAGAATTATTCGAAAGAACATACTCAATAGTTGAACAATCTCTGGAAGATTCAACATCAAATGAAGGAACCTCATATTCAAAAAACTATGAAGAAGAAGAAGTATCTTCAATATTCAAATGAAGAAGAGGAGGAGAGACATCAACCTCAGGGAGAAATATAAATGAGTCTTCTTCCAACGAATAAGATGAAGTTTGCTTAAAGGAATCCGACGAGGAAGATATTATTAAGGTAACCAAGCTACCTTACGAACAATTGTTTAGAATGAATACTTAGTTAGAGAAAGAAAATTATAAACTTAGGGAACATAACTTAGGTCTTAAGGAGTATTTAAGATATCTTAAGGAAATCAATAAATCATCCAAGACATAAATAATTAAGATCATATATTCAAGAGAAACATGTGAGAGGTGTGTCTCCCTAAAAAAGGAAGTAATTGGTTTACATGAGACACTAAGTAAGTTTACCCAAGGGAAAAAAAGTTTGACTTGATCCTATCGAGTAAAAAATCTTCCTTAAATAAGAATGGACTAAGATTAAAAAAAGATATAAAACCTAATAAAGTTATAAATCACAAGAAAAAAATTGTTCGATTTAAAAAATTTGTTTTGACAAATTAAAAATATCTAAAGGTAGCAACTTTATATATTATGGAACTGATACACCTAGACCAGTAAGATATGAGCACCAAAGGTGAAACCTTAGTGTTTTGCAGGTATGCGTTGCAGCTCGAAGCTTTAACGATTATTAATGGAGTTGTGCAAAGAAAATGTATACTTTTAATTATACAATATGTAAGAAGTCTTTGACCAAGAATGTACGATGATGGAAAATATCAATTACAGTGATCAAAGTAAATGTTATTGAAAGTACTCAAGGTTTATGATCTTTAGCGATCAGTTGAGTGGACATGTATGTAATGGACTTGTTCATCTCGTTGTCTATACCAACTCTTGCATCCAACATTGTGTAGAGAAGGACACACCATAATATGCTTGGTGTTCCATTTTAAGGGGAGTTTTTATCAAATTCTTCTGATATGAAAGGTAGTACACTATTTTAAAGTTTAAATGATCTGAAAACTCCGATTAATCCTTTAAAATAGTGGTTTTAATTTTTCTCATCTCGATAAAATATTTTCACTAACAAAAAAGATGAGTTTCTAACTATTTTATAGAAATGAGGTGCAATAAAGCTGAGTGGGGATGCAAATAATTAAAAAGAATCCAGTATATGGTCCAAAATGCACCAATGAGGTTGAACAACGAAAGCTCATGGTCTCCTTAAAATTCATCTTAAGAATCTCAAAATTCATCTCTTCTAGTTTCTTTCTTGTGTGAGTTCTTTTTTTTTGTAAGCATCATCATGGCATCCTCAAGCCAAAAAACCCGGCCAAGAGGAAACATGTTCGCTCCAGAATTGATAAATCACAATCAAGAAGAGAAGATGACAATTATAGCCAAGAAGGTAATTCATCATTGGTAGATGAAGTTAAGCCTCTTGAAGAGTCACAAAACTTATCATTAAATATGTCAAGCCTCCTACGAATATTTCTTCACCCAAATACCGGATAGATCCTTCCCAAGTCTAGTAAGAGAGTTCTACCTAAACCTAAGACTTGTAGGAACGTCACTAAGAACATATGTAAGGGAAGTGGAAATAGACATCCACAAAGATCAATTTGTGAGAATCTTTGAGCTGCCTATTATAGGGATATCCTACACCTTTGATAGACCACTAGGTCTTAAGAACTTCAAACTTTCTACTTCCAAGAGAGTTTTGAAGATGGATATCTGATGGTTTGAGAACCAATGAATTTTTCGCTTGAGGTGGCAGTGACCCACTTTTGTTTGATAATCACAAAATTTGTTTTTGTCAAGAATTTTGGTGATCCTTTTCATTCTTCCAAAACATGGAGAAGTGAACATTGACATCGCATCAGAATGAACAACATCACTTGAAATCTTACAAAGTTATGTTTTCGTCTCATTAGAGTGGAAATCGTTCTAACTTCTTGCGCATGGTAAGAACAGAACTTTATTTGCATCGTCTTAGAATAGACTAAACATCTTTCGTTTGTCAAAATGTTTTGACATCGTACTAAGGCGGAAAATATTTGATTGATTGAGTTTATTTTAGGCGGATGAAGAACACTCAAACGGGAGGCTAATTACGACCATCATCTAAATATTCGGGGATTAAGAGGGACACATACGTCCAACTATATCCTTTTTTGTCCAAGTTATTTATAAAATTTGTGAGGTAAATTAAGTCACGTATCTTCAACGGATGACGAGTGTTCGTGTGGGAGGATAAGTACGTCTATCACACAACTACTCGGGACTAAGGAGGACAATTACGCCCAACTAATCTTTTTCGTCCACAAAAGAATGAATTAGATTCAGCTATTTAATGTATTTTGAAAACAAAAGGCGAGTACTCAAACGGTAGGATAAGTAAGGTCATCATCCAAATACTCAAAGATTAAGAAGGACAAATACGTCCAACTAAATCCTTTTTCATCTGATTGATAATTGCAAAAAGACTTTTGAAACATTAATTTGAAAAGAAGAACCTGATATCGATCAAGTGTTTGATTAGTGTTATTAAATATGTTTTTGAACGAAAGACGTATACTCAAATGGTAGGCTAAGTAACACCTTAGCCCACAATGACGGTGTAATACACGGAAATAAAGTTGAATCAAGTTGAAGTCGCGAGAAGTATCGGTGAAACCAATTTTTTTTTGTTGCTAGAGTGCGAAGGGTGGTCGAAAGTGGTTGAACGCCAGCGTAGTTGTTTGGACGACAAAGTGAGAGGCTGTGGGTGGATCATAAGTGATGAGTGGAAGAGGAGAAAATGAAGTGTGAGTAGCTGTGAGCTTGATTCGTCGTCGGAATATGAAGGTGGGGTGGTGGCGACCGTGATTGTGGATGTAGTGTGGTGGTAGTATGAATGGGTTCGCCAAAAAAAGTCAACAGAAGGAGATGTATGTGGTGGATGACGGAGGAATATATGAAGTGTTTGTGTTGGTGAGAGTGAGAAGAGTGTGAAGGGAAAATATGTGACCTAAAATGCTCGCCAGAATGAGGATGAGAGGCGCGACAGGAGGGAGTGTTGTTTGAGCAGAGGTGAGAAATGGTGTGATGAAGTTGTATTGAAGGTTGTTGTTGGCCGTAGTTGATTGAAGTGGCAGGCGGAGGTGTGTTATGTGGTTGAAGATGGAGTGCAAGGGGCGGAGCAAGTGGTTGTGAGGGTGGCAGAATGAAGTTGCAAGGCAGGGCCGGCCCTGTGGGGGTGCGAAGAGTGCTACCGCACAGGACCTCCTACTTTTTAGGGCCCCGAATTTGATAGATGTGATCAATATAAATATAACACTAACTAATATATATTACTAATTCCATTTTTAACATATTATTGTAGTGTAGCCGAGTGACAGTTGTATTATTTTGGTAGTAATACAACCCGGATTTGATTCATTGTTCTTACCTTTTGTGTATATTTTTACTTCTATAAAAAAACGTCACCATATAGATTTTTACTCCTACAATATAAATAAATTATATTTAAATTTATTTAAAATTTAATACTGCAATTAACTTAATAATTTTTTTCTTTATTAGTATATTTTATAGATTTATAAAAAAATTTAAGATGTAAGTTTGGAAATATTTATATTTTTGTATATTGTGGATCGCTACATTAATAAATTTGAAATAGTAGTTGTAGGATTTTGAAAATTTATAATTTTACATTGTTGATTATTTATTAAATAAAACACTTCATTATTAATATTGTGGAAATTGTTCAAAGAATTTTTTTCTTTTATTAAATGGTATGAATTTTTTTTATAAATAGAAGATAGTAAGAGAAGAAAAACACGAATAACTAAATTTCGATAAACTAAATTTCTACATAATATTTTTTATTATCTTTGTCTCTATATATTTAATTTTATAATTAAATGAAATATATTTTTTTATTTGTTGTGTTTTTATCTATTAAATGTCTAATTTTAAAATAGAACCGGGTCTCCAAATTGATTGGGACAGCCCTGTTGCAAGGTGGTGGGAGTTTGGCGTGGGGTTGCTGCGAAGAAATTGCAGGTCGAGGGAGTTCTGTACCAATAAAGAAAAATGTTATTCATACACCAAAACATACACTACACTGTATTTTACTGTTCACCAATAGGGTGAACAGTAAAATATTATAATAATAAAATATTATTTTATAAAAATATATAAAAAAATTATTTTTTTTAATTTTTTTATTTAAGAGTACCGTGTGATTAACCCACTTTATAACTTTATTAACCAATATTTAATATTTTATTAACCAACTTTGTTTTACTACTAAAAATTATTTTTATATCTGAATGTTAATTAACTAACTTCATAACTTCGTTAACCAATTTTTTACATTTCATTAACCAACTTTATTTTAATATATAAACCACTGTTCATGAACAGTACACAGACACTATTCACAGAGGTACTGTTCATGTGCACGCATTGTTCACATGATACTGTTTATAAACTGTTCACATCACTGTTCATATACGGATTTATTGTTCACGACACTGTTCACCGTATTTGTGAACTGTGCATACGGTGTAGGCGTAACTTATAATGTAAACATAACAATGCTGATAAAAGAAGCAGCTATCTCTCCATGTTTAACTTTTCTCTTTTTTTTTATTCTTTTTTTTTGCTGATGGGTAAGAAAATGTGGAGAGTGTAGAAATAGGATACTCATTTTCAATTTTGGCCAATGCATAAACTTAAATACAACTAGGATTTTAAATTTTAATTAATTCCAATTCTATCATCTGGGTCTTAATGTGTCACCAAATAAATCTTATTAAATCATAATTTTTTTAAATAAAATCAAACAAATATATTTTTATTCTTATCTATTCTTTCTAATTATTTTGATAAAAAATAAATAAAAAGAAATTAAGATTAATAAAAATCAAACGTGCAAATGTACGAAAAAAATAAAATGAACGCATTAGAATAATTTACACGAAATATAGTTCAGTAAAACAGACAGTCGCGAATCAAATCTTGCACTTAAAAATACTCCAATGAAAATGCTCAAACTGATCAAAATATGAACGCATACAGATGCGAAAAATAAAATGAGCACACCAGATTAAGATACGCGTAATATAGATCAATAAGACAGATAGTTGCATGTTCAAATCTAAAAATATTGTTCACTAATTTTACACGCGATTAAGAAATCGATTCAACCGGTCTGTCTGTAAAACCAATATTTTATTCTGGACCAAACAAAATAAAGATGATTGGTTGAAAAAAATGAAAAGTCTAGACAAAATTGGGGTACGACACATGTCAAGACACCTCATGACCATATCATCATGTCTTTTATAAAAAAAAAGGTCTCTTTGTTCCCACACACATAGTAGATGATGTTGTGGAAAATAAACTTAGAAAAATCTGGACCAAAGAGGATAAGGAAAATGTGCATTACAATTTGAAAGCAAAAACAATCATCAATATTGGTTTAGGTAATGGACGAGTTCTTGCGTCTTTTACATTGTAGTTTTGCACATTCAACTTGTTTGTGAAGGTACTCCTGAATGAAGAAGACAACAAAAAATGTCTTGTTTATAGAGGCGAAGCACATGGAGTGATAAGATAAAAACAGCCAAAATGAAAGTGATGAAGACATGCATATCATATTTCAAAAATTCAAAGAATTTCTAAGACACGAAAAGCAAACTTCAAAATTTCATAAGTTAAGTAAAGATAGATTAATTGTCATTCTAACTTACTTTCTATTCTGGGCCGACCAAAAGACCATGCAACCGCGGTCTAGAGAAAGCAATAACTTGTTATGTCATCCGCTGGATAAGAACATTATCCTAGGGGTAGAGCACAGGAGATATGAATCCAAGATCCATCCAACAGCTTCCCGCATCACATGTCCGAAGATTAATGGGTCCCTATAACGGCTCCATTATATAAAAGGGAAACATGTTATTTCAGAAATACATAATTCAAATTCAAATTTCATTCAGTTAACTTACTCACCATATCATCCACATTGATCTTCTTTTTAAAGATCCATTTGCATTCTATTAAATTAATTCCTTTAGACGACTCTACCAAATTTCATATTTGATTAGTATACCTGAAATCCATTTTAAATTTCATAGCCTTTAAGATCTAGGTCCATTAAGGCCTCTTGAAAAGTCACATGCTCATCTTCATTCAAAAGTAATATTCCCTCCGTTTTTTATTATAAGTCGTTTTTGACTTTTCACACGTATTAAAAAATATAATAAGTATGGTATTAAAAAGATAAATTAGGAAGGATTTTACAAAATTATATTTCATTAATGGTATTGGAAAGACAAATTGACATAATTGAAATGAGAGAGAATAATAAATATTTAAGGGTATAATAGAAAAAATAACATTAATGATTCATTGATATTATAAAATGACTTATATTGTGGTACAAAATATTTTTCAAAAACGATATATAATAAAAAACGGAGGTAGTACATAAAGATTCCTTTCTTTATTTGACTCAATATAAAGAAGTTATTAAGTAATGATAGCAAATGAAAATATTTGACACGACATTCCCTATGCATTCACTATTGTTCCATTTATGAGATATAACACCTTTCTTTGTAAAATATACAATAATAGTTAAAATAAAATTTATTTTAAAATTAATATTATTTTTCATTTTTTAATGTATAAATAATTACTATTTTTTTAATTATATCATTTATTTATTATTGTGTACATTATTTCTAATAAGTTAATAAAATTAATTTAGTAAAAGTGTAGTTTTTTTTATTATATTTATTGTATTTCTTAATTTGTAGACAAAAATCTTGAATGATACTCATTTCAAAACAGAAAGAATTCTTTTTGTTGAAAATTTTCCTAAAAATTATGTCTCCTCAACTTGTTTATAATCAATAGGTTGAGTTGTTTATAGTTTGGTAGAAAGAAATAGTCTTTTTACTCAATTTAAAATTACACTCGTCAATGATTTTAAAATTATTTAAAATAAAGAAACAATTAATATAACTAAAAATTTGAAGAAATTTTTGTTAAATACATTTTAAAAAAATAAATAAGATCCTATATTTAGGGACATCAATTGTAACCCTTTATCATGAACATGAAAAAGACAGAGGAATTGTGAGTACTCTTTTTAGATTGAATAGGAATAACAAACTAAAATCTCACTTAGACCAAACCATTTCTACACACATTTGCACACTATAGATATGATCTTTTGTGCAAGTTTTATGATAATCTATACTCTAATGATGATTAATTTCACATTAAACATACTTAACAAGGTAAGATTCTTGATTAAAAAAACATTAGTAATAATAATATATCACACAGGAACAGTCCTAGTAGAAGAGGCTTGTGCTTCAACAGAATCACCACCTTCATCTTCTTCATTCTCCCCACTCATCTCTTCCAACGATTTTCCGTTAGCTTCCGGCACAAGAAATGTGAAAAATATGCCGAGACAATTAACCACAGCAAGCAAAATAAGAGTGTTCTTCATTCCAATCCCAGCAGGGTACCCTGCATCTCTCTTTTTCGGATCCTTACTTTGTGAAGCATACAAGAATCCAAATGCGCCTATGATTGCTCCGGCTTTCCCTGCCGCAGAAGATATTCCATGACATGTAGATCTCAACCTAGCCGGAAAAATCTCGGCAGGCACAACGAAAGTTGTTGAGTTTGGACCAAAATTCGCAAAGAAAAAAGTCATTGCGTACATAACAAGAAACCCAACTCTGTTTTCTTTCTTAGTCCAATGATGATACGGAAGCGCGAGGGCAAACATGAACACGGTCATAAAGAAAAATCCCATTATTTGTATTGCGAAACGGCCAACTATGTCGATAAAAGCCACTGTAAACCAGTATCCCGGAACCGTTCCACAAAGTGCTATAAGCGTCGTCGCTCTAGCAACCTTGAAAACTTCGTGGATCGCGTTCATTTCTTCGGCCGGTGGAAGCCAACCAATACTACTATAAATGTCTTTTTGAAAAAGATTTGAGCTGTAATAAGCAATGTCAAGAAGAAACCAGGTAGAAGTCGTTCCGAGCAGATGAAGACCGTGTCGTCTAAGAAATTCTTTACTAAACAAACCAAAACTGTTTTGTTCTCTCACTCCTATCTTCTCTACTTTCTCTTGCTCGGCTTCAATTTCAACCTGCAACACCATTGACATGTCTTGCGCCGCTTGTTTTGCATTCTTAGCTACAAGTGCAGTATACCTATAGATAAATATATATCAGTTATTCAATAAATTTAAAAACTGAATTTAACCACTAATTCAGTAACATTTGTTTATCGGAAGAAAAAAAGTGCGTACCTCGCTGTCTCGGGCATTTTCATACGCCAATAATAAGTTAAACCAGCCGGGACAGCACCAAACATGAGAATAATTCTCCAAACATAATCAGCTTCTGGTACAAGTGATGCTGCAGCATCCACCTTATAAGCTGGAGCCTTATAAGCATGATCAAAAGCAGTCGAAACTACAAGAGAAACAATTCCACCCGCCAAAATTCCGAACCCTTGCATAGCGAAAACGGAAGCAATAAACGCGCCACGCGTCTTTTTATTAGCATATTCAGACATGATGGTAGCAGAAAGAGGGTAATCGCCACCAATACCAAAACCAAGCCAGAATCTAAAGAAACAAAGAGTCGCAATTGTACCCTTTGCTGAGTGACCAAAAGAAAGGCCAGAAGCAAGAGAAGAGAACACCATAAGAGCAAGAGTTAGACCATAAACTTTTTTCCTTCCCATTTTGTCCCCAAGCCAACCAAAGAAAAGTTGACCTGCTAAAGTGCCACAAAGTGCAACACCATTTACAGCTGCTGATACATTTGGAGGCAAAGTTCCTGGTTTTAGAGAATCCGGGTGTGTGTAGTATATTCTTCCGAGTAATTTTGTAACATTTGGTATGCAAAAAAGATCATATGCATCAGTGAAAAATCCCATACCAGCAATTATGATGGCTGTGAAATGGTACCATTGCGTCTTGGCTGAATCAAGAGCACTTAGAACTCCTAGTTGTTCACGAGCCATAGCTTGATCTTTGGTACAGAAACTACAATTCTGGCAGAAGAAGGAATTACAAATTAGTACTATATATAGTGAGCGTATCTTATTCCTACTTCATAATATTTTCTTCGGAAGCTTCTACGACGACGCTGTATCGAAATGATCTATTTTTTAAAACTTTGAATAACTACTAGAAATTCACACAACCGCTAAATTAAAACATACAATTAGAAAATTAAGATTTTGTGTTGGTCCCTTGACTAATATTTGGTTGTTGTTACTCCAAAGACTTTTTGACTAATATAACAAATACCAAACAAACACGTATTTTGAAAAAGGAGTGTCAATTATTCAAATTGAAAATGGCATTATGTGACCAATTTTCAAAGGAAGTAGTTTTCATAGGAACTCTCAAGGAAAAAGAGTGAGACAGTGAATGTGACCCTTAAAAAGATAACATGTTAATTTTCAATTTTTCTGCCTTAGCTTTACCGGCACTCATGATGTGATGTCTGTCTGAAAAAAGTAAAACGAACAAACTAAACCCAAATGGAAGAGGTGCTATAACTTTACATATTATAGAAAAGTGAGAGAGGGACTAACCAGTTTCTAAGTTATGGAGTAGCTAATAATATTATTGTGAATGAAGATAAGTGATTGAAAAGCAGATATTTATACTACAATTTAATCTCGTCCTATCATCTTAGGACTCGTGATCAATTTTGATCTCGTACGACAACCAAGCATATACCATGATTCCTTTGTGGTTTATAGTTTTAAATTAGTAAAAGTCAAATGCTAGTATTTATGTATGTTTTCCGCATTCCACGTTGCATCATCTTCCTAATGTGAAACAAATAGTTTATTTGGAATACTAGTTTTACGAATAATAGGAGGAAGATTTTGACTTTTGCTAATAGAGCACGCTCCCATCGCTTGAGTTTTTTTAATAAACAATTGAGTGTAGTGTTTTCTAGTCACATCTTAATTTAGGTACATCATCTCACACAAGAACACTTTAGCGGATCAAATTATGATCTTTTTGATGACAATCAAGCGACAATCCACTATTTATAGTACTTTATTTGCAATTGATTTTTTTTTCTTAGTTAGATATGTAGTCACTTAACATGGTTTAATGTTTTATTTCGATCTCTTAACTAATAAATATAATTTTAGTACTTAATAAATTTATTTTAGTTTTTTATGTTATATTTTCATCAAAAACGTTAATGTGTTCTTATGTGAGAATCTAACTCGTAAAAATTGTACACATTGATCCAACGAATCTCAATAAAACGTGTATTTCTCTACCTCTGAAAGCAATTTAGTTTGAAGTGGAGATTTTCTAGAGTTCGTTTTAAAAAAATTAAATCATTCTTCTTTAACTTTCTCCAACTTATTTTCAAATTTCTAAATTTGTATCACGAACTATTCTTATCTAGATTCTCTTCATTTTTATTCTGAAAATGACAAAGTTTACAACAGTGGTTAACTGTTAAGCAACCAAAACTTTGGTACTATTGAATAAGTACTAAGAAGATTAGGGAGAAGATAATATTTTTACCAAGAGAATTGTGTTATTCGTACTCTGACGGACATGAACAATTTAAATTGTGGGGAAATTTTATGGGATTTGTAGTGTTATGTTGTGAAGGACCTAGCTAGGGCGACAATTATAGGTCACCCTAAGAGCGGGTTACAATCATGTATCGCCCATGGAGATATCACCCCGTCCATCAAAGCCTCATTATCGCCCACTCATTAGAAACGTGGTATAAGATACTTTTAGGGCAGAGAGAAGTCTGGGTCAATATCTGACTCACATCCTCCTTAGAAATAGGAAATCAACGGTCTACTATTGAATAGGTGGGCGGCGACCTTTCCCAAGGAAAACCTAGGCCTAAAGCCTCTGTAAATAACTTGCCCCCAACGGAAGAAGAGACAAATCTTAACTAATACATATCACAACCTACATACACTTATAGACAAGCAGCCAACAGATATACAAGGCCTCTCGCCTCACATGAGTCGGTCCTTAAAACCACCACAAAACACCATCATACAAGGCTTCTCGATGTTGCAGGTAAGCCCTAACCACCATATAGTATAATATACCTATTAAGGCCTATGAGAATGTTTATCCTTTTGCAAGGGTGACATGCATACCTATACTTTTTGATCAGTATAATGGTGCCCACCGTGGGGCCGCGGTAAAACTAACATGGGTCTCACCTCTTTCACTCTAACTTCTTCCATCTTCCTTTTGAAGATGGCATGCAAAACTCTACATTCTAACACCAACACCATAGTCAAAGGGTTCGCTGGTGGAGGTAGCTCTAACTCCACCCAAAAGAAATACACAAGGCAGATGTTTGCAACAATTGTAATATCGTATGGTTTCCCCAGGGGCGTGCAAGGGAAAACAATAGTTAACATTGCCTTTTTCGACGAGGACGCCAGCAAAGTCAACTCTCACGATAACCACCCCCTGATCATTACGGTGCAACATGACAACATGGATATCAAGTGATTCTTGATAGATCCTGATAGCTCTATTGATGTCTTGTTCTGGGATGCTTTCTAGAAACTGCAACTCGATTCTAGCAACATCAAAATATTTAATGGCTCACTAATAGGATTGTTGGTAGAACATGTACAAGTGAGTCTTGATAGATCCTGGTAGCTTTGTTGATGTCTTGTTCTGGGATGCTTTCTAGAAACTACAACTCAATTCTAGCGACATCAAAATATTTAGTGGCTCACTAATAGAATTATTGGGAGAACATGTACAAGTGAGAGGCCATGTGACCTTATAAAACATATGTGACGAGGGCGCGAATGCTAAGGCGATTGACGTCAGCTACCTCATTGTGGGCGCCTTGTCACCATACAACATCACCATTGGGCAACCCGCCATCAACGAACTAGGGGAGGTCACTTCCACACTGTACCTAGTCTTAAAGTACCCGGTGTAACACCCTATTTTTATAAATTATTTATTTAATTGAAATCGTATGTATTTAACTATTTAAATTGATTTCCACGTGCATTGGATGGTGCTGGGTGGTTAGCAGTAGTATTTGATGCTTTGGGTTGATAATGCAGAGTTCTAGTTATTTAAATAATATTAGAATAATGAGAATTATTATTATTAAATAATTAGAAGATAGTTATTTTATTTTATTTGTTGGAATAATATATAAGATATTAGAGTCAAGAGGGACATTTTGGTAAATAGAGGAATAAGTAAGGGTAAGGTGGGAAGTTACTAATTCAGGAGATTAGGACTCTAATAAGAAGAAGTTAGTGAGGGTTTGAGAATTAGTATGTGAAAAACATAATTAGGAGAAGGAGGCAAGGTTAGAGTTTGAAGGAGAGAGAAGAATTGGAGCAAATTCTGATTGTTCTCAAGCAATCTACGGTAATGAGGGAAATACTTAATCCCATTAGGTTTTTCTATACTTTTCACTTTTTGATAAATGATTGATGAACATGAAGCATATTCTAAAATAACATGAGTGATATGATGTACTTTTTGATTTTTGTGCCCTGTTTTACTATGGAATTTGTGTGTTCATATTCATAATGTTTGTATATGTGGGTGATGAATTTGATAAAATAAAGCATGCAAAATTTGTGATTAATTGATGAAATTGCATGTTAAATGGTGGATGATTGATGTTTTGATGTTAGATATTATATTACCCGTTGTTGTTGTGCGATTACGGAAAGGAAAATCAGAGTTCTTATTTGAACTCCCATGGCAAAACGCAGTTCTGCCTTCTAGCTCATGGAGACCGGTGTCACCCTAATGACACCTTAGTCGTCATCTCTTTGGAGGCGATGACGAACGTCAACTGTATGACGGTAGACCGTATTGGTCTCCAGACTTAGTTGGTTGGAACGGTCGTCATAGAGGTGACGTGTAGGGTGACGGGTAACCCGTCATGCTACCGAAATGAGTGTCATTCGCTCATTTGTATTGAATTGTTTTGTCGTTCCGAGTTTTGATATGTTGTTGTGAATTGGCTACTGTTTGGCCGTAGTTTTGAGGTGTTTGATGTTGTTCATTATGTTGATTGATTTGATTCACTTGTTTTTGTGTGGAGAATGATGTTTTTTTATGGTAATGATATGGTGATTGTATGGTGATCATTTGGTGATATTGCATGTCATGGTGAATCATGCATCATGGTGAACGGACTTCGGTCCAGTTTTTGTGTGCTCTAGTCTGGTGGTATGGATTTAGGAACGGGTAGCTAATTTCAATGAAGAATTAGTGAAGTATTGTTTATGGTAATAACAACGAATTTTTGTGTACTCTAGTCCGATAGTGTGAATTCAGGAATGAGTAACCAGTGTTGAGTATTATTGGGTGATAAGTGTATAAGAAGAAGAAGGAGTATAAAAGAAAATTGAAAACACTTCTTAGAATTTGGGTGCCACTTGTTAAAGGGGGGATGTATAGAAGGGGGGATGTATAGAAGGATGATTAAATGGAGACATTTGTCATTTACATTATTAACCTTTTTTTAATGAGTAATTAGTTTTTACTAATGAGGACCGTTTAGAGGTTTCGTTAGCATGTTTAAATAGTTGTCATATAGTTTATTAAAGTAAGTGATTAAATTACGTGAAATTTTTACTCAAATATCCCTGTTTTTCAAAAAAAATCCCAAAATAACCCTGTTTTAAAAAAAATCTCAAACTACCCCAGTTTAAAAAAAAACGTAAGGCATAGGCGCCAGACCAATTGGCGTCTACCCTTAAACTTTAAGTGGATGCGCCAATTAGATTGACTACATCACATGGTGCTGCCAATTCAATTGGCGCCCATGTGTAAGTTGGAAGAGGAGGCACCAATTGGTATAGCGTCTCAGTCTAATGTGCAATTTTTTTGGTTATAAATAGATGGGTTGTGTGATTCATTTTTCCACATCTCATTTCGTTATATTGCAAACATGTTTGGTGTTCATCGTTGCTATGGAAAAGTGGTTTATTCGAGAGACAAGTCTCCGATGTTGATGCTCTTCTGGAACATTTGTAGTTTCGATCAACTGAAGAGGAAGTTGGTTCGTTAGTTAAATGGAAAAATACCATAAGGGAAAAAAATTAGAAGTACTAAGAGACTCGATAGTATATTTGGTTGGGTGCGAGTCAAAACTGATAAGGATGCTAGGAAAATGATGTTTGGATGAGATGACATCAGTTTGATTGTTGTAATTAGTTAGAAATATTCTGCTTTAAGTTTGCTTATGTTGTAGTGATGTTTGTTGTTAACCTTGTTGTAACAAAAAGATAATGATATATAAAAAATCCAAGGTTACAAAAAGATTATGATGCAGATGTTGCTCTAGATTGGGACATTTGTTCTTATTGTGTCCTGGTTGACAACATATATTATATAATCTTATCATTTTATCAATCGTATCCGTTTCTGTTGTAATACGCGTGCTGTTTGACCATCCTTTTTTCTTTCTTCGCATCCCATCGTTGTGCCAAACTATGTCACCTTCATATGGAGGCCAATTTTCCTCCATTGGTATCACTGAGAAGCTTTTGTTATACACATTCGTGACAGTAATGGCCTTGTAAACATCAAATAGATGGTTGTAAGCGTCCTGGCGAGTATGTGTGTATACCGCAATGACATGGGAGCAAGGAATACAGAAGGCCTGGAACTTTCCACAATCGCACCAACTTCTGTTTAGTTTGACATCATAGGATAAATTTGGCTTCCCCTCATTATGGTCCATTGTTTCCTCTACACTAAAATTTTGCCTATGACGGTCAAAGATTGTAACCGCGTGTGTGCTAGCTTTGATACTTTCCTCTTTCATCACTTTCATACAACATTCGTTGAATATTTAACCCGACATTAACACTGCACTCCATCTTTCACCTCTGGTTGCGAAGGTAGAAGCCAACCTAAAATAGGTTGTTCTGACCAAAGGGGTTATTGGTAGATTTCTAAGGCCTTTGAATACGCCGTTCATGCATTCCACAAGGTTTGTTGTCATGTGGCCCCATCGACAGCCTCTGTCAAATGCCTTTGTCCACTGCTCTACTGGTATGTTATACACCCATCTTCCTGCATCTGCATTAGACAATCTAATTTCATCACGGTAATATTGAAATGACGGCTGAGTTAGAGCATACCCTACATTCACCATTTTTTGCAAAGGTTCTTATCTTTGATTGCACGCATGAAGTTTTGTGCGATATGTCTAATGCAATAGACATGGGTAGAATGAGGATCATGCCATCCGTTATCATGGTTATTGTAAGCACTCTCAATGGAAGCATGTCTATATGAAATTAAACAGAGATTGACTTATGGAGTGACATGTGTTCTGAGATATCGAAGGAAGAAACCCTAACCACTAGCGGTTTCACCTTTAACCAGAGCAAAGGTAATGGGAAAGACATTATTGTTGCCGTATTGTGAAATAGCCGTAAGCAAAGTACCCTTGTATTTTCCGTATAAACATGTTCCATCAATTTGAATAATAGGTTTGCAGAATGCAAAACCTTTGATGCACGGTTCGAACGCACAAAAGAGGCGGTGAAAGATTATATTTCCAGCAACACAGGTTCCGTCTAGCGTAAATGCTGGAAATGTCTCCATAATTGCAACAGTTCCTGGTACGTATGTTTTTAGGGCCCATAAAAACCATGGCAATTCTTTGTATGAATCCTCCTAGTTGTCGAATACCTGTTCAACAACCTTTGTCCTTGCAATCCACGCTTTCTTGTAAGATGGAGTGTAATTATATCTTGTGACAATATGAGATATTATTATACTCACTTTCACTGATGGGTCTTTATTAACAAGCGGAAAAATGTCTTGACATATCAATGCAACGCTTAATTTACGGTGATCTTGTTCAACATTAGTTGTAATGCAACTGTGAGGTGGGTCTATAGAAGCTATCTCCCAAGAGTCGCTTCTCTTTTTGTGAGACGCAGCCAATCGAAACTTGCAAAGTATGTTACGACATTCGATGACATACCTTCTCGAATCAATGCGTTTCACGGTGAAATCAACAGAGTTATTCATGTGAATTTTTTTGATAGCTCGCACACATTCTTCTTTAGTGCGGAACATGTCTCCCACTTTTAACTCACCCTCTGATCGTGGATACGTGTTATAAAAAACACTGTTGGATGTTTCATCGTCATGTAAATCCATGTTTTTCATATGTTAGGGCAAATTATATACATGACTTGAAGGTAATAGCTTGGATGATCATCATCTTCAATGTTGTTGTTCAACATAGGATCGACCTGTGTCTCGGTATCTTCTTCTTCTTCATCAACGACGTTGACTTCTGCTTCTGCTTCTGCGTCAACTTCATATGAGTTTTCTGAATCAAATTCATTAGATTCAACTTGATTAGTTATCTAAGATTGCTGAGATGGTATACTTGGTTGAAGAGTAATATATAACTCAATAGAGTTGCAACCAGAATGTTCGTGATTAACAAACATATATTCAACATCATCATCGTCCCGTACCTTTAGCGGGAAAAATTTGCATTGACTGTTCTCGAAAAAAATTGGATTTTGATACGTGATCTGTGACACAAGACCAAATCCTATGCAGGATTCAATTCGTTTTTTCAAATGCAAGAAATCTGAATTTCTCTTGATCGTAAGTCGGATAGTATCGGTGTTTCGAAAATAAAACATGTATAGATCAGATTCATATGTCTCGTTGTTGCAGTGAGCATTGATAGTATATTTTGGTGCAGATGACATTGTAATATTTCTTGTGCAGATGAGAAGTAATATTTTTTTGGTGATGATGAATTTGTGTTGATTGTTGGATGTAGATAGTAAGACACTTAAATAGGTAATTGATGTGTCAAGCATGCAAGCTAGAGGTAAGTGATGTGTCAAGCATGCAAAGCTAGAGGTAAGTGATGTGTCAAGCATGCAAGCTAAAGGTAAGTGATGTGTCAAACATGCAAGCCCTAGCGCCAATCCAATTGGTGCTAGCTTGTATTCCTTCTACATGGGCGCCAGTCCAATTGGCGCTACCATGTCTTCCTTGCAGACCTTGTAACTAAGCATGCAGAGCCATGCATGCGCCAGGCTAGGTTAAGATCAAGCTTGCATGCAAGCCTAGGAGGCGCCACTTTTATTGGCACTAGCATGTGACATTTGCACATAGGCGCCAAACCATTTGGAATGAGCATGCAAGTACCATTATCGATGCATTCAAACTTTTGCATGTCTTTGCATGTCGCACATTATAAATAGCCAAGCAAGTCTCACATTTTTTCCTCACCAACAATCACTTTTTCCTCAACAACAACAACTATTTCATCTGTAACAACCATTGTTTCAAATATTTACTCTGAATGTCTCTCCTCACAATGGGTGAATCGCACAGAGGCACAGTTGCAAACATAACAACTTAAGTAAGCGTTTAATTCTTGTATTATTTGTCTAGAATAATTTTTAATAACGATACTTAATTTGTTTTTTTTATCTTTTATAAAGTAACGTACTTTGTTGTTTCTTTTTTAGGATGTTTCTAGGTTTCAAACTCGGGTCCACGAATTTGTACACATGGACCCGATGATTCAACCGTATGTCGAACTCGTCGATTTTGAACATATAAGCAAAATAATATCTTGGTCGTTGGATAGTAAATTTATTCTTGCGTTATGTGAAAGATGGTGTCCTGAGACACACACATTCTGGTTTCTAACCGATGAATGTACCGTGACATTAGAAGACGTCTACATGTTATTGGGACTGCCTATCGAAGGTAAGATGGTAAATGGTAAAACCAACTATGCGAATTCAATTTGCATGGACCTCTTGGATGCTGATTTGTTAGATGATAACTCGAGAGGTCAAGGTATACTCCTTTCACGCCTTAAGGTATATTATAACAACTTACAATTAGATGAGAATTCTACCAAAGAGGCTCGAATAATAAAAACTAGGTGTTACATTATGCTTTTAATTGTTTCATTTTTATTTCCCGAAGGTAGTGGTTCTAGTATGGATGTTATGTATTTACCTTTACTAAGACATGTAGATAGAATAGGAAGTTACAGTTGGGAGTCCGCTTGTTTGGCTTATCTTTATAGCTCTCTGTGTAAAAATGCACACAAAGAAACATCTATATTTTTTGGATGTGCTGTTTTGCTCCAAGCATGGGGTTGGTCCATACTACCATCCATAGCGCCCGTCAACAATAACCCATTCACATTCCCGTATGCACAAAAGTAATTTCTTAAAAATGGACTATATTTACTTACTTTACCGATTATTATCTCTAAATAATATTTTTAATTTTATGGTGCAGATGGTCGACACGTGTTATAAGTTATAACAGATGTCATAGACACTGTATTACCTAGTATCGCAATCTCTTGGATCACCTTCGACCGACAGATGTATGACCATTAATCTAATTATTTCGTAATAATTTATTAATTTCTTCTACCAAATTTATAATCTAATATATATTCACATTTCAGTTCATTTGGCATCCATATCTAAATTTGGATCATGACCATGAAATCAACGAACAAGACGCATCCGTTTGGTCTGCATGCACATCGATCATAAGATTCACCACTATGGAGATGCACAATAGTGATCGTGTTAAATTGCAGTTCGGTATGCTTCAACACATCCCATATCCCCGGGCAAACCTAAGAGAATGACATCTACACAAAGTTAACGACCAATGGAACTTTAACCCATGGCAAAGCTTCGCTAGATCTGAGTGTCGCAAATGGAAGCACCGCCAAGACCATGTCTTAACAGACATTGTGATGCCAACTGAAAAAAAAACAATTCGTAATTATATGGCTTTGTACATATCGGTTGGATTTGAGTTCACCGCAGAGGATATGTACCTATACGACCATGCCAGGCAACTTACACACCAAGAGGTTCAACATCTAACCCCCAACAACATTGTCAGACCGAATATTCACAACCCCCTATCCATCAAAGTTTCTGATCCACAAACACACAAACATACAACCCTAACATGCCATACACCCAACCACAATACCAAAAGCATACCCCGTACGACCACCACCAACTAGATCATCATCAAGAGACCCAACATCGCCATGCACCCAACACATCATCTTACCATAGCCGCCTTAGCCAAAACACTCAACGAACATTTAACATCAATCGTCCCTCCTCCTACAATAGCCAAGAAACCCAAACATCTCAAAACCAAAACTTTCAACAACCATATGTCTACCAAACACCACAACAATCATTTCAACATTTCCTCGACGCATCATTCACATCAATATCTCCCTTCAGTCGTCATGGTCGCCCTCCAACAACTCAAACACAACCCAACTACTCTGGCATGGATCATGAACTCAGCTATGGCGGTATCCCTTCGATGCATACACAAGACTACGCTGATTTGTCTGACTATCTCAGGCAATCTCCTGCAGTTGGTGGTGATGTTTTTGGGCCCTCAGATACTTAAACACCTGGGGTGAATCATCGACGCGGGTTATGGCCACGAGTTCGGGTAGCTAGGGGATGTGGGGCCGGAGGTCGGTTAGGTGATCCCGGTCATCGACATTAGTGTTTTTTGTGTAAACGGGTATTAATATTAATATGAATTGATCTGATTTCGACTTTATCTATCATGTACAATATTTTTTTTTTAAAATTACGAAACACACACAGGTGTCAGACCAATTGGCGTCTCCTTTAAAACTTAACACATAGACGCCAATTGGATTGACAACACAAGATGACCTAGCCAATCCAATTGGCGCCTCCTCTCTAAATTTAAGAGCAGACGCCAATTCATATGACGTCTCCTTTTCAAAGTGGGATAGATTGATTATTTTTTTGAAAAACTGGATTATTTGGATAAACAATTCAAAGTACGTGGACAATCAACTTAAAGGTGAAAAAGTTATATGATAAAATTTTACCATTTATTAATTAAAAAAAAGAATTTTTGATAGGGTAAATTTTTATATCAGTGAAGAATAATTTAGAGTTCCTTTTTATGTTTTTTAGCTAGATAATTTTTTCATTAAGGGA
Source organism: Lathyrus oleraceus (assembly GCF_024323335.1). NCBI lineage: Eukaryota > Viridiplantae > Streptophyta > Magnoliopsida > Fabales > Fabaceae > Lathyrus > Lathyrus oleraceus. The sequence continues at coordinate 234,149,708 of NC_066583.1, read as the reverse complement.
AAGATTTGATTGTTTGTTAAAATATTAAAATAATCTTAAATTAAAAAAATGATAAAATAAATTGTATTAATATTTTAGTTAAATTTTCCTAGTATAATAATTCTTTATTGGAAATTCAATTTTAAATATTTAAAAGTTATTAGACTTAATTATAAATTTGGTCCCTCTATTTTAGTTGAATCACAAAATTGATCTTTTATTTTAAATTTAAATAGTTTTAATTCCATATTTTAAATTTAAACAGTTTTGATCCCTTTTTTATACATTTATCTTTAAAATTAAGAATATTTTTATTTTAAAAATTATTTATAAAACATGACAAATCATCGTATATAAATCTATTATTAAATTTTGTAAATAAAATATAAGTTAAAAAACAAAAATATTCATTGATTTTCTATAAAAAAGAGGAGTAACAATTGTTTGGATTTAAAATAGGAGATTAAAGTATTAATTTCGTGAATTACGCAAATAGTAAGCTTAACTCTAATTTAACCAAGTTATTATTAATAAAAAATTATATTATTTTGTTTTTATTTAGTTTTCTAATTTTCTCTAATAATTTAATTAATTAATAATATCATTTATTCTGTAAAAATATTTTTTTCTAAATTATAAATTAATTTAAATTTTTAATAGAATATTATTAAAAAGGTAATTTTGTAAAATTCTTCAAAAAAATATTTTGATACAACAATAATTATTTTTTAATATTCTTGAAATGCTCAAAACTAACTTATAATAACATAATTTCAATTTTTAATGTAAAATAATTGGGTAACTTGTTGCGAAATGTCCAAAATCTCCTTTTTCTAACCTCCCTCACTTTCTTTACGAAATGAGAATTTCTAACCTCCCTCACTTTCTTTACGAAATGAGAATGAAATACACCCTCCATTTCAGTTCAAAATAGTGAAAATCAAATGAATAGAGAATTGGTATCCAAGATGCGTTACAGTACGGAGTTTAGAAATCAGGAAGATGATGCTTGGTACACAGTCATGGTAACTCTTGAAGAAAAGGAAACACTGAGAATAACCTACGAAAAATTCACCGATGAAGTCGATCAATTGTTCATACCATCGTTTTTTGATTCCTTGGAAGATCTTCAAGAGTTTGAAAAACGATTCCGACCTCTCTCCATTCAGGTTCAGGATCACGAGTGCCGGAAACTCGTTCCAGGTGTTAAGGTCTGTGCTTCTCAGCATTTCATCCCCGACGACCTTCGTTTCTATGACGCCATTGTTGAAGCGGTTAGTCATTTTCTCATTCCATTGTTGCTTTTGAGTTGATAGTGAAGTTAGTTATTAGGGCAAATAGTGTTTCAATTTTGGGGAAAGTGTTTTTTAGTGTGTGTGGATTGAATTGGGAGTGTGAAAGTTTATTCAATTGCATGCAAATATTTGTATTAATTGATTGAGGGGATTGGTAGGGTTATTATTCAATTATACACTTGTTAATCTAGTTCGTTCAATGCATGCATTAGTTGGTAGATACATGCAAAGATATTTTGTTCATAAATTTTTTGATTAAACCTAACTTTAGAAAACCTAGAAGCACTATATAATATTAGGGCTTTGGATTGCTTTTTTCTGCGATAACTGTTGTATTGTAGCGGCAGCATTTAAATCATTTAGATCAGTAATTGAAGTGGTTTTTATAGGTGGAAGAACGCCCACATTCTCGTAAAAAAAATGAAGAGTGTCATTGTACGTTTATACTTTTCTGGTTACATGGGCCAAATTCTGGAAACATGACGGCTGCAGAAATTGGTGATATTTGCACTGTTCAGCCTATAATTGAGGTTGATCCAGTTGTGGCTTCTTTCCTGGAGATTGTCAAGAAGAGGATAGCATCGAAATCTGGACAAGAAATGGTGCCGAACTGCAACAGAGGAATAGAAAATAAGAACAGACTAAGTCTTTTCGAACAAATGCAAAAGGTGAGTATTGTATGCATATCTTTATGTTCCCAAAGTACTCTCCATCAGTTTGCTTGTTAAGAAATTTATAGTAATAGCACATGATTCTTGTATTTTTTGTGTTTTAACATTATATATTCCGCTCCAGGGAAGGCGACGTGCCAAACGATCTGTTTTGGGTGACGGTTCTCCTAAAGGTAGGTTTGTTTCTATCATTCTTTGTAATAGTAGATGTTAATGTTAAAATTGAATTCAACTCATTGGGTTTTGCTTCATAAATATTTTTTTTACCCGTGACACTGTTGAGACTTTGGTAACCATAGTTGTCAAAATCAAATATCAACATTTAGATTCTATTGAACAGGCAAATGAGTAGGAGGATTGAGTATACATATAGTAATTTGGATTGCACATTGCTATTTAATTCTGTTTTTTGTTTGGTATTTGCCAAAGTTTTTTATTTCTCAAATTGATGAGTTCCCTTGCCATTTATGTTGTTTGGAACATTGTTTCTCTCTTTCTTTTGCCATATCTATTGATATGAACATTACTTATCATAATTATATTTCTTCCTAATTAAAAGGTGATAACTATCTGTATTCCTTTTTAATAGATATCTCATGTGAATCTCTATTTTATATTATTATACGTGTTTTATAGATACAATTCTTCTAAGTTTGGACAATATATGATTTGATGTCTATATAAAAAGGCTTACTATCCTCGAAAGACCTTGTGAATTTGGGAACCCGCGTATCACTTTTTCTCCAACCTTCTACATGTTTATAATTATATAAAAAGATTCAGACCTTATTTACTCTACAGCATACTCTCTACACCCTTTTATCAGATTCATCCTCTGTCTTTCATTTAGTGTGCAATTGTTCTTTATATTTTTTATCATAATGTTCTTTAATTTAAATCTTCAAATCCTTTTCCTCAGTTTTTCATTTTTTGGGTTTTAGTCAGCCTTGACGAAAATATGGAAGATATAGAGTTGGAAGGAAAAAGAAACGTGTGTATGATATTGATGGGAAATCTTGATAAAGAGTTATGTCCATCAACAGCTGTAGAGTTCTTATGCAAACATACTCAAGTATCTACTAGTGTCTTCATTTTTTCAAGTTTATCATCAGAGATATACACCAGGGGTGCCATTATGTCGCAAACCGAACAAGATTTCCAGAAACTTTGTGACTTCTTGACAAATCCCAACCACATCATAACATCTTCAACTGGCAGGTATTATGTTTGCGTACAGTTCATAAACATTGATATCCATGTTATATAATAGATAAATAGCTTACTTTGGTTATTTAGTCTTGCTTCAAATGTGAAAAGTCAATCGTGATTCTTGAACTTAAGTTTATTTAGTCTTAGTCCAGGTTTTTGTTATAGTTATTATTTTTGTAGTTTAACCACAATAAGCTAAAAGCCAAGGTAAGAGAATCATGTATGTATGATTGTTTTCGTATGCCACTCAAACCTCTTCACTGTTTTTTTTCCAGGCCATGGACGGTAATTGAAAAACAAGTGGGTCTAAAAAATATCAAAGCATCTATAGGAATATTGGTTCCTGGATCTGAGGTAGCTTATACAAGTTTCTTTCTTCCTCTTTCCCAACAAAGAATAATTTAACGGTTTGGTAGTAGAGCATGGCCATTGATCAAGACTATAGGATTGTCACATTTGTCGAATAACTGAGTTCTGAAAATTTTACTATAACCTTCCAGCTAACTTTATAGTGCTAATAAGCTGTTCCTCCAAAATCACTTGATTAAGCACTAGGGACTGCAAGATTTGACTAGGTTCAATACTAGCTAAATGTAGTTCTTTGCATTTTTTTAACTACTGCAAAACGGTTTCTTTTTCAGGATGTATCACAGGAAGGAAAGAATAGAACTAGCAACAATTTGAAGGTTGTATATTCAGGAACTCATGAATTCAAGAGAGCTAGTGCTATGAGGGAATTGTTTTTAGAATTTTCTGATCACCAAATACGGCTGCACATGAAGCTTGCTCTTCTGGAGGGGGAGTGTGTTTGAAATCTGAAACCAAGGTGTCCTTTAATGTACTTGCTTAACAGTTAACATTACGTCCTCTAAGCTTTAGTTGTTACCGGTTTTGTATGTAATTTTGCAGAAATTGTTAATATAACCATTCCTGCTTAAGCTTAGAGGATAACAGAAGTAGATCCTGAATTCCCTTTTATCACAAATAGTTGACATTCCTCACCTGGGATAAGAATCCATATTTGAACATCTTTAGGTATAAATAGGGACTAATATTGTCATATTCAACTTCAATTGTAGCATATCTCTATTTTGTATAGAGCAAATACAAATATTTAGACATGACTTTGTGTTGGTTTAATTTCCCTGGTTTCATAGTTGTTTAATATTTTTTCACGAGTTTGGTCTGCAATGTGTTTGAAATTCTAAATTTCATTTATTTCAACATCATCCTATTGTACAACAAGAACTTATTGCAGAGACAATACAATTAATGGTAGATAATTTTATTTATAAATCTAATATTTACTACCCAATGGAACATTTCTTTTTCACTCATCATTCCCATACAGCTCCACCATGCAAGTTTACTTTCTCCTACAAAATAATAAAATTGTACAGTTTACTTTCTGTTACAAACTAATAAAACTATACTGTTTCATGTAAGTAATTCTATCGTATGCTTCATTTTATGTCTTTGAAGTGAGAGTAGAAAAGGTTCCAGAAAAGAGAGATATAAGTTTTTGATTTGAAAGAGTTACAACCTAGAAATTTTTAAAAAAGAAAAAAGAATCACATAAGAGCAATATATGAATAATTTAATTTCACACCATGCTAAATTGACATAACTATCCCTAGTACAATTTAGAGTTTGGCATAAAATTAATCCTACCGGGTAGGCGTCATTAATATCATAGAAATCAATTTATGAAGCATCCAACACAGCATTGGAAATAGCTTTAGGAATGGCAAGGCTTGGTGTTGGAAATAAGTCTGGTGCCTGAAAATATCAACCTAACCTCAAGTTTGACTATAGACATGCAACAAACCGTCTTTCAAAATTGGATCAATTACCGTTTCGTGTCGAAGGCGATTAGATCCTTTCATGAAGTTTTACTATTAGATCAGCAAATGTCTTTTGACACAAGAAATTAATCTTAACAGAACTGTGACATAAAAGAGAACTTCAATTTAACCTTGCATCCGGCAAGTACTTAGGAGGAAAAATAAAAGAAATCAATTATAAAATTGTTTTAAAAAATAATATGTTTAATAAAAGAAATTAATTATCCCGTTAAATCATTTTAATTAGAAGTTATGCAAAAGCTTGAGTTTGGAGTTCGCGACATATCACTTAATCATCTTTAAGGGGTGCAATTCGTAAAAATAATGGTCAGTTGACTTGAGATCGGTGAGAACATTGATACAAGAAAGATGAGTTGAATTTTCGGCCATATTCAATAGTTTAAAGTCTTTAGCCCCTTAGCCTCGACTTATGGGCAATTGTTATGGAAACATCAAAAAGCCTTACATTGTTTGGGACACTCCTGAACTAACACTGCATATTTTTTAAATGACAATTATTATCAGTTCTATGCTCAAAGTGTACAATACTTCACAGATGTAGTGGTCGGTTGGAACATTGACACCATCATAGATTAAAAATATATTAATGTTAAATATATATTTTTTTTCAAAAAATATTAATGATTTCTCTATATTTAAAAATGAAACAATTTTTCGAAATCCTCCCTTCCAAACTTACTAACAAAGACTAAAAGAACCAAACACATCAAATAACTCCAAAATCAATAATCCACTCCTAGAATTACTTTTGACTCTTCCAAAAGATAAACAAAACATACACATATATAGCATCAGATCATGTAATACACTAATATATATCAAACTACTACTAATTTAAACATGTTCATATCAACTCTTGAAGAATTTATCTGAACTACAAGGTTCAAGTGCTGGAAATGTTTGGTATATTTAATCACTTACAAGAGAAGACATAAATTGTTTAGCCTATAACTATAGTATCCATGGTTAAATTACAAATTTGTTCTTTCCTTACTATATCTATGACATTTTCTTTATCAAGAAGAAATAGTTTCTTACACTTTCAACACCCTCCCTCCGATCTTTCTTTTTTCTGTAAAACTATTATTCGTATAGCTTCGTATATATAAGCGGGAAAAAATGAATGTTATGAACAATATTAACATATACATGAAGGAATTGGATTTTTGTTGAGAAAGAATCATAACATTTTCTCAAACTTGTCAAGCTTATTTACCCTTTGCATAGACCTCAAGAATAGAGTGAATAAAATACCTGCATATGAATAAGCTTATACCAGTAAGTCACAAAAATAAAGCTGATGAAAAAACTATGTGATATAAAAGTCACCTGCACCAACAAATGATCCATTTGCAAAAGTTTCATTGCCTTGGCTACTCAAATTAACACCAATATTTAGCAGGGTTCCTCCTAATACTGTGTACATAGTAGCCATTTGTAACACCGTTGCTTTCCGAGCAGCTCTTTCTGACTAGAAAATCGAGATATGCATTATAAGTTGAAGAATCACATACGTTGTTTATCCAAACGGGACTTAATTCAATATATAGAAATATATGTATGTAACCTCCAGGGGTTGCCTGGTTGGCGAAGGCTTGAGACCTCAGAGTGTGCTCCTCTCAAGGTCTCAAAAAGGTAAAAGAATTTGCATACCTCTAGTACTCGAACTCGAAGTTTCAGATCCCCTGCCTCAACTTGTTTTACAAACTCCTCTATTCTTTGAACTCTGTATGGCATTGACATGGAATTTGTTCTTACCTATAAATGTTCCATGAGATTTGTCAGTTCTAGTTTTACACAGTGCCATCATGAAAATAATGCTTCATATCAGAATGGAAGTTCCAGGTAAAGTTCGTTACATCATTTGCTTGCTTTGTTATCTGCTCGACGAATTGTGGCCCGGTTGGCCGTCTTTGCCTTATATCTAGAAGTTCCTGTAAAAGCATGTATGATGTTTTGAGTATTACACGAAATTTTAACCGAGAATGGGAACAATAACTGGCCATAGACAGTATGAACCTGTGCATAAGGTGCAGCAATCTTCACAAAGGAGAAATCTGGATTGAGTGTGTAACCTATGCCTGCCAGAACAACAAAAACCAAAAAACGATTACATAAAATCGGTACAAAGGAGAGGTGTTAATTCATGCGCATAAGAAGAGAGGGGGAAAACCTTCAAGTGTAGAAAATGCTCTAATAACAAAGGTGAAGGTAGATGGAAACCGGAATGGCTGGTCTTGAGCTATTGCAAACAAATCCTGCCACGAAATTTTCATCAGTAAAAGAAATGTTATAAAATTCTGCAGATAATATGGAACAAACCAGTAAAGCAATTTTTCTCCTTCTTCAACAACGAACAATGGTTGTATCAGTCCAAAAGAACTAAATACTCGCATACCTCTCCGATTGCAGACAATGTCTGCTGTTGATCTGGCGTCTGGTTTAGAAGATTGTCCAAGAAGAACTGTACAGATCTCCTAACCTGAAAAATAAATTAAGAAATTTATAAGATTGAGAGATGGATTATAATTTCAAACTGTTAAAAGAATCTTGTAAATGATTAAAAGTGCTTCGGATCCTTACAGCTGACAGGTCCCCAGTGGGTTGGAGTGCTCCAAGATCAATAAGGCATTGCATAACCTGCACCATTGTCAATAAAAAGTTTAATTGGTAATTTCAAGTTCAAAGAAACTTCAGTGTTCGACAGTTATGTAAAGTCGTGTATTAAAAAAGTGCAGATGATTTTAGATCTTTCCTTTCACTTATGTATCACAATGTTATTTTTAAATCATGCTTGATAAAAAAAGTCTGCCAATGTTATAATCTAATTTCTGTTCTTAGAGAGAGATTTTGTAGAAGACTCTAGAAAATAAAGGAGTTAAGATTGCCTATATTAGAAAATTCTACGAAAGAAAGGAGTTAATATTGCCTATATTCAAGCAATCAAAGATATGAAGGGGTATCAACTAGTGTAAGGACACAAGGTGGAGACACGGATGATTTTCCCATAAAAATATGATTGCACCAAGGTTCAACCTTAAGTCCCCGTCGTTTTGGATGTATTTACCTAACACATCCAAGAGGTAGCACCGACATGTATGCTTTTTGCAGATGATGTAGTCCTACTTGGAGAATCGAGCAAAGAATTAAATGGAAGGATGGAAACTCAAAGACGAGCATTGGAAGCATATGGCTTCCGCCTGAGCATAAGCAATACGGAGTATATGAAATGTAATATCAGCAAAAGGCAAAGCATGTCTAGCTTAGAGGTGAAAGTTGGAGATCATATCATACCACGAGTTACATGGTTAAAAATATCTTGGGTCTAGAGTAAAAAATGATGGAGACATGGAAGGAGGTGTAAACAAACGAAATCAAGTTGGGTGGGTGGTCGAAATGGAGGAGGGTCTAAGGTGTTTTAGAAAGTACTGCTCAAACAGAAGAAAAGTTTTTATCAGACAACTATAAGACCGACCATGTTGTATGAGATAGAGTGTTGAACTGTCAAGAACCAAAACGGAAATAAAATTAAGTGTAGCAGAGATGAGGATGCTGCATTGGATGTGTGGTAAGACTAAACGGGATAGGATTCGAAATGACAACATTAGGAGAGAGTTTGAGTAGCACCTATAGTAGAAAAGATGGTGGAAAATAAACTTAGGTGGTTTTGGCAGAGAAGACTTGTGGTTTTTGTAATAAGGTGAGTATATCAGATGGAGAATAGTCAAACCACTGAAGGTAGAGGAAGATCTAGAAATATTGTAAGATAAAATTAAGAAAAATCTAAGAATTAATTAGTTGGATAAAAGTATGGTATTTTGATAACACATTATGGCGACATTTGATCCATGTAGTCGATCCCACTTAATGAGATAAGCTCGGTTTGTTTGTTATTTTCTATTCCATGTACTTCACCTTTGAACAATTAATGTCAGAGACAATAAAAGGGGAAATAGACACATATCCTACTTCTTAATGCAACTATTCTATTACTAATTTAGAACCCCTGGTTAAACTTCATACATACCAAGTTCCTCGCAATGTTGGACAATTTTATGCATCTTTGCTTTACACGAAGACACAGACATGCAGACAAGAAAACATGTTTCCCTAATAGCTTATCAAGATATCAGATTGTAATTGTTTTGTAAGATGATGTTCAAAGCTTTAAATATTGCAAGTATACAAAAAAAAGTAGACCTTTTTGGCGTCCTTTTCATAAACAGCATAAAAAAGTTCAAGCAATCTCTCTCTGGTGAAAGATTTTATCTCCCCCATCATGCCAAAGTCGTAATAAATAATTGATTCATCAACATCAATGGCAAGATTTCCAGGATGTGGATCAGCATGAAAGAATCCTGTTTTCAATATCTGTAATACAAAACAAAAATTATATAAACCAATGAGATGAATATATTCAACATCTGACATTAGATAGTCGAGTTTCAGACAGAAACAAGGTTGAGGACCTGAATCAAGTATGCCTCAATAGCACGTGATGAGATCCTATCTCGATCATAACCACGAGACATCAATGTATCCACTTGATTTATTTTAACACCTGTTCCCAGAAAGTAAAATCAAAGTTAGGGCAGCTACGAATCCTAGTTCAGTGGCATAATGACAGAGACAACACTTCAAGAAATGTGCACTAGTCAAGATGATAACCTGGTACATACTCCAAGGTCAACACCTTCATAGCTGTGTAATCCCAATAAACTAGCTACAATGGTGCAAATGAAGGATATGTGATTAATATAGGTTATGTATTCAACAATTTTTCAATATATGAGACGTGGGGATTTAGTATTGTAACAAGAAACATACAGGTACTCGGACCCACTTTATGTTTCGAAAATCTCGACGGAACCTATCAGCATTCTTCCCTTCATTTATGTAATCAATTTCTTGATACAAAATTCTGAAAAATAGCATGTGCAGGGCGATACGATATCAATTATAAAAAGGCAATGTACGAAGTATTAAGAATGATGACGAGAATAATTAGCGACAGTAGATTACTGAACCCCAAAAAGAGTTGCGTAGACTCTAACTTGTAACGGGGAAGGTGAAATTTTCTTCTAAAATAATGTCGGTACAACTTACGTTGCACATTCTTCATATATACCGATCCAATCTCTAGTTGGACCACCTAGAGTTTCACTTCTCTGAAAATACTCCGCAATCAGCTTCAAGTTTTCTGGACAAGACAAACAGACTTGTTGACTCTACCAAGATCACAAAATGTGTAAATGGTAGAAACAAAATGAGCGCAACTTACGCAAGTCAATGTCAAAAAGCTTCTTCAAGCCAGGCCTTTGAACTTTGATAACTACTTTTTCTCCATTGTGCAGAATTGCACGATGAACCTGACCAAGACTTGCAGCAGCAATTGGCTGGTCTTCGAACTCTTTAAACAATACATTAATGGGAGCTCCTAACTCGCTCTCGATAAAGCCTCTTGCTTTCTTTGGGGAGAAAGCAGGGACCTTGTCCTGAAGAATCAATGAATACAATAAATCAATGGATCTCCAGTGAACGTGAAAACATCGACAAAAAACTACAAAAGTACCTGCAATTTTGCGAGTTCATCCACAAATTCACGGGGAAATAAATCAGACCTTGTTGATGATAACTGTCCAAGTTTAATGAAAGTTGGACCGAGCTGTAATACACATTCCCTTAGCCATGAAGCAGTTTTCCGCCTTCTGCTTTTCTAAAACGAAAAACTAAATTACTTCAGCTCATTAAAGCATAAAAAGAAACTTAATTGATTATTAAAATGAATAAATAAAACTAATGGACCGAGCGACGGAGAAATGTTTTCTGAGAAGGTTTCAACCAGAACCTACCTGCTTTTCTTCTGTAAAGCCACCCACATACGCCCATTTCGCATTGTCCAAAAGAACACGAACACGTAAAGAAAGAACAAAGGACCATACATCAATAGATCTCTGCCAGGAACTGTAGTTTTCATTGGCCCAACTGAAGCCTTCGTCCGACGGCAAAACCTTTAACTCTTCTAACGGTGGAAGTTCTTTGGAGGTTTCCGGTTTCGCTATCTTTGTCTTTGTCAATGCCGGTGTAGGATCTCTTCTTACCAAACTTGCTCCATTAACCGCTTGCTTCGAGCCATTCACCGTCTCCGCTTTATTCTCTGACACTGTCTTTCTTTTCGCTATCTCAGTTACCGGTACCATTTTAACAGCTCTACCATTAGTACCATAGTTTGACGGAGGCGTTTCTGTCTGCCGCATTTTCACAACAAATCTATGAAACTTATCATTTTTAGACTTATCAGATGCTGACCTTTTATTCTTTAACAATTTGTGAACTGAAATCGAGCTTGTAAAACCAAGATTATCGAATGGTCTTCGCTGATTTACCGACTCTATATTGTTACCGTAACAGCCATGCAAAGCCATTATTACTGCCATTTATGGTGATGATACCTGTAAAAAAATCAGTATAAACAATAAGCATAAAATGAAACTAAGCAACCAATAACACATAAAGGTTATTGCATTTTGATCCTTCGATATCGGCTCTTCCTATCATTGTAAAAACCAAGTGTTGGATTGTTCACCCAACAGTAAAAAAAAAAAGTGAGTTGGGTTTAGACTATCGTGAGACAGGTTAGTTTTATCCACCGATGAAAGTGGCGCAATAGTAATTAAACATAGTACGGGAGCAAGCGTTGATTCGCACGATCATCGCTTTTGGTTGAAAAGTGAAGTGATGCACCTAACTAAGGAAAATAAAATCTTAGAGCCAACCATAAAAAATAAAATAGAATTTGCAATCAATCAATCAATAATCATTTAGAAGCACTAACGAGAACAATACTGTATACACAAATAGATTAACTTTTCATCAAATTATTAAAAAGGCAAATCTCAAATCACATACCAAGTTGAGATAACTTAGGGAAGAACAATACTAACAATTGATGAAAAAAAAACATATATGAAGAATTGAGAGAAGAAGAATGGAAACATACGAGCAGGGTTAAAAGAGACAGAAACCCTCTTGAGGACCCACAGAGTACTAGGAGGATGTTTTAGCTTCCACGTTTCAAAGGTTTAGTAAGTGGTTGAACATGAAGTATTATTGATTTACTCCATTTTTTGTTTTTGTTTTCGGTATAAACAAGACAAAAGGAAGTGGATTTTTATTATTATTTCTATAAAAGAGAAAAGAAGAAAATAAGTGGAATCTTGGACAACCACAGTTGAGAAGGCTTGTTGCGTGTGTTTGAACCGCATGTGTCTAGTTCGTTTATTTGGTGAAGAAAACGTATGGTACTCTTTGTGTCGGGAAATAATATCCGTTTAAATAAATAACTCATGGAACTATGGCACACAAGATAAAGATTTTGCATTTCACTTAATTGCTTCTTCTTTTTTATGGTTATAAAGAGACCTTTTTTTATATATTATTATAAAGAGTTTAGGGACAAAATTCACAAAGCACCATAATGGAAATTCAAAAATACCTATACTTCATTTCACTTAAAAGTGAGACGCACTCCTATTTAAAATATAAAAAAAAAATTAGTCAAAAAGCATATTTTCTATCAAACTCTTTTAATGAATTTGTTCATTTAACAACATAATGACAAATACAGATGAGTAGTTTTAGATTTGTCAAGCAAACAGAAATATATATGTTGAATTGTAATTTCTTGTGTCGAAGTAGATTGCTCGATAAAAGTAAAGAAGTGTCGAATTGTGATAGTTGTCGCAACGTCAAAGTAGAGTACCTCGACATAAATTTCGACTTGGGTCTAACTTTGTAGTATTAACAGAATTAGGTATTTTGGGTTTTACTTGAGGAGCAAGCAAACCCAAAATCTATAAATATGGAGTAACTCATATCATTGTAATATAACACATACTTGCGGTTGCAAAGAATAGAATTATCAGTTTGAGAGCAAAGAGAAATTCTGCATAAATTTCTTCTTCTTCTTCCTTTTTGTAGCGGTGTATTCGTCGCTATATGATTTATTGATTAAATCATAAGCAAAGTATACAATAACATAGAGTCGCCACCGCACTTTTATTTATCCTAAGGACTGGTTAAAAAGCGAACAAAAACCTAAGAAGTTTTACACGTAGAAAACTAATGAAAAAGATCAGAGATCGGGGTAAGGGGTAAATTACGCAAAGGGAAGGTGTTAGGCACCCAATGCGTCCTAGGTACTCCTAGGGAGCCCTTTTCACACTTTGTTGTTTGAAAATTATTATTTGTCATGACATAAGTATTGTGCAAACATGATTGGGATGATGAGAAAAGAATGTACAAGTTAATTATTTTTGTGTTCGAACGGATGAACCCGCTGCCTACGTACCTTCCATAAAAGGTAAAGGATCAAAACGCCGTAGTTCGGCTAAAAAATTTCCGAAAGTTAGTGGATTCAATTTTAAAACACAAGCTCAAAGGTCTTACGTTACCCACGGGAGAAAACTCAACCTTGTATAACAACTAGTCCACCATGTGAGAAAAGCTTCAACTTGCTAGAGAGGGGTTAACCCTATAATAAGCAAGGAAGACTTACAATTCATCTACTAAGGACAAATAGGTGAGATTAATATCAACCAACTAGGGTAAATCAAACCTATAGCTAATGTATGAAAACTTAACAAACATGGACAAAGCCACAAAATCACTTGAATGGGTGAAGTTATTTGGATTATTTACAAAAAGTCAAAGTATGATTAAAGTCAATTCAAAATGAAGTATTTACAAAATGAAGTTTGGAAAATCATGGACTTAAGGTCCAAGTTTCTAATTTGGAAAGAAGGTGAGAATGTTTGCACAACACTTATTTCAAGTTTTTAAAAGTATGTGTGAAAAGGTAGGACACAATGAGGTGAATGGATAATGGTGGAATGTAAAACTTCTTAGGAGGGTCCGCCTCTTGAAATCATATAGAAGATGATTCAAGTGGGTCCTTAGGAATAGGCTACAACTGAGCAATGATATGAACATGGTAACAGATGAAAGTAAATAAAAGCGGATACTGGATGCCACTCAATGGTCTTATACCTGTCTCCTAAAACAAGTAAGGATATCAGAAGCCACTCTATGGACTTACACTAATCTCCATCAGAATAAAACAAAAAAATAAAACAGGGAAGTCAACTGCCAATCTATCTGGGCTTATGTTAACCTCCACAGTATGATCCTAGGAATACAAAGGCCACCTCACAGGGACTTACAATGAATCCTCACATACAACAACAATGCTCAAACAAAGAGCAAAGAAGATATGAGTGACCAATGAGGTCTTACACTCTATCTCTTCCATGTCATGGGAACAGATGCCAACTCACAGGGACTTATAACTGGTTCCTCAATGGGAAAACATCAATGTCACGAGGACAAAAGAAATGATCATGCACTAATGGCAAACAAAGATGATAAATGCCCAATGGCAATCAAGTAATCATGTATAAATGAATCAAGTAATCAATCACATAAATTCAAGTAGCACACGCTATAACCATTCAATGAGGCTCAAGCAAAAGGGTTTGACTATGAAAGTCCACTGTAATAGGTAAATGTCGCTCTTAACCTGGCCATTGAGGGGCTCAGGTGAAGCAGATGAAAGGATATGAGGGGTGTGCCTCATTGCTTCTATCTCAAGTCCGAGAGAGCATGCAAATATAAGAATGTGGGGGAGTTCAGAAAGATGGAACTCTTTCCCCAATTAGACTCGATAGATCTTGGGTTTGGATCTCAATGCTACAACCATGTAATGGGAGCAAGGAGAAGACTCACAGAATAGTGGGAGATAGGCTACTTATCTCTTTGATCCACCAATTGCCTCGAATGAGGACTTTTCCTGCTTGGGACAAATATAAACATACACAAGCATTGCCTCTTAAGGAGGACTTCAGACAGTTTGCCCGGCCAAATAACAGGTCGGGTCTCCAGACTACATGAAGAAGGAGGTGCAATACCTCGATGCTAATTGCTTATAAGCAAAGCAATGCAAGTTCTTAAGAGAACTGAGCAACTAAGGGTACCTGGAAAAGTCACACAGAATCAGCATCCCATTCAAAATCAAACAACAATACAAAGAATCAATCAATAATGTACAATCAAACAACAATAATGTGCATAGCACAAAGCTCAATGTGAACCAACATCCTACAAAACAGCCACATTAGTTTACAAGTATCAAGCAAAACATCCCAAATGTGAAACAATATCCTTAAGGCTTAACTTCTTAACCTGAAAAGCCAAAGACAAGTTCAAATGTAAGTGACAAGACCACTAGGGCTAGCCTAGGGTCCAAAAGAAGGAAAAATCCTAAAACAGCAACCAATTCATGATCAAAGTCAAGCTATTTCAATAACAAAGGGATCCCAATTGGTCCCATATCCAAACTATGTACACATCTCAATCTATGCAACATGTAAGGCAAAGTGAGCAATGTTAAACCACATATGAGCAACCAGCAAGATCACATCAAAAAAATATCAAAACAACACAGTAAATTCCACAAAAATTATATCCTAAACAGAGGACATTCAACAAGCTACATGTCAATTTTCAAGCAATTTGGATAAAAGGAACTATGGGAATTAATTCAACATGTCAAAGCATGCAAAAACACAACCAAATGAAGTCACAAAATGTACACTAACTTCAATCCAATGGCAAACAGTGATGGTAAATGGAAAATTAGTAGGACCAAAGCCAAATGATAGCTTGACATGTTAGGAACTACTCTATCAATTTTCATGATCATTGGATAAGGTATGTGGATTTGGCAACATATATACAAAGGTGTCACCAACAAGGTCCCAAAAATGATAGGCAGAAGATAAAATTCCTAATCAAATTGGAAATGGATTGGAAAAATCCACAAAAATTCACAGTGAATGCTAACATGTTAATGGTGCTACATGCAAAAAATTAAGGCCATTGGCCAAGGGGAAGCATGGTAAAAAATTTGGAGAATTCAGCATATCACAAGGTGTCACATATTGTCACATTCAATTTCAATAATTCACATTAAAAAAACAGAGGTCTAAAAATTATAAAACCTATGCCAAAAATTCCAGAAATGAGTTAAGAATCATCATGTCAATTTTCAATTAATTTGGATATGGTATGGTGATTTCATGATTAAAATGGTGTAACATGTGAATTTGGCATACATCATGAACATCTCTATGGCACTTCAAATTCTCTCAAGCACTACTTTATTTTTTGTATCTATTAAAAAGTAGAGAAAAAAATGAAGATCATCAAAAAAAGCTTCAATCTATTTGGATTATTATTGATCATTTTATGATTTTATGAAGTTGTGAAATATTTATTTCATAATTATTGGATTTAATTAGGATGGTTAAATTAAATAATTGGATGAAATGGCATAACAGTAATTATGTTGCCAAGGCTAAAACGACGTCACTTGGCACTTATGTGCTGGCGCGCGAACATGATTCGAAAACGGAACCGCAAGCTGAAAGATCAAACAGAAAATAAATCCAGAAAATTCTTCTTCTTCGCGCGGTACGTCCTCCATGTCCAAGCTCGAGTTCAAGCATTTCATCGCCAAATTGCACAAACTAATATCCGTTGGAATCGTCCTTCCACGTACAACAACGATATGCCTACGAAATCTCCTAACTCCTATCCTACCGCACAGATCGATCGAAAGAAGGTTTCGCGTCAAAGCTTCGAGTTCGGATTTCTCAACCTATAGTCCACCGTTTCACAAACCGAGCCTAGCATGATAAACTACGTCTAACGAACTACCACACGCATATGAACATTTATCAATTCTTGAGGTTCGAAAATTTACCGTCGTTTGATGACAGTGATGAATCGTGAGGTATTGGCGTGTGAAAGTCAAAAACAGTCGTAGAATGATCTTCCAGGAGTTGAATGCTATGCTCAAATTCAATCGAAATTGCTTCTAATGCGCGAAAATCGAATTCACCATTGATGGAGCTTTCTTGGACAGTTGCGAATGGTGGCTCTTCTCGATTCAAACTTCCAAAACAGATGGAGTAGAGGATGGTGGGAGATCAACACAAAAGGAATTTTCAGAATTGATCAAGAATTGGTGAAGTTTGATCAATTTTTGTGTGAAGTGTTCTTGGTGAAAAGTGAGAAAGAAATGAGAGAATTGGAGAGTTTTTCTTGAAATTTTCTGTTAGATTGCTGAATTGTGATTGTGAAAAGTGATTAGTCCTCCAATTCTGTTATAGATTAAGTTTATATATGGATCACTAATACAACTATAATTATGATTAATGAAAAATAGTGAATTAGTGAAATTAAGCTTATGTGTGAATTTGGCCCTTATGCCCTTCCTTCAAACCAGTCCATATCAGTCCAATTTTTTGATTCAAGCAAGTCCAAAATATCATATATGATGTGTAGAAACAAGTCCCCTCTCCATTGACCATGTACTTTGCAAATTCACCATGTCATGGTAATGTCATGCAATTTCAAGTCCATTTCAAAAGCTAGATATCAAACCATGGGGCCTAGGCATATTATGATTATTCCAACAATTTTCAAATGCCATTCATGAGGTGTTGCAAAAATCCCCACTCAAAAATTCCAATTATTTCACAAGTTGGACGATTTTACCCCTGGTTCATTTAACAGTCCAGTTGAAATTTGACCTTTTGCATTGAGCCTTTTCAAAGAAATCCAATTATGCACCATTGAAGTACACATTAAATGGAGTTTGTGCATATAAAGAACTTGCACTTTGGACAATCCATGTAGGAGTTATGGCCTCCTGATTACGGGTCTTTTTTGAAATTCACTGAGCCATATCTTGCAAACCACACATGGGATTCTCAAGTTCTTGGACTTTTTGGAATTGTGAGAACAAGATCTTCAACTTTCATGTTGGACACATTTTGATTTGAAGCTTGTATGGTGAATTTATCTTGAGGGGAAAAAACTTTCCACTTTGGGCAGGTGAGAATTACAGGTCCACTTCCATTTTGGGAAACTTTCTGTCTGACTTCAATTCCTTCAACCTTGGTCTTTGAAATGCCAAATGAGGTTTATATAGACATGAATGAGACCTTTCCAACCAATTCCAATCATCAAATCACTGATTAAATCCGCAGTTGACCACGGTTGACTTCTGTTGACTTTTGGTTGACTGGGCCATATTCTGATGAATTCCAAGCCTCTTTCACATGAGATCTTGATTCCAAATGATATCACAAGTTATATGAACTCTTAATGAATGATCATGGTGTCCAAATTCTTCAAGAATGGTCACCATCAATTGCTCAAGGCCTGATTTGACTGATTTGACTAATTTGCTTCAGCTGCAAGAATCATGGTTAAATGACAATATTTTTGTACTTTTGGTTAGTAAACATATGAAAAGCAATGATATACAAATGCTAGACATGCTTGGTGATCAAGAACCACACTCACAAGGTATCCCACCCACTAAGAGGGCAGCTAAGGTATGCACTGATCCTTGAGGCCATGATATGATATGATATGGACCATGAGGGATCTTAGGGCCAAAATTGGGGTCTTACAGATGCCCCTATTTAAGGTCATTCTATCCGGAGAAGTGAAGTTTAAAAATCTTCATCTCGACGCGGTAGAATGGGCTTAAATAATAGTAATGAGACGAATTTTGGTCCCTAAGAGACCTCATGATGCAGATGTATGCATGCAAAAGCAAATTCTGTGGGGAATATATGGTTCACACAGAAGAAAAGACGATCCATCGGAGTAATACACTCACCAGGAACAGAGATTCTAACAAGACTCTTATTAGGGGATAGTAAAGAAAAGAATGCGTGAGCAGGACACGACTTTGATTAGGGAAATGACAAGACTGATACAGCATGAACAAGACGCGACTCCGAGTGGAGATAACAGACATCGGACTGGAGAGCTTGCTGGGGAAGCAAAGGACTCACACCGGGGGAATGAAGAATTCCAGAGGAAAATAAATCCATTGGAATGACATAAGCTGACTCCAACTATCCATAAGGATACTTCGGATAAAAATCCGGACTCGGACCAGGAAAAGATTCACATAGAATCTCCCTGCCGGGAAAATGCATATATTGGGGAACAAACACCCATATAGCAAAGGGTAAAAATCACCAAAGGAACTCCGCAGGGGGATGTCTAACACAGAGACTCTCCTGGGAACAGCAACAGGAATGAGGTGTTACAGGTATAAGGGTAACAAACTCAGGAAGAATGAATATCTAAGACCGGTATAAGGGTGAGAGATATCAATCAACCAACATCTGAGAAAGACCAACAAAGGTATAATACTCAGGAAAATCTGACTCCACAAGGGACCAAGGTCATAATAGGGAGTAGACAGAAAGGAACACCAGGGATACCGAGGTATATAATAGGTGACCGGCCGAAATGTGAATTGGTATATATGCCAAGACACTCATCATCCGAAAGGAGGGCTTGAAAAAGCAAAATCTTAAAGGATGGACATTCGAATCCGCAACGGGAAAACGAATCTTACTCGACTGGGGACACAAACCCAAAGAGTGCATGAGATATAATATCCATTACCGGCAGACCGTGGATAAGAATACTCGCATGAGATATATTATCTATTACCGTCAGAACGTAGATAATACTCGCATGGTAAGAAACACCAGAGATACCGAAGTATATAATAGGTGATCTACCGAAAACGTGAATTGGTATATATGCCAAAACACACATCCGAAACACAAACAGGTTAAAGGATGAATATTCGATTCTACAAAGAATGCGAATCTTGCTCAGCTAGGGAAAATCAACAAAGGATTCCAACTAAAGAGCGCATGAGACATATTATTCATTACCGTCAGAACGTGAATAATGTACTCGAAAGGAAAAGACACCAGAGATACCGAAGTATATAATAGGTGACTAACCAAAAAGAGAGACAATCGATACCAAGCATCCGGGTAAATGAGAGACAACTCAAGGGATAAATTGCAAGCATCCGGCAATTATCCAACAACAGGAATATTCGACTCCTCAAAGGGGAAATAACGAATCTTACTCGACCAGGGAAACACAAAAGGCTTCAACTGAAGAATGCATGAGATATATTATCCATTACCGTCAGAACGTGGATAGTATACTCGCATGGAAGATTATCCACAACCGGTATAAGGGTTAATAAAGGATAAATCGTCCGAAACGAAAGGCATCGGGATACCAAACAGGCATATAATGATGACCAATCAAAGGGAGTAACAACATTACCAGCAAAAGGGTAAATGAAAGACTCACTGGGGATTAATTGCAAGCATCCGGCAATTATCCGCAAAGGCAAGGAATACATTGATAAACAATCAATGATCCGGGGAACAAATCATTAGCAAACGGTGAAAAGACCCACTGGCGACTTCAAAAGGATAACATTGCAAGCATCCGGCAATGATCCAGGAGACTGCTGGGAATACAAGTGCTTACTCAAGAGCAACTACCCAAAAGCAGGGGGAAATATCAACATCGAATATTGAATGAAGATAACCACAAAGGAAGATTAGGGTTTACATCTACCGAATACGGGGCAGAAGACCAAAAATCTAGCTGAGGAAACAAGAGGTTTAACAATACCGACTACTGGGTAAGAAACCAAAGACTCAGCTGAGGATAAGATTGCTAGCAACCGGCAATTATCCACATGTATCATTAGATACAACTCCGCTGGAGAGCAAAATCACAGCGACATGGGGTTTACAACTACCGAATACAGGGTAGAAGACCACAAACTCCACTGGGGATATAAATCACCACAGGGAACAAATTCTGTTTGGGATAACACCACAACAACAGAAAATCCACCACTAGTCAGACCGAACCACAAAGGTTACCACTGCTAGGGGAAAAGAGATAGGACTTACGACTACCGGTATGAGGGCAGTAGCCATACTCTGGTGGGAATAACAGCAAATTAGGGTTTACATCTACCGAATACGGGGTAGAAAACCAAAACTCTGCGTGGGGATAGAATAAATCACGAATCCGCACGAGAAACCAAAAATGAGGTATATAACAGACCCCAAACTCTGTTGGAGAGTAGGGAATTAGGATTTACGACTACCGACTATCAGGTAGAAAACCAACAACTCTGGCTGGGGACTAAAAGGTATATAACCACAAGTTCCGCCAAGAAAGCCAGGAAAATAGGACTTACAACTACCGGTATAAGGGTAGAGGCCAACATCGACTCTTGCGGAGGAATAAAAGGTATATAACCACAAATTCCGCCAAGAGGAAGGGAACAATAGGACTTACAACTACCGGTATCAGGGTAGAGGCCCGAAAACTCCGCTGGGGATAAAAATCACCACTGGGAAGCACAATGAACAGACGACAAATGTCAATTCAGGAAAGATCCGAAAAGACAGACTGAATCAAGACACGTCCTAATGAGGATATAACTCAAATAGGAACATCCATCCCAATATATGTGTTGGGAGGAAACGGAAGAAACCGTCATCCACGAGGGTATATCTCAGTGGGGAACTGCAGAAGGACAGACATACATTTTCTGCTTATGGGGCTGACTCTATATGGAGAGATTTAACACCCGACATCTGCTTAGGAAGATCTATAAAGATCTATATCACCATAGCAGGGAACAACAATCAAAGGATATATGGCCAAATGCAACATGAATATCTGAATGTTTTATGAATATGCATGGCTATGCGTAGTTTATGTTTGATGAATGCTGACTAAACAGACATTTCTAACACAACAGGTCCAGGAATCAAACGTCCGGTATTACACTTCCAGGGGAAAACCAACTGGAAAGCCAATTCTGCTGGAGATCTATATGCTATAAAGCAAAGATCTGCAGGTACTGCTGGGAAGCAGAGGCAAAAGAATCAGAGATATCTGGAGAATACCAAATCTCTGAGTGATGGATCAGCGATCGTCCCAACTAGGGCACAGAAAGTCACAACAGGCAAAGAGCCACAAAGACAAATCTGTTGGCGAACAAGAGAATCTCAAAGTCCTGCAGGGGATCCTAGCAGCACTGCTAAGGGAACGGATCCAACATAACTCCATTGGGGAACAACCCACTGAGGGAGCAAAGGTCACCCGGATAGATTCTGGCTGCATAAGCAACTCTACTGGGGATATCAGCTACTACTCTCTTGGGGAACAACCCACTGAGGAAGGAAAACACCAAACAAGTAGATTCTGCAACAAACCACTCTACTCGGGGCGAACATACATCTGTCGGATCACGTCAGCAGATTCTGCAACAAAATCCGCTCTACTGAGGATCGAAAAGTGATCAGGAAATCAATACGATCTCTGGGTGACGGAGCCATCAACCGATCATACCGGGGATTGAAGGAGGTTCAACGGGCAATATTGCCACAACAACCGCTCTGCAGACAAATGCTGGAGAAAGATTGATGAAAATACTGGGATATCAACCCAATCAACCACGGAGTAGGAAAATAAATCCTGCTCTGCTGAGAATAACAAGCACTCTGATAGAGAGAAAGTAAACAACTCCACTGACGACTTTGTCGGGGAAAAGGTAAAGTACCGGGTATCAAACCACTGACTTACCGAGTCTTCCAAAAGGAATGCGACCGTGCTGAGAAAACAGACCAATCCGCTGGCAACTGCGCTGGGGAGAGTGACGACAACTCTGCTCGCGACTTCGATGGGGATGTCAATAACAGCTCTACTGTGCCAAGGAGACAAATAAAGTCTGGGCATAGCGACCTACTGGAGAAAGTGGCGAGGCGCCAAGGTGACAAACCAATCAACCGCCGAATCTTCCACAAGGAAAGCATCCATGCTGGGGAAAACTGTTGTTGGAGAAAACTGAGTCTTCGACAACACTCTGCTTGGGGAACAACCCCACCAACAACTCGACTTGCAATTATGCTGGCAACTCACTTGGGGGGAAATACGGGATACGGGGATATCAACCCACTAACCGTAAATTCTCTGAACAATTTGAGCAATCAAGCCGGGGAGAGACTACTGCTGGAGAACAGACTGAGTCTTCAATACACCACTCTGCTTAGGGGAGTCAAAATCCACAGAAGCTCTGCTTAGGGAACAACCCTAACAATCAAATCTGGAGAAGGAGGATACAAACCAAACCAGGAGAGTGAACAAATGTCTTACCTGTTGGAAACCATGCCACCCTTGGGAGAGCACTGAGAAATTCTTTGAGTATCCTTTTATCATTTGTGAATGTTCACTTTGTTTAAAACAATAATCTTTGAAAAAATTTGTTTTTAAAACAATGATATTTTTTTTCAATTAAAACATGCAAAACATTTGTTGAATTGAAACAAATAAGAGTGCAAATAATTGGATAAAAGCTCAAATTTATTTGATGGAATGGTAGCCTGCAAATGGCAAGACTCCCTAGATCTGTACAAATTTGAAACCAGTGATATATATTGGAAGAGGGCTACATTGAACATAATGATCCTTTCTCTACCAATTTGAATCTCGATGTATTCGAAGCTTCAGTTGACGACGAATCGAGAATCTTCTGACGAAATGACGACTGATAAACCAGAAAGTCTTGTCAGGATGCAGTTACTTGCCAAATCCCTAATTTTTGCCTAGATTGCCCCAGGGTGAGGTACTCAATCTAGCGGGATGCAAATATGTTTTTTTTTATTTTTTAGTCTCTAATTTTTGCCTGGACTACCCTTGCAGGTTTTCCATCGAGACGCTCATTTTTGCCTAAGCCGCCCTTTCGGGTTTTCAACTTAGCGAGATATTCTGTTTTTTATTTGCATATACTTTTTTTTTAGGCAAAGTATCTCTTAACTGCATCTGAATTCACAGGACGAGTGAAATCCTCCCCATCCATTGTTGTAAGCATCAAAGCTCCGCCTGAAAAGGCTCTCTTAACAACATATGGACCCTCGTAGTTTGGAGTCCACTTGCCCCTGGAATCGGGCGCGAAAGACAAGACTTTCTTGAGCACAAGGTCACCTTCTCTAAACACCCGAGGCTTGACCTTCTTATCGAATGCTTTCTTCATTCTCTGCTGATACAACTGACCATGACACATGGCAGTCAATCTCTTCTCTTCAATCAAATTCAGTTGGTCATAACGACTCTGAATCCATTCAGCATCAGTCAACTAGGGACTTGAGGGTATCATTCTTCTTTTTTCTCTAAAAAAAAAATTCCTGATTTTTCATTTTATTCTGATTTTTCACCCTCTTCTCCTCTTTTTTTTTTTTTTTTTTTTTTTACATTACATTTGTAATGCCCCAGTCTGACTGTTGCTGGGTTCTTGAGACACAGCTGAATGATCTGCTTTTCATTACTCAAGTGCTCGGGTAATCTCATCAGGAATCCCCTTCAACATCATCTTCCTCTGCTTCGAATACAAGGAATTCAAGATTGGGAGATGGCGTTGGATCATTATGTTCAATGGGTTTAGAAATCCCTGCATAATGATTCTGGATAATGAAAAGCTTTTGTATTTAAACAAGCAAATCATTTATGCAGATGAAAAAGCTGTTTTTGTTTTTCATGGTTTTTTGTGATCACTGATTTCATGCAAAAAGAAAAAAGTGAAAACAAATGGAAAAACAAATGTTTAACAATGCATTAATTGAATGAAAACATCATTGTATTAAATGCTGCCAACAATGTCATCACTTCTCCTTTTGGCATGGGAGAAGGGTTTTAAACAAAGTGAGCATATTACTCTGATCTATGGATAACTGCAGGAACATCCACAGCGACCCAATTGTGGCAGACACCACCAGGAATAACAAAATTGCTCATGTCCTCTGCATCTTCTTCAATGATAGCAGCAGCTTCCTCTTCTACAGACTGATCATCATGGATGAATCCTCCACTTGTGAACAGACCTTGCTCATTATATGCCCCAGAACAAAAGCCAATGCCAGCCCGGGATTGGTTAACCAGGAATAAATCCATCAACAGTACTAAGTCTGGCAAAATCCTCCTCGAGTTCACAATTCTCTTGCTCAAGATGATCCATCAATCTCGAAGAATCGGCTCTGGTATAATACCGGTGAGGTGCGTCTCCAAAATAAATGAAGATCGCAGGGTCAGACCACAGGACGGGAGACCGGAACAAAACACCCGCTTATGCAAATGATGCATGAAGTGTTTATGCATATGATTGATTTTTATTTCAAAGGAACCCGAGGGTTTTATTTGCAAACTTTGAAATATTTAAGCATTTTGATCGCATACGAGAATATCTCATCAGATATATCAGGTGAAAAAAATTTCCCGGTTTTTTCATGTTTAAGAATTTTTTGCAAATAAACTCCTTTGAGTTCCTTGAAAATTTTCTTTTTATCTGATGATATGGATGCGGATGAATGTATGAATGCATGAATGCAACAATCACACTCAAGGATCAAGCAAAGCACACCAAACAAAGGTCATGGGAAAGCTCATTGTATCCCTAATATCAATCATCCATTTTGGTGGATTTAGGTTTTCACCTTATCGACACCCAAGTTCCATTGATATTAACGGTACATGAACCAGCTCAATCATCCTTAATATCAACCAGCCGCTTTGGTGGATTTTAGGTTTTACACCTGATCCGGGATCCATTGATATTAACGATGTTTGAACGACTCAACCACGAATCACGGGTTTGTTGATAGTCACGAGCATGGAGTCTTGGTTAAGAACCACCCAGAGGGAGTGTACTAGGGTTTAAACCTGCCAGACATGTTCTATCAGAGGTTCCCATAATCATCGTTCCATCTTTCGGATATTATCGGAGGAACGAATACTCGTATTCCAAAAATATTCTCAAGAGAAACTCTTATGAGTGTAGTATCGCGTGACAATCGCATCAGAACTTACATCTGAACGACCTCCGCACTACGTCCTAAAAATAGGCCAAGATGGGTTTGGTAAACTAAGGTCCTTGGCTTCTAAGGCACATGATTGAAAGAATAATGCCTAACCACAAATAACTTGTGTGACATTATTAATCCAACATGACCTCCACCAAGTGAATGGACTCGCAAGTCAACTGGCTAAGGACTACTCCACACCAGTCAACAAGACTATGCCATTCTCCTATCCTAGAGTGCACTCGAGTTCGGGTATAGAACTCATCTCACAGAGATCACCAAAGCAAACAACATTTGTATATCAAGCAATTCAAACATTACAATCAATACAGTTATCCCAAATTGTACAAAAATATGTCAAATAACAAATAATAATATATCATACAACAATGGTGAAAAGTTGGCAATACCACCAAGGAATAATCTTTCCCCAGCAGAGTCGCCACTTTTCTGTAGCGGTGTATTCGTCGCTATATGATTTATTGATTAAATCATAAGCAAAGTATACAATAACATAGAGTCGCCACCGCACTTTTATTTATCCTAAGGACTGGTTAAAAAGCGAACAAAAACCTAAGAAGTTTTACACGTAGAAAACTAATGAAAAAGATCAGAGATCGGGGTAAGGGGTAAATTACGCAAAGGGAAGGTGTTAGGCACCCAATGCGTCCTAGGTACTCCTAGGGAGCCCTTTTCACACTTTGTTGTTTGAAAATTATTATTTGTCATGACATAAGTATTGTGCAAACATGATTGGGATGATGAGAAAAGAATGTACAAGTTAATTATTTTTGTGTTCGAACGGATGAACCCGCTGCCTACGTACCTTCCATAAAAGGTAAAGGATCAAAACGCCGTAGTTCGGCTAAAAAATTTCTGAAAGTTAGTGGATTCAATTTTAAAACACAAGCTCAAAGGTCTTACGTTACCCACGGGAGAAAACTCAACCTTGTATAACAACTAGTCCACCATGTGAGAAAAGCTTCAACTTGCTAGAGAGGGGTTAGCCCTATAATAAGCAAGGAAGACTTACAATTCATCTACTAAGGACAAATAGGTGAGATTAATATCAACCAACTAGGGTAAATCAAACCTATAGCTAATGTATGAAAACTTAACAAACATGGACAAAGCCACAAAATCACTTGAATGGGTGAAGTTATTTGGATTATTTACAAAAAGTCAAAGTATGATTAAAGTCAATTCAAAATGAAGTATTTACAAAAATGAAGTTTGGAAAATCATGGACTTAAGGTCCAAGTTTCTAATTTGGAAAGAAGGTGAGAATGTTTGCACAACACTTATTTCAAGTTTTTAAAAGTATGTGTGAAAAGGTAGGACACAATGAGGTGAATGGATAATGGTGGAATGTAAAACTTCTTAGGAGGGTCCGCCTCTTGAAATCATATAGAAGATGATTCAAGTGGGTCCTTAGGAATAGGCTACAACTGAGCAATGATATGAACATGGTAACAGATGAAAGTAAATAAAAGCGGATACTGGATGCCACTCAATGGTCTTATACCTGTCTCCTAAAACAAGTAAGGATATCAGAAGCCACTCTATGGACTTACACTAATCTCCATCAGAATAAAACAAAAAAACAAAACAGGGAAGTCAACTGCCAATCTATCTGGGCTTATGTTAACCTCCACAGTATGATCCTAGGAATACAAAGGCCACCTCACAGGGACTTACAATGAATCCTCACATACAACAACAATGCTCAAACAAAGAGCAAAGAAGATATGAGTGACCAATGAGGTCTTACACTCTATCTCTTCCATGTCATGGGAACAGATGCCAACTCACAGGGACTTATAACTGGTTCCTCAATGGGAAAACATCAATGTCACGAGGACAAAAGAAATGATCATGCACTAATGGCAAACAAAGATGATAAATGCCCAATGGCAATCAAGTAATCATGTATAAATGAATCAAGTAATCAATCACATAAATTCAAGTAGCACACGCTATAACCATTCAATGAGGCTCAAGCAAAAGGGTTTGACTATGAAAGTCCACTGTAATAGGTAAATGTCGCTCTTAACCTGGCCATTGAGGGGCTCAGGTGAAGCAGATGAAAGGATATGAGGGGTGTGCCTCATTGCTTCTATCTCAAGTCCGAGAGAGCATGCAAATATAAGAATGTGGGGGAGTTCAGAAAGATGGAACTCTTTCCCCAATTAGACTCGATAGATCTTGGGTTTGGATCTCAATGCTACAACCATGTAATGGGAGCAAGGAGAAGACTCACAGAATAGTGGGAGATAGGCTACTTATCTCTTTGATCCACCAATTGCCTCGAATGAGGACTTTTCCTGCTTGGGACAAATATAAACATACACAAGCATTGCCTCTTAAGGAGGACTTCAGACAGTTTGCCCGGCCAAATAACAGGTTGGGTCTCCAGACTACATGAAGAAGGAGGTGCAATACCTCGATGCTAATTGCTTATAAGCAAAGCAATGCAAGTTCTTAAGAGAACTGAGCAACTAAGGGTACCTGGAAAAGTCACACAGAATCAGCATCCCATTCAAAATCAAACAACAATACAAAGAATCAATCAATAATGTACAATCAAACAACAATAATGTGCATAGCACAAAGCTCAATGTGAACCAACATCCTACAAAACAGCCACATTAGTTTACAAGTATCAAGCAAAACATCCCAAATGTGAAACAATATCCTTAAGGCTTAACTTCTTAACCTGAAAAGCCAAAGACAAGTTCAAATGTAAGTGACAAGACCACTAGGGCTAGCCTAGGGTCCAAAAGAAGGAAAAATCCTAAAACAGCAACCAATTCATGATCAAAGTCAAGCTATTTCAATAACAAAGGGATCCCAATTGGTCCCATATCCAAACTATGTACACATCTCAATCTATGCAACATGTAAGGCAAAGTGAGCAATGTTAAACCACATATGAGCAACCAGCAAGATCACATCAAAAAAATATCAAAACAACACAGTAAATTCCACAAAAATTATATCCTAAACAGAGGACATTCAACAAGCTACATGTCAATTTTCAAGCAATTTGGATAAAAGGAACTATGGGAATTAATTCAACATGTCAAAGCATGCAAAAACACAACCAAATGAAGTCACAAAATGTACACTAACTTCAATCCAATGGCAAACAGTGATGGTAAATGGGAAATTAGTAGGACCAAAGCCAAATGATATCTTGACATGTTAGGAACTACTCTATCAATTTTCATGATCATTGGATAAGGTATGTGGATTTGGCAACATATATACAAAGGTGTCACCAACAAGGTCCCAAAAATGATAGGCAGAAGATAAAATTCCTAATCAAATTGGAAATGGATTGGAAAAATCCACAAAAATTCACAGTGAATGCTAACATGTTAATGGTGCTACATGCAAAAAATTAAGGCCATTGGCCAAGGGGAAGCATGGTAAAAAATTTGGAGAATTCAGCATATCACAAGGTGTCACATATTGTCACATTCAATTTCAATAATTCACATTAAAAAAATAGAGGTCTAAAAATTATAAAACCTATGCCAAAAATTCCAGAAATGAGTTAAGAATCATCATGTCAATTTTCAATTAATTTGGATATGGTATGGTGATTTCATGATTAAAATGGTGTAACATGTGAATTTGGCATACATCATGAACATCTCTATGGCACTTCAAATTCTCTCAAGCACTACTTTATTTTTTGTATCTATTAAAAAGTAGAGAAAAAAATGAAGATCATCAAAAAAAGCTTCAATCTATTTGGATTATTATTGATCATTTTATGATTTTATGAAGTTGTGAAATATTTATTTCATAATTATTGGATTTAATTAGGATGGTTAAATTAAATAATTGGATGAAATGGCATAACAGTAATTATGTTGCCAAGGCTAAAACGACGTCACTTGGCACTTATGTGCTGGCGCGCGAACATGATTCGAAAACGGAACCGCAAGCTGAAAGATCAAACAGAAAATAAATCCAGAAAATTCTTCTTCTTCGCGCGGTACGTCCTCCATGTCCAAGCTCGAGTTCAAGCATTTCATCGCCAAATTGCACAAACTAATATCCGTTGGAATCGTCCTTCCACGTACAACAACGATATGCCTACGAAATCTCCTAACTCCTATCCTACCGCACAGATCGATCGAAAGAAGGTTTCGCGTCAAAGCTTCGAGTTCGGATTTCTCAACCTATAGTCCACCGTTTCACAAACCGAGCCTAGCATGATAAACTACGTCTAACGAACTACCACACGCATATGAACATTTATCAATTCTTGAGGTTCGAAAATTTACCGTCGTTTGATGACAGTGATGAATCGTGAGGTATTGGCGTGTGAAAGTCAAAAACAGTCGTAGAATGATCTTCCAGGAGTTGAATGCTATGCTCAAATTCAATCGAAATTGCTTCTAATGCGCGAAAATCGAATTCACCATTGATGGAGCTTTCTTGGACAGTTGCGAATGGTGGCTCTTCTCGATTCAAACTTCCAAAACAGATGGAGTAGAGGATGGTGGGAGATCAACACAAAAGGAATTTTCAGAATTGATCAAGAATTGGTGAAGTTTGATCAATTTTTGTGTGAAGTGTTCTTGGTGAAAAGTGAGAAAGAAATGAGAGAATTGGAGAGTTTTTCTTGAAATTTTCTGTTAGATTGCTGAATTGTGATTGTGAAAAGTGATTAGTCCTCCAATTCTGTTATAGATTAAGTTTATATATGGATCACTAATACAACTATAATTATGATTAATGAAAAATAGTGAATTAGTGAAATTAAGCTTATGTGTGAATTTGGCCCTTATGCCCTTCCTCCAAACCAGTCCATATCAGTCCAATTTTTTGATTCAAGCAAGTCCAAAATATCATATATGATGTGTAGAAACAAGTCCCCTCTCCATTGACCATGTACTTTGCAAATTCACCATGTCATGGTAATGTCATGCAATTTCAAGTCCATTTCAAAAGCTAGATATCAAACCATGGGGCCTAGGCATATTATGATTATTCCAACAATTTTCAAATGCCATTCATGAGGTGTTGCAAAAATCCCCACTCAAAAATTCCAATTATTTCACAAGTTGGACGATTTTACCCCTGGTTCATTTAACAGTCCAGTTGAAATTTGACCTTTTGCATTGAGCCTTTTCAAAGAAATCCAATTATGCACCATTGAAGTACACATTAAATGGAGTTTGTGCATATAAAGAACTTGCACTTTGGACAATCCATGTAGGAGTTATGGCCTCCTGATTACGGGTCTTTTTTGAAATTCACTGAGCCATATCTTGCAAACCACACATGGGATTCTCAAGTTCTTGGACTTTTTGGAATTGTGAGAACAAGATCTTCAACTTTCATGTTGGACACATTTTGATTTGAAGCTTGTATGGTGAATTTATCTTGAGGGGAAAAAACTTTCCACTTTGGGCAGGTGAGAATTACAGGTCCACTTCCATTTTGGGAAACTTTCTGTCTGACTTCAATTCCTTCAACCTTGGTCTTTGAAATGCCAAATGAGGTTTATATAGACATGAATGAGACCTTTCCAACCAATTCCAATCATCAAATCACTGATTAAATCCGCAGTTGACCACGGTTGACTTCTGTTGACTTTTGGTTGACTGGGCCATATTCTGATGAATTCCAAGCCTCTTTCACATGAGATCTTGATTCCAAATGATATCACAAGTTATATGAACTCTTAATGAATGATCATGGTGTCCAAATTCTTCAAGAATGGTCACCATCAATTGCTCAAGGCCTGATTTGACTGATTTGACTAATTTGCTTCAGCTGCAAGAATCATGGTTAAATGACAATATTTTTGTACTTTTGGTTAGTAAACATATGAAAAGCAATGATATACAAATGCTAGACATGCTTGGTGATCAAGAACCACACTCACAAGGTATCCCACCCACTAAGAGGGCAGCTAAGGTATGTACTGATCCTTGAGGCCATGATATGATATGATATGGACCATGAGGGATCTTAGGGCCAAAATTGGGGTCTTACACTTTTCTTGTAAACGCTAAATTTTCTTTTCTTCCAAATTCAATTTTTCTTTCTTCTTTCATTAAAATTGTGTAGCGCAATCTTGCAATCAAGGCTGGTTGATTCACTCGAGTGAAGAGTGAAGAACAATAGGGAATTCGATCGATGTGATTGAATCTTGTTCATCAAGATTGCAACGGAATTCTCCTTAGGTTTTGGCGAATTTCCAACATCTGATATCTAGAGCATTGGATGATCAATCTGTGGGAAGCAAAACACGATGGTGATTAATCATCTGAACAGACATTTTTTGGCAAGTCTCTCAATTCTGAAGAATCAGAATTATGAGAATTGGCGCAAGAAAATAAAGGTTGTCTTTTGCTATCAAGATCTTTGGGATCTTGTGAAGGAATGAGTGACACCGCTTATAGCAAATGCGATGGATGAAGAAAAGATTGCACACAAAGAATTGAAGAAGAAAGATTATAAAGTTTTCTTTATGATCCATCAGTGTGTTGGTGCAGACAATTTCGAAAAGGTTAGAGATGTTGAATATGCGAAAGAAGCATGAGAAATTCTGGAAAAATCAGTTGGAAGCGCTGAGAATGTGAAAGAGATGAGGTTACAAACTCACAAAAAAACGTATGAATTGCTTCAGGTGGAAGACAATGAAAGCACGACTGGTTTTTTTACTAGGATTACAAAATTGGTGAATCAAATTAAGGTATATGGAGAGGTGTTGACATCAAGATCGATTGTCACAAAGATCTTAAGGTCATTGACTCCAAAGTTCGACCACGTGGTAGTAGCCATAGAAAAGTTGAAAGATTTGTCAACATTGACAAAGGAAGAGCTTTAAGGAACGCTTGAATCTCATGAACAAAAAATGACTGAGCAAGCAAGTTGAATAGTAATATGCCTTTGCAGGCGCAATCAACAAGAGAAAAGAAAGGTAAAGGGAAGGGGTTCGATAATAAAAGTATAAGAGGCTACAACAATTCGACTGGTCGAAATCAGCAAGAAGGAGGTTGATCGAATCATAGAAAGCCCTCATACCAAAGCAACCAAAAAGGTGGTGTTGCAGGTAGAGGAGGAGGCGGTGGTCAAAAACCTGACAAAAGTCACATTCAGTGTTTCAACGGTCATAAGTATGGTCATTATTCTAGTGATTGTCCTGAAAAATAAAAGAGTCAATATAATAATACAAAGTTTGCAAATCATGAAGAAGAATAGACATTGTTGATGGTCACAACAAGAGATGTAGAAACCAGGATCAATGGTATTTTGACCCAGGATGCTCATCACACATTACTGGTAGGAAATATTGGTTTGTCAGCATGAAACCCTCAATGATGAACATGGTGAAATTTGCAAATGATGGTATTATAGCATCTAAAAGTGTTAGTGATGTTATGATTATGAAGAAAGATGGTCAAGGTCAGTAATTTTCAATGTACTGTACATACCAAGCATGAAAAGTAATTTGCTCAGCATAGGGCAGTTGGTCGAAAAGAACTACAAAGTGTCGATCGAAGACAAGATGATGAGATTTCTCGACTCAGGTGGAAGGTTAATCTTGAAGGCTTCAATGCTTAAAATAGAACCTTCAAGATTGAACTAAATGTGATAGAGCACAAGTGTCTTGCAACCGCATCTAGCCGGGATGATTGGATATGGCACTAAAGACTTGGTCATCTCAATTTCAAAGACATCATAGATTTGAAGAGAAGAAATATGGTTTCAGAGTTACCAGAAATCGAAATTCTAAATGAAGTATGTGAGGAATGTGTGCAGGCGAAGCAGCACAAGAACAACTTTAGCAAGGATGCAGGAAGAAAGTCGAAGGCAATCCTTGAAGTCATATACTCTGATGTGTGTGGTTCTATCCAGGTGGATTTGGTTGGAGGTAACATAAACTTTGTCACATTTATAAATGATTTCAGTCGAAAACTATGGACTTACCTGATCAAGAAGAAAAGTGAAGTGGTCGAGGTATTTGCCAAGTTCAAATCTATTGTTGAAAGACAAAGTGGTCGAAAGCTCAAGATTCTGAGGATTGATGGTGATGGAGAATATGTGTCGAAAGACTTTAACATATTGTGTGAGAAGGAATGGATTGTGCATGAGGTGGTGTCACTCTACACTCCATAGCATAATGGAACTACAAAAAGGAAGAATATAACCATCATGAATATGGTGATAAGTGTGTTGAAAGGCAAGCATATATCCAAAGAATTGTGGGGAGAAGTCGTGTCGACAACAACATATATTTTGAACAGATATCTGACGAAGAAGATATAAGGAATTACGCCAGAAGAATGTTGGTTTGGTGTCAATTCTAGATTGAGTCATCTAAAAGTATTTAGATCTATAACACATAGACATGTGCCAGATCAGTTGAGAAGAAAACTTGATGACAAGTCAAGTCAGATGATCCTAATAGGATATCATTTGACTAGAGGTTACAAGTTGCTCGACCCATTGAACAAGCAAGTAGTGATCAGCAGGGACGTGATCATAGATGAGCTTAAGGAATGGGATTGGACTGAAAATGTCAAGAAGGATTCAATGAGAATATTATGTGAAGAACCAACAAGTGAAGTAGAAATATAAGTTTGACAGGAATAAATCAGAGGTCAAGCAAGCACAAGCAGACCTCAAAGTACAAGAGACATTCCTGCAAGGTTGAAAGAATATGGGATCACATCAGATGATGTGGTTAATGACGAAGGTGAGCTGGTACATTATGCTTTCTATGCAGATGTAGAACCAGTAAATGCTGATGAGGCATTGAAGGATTCAAAGTGGGTGAAAGCAATGAATGAGGAACTGGAGTCCATCGAAGTCAACAACACTTGGTCACTTGTCGAATTGCCTCAAGGCAAGAAGGCAATCAATGTGAAATGGGTATACAAGGTGAAGATGAATCTCAAAGGAGAGGTAAATCGACACAAGGCAAAACTTGCAACGAAAGGATTTCTTCATAAGGGAGGAATCGACTTCGATGAAGTTTTTGCATCGATTGCTAGGATCGAAAGAATCAGGTTGGTTGTTGGTCTAACAAACATGAAAAACTGGCACATGTGTCAAATGGATGTGAAATATGCATTCCTGAATGGTCCCTTAGATGACGAAGTGTATGTTTCACAACTAGCTTGGTTTGTGAAACATGGCAAAAAAGCAAGTTATATAGGCTACATAAAGCCTTGTATGGACTTAAGCAAGCTCCAAGAGCTTGGAATAAAAAGATAGACAGTTTCCTAAGGGAGAAGGAATTTATAAAATGCACAACTGAGCATTAAAATATATGTAAGAAGAAGCAATATTGAGTTTCTTATACTATGTCTTTATGTCGATGACCTATTGATAACAAGAAGTTGCAAGAAGAAGATCGAAGATTTCAAATATGAACTAAGTGAGGAGTTTGAAATGTCAGACTTGGGAAATCTCTCATATTTTCTTGGCTCTGAATTCTACAAGAGTAGTAGAGGCTTGATGATTCACCAAAGAAGATATGTAGGCGAAATAATCAAGAGATTTGAGATACAAGATTGCAACCCAAATTCAACTCCAGCTGAACCCAAATTACAATTGTCGAAAGACGCTGATGAAGATGATGTCCATCCAACGCAATACAGAAGACTAATTGATTCACTTTGTTACCTTTGTCACACAAGGCCTAATCTAGCATACAATGTAAGTAAGTGAGAAGATGCACGTAAAAGCTAAAGGTATTACACCTAGTAGCGACGAAGAGGATACTAAGGTATTGTCATACCCCAATTTTGCCCCTCATTCAATAAATCGAAATATGCATCATGACATTCACATCACCTACATAGCATATCATGCATTTCATCTCGCATAATGCTTAAAATGTCAGCCAAAATAAAATTTTGGATCTAGAGACAGACCGGACAAACTGATTCTCAAACATACGTGAAATTAACGGGCAAAAAAATTCAAAATCGAGCTTGCAGACATCAATTTTATTGATTTATAGTTCACATAGTTTACCCTAGCGTGCTCGTTTTATTTTTCGGCTACTTTTTCATTCGCACTTTGATTAGCCTGAGGATTTTAACCGGTCATTTTTCTATTTCAAAATTTGATCAAAACCTATATATTTTTGAGAAGTTTATTCCACGCTAATCATTTTGGTGCATTCAATTTATATTTTTGAGCATTTTTGCGTCTGATTTTTATTCATTTAGAGTCCTTTTATTTTTGTTTTTTGTCAACATGTTCATAAGAAATAAATAGGATTATTTATGTCTTTGCTTCGATTTTACTTTTTTTAAATTTAAATTAGTGTTAATTTTATTTAAATCATTTATTTTCAATTTATTTTACTATAAAAAACACTAAAAAAAGCATTTGTTGAACTTGAATTTTTTTTAAAAACCCTAATAAGTGTCATATATATTTGTGTTGGGAGAAGGGAGACGAACCAACACAAAACCCAACACATGAGCGGCGCCACTTATCCTGATTCACCCTTAAAACTCTCTCTCGGTTATCATCGAAAACAAAAAATATGAATTGAAGAAGTTTGCATCTTCTTCGGATGAACTTTTTTTCCCTTTACTGTTCACATAAAAAACTCTCCCTCATTCTTGATCTTCTTCTTCTACACATCTCTAAGCACAACTTTGTTTTTCGCAGAACCTCTTCTTCCATTCATCATCATTAACTACCAAAACACCTTTTCACCACATATACCACCAAACCTCACTTTATCCTCTTCAACAAGTGGCATACTCATTTTCTTCCATTGCTCCTCCATTCGCACATAGACATGATACCAACCACCTTTTTTATTTAAAACCCCTTTCACGTTCACAAGTGAAAAAGAAGATATCTCCTTCTTATTTTTTCTTCACTCAATGGCTTCATCCTTCACAAAAGAGCCTACAAAGTTCTCTTCTTTTTTAACACATTTTTAACCCTCCACCAAGCACATATGATACATCTTAACACCATTATACAAAACTTTTCACCACAAATTTTCTTCCACCATTAAAATCAATACGGAAACTTCATCCTCTTCTTCATTTCCACAACCACAAACCACCATAGATATCACACGGTTAACACACCACAAACTCTATTTGAATACTATGAAACTCAACATAACCTCCATAGTAAACTCGACCCAAACCTTCGTACAACAAACCTGCATCTTCGCATCCATAAACCTCCACACATGTCTATCTCTATTCTCTTAACCCTCATGACATCCATACGATAACCACATGGCAATAACCCACAAATCCTCACACCAATCACTGACTGGAAAAAACACCCGCGACCTCCTTTTGCTTCGTCGGACACTACCTCTGTTTCAACGTCAACTTCCATGTACCACCCCATATGGCCACGAACTCGGGTCTTACCCGTCACCTCACCATTGTGTTGCAATTGCACCACCAACATTCACCACCTTCTGCAACCAAACACAACACACAACCATTACAGCTCAAAAGAACCACCACTGCATAATAAATTAACAACTCACAAACCGACATCGCATAATAGTCCCTATCGATGGTTGTTTTTTTCTTCTCTCACTTCTCATTTTCAATAATGATTGTTTCGCTGTGTGAGAAAGGTTCAAGAGATGAGTTTGTTTGTTTTCTTCTACGTGAGAGAAACAATTGGGAGCTTGTGATATTCTTTTCTTTTTTTTGCCAAGTGTCATAATATTATTGGTGGTTTTCAAAAAAAAAAGAATTGATTGCTAAATAACAGCAAAATGAGCGTTGATTCCTCATTTGGAATAGGTTTTTATTTATTTATTTATTATTATTTGGTATATTTTTTAGATTAAGGTTTATTTTTGGATTTTTGGATTAGGCTTGGGCCCTTTGTCACTAGATCCCTTGCAAACCCCCGTAAATATTTCTACCCCTATTATGTTTAATCTTATTTTGTTTTTTAGTAGATAATTAGTTATTTTGTAATTTACTTAACAAATGGTTTGACCGACTCTCATGTGCTTGGTTGATTTGATTAGATTATCTCTATCCATATTCATTTGACAATGTAACAATTTTGGTTGTTGCTATATTTTAGTGTGTTGCAATCTCGGAGTTAACGTTTAATTTAACCTTCGAAAATTGTTTGGACACATAGTCTCGTTTTCTCGGCTTCTCATAAAGTGATTCCTACATGAATCACTTTAAGTTAGCTTAGAGCTACATTCAGTGCTCTTATTTCGCTTGGTTTTCGGGTCCTGTGGCTTACTCTTGGGCCTTCTTACAATGAGTTCGATTCGTTATCGGTCCTGTGTGTCACATCTCGAAAAATACGATTCCTCGCGATGGTCGCGGAAAAAATTACGTTCGAACAGAGTCGCCACCGAACTTTATTTATCCCAATGAAGGAATAGGAAAATATTGATAAAACCTTTAGGAAATGGAATAATGGTCGTCGCAACCATATTCGGGTTCGGGAGTGGATTACGTAAGGGGAAGGTATTAGCACCCCTTACGTCCGTTGTACTCAACGGGAACCTTTTAGTTCTAATGTGCATTTCGAGTGTTAATTTATGTTTGTTTGTTATCTTTTGGTTATAAAATTATTAAAAATAGAAATGGATGAGAACCTTAGAAAGGGAAAGGGGAGGTTTTTTATTAGTGTGCTCGCGAAGATACAACAATCTCCTGCCTACGTATCCTTATGGTATAATAAGGAAATCAGAGCATTCGTAGTTCGGGAAACTACGGTTGCTTGGTTTCTTTTACCGAACAACTGTTTTAGGTCGCGTTCTAAAGGCTAAATGTTGGCTTGTCTACTCTCGGCGGAGGCTTAAGCATTGGTTTGTTATGCGCATTAGAAAGGATTAAATAGTGTTCTTTCTGAAAAGAGTTTTGATCACACGAGGGTGACAAGTTGGATTAATATGTTAGATATTTTGATTGGTTGAGATGTTTTTGGTTGGATGACGATTACTCGGATAGTCGAGTAAGACAGCTCGTATCCTGACAGTCGGATAAGGGAATAGAACACTCTATACCACTTTCTTTTTCATCCTTAATTATAGAAAGGATTTGATAATAGTTAAGGTGTTTTGAAGGGATGACGAATACTCGGATAATCGAGTAAGACAACTCGTATCCTAATAATCGGGAAAGGGAATAGAAGACTCTAGACCGCTTTCTGTTTCATCTGAATATTTATGAAAATAAGGTTATATATGGTTGACGTATTTTAGAAATAACGACAAGTACTTGAATGGCTAAGTAAGACAACTCATATCCAAGCATTTGAGAAGAGGATTTGAAAACTCAAGACCATCTCTCTTTTCGTATAGTTTTGATTGAGAATGATTTGATTTACGGTATGAGTTCGTGAAAAATGACAATTGTTCGACTGATCGAGTAAGTGAACTCGTATTTAAACAATTGAGGAGTGAAGTTGAAAACTCAAAGTCATCTCTCTTTTCATTTAGTTTACTGTGAAAATATTTTGATTAAGTTATATGTTTGTGGAAAAATGATAGTTGTTCGACTAACCGAGTAGAGAACTCGTATTCGAACAACTGAGGAGAGAAGTTGAAGGCTCAAAGTCATCTCCCTTTTCATTTAGCTTATTATAAGAGTGTTTTGATTTAATCGAGTTTAGAAGTTTGTTGAGAAATGTCGAGTGTTTAACTGACCGAGTACAAGAATTTGTGTTCAAATAATCGAGGAGAGGAGTTGAAAACTCAAAACCATTTCCTCTTTTATTCCTAAGTGAAATAACGTTTAGTTGTGATAACAAAATTAATTGATTAAAATTCAGTTAATCTATCTAATCAAGGTAATTAAAAGTAATTATCCGAATCATTAGATTAAATATTGACATAATCCAAGGATTAGGTTAATTAAAATTAGTTAACGAAATTATCTGATTTAATTAGAATCTTAATTAATCAATTTAATAGGTGACAATATTGAACCCAAAATAATCAAATTTGAATCGGGAATCATGTGCTCATAAACCGGTTTGTACATAGCGACAATGAAATTGGAATGTCGTATGTGAGATCGAAACGCGGTGAAATCACTACGCCAAACAAGACCTTAGACAGCGCTTTTTTTGGCCTTAGACAGCGCTTTAAAGCGCTGTCTAAACCTCCGCTGCTAAAGGTTTAGACAGCGCTTTTTTAAATCTTAAAAGCGTTGTCTAAGCCCCCCCCCCCCTTAGACAGCGCTTTGGCCAAAAGCGCTTTCTAAGACCCTCCTATTTTAATTTTTTTAGGTATACCTTAGACAGCGCTTTTGGCCAAAGCGCTGTCTAAGGGGGGGGGTGTAACACCTCAAAATTTGCCCTCCTCTCTTGGGACTAGCATTAACATATTTGCATATCATTTTAGGACATTAGGCATTTCATATTGCATATCATGTGGTTACATAGTGCAAGCCATCTTCCTAAGTCTTAATCAGGAGATGAGGAAGTCAGAAGGTGCAAGCTAGGGTTTATTGACTGATCATTGGCCATCTGAGGATTGGACTGTGAATTAGGGTTTCATGATTTCCAAGGATATTGGTCTTCATCTTGTTTGAATTGATACATCATCATCATCATGGTTGGATGTCATCAGGAGATTGGAGAAGATTCCTTGAGATTAGGGTTTTGACCACTGGTCAACCCTAATCAGTTGCATTGGGCCAATCAGGGCTGGATCAGGAGATGAGGTCTGTGATGGTTATGAGGTTCATTTGATGGTTATATGGTGCTTATTGAGGCTAGGGTGTCACCCTTGAGCCATTTCAGTTGGAGATTGGGGTTTAATTTGATCTATGCATTGCCAGATTCATCTGTCAGATGAAAAGTCAACTGTGGTCAACTGTACATGATCTGATGGATTTGGAGGTGGAAATGAGTTGGATACACTTCATTCATGTTGGAACAAGTTATATTTGACATCTCAAAGCTTAAGAATGAAGAAAATCAAGTCAGGACAAAAACTGCCAAAAATAGAAAGTGACTTGTAACTGAAGTTTCCAAAAATGGAAAGTTTAAAACCTCAAAAACAGATGTCCAAGGAAGCTTCAAATGAAAAATTTTTCAACATGACAGATGTAGATCTTGTTCTCACCTTTCCAAAAAGTCCAAGAACTTGAAAATCCAATGTGTGGTTTGCAAGATATGGCTCAGTGAATTTCAGAAATGACCCGTAATCAGGAGG
Organism: Lathyrus oleraceus; assembly: GCF_024323335.1. Lineage (NCBI taxonomy): Eukaryota > Viridiplantae > Streptophyta > Magnoliopsida > Fabales > Fabaceae > Lathyrus > Lathyrus oleraceus. The sequence continues at coordinate 234,108,674 of NC_066583.1, read as the reverse complement.
CCATAACTACCACATACTTTGTCCAAATTGCAAGTTCTTTATATGCACAAACTCCATTTGACATGTACTTTGAGGGTGCATCATTGGATTTGTTCAAAAATGGCCAAGGCAAAAAGTCACTTTTCAACTGGACAGCTGAATTGGACCAGGGGCAAAATCGTCCAAATGTCAAAATAATTGGAATTTTTGAATGGGACTTTTTCCAACACCTCAGGAATGGCATTTTAAGTGTGTTTGAGTATTCATTTTGTGGTTAATGCACATGGTTTGAGTTTTGGGTTGAAAAATGAAATGCTAAAAATGGATCAATTACCACACACATGTGATTTTGAGAAATACTCCACCAATGGACATGAAACAAGTTTCTACACATTACATATGGCATTTGGGGATTGCTTGAGCTGTCAAAACAGCTGGCACTAGCTGTCATAGTGCATTTACCATTTTACCCTCCATTTGCAAAATTACATTATCACTTAACATGCTAAATTGGTTAATTACATGATTAGTGATGGATTAGTGCAACATATATATTCTAAATCACTTGCTAATCATAACAGAAATCACATTCTCCAAAGTTGGATCTAGAAACTCTCCAAATTCTCTCCATTTTCTCAAGAACAAAAAAACTTCAATTCCAAGTTTCTTCACCAAAACTCAATCAATTTCCATAATTCCTTTTGCATTCATCTTCTCTAATCATTATCTTGGACTGTTTTGGAAAGTTGGAGCATGAAGTGCATCGAATCGCAGCTGTCCAATATCACTCCATCCATGGTGAAATCGAAGTTTGAGCAATAGGAGCGAAATTGAAGGGAGCTGAGCTTCACATCATCTTTCCACGAGCTTGTACCGTTTCTGTTTCAGCAAAACACGCGCTAACTACACTGTTTTCACACGGCCATTCCAGGTATGTTGGATTTTCGATTCTCATGATAGGCTTAATGATTGTATGCGTTAGAAAGGCCTTGCTATGTAGATCATGGATATGTGTTTGGTTTTAGAAATAGTGACCTGTAGGGAGAGAAATCTGGAAATGAAAGTATGAGCATAAACCCTAACTCACTCGATTTGGAAGATATAGGAACTGTTAGGACAAATTGAAGTGATATTCGGATTGTGTGTGGAAAGACGAATCCAACGGCTATAGGCTTGTCCATTTTCGTTAACTTTTGTTGTTCTTCGTTTTTCAAATTTTCTGGAAAATTCGCGTGAGGAAGAAGATGAAATAGTCGCTTTGATCCAAATTTCAGTTTGAAAATTCAAAAAAACTGTTTCCCGCCGGCGCCAAAAGATTTACAAAAATGCCATTGATGATTTTTAGTTAATTTCATTTAATTATTAGAAAATATTTAACACATTAAAAAATTCAGAAAAATAGAAAAAAAATCAGAAAAATATGGAAAAAATTGTGTTGACTTTGTCTTTGAGTGTAGGATTTTTTTGACCTATTGGTCAAAGTTGTGCTTGGCAAATATTTTATTTGGCATAGGCTTTTCTAATGTATGTCACATTTTGATACATTTTGGCAATTTGATCATGAAATACTCATATCATAAAATAAATGGCTGAAAATTTTTGTGGTGGTTCTTGACTCATTGAGGATTATTTATATGTAAATTTCATGAATTTTTGATACCTGGTCAGAGAGCAGCAAATTCTGGAACTTAGGTGTGACAATTTGTGTCACACCTCTTGATGTCAACTTGTTGAATTTAATTGGATGACCTATACATGTTAGAATTGAATGAAATTTTGCATGGTGAATTGTTGATATGTTAGGGTGCTTGGTGAATTTTTGTAGAATTTTTCACTGCATTTTCTAATTGATCATGATTTTTCATTTCTGGTGATTGATTTTGCAAGTCGATGTGACATAGGTTGGTAAAATGATTGAGAAATGCTCATGTGGTATTGTATGGCCATGAAATTTGATATGCATGTAGTAGACACATGTTAGGACCTCCCTGCTTTGGTCTCATCCATTTCTTTTTTGTTTTCAATGAGATATGAATTTTTGAATTGGATGTATGCATTGATGGTGTGAATTGGAGCCTATGATTGTGTCTGTTTTGTTGATTTTCATTGACATGGTTTCATTTGCCCAATTGAGCTCAAATTTGACATGGTAGACCTTGATTATCCCCTGTTTAGGTGTATTTAATTTGAGAATTTTGGATTTATTTTGATAGGGATTTGAATGCAATACTTCTGTTTGTATGCTTGGTGGTTCATTTGACCTCATATGGATTGTTTTGTGCATGAATTGAGCATGATGGATGATATAAACATGAGACCAATGATGTTTGATCTTGTTTGATGTTAATTTGATGTTGGATGGTGGATACCTTGCTGTTTTAACTTTTTTCTTGCTTTTGGACCCTAGGCTTGGCCTAGTGGTCTAGTTGCTAATGTTTGCTTGGTTTTTCAGGATCAAAAGCATAATGTACATGGAGAATGATACAAGTTGATTTTAATTGATGTTGTGGATGTTTGTACACGAACACAACATTGTTTTGTAGGTGTTGGAGCTTGGGCTTAAGCCTTGAGCTTGCTTTGTGTTGTATTGTTTAAACTGTTTGATTGTTTGCTGTATAGTTTGTCTGCTTGATTACTGACTGAGTTTGATTGTTTCCAGGTACTTTAGTTGCTCAGTTCCTTGTGAACTTTTGCTTTGCTTTGCTTAAGCAACTTGCATAGAGGTATAATTCTCTAACTTCATGTAGTCTGGAGACCCGGCTGTTACCGGGCCGGGCAAATAAATGTCTGAAGTCCTCCTTAAGAGGCAATGATTGTGTATGTTTATTTTTCAAGCCCAAGCAGGAAAAGTCCTTCAAAGAAGGCAATTGGTGGAAGTTAGGGACAAGCAGTCTGTCCCCCACTATTCAGTTGAGTCTTCTCCTTGCTCCCATTACATGGTTGTAGTATTGAGATCAAAAGCCCAAGATCTGTTGTGTCAGAGTCATCGAGTATAAAGGGTTCCCCTATTCTGGACCCATGCTCATTTGTCAACTCTCCCTGGTTAGGGATAAGAGCTGTGAGGTCTGATCCTCACTTCATCCTTTCATCTGCTTCACCTTAGCCTCGTAATGGCAAGGTTAAGAGCGAACACAGCCCGTACAGACGACTTGCTTAGGCAGTCAAACCTGATTGATTGAGCCCCCTTGTTTGGCTATAGTGCGTGTTATGTGGATATCTGATTGACATGCTTGTTTGAGATACCTGTTCTCATTTGATGATTGTATGCTTGTGTGCTAGCTTCTTTCCTGGTTAGGTTAGTTTGCTTATGCAAGTAGGATAGAAAACCGAACTTAGGGTTAACGATGCATGACAACATTAGGCTCGAGTCTCAGCTCCCTAGTTGTGTGTCTTTCCCCGGTTTCTGGTTAGCAATTTAGTCCCTTTCAGGGGAACTACATCACCCTGATCCTCGTTCCAGACGAGGTATGTAGGAAGGTGGTCGTGCGAGACCACTCCGGGCAACCTTTTTCTTTTTTGCGTGTGTTTACTTGTTATCTGATTGTGTGCTTGGGTTCGGATGCCGACATAAGCCCAGGATTGGCTGTCGGGCTCCACGTTTGCCCTTTTGAGTATGTTTTGGTTCGGATGCCGACATAAGCCCAGTGATTGGCAGTCGGGCTCCACGTTTGCCCTTTTGAGTGTGTTTTGGTTCGGATGCCGACATAAGCCCAGGATTGGCTGTCGGGCTCCACGTTTGCCCTTTTGAGTATGTTTTGGTTCGGATGCCGACGTAATTCCATCCAGTGGTTGTCGGGCTCCATGTTTGCCACCCTTGCTTGTTTGTATGTTTTGTGTTGTTTGGCGTGCGTAAGCCGAACTACAGAGGCTCTGATTCTTGTTCCAGACAAGATATGTAGGCATAAGGTGCGACGCCTTATCGAGCCCGTTTCTCTTAACCCCACCTGCGTTCCCTGTGTGTGTGTGTGATGTTTAGCAACCTTTTCTTTATTCTAGGACGTGGATCCCTAGGAGTACCTAGGACGTGAGGGGTGCTAATACCTTCCCCTCGCGTAACCGACTCCCGAACCTTTTCTCTCTGGTCGCGAGACCATGTCTTTCCAGGTTTCTCTGAGCGTTTCCTTTCCCTATCTTGGGATAAATAACGTTTAGTGGCGGCTCTGTGTGTTTTATTTTTAGGCTCGCCGGTTGATTTTTCGCAGGATGCGACAGCTGGCGACTCTGCTGGGGACAAGGCTGTTGACCTATGCTGGTCCATGGTCCCTAAGCGAGTCCTTCCTAGCGTTCTAGGATTAGTTTAGGTTGCTTGTTTGTGTTATTTATTGTATTTATTATTCTAACCAGTGTGTATATATTTGCATTAAATGTTTGCATGCATCATACTATCATGTTGTTGCCGTCCTCTGCAGGTGGTTCTGTTGTTTGGGGTGGGTGTTCTGAGTGGGGCTAAAACCCAGGCCCGAGTATACACCTAGGACTAGTGTGGTCTCACGTTGCCTCTTTCATGTTAGATCAACATGTGCCTGGCGGCGTGATGTGCCACAAGCCGGACGAGGCTCAGTTGATAGTGCTCATCTTTGTGGAGTATCCACTTTGTTTGAGTCACTCCATCTGAGTTGTTGACTCTGGTGACCGATCATTTCCCGGATCTTTGGTTTAGACGATTTTAAGAGAGCTACAATGGCACACCCGAAAGGGCAAACCCATTGAGTATCTCCGCCTGATTGTCGAGACTATTATCCGCCTTAGGATGGCTTGATTAGAACTTACCTGTGAGGGGAGGGGGTTCTGTCAGATGTTTGTTCAGATAGCCTTCAGATGGTGACTTTTGATCAGAGATTCAGAGACATAATTATAAGTCGGATTTATGGTCAGTTATTGCCGAGATGCCGGAGTGCTGTCCGTGATTTATCAGCGGGGATCCGTTTATTTCAGGATTCCCCGGGCCGAGATAGTTATCAGTGGGGATCCGTTTATTTCGGATTCCCTGGGCCGATTCAGATGGTGATGTGTCTGCTCAGAGACTGATGATGATGATGATGATGTATCTGTCTTCCGTTTATTTCGGAACCCGTGGGTCAGAATTGTGGTTGTTTATTCCTCAGATGTTTATGATCAGTTCAGAATCCAGATTCAGTGCAAATGATCAGAGGACTTGGAGGATGGCCCAGTGCACTCATACATCTGCATCATCACATCTTGCATTCATCTGCATCAAACCTGAGTCTAGCCATATGGGGAATATTATGGATTGAGAATCTGGTTGAGAGACATTCGGATGTCAGAATGTTATTGATGAAATATTATTTGTCTCGATGAAACCAAAATCAAGAGACAAAGTGTTCCTCATATGGATGGACGTTGCATTCATGCATATTAACCTGTTTGCTGTTTTGCAGGTGTCGGGTTCTAACGTGCTTGTCTGTTTCAGGAACCATTGCTCGTGCTCGTAGAACTGTACCCTTGCACTCAACTCGACCTCACAGATATTTCACCAGAAGAAATACACCCAGACTCATGGAACTCCCAAACGCTGACATCCTCGAGCTGAAAGACAAGATGAGTGAACTGATCAACATCATGCAGGGCTTTGCAGTTGGTCAGAAGGCTTTGGTTGATAAGGTTGAAAAGCTCGAGCGGGCTTCAGCAGCAAACAGCGGTGTTAACCTGGATGGTGTCTCCAACCAGGGGCAGGGGTCTCGTGATGGTGGAAAAAGAGAAACTGTGGGTATGGTGAACAACCCTGCTGGAGGTTTTGGTGCTGGTGGTCAACCTGGGCCCGGTCAGGGGCAAAATCCGAGAGACGGTCTGTTGTCTCCATTCTTCGGGTTTGATGAAGACAGAGAGGAAGACCGAGAAGCTGATCAATTCTCAATGCACAACGAACCGTTGGGGCAGTATAATACCCAGCCACAAAGCAAAGAGATCCAGTTGCTGGCAGAGAAGATTAAAGTGCTTGAAAGCCATGCTACTCCGGGGTTTGTCAACATGTCTAACATGGGGCTAGTTGAGGGGATTGTGATCCCTCAGAAGTTTAAAGCGCCGACATTTGACAAGTATAACGGTAGTTCCTGCCCGGAAACTCACCTCCAAGCTTTCGTACGTAAGATTTCTGCCTACACGACGGATCAGAAGCTGTGGATGTACTTCTTCCAGGACAATCTGTCTGGAGGATCTCTGGAGTGGTACACCAAGCTGAAATCTGCTGACATCAAGGGTTGGCAAGATCTGGGAGATGCTTTCTTTAAACAGTATCAGTTCAATGCTGATATGGCCCCGAGTCGTACCCAGCTGCAGGGTATGTCTCAGAAGAATACTGAAGGGTTTAAAGAGTATGCTCAAAGATGGAGGGAGTTGGCTGCCAGAGTGCAACCTCCTTTGGTGGATCGGGAGATGTCTGATCTCTTTATGGGTACTTTGCAAGGGGTCTTTGCCGAGAGAATGGTGGGTTGTCCCGTCACCAACTTTGCTGATATTGTGGTGGCGGGTGAGCGAATTGAAAGTTGGCTGAAAATGGGGAAGATCCAGGGTGGTAATGCTTCGTCATCGGGATCAAAGAAACCATTCGGGAACGGTCAGCGCAAGAATGAGGGTGACTCGAGTGCTGTGTATGAGCAAAGAGGATATAGTGGGGGTCGTTATTATCAGCATGCTGCTGCGGTAAACATCCCTGCTGGTAATCAGTAAGCCAGACAGCAACGTCAGCCACCGCAATCGAGAGCCGGGTACCAGGTGAAAGGGAAAGGAGTTGATCGTCACTTCGACAAGCCGCCCGTGTCATATGCCGTGCTGTTCAAAAAGTTGAGGGATTTGGGGTTGGTCCAGCCGAGGGCGATGGTTCCGATAAGAACAGATCAGTGGCCTCCTGATTACGATGAGAATGCCAAGTGTGAATTTCATTCTGGTACGCAGGGGCATAACATTGAGGGCTGTAGAGCATTCAAGAATGTCGTCCAGGACCTGGTAGACTCCAAAGCTATCAATTTTGCGCCATCACCGAACGTTAATGCTAATCCCATGCCGGTACATGGTCAAGCGACGGTGAGTGCAATTGCTGAAGATGCAGATTACACCTGTGCAGTGGGTGGAGAGACCAACAGTGACTGCAAGCTGGATGGTTGGGTAAAACCGTGTGCACCAGGGCAGCAAATCCTGAACTGGAGGGTTTGAAAGATCAACATTGTTACTCGTCTGGAAGAGTATTATTTCTTGTTTTCAGTTTATTTGCATGAAAGCCATACGTGTTGCCCGACACGTAATGGTTCATTGTAAGGGCCACCTCATGTTTAAATTTGCATTTCTGCATCATTAATAAATGGATGTTTTTCAGTCAAAAAACGGTGTTCCCTGTTTTTCAATTATTTTTGCAGTTTAAAAACAAAATAAAAATGGCAATGTTTATTTTCTGTTTTTTCCTTTTGTTTTGTCTCGTCCCGACTTCAAAAAAATTCTTCTCCGGATCTCATTGATAACAATTTGGTTACCTCTCATATGACTTCGACAAACCGATCTATCTTGCTGAAGAAGAAGACGAAGAAGATTGTGATCTGCTGGAATTAGCCAGATTGCTGAAACAAGAGGAGAAGGTGATTCAGCCGCTCGAGGGCGAGTTGAGATTGTTATTCCACGCACCGCCGAGGTCAGGAAGGAATTGAAATTGGAGCCGCCTCAGAGGCAAGTCAAGAGCAGAATGGTAGCCCTGTTAAAAGAGCATGTGGATATTTTCGCTTGGTCGTGTCAGGATACGCCAGGGTCGAACACCGATATCGTTGCTCACAAGCTACCACGGAGAGAAGACTGTCCTCTTGAGAAGCAGGGCGCCGATGCCGCGTATCAGGGTGACTTTGTTTCATGATATGATTCATCATGGAATCAGATGCTATGACATGATAGCAAAGTCCCAAGCAGAAGAGGGGCATTTGGCGGACCAGGGTCAGTCGGTTGACCGGTTGAGATAATTCAAACTGAGGTTGAATTCAAATCAGGGCACTATCAGAGTGCGATCCGGTAAATCGGTGGGGTTCAATATAAGAGAGGAATCGAGGTTGATCCTGCTAAAAAAAAAAAAAAAAAAAAAAAAAAAAAACAAATGCCTGAACCGAGAATAAAGAAAGAGGTTCGTGGTTTCTTAGATAGATTGAACTACCTGTCATGGTTCACATCTCATCTAACCGCCACGGGTGAACTCATATTCAGATATTGATAGAAAGATCAAACGGTCAGGCGAAATAATGATTGCCAAGGGGCGTTGAAAAAATAAAAGGAAAAGTTGCAGGAACCTCTGATTCTGATACCTCCTGTGGGAGGAGCAATTGTCAAATCTGTACTGGACAGCTTCGAAGGGTCTGCGAGGTGTATTGGGTCAGCATGACAAGTCTTGTTGAAAAGAGCATGCAATTTACCTTAGCAAAGAGTTTATCGACTGTGAAACAGTACGTTCACTGTTCGAGAAAACTTGATGTACTTTGGCATAGGCTGCTCGCCGACTGAGACAGTGTATGCTGGGTCATGCCACTTTGTGGATTTCCTAGACGGATTTGATCAAGTGGGGGTTTGAGAATCCAACATTGACCGGACGGGTTGTGAGAGGAGCAAAAGAATATTGACTGATTTGTAATACTCCCAGAAAGCAATCAGGGGGTGTATTGTCTGATTACATCGCTCCGCAACCCTTGGAGGATTATCAACCGATGAAGTTTGAGTTCCCTGATGAGGACATCTCGAGGTGCTCTAATCGAAAGATTGAGAGTAACCGATCCCGGAGGAGGGGCCTGACCCTAAATCCGAACGGGTTCTGATGTCTGATGGGGAGAATAAGGTGAATAAGGTAGTGCTTCCTGGGGCACGATGGAATGCATCACCAATGGTGGCCGAGTACGAAGCTGGTATCCTGGGTACTGTACTTCGGTACGTACGTCTACTGGGGCAAACGCCTTTCTCACTCAGAGAGCTTGATTGAAGAGAAGAGGCGAACAGCCATTTGTCATGGGCAGTTGTACCAGCAGCCAATGAAGCGTGCTTTTGACAAGAAGGTGCGACCTCGGGTATATCACGTAGGTGATATGGTGCTGAAAAGGATCCTTCCTCCTCAAAACGATCGAAGGGGCAAATGGACGCCGAATTATGAAGGTCCATTCGTGGTCAAGAAGGTTTTCTCAGGTGGAGCCTTGTTGTTAACGACCATGGATGGTGAGGATTTTCCATCCCCTGTGAATGCGGACGCAGTTAAAAAATACTTCGTATAAAAAGACCCGCTGGACGAAAAGAATAAAATAGTCCAGGCAAAAATGGGCGTCCCGGCGAACCAAAAACAGAAAAGGGTTCGGGCAAAAATTAGGGATAAAATGAAAAATGTACACCCGGCAAGTCGAAAACCTGAAAAGGCGACTTGGGCAAAAAAGGGTATCCCGGTGGACTGAAAACCCGAAAGGGCGGTCCAGGCAAAAGAGGGATTGAAACGAACAATTGCGTCTAGCATGATCGTTTGCGCTTTGGTTAAAGCATCATGGATAATACCCGGTAGGGATCAGTCAGAAGCGTCTTGTTCAAAAGGCAGAAAAGCACGGAGAGTCTGAGGACATATGGGGTGTAACCGAGTTGGAACTCGATGAGATCACGGGTTTCACGTTGCCATTAGGATAGATTTTTCCTTTTGTGCGCAATTACCTCTTTTCAGGAATTGCTTCCTTTTGTATTGCTCATTTGAGCCACACTTTTCAAATCAACAAAATGCACATTCAGTCAAATAATTTTGTTTTTGTTTTTCATTACCGTTTTGATTGCAAGAACATCCAATTATTTTTGATAAAGAATCTTTGCATTTTAACACATACAGGTTCCTTCCGATGCATGTTTATAAGATTGAGAGCTTGAAATCTTATTTGGAAGGTTGAGTGACCCAAGTGTTGAAATCTTGACACGCCTGGGGCACGGTTTTGTCTAACGATCTGTTTTGCAGGAACTGTTAGATGTTTTTCACTCACTTGCAGGTTGTGATGTGGAAGCTTTGACAAGGGAGATCCCCATGAGAGTCCGATCAGGGACGAACGTATGAAGAAACGACGAAGCGACGTTGCGACGTATGACGAGCCTTGATGATAATCAAGAAGACTCTTCAAAGTCGGAAGACTGGAAAGTTTGTAATTCCCCGCAGAGTTCGATCAGGGACGAAGGAGGAACGGAGAGACGACGAGAGACGCCCGACGACCATTGAAATTAATCAAGAAGACTCTTCAAAGTCGGAAAATTGAAATTTATGTATAAATCCCAGGAGTACGTCTCGTCGAGTGCGGAACGACTTGGAATGCAAGATGATGGAGCAGAAAAGGTCCAGACGAGTCTGGGAGTTCTCAAAAGTGGAAAGCTGGTGCGAGATTAGGAGGTGGATACCTTGGTTCGATGAGTCGACAGGTGTTGTGCCAACTTTTCTTATTTCCCCAGCTAGTCCCCGAGTGGAGCGGGTTTTTTTCAATGACATATCTCTCCAACAGTGTTCATTCTACCAGTGGATTGAACGAGTTTCCGTAGCAGACGAATATCTGCATCCCCAGCCGAGGGTATCCTACATGTGGATTGATTGGGTCCTCCCCAGCGGAGTAGTTGTCGTTCCCCTAGCAGGGTCTGGATGGTATTCCCCCAGCAGGTTGAAGATTGCTCATTTCCCCAGCGGGAGTATCTGTGAGGGTTCCCAAAGCAGAGTTGGGATCTATATCCCCAGCAAGTCAAAGACTGTGGTATTCCCACAGAGTGCAGTGAAGGATCTGTATCCCCAGCATGTCCTCGAGAGGGTGGGGTGCAAAGGAGGTATTCCCCAGCATGTCCTCGAGAGGGTTGGGTGCAAAGGATCTGTATCCCCAGCAAGGGTTGTCTATTTCCTAGCAGCAGTGCTATCCCCGGCAGGGTGGAAATCGGAGCAGTGGCGAGTTCCTCAGCAGAGAGTCTCGTATTCCCCAGAAAATTCCCTTGAGGGGGATATTTTTATGCATTCATCATGTAGAATAAGCATTGCATATTGCATAGAAAAATAAATAATCGCGTAGCATTTCCATAATTATGGAGCATTACGCAGAAGAAATCAAGCATGCATCATTGCAAACGTCAGCTAGTCTCAAGCCGTGGTTACTGTTTGAGAGGTATTTTGCCCGAAAATGAAAGTGTTACTCCGAGTAGTATAGCCTCATGATTGGATCACAGGTATTGTCCCAGTGGTACGACACTAGAGAAGACTCCTTCCGTCGGACGGAGATGGAAAAGGGATGTATTCAACGCAACCCAAACTGTGGTTACCGCTTGAAGATTTGGGGTTCACCAAAGGTGAAGATGTTACTCTGAGGAGATTAGCATCACAACGTCAGATCAGCAATGTTCCCCAGTAGTGCGATATTGGAGGAAATGTTCCCGTCGGACAGAGATGGGGATACAGTCAGAAGTCGTTACGCGATCAGCGCGATTCAAGCCGTGGTTACCGTTTGAGATTTGGTTTTGTCGGACAATGAAGACGATGCTCCGAGGAGTTCAGCATTGTGAGTTTGGAACCACCGTTTCTTCCCAGACATCAGTAAGTGTTTGGTCGATCATTGTTTGATGTCTGTCCGCATCATTGTTTGATGTCTGTCCGCATCATTGTTTGATGTCTGTCCGCATCCTTGTTTGATGTCTGTCCGCATCATTGTTTGATGTCTGTCCGCATCATTGTTTGATGTCTGTCCGCATCATTGTTTGATGTCATGTCCGCATCATTGTTTGATGTCTGTCCGCATCATTGTTTGATGTCTGTCCGCATCATTGTTTGATGTCTGTCCGCATCATTGTTTGATGTCATGTCCGCATCATTGTTTGATGTCTGTCCGCATCATTGTTTGATGTTTGTCCGCATCATTGTTTGATGTCATGTAAACATCGAGTTTCCTCCCGGTCATTGGTTAATGTCTGGTCGAGCTTTTTTTGGTGTCAGTAAACATCATCGTCCGATGTTCAGTAAACGTCGAGTTTCTTCCCAGTCATCAGTCAGTGTCCGGTTGAAGGTGTACCCTCTGACGTGTTGCCCTTAGAGTGGTGATTCGTGAAGTTTCCGACTATCAGGTTGAAGCACTTATGGTATTCAGGCCAGTTTTTCGGAGTTCAGACCGAAGTGGTTTTCGGACCAGGTAGAAGAAGAGAAAATTTTCGGGGTTCAAGAAAAGCAAAAAAAGAATGAGAATCCCGAGTGGATGTGGTGTTCAGACCATGGTTATCCCTGCGTTACCATTTATTTTGGCATCCAGGTCGTCGGTTTTTCGAGTTTTTCTTCGCCGATGCTGACAGGCGCTGTTAATTATTTTCCCATCAGAGTGCAAATTGTTCGTCTGTTCTTGGTATTCAATCACTCTTCATCCTGATCATCCGAACGCCGAGGCTATTTCGTATCGACAGGTTCACAGTGGATTGAATAGGGGCAGCTGTAACACCTCAAAATTTGCCCTCCTCTCTTGGGACTAGCATTAACATATTTGCATATCATTTTAGGACATTAGGCATTTCATATTGCATATCATGTGGTTACATAGTGCAAGCCATCTTCCTAAGTCTTAATCAGGAGATGAGGAAGTCAGAAGGTGCAAGCTAGGGTTTATTGACTGATCATTGGCCATCTGAGGATTGGACTGTGAATTAGGGTTTCATGATTTCCAAGGATATTGGTCTTCATCTTGTTTGAATTGATACATCATCATCATCATGGTTGGATGTCATCAGGAGATTGGAGAAGATTCCTTGAGATTAGGGTTTTGACCACTGGTCAACCCTAATCAGTTGCATTGGGCCAATCAGGGCTGGATCAGGAGATGAGGTCTGTGATGGTTATGAGGTTCATTTGATGGTTATATGGTGCTTATTGAGGCTAGGGTGTCACCCTTGAGCCATTTCAGTTGGAGATTGGGGTTTAATTTGATCTATGCATTGCCAGATTCATCTGTCAGATGAAAAGTCAACTGTGGTCAACTGTACATGATCTGATGGATTTGGAGGTGGAAATGAGTTGGATACACTTCATTCATGTTGGAACAAGTGATATTTGACATCTCAAAGCTTAAGAATGAAGAAAATCAAGTCAGGACAAAAACTGCCAAAAATAGAAAGTGACTTGTAACTGAAGTTTCCAAAAATGGAAAGTTTAAAACCTCAAAAACAGATGTCCAAGGAAGCTTCAAATGAAACATTGTTCAACATGACAGATGTAGATCTTGTTCTCACCTTTCCAAAAAGTCCAAGAACTTGAAAATCCAATGTGTGGTTTGCAAGATATGGCTCAGTGAATTTCAGAAATGACCCGTAATCAGGAGGCCATAACTACCACATACTTTGTCCAAATTGCAAGTTCTTTATATGCACAAACTCCATTTGACATGTACTTTGAGGGTGCATCATTGGATTTGTTCAAAAATGGCCAAGGCAAAAAGTCACTTTTCAACTGGACAGCTGAATTGGACCAGGGGCAAAATCGTCCAAATGTCAAAATAATTGGAATTTTTGAATGGGACTTTTTCCAACACCTCAGGAATGGCATTTTAAGTGTGTTTGAGTATTCATTTTGTGGTTAATGCACATGGTTTGAGTTTTGGGTTGAAAAATGAAATGCTAAAAATGGATCAATTACCACACACATGTGATTTTGAGAAATACTCCACCAATGGACATGAAACAAGTTTCTACACATTACATATGGCATTTGGGGATTGCTTGAGCTGTCAAAACAGCTGGCACTAGCTGTCATAGTGCATTTACCATTTTACCCTCCATTTGCAAAATTACATTATCACTTAACATGCTAAATTGGTTAATTACATGATTAGTGATGGATTAGTGCAACATATATATATTCTAAATCACTTGCTAATCATAACAGAAATCACATTCTCCAAAGTTGGATCTAGAAACTCTCCAAATTCTCTCCATTTTCTCAAGAACAAAAAAACTTCAATTCCAAGTTTCTTCACCAAAACTCAATCAATTTCCATAATTCCTTTTGCATTCATCTTCTCTAATCATTATCTTGGACTGTTTTGGAAAGTTGGAGCATGAAGTGCATCGAATCGCAGCTGTCCAATATCACTCCATCCATGGTGAAATCGAAGTTTGAGCAATAGGAGCGAAATTGAAGGGAGCTGAGCTTCACATCATCTTTCCACGAGCTTGTACCGTTTCTGTTTCAGCAAAACACGCGCTAACTACACTGTTTTCACACGGCCATTCCAGGTATGTTGGATTTTCGATTCTCATGATAGGCTTAATGATTGTATGCGTTAGAAAGGCCTTGCTATGTAGATCATGGATATGTGTTTGGTTTTAGAAATAGTGACCTGTAGGGAGAGAAATCTGGAAATGAAAGTATGAGCATAAACCCTAACTCACTCGATTTGGAAGATATAGGAACTGTTAGGACAAATTGAAGTGATATTCGGATTGTGTGTGGAAAGACGAATCCAACGGCTATAGGCTTGTCCATTTTCGTTAACTTTTGTTGTTCTTCGTTTTTCAAATTTTCTGGAAAATTCGCGTGAGGAAGAAGATGAAATAGTCGCTTTGATCCAAATTTCAGTTTGAAAATTCAAAAAAACTGTTTCCCCGGCGCCAAAAGATTTACAAAAATGCCATTGATGATTTTTAGTTAATTTCATTTAATTATTAGAAAATATTTAACACATTAAAAAATTCAGAAAAAATAGAAAAAAAATCAGAAAAATATGGAAAAAATTGTGTTGACTTTGTCTTTGAGTGTAGGATTTTTTTGACCTATTGGTCAAAGTTGTGCTTGGCAAATATTTTATTTGGCATAGGCTTTTCTAATGTATGTCACATTTTGATACATTTTGGCTATTTGATCATGAAATACTCATATCATAAAATAAATGGCTAAAAATTTTTGTGGTGGTTCTTGACTCATTGAGGATTATTTATATGTAAATTTCATGAATTTTTGATACCTGGTCAGAGAGCAGCAAATTCTGGAACTTAGGTGTGACAATTTGTGTCACACCTCTTGATGTCAACTTGTTGAATTTAATTGGATGACCTATACATGTTAGAATTGAATGAAATTTTGCATGGTGAATTGTTGATATGTTAGGGTGCTTGGTGAATTTTTGTAGAATTTTTCACTGCATTTTCTAATTGATCATGATTTTTCATTTCTGGTGATTGATTTTGCAAGTCGATGTGACATAGGTTGGTAAAATGATTGAGAAATGCTCATGTGGTATTGTATGGCCATGAAATTTGATATGCATGTAGTAGACACATGTTAGGACCTCCCTGCTTTGGTCTCATCCATTTCTTTTTTGTTTTCAATGAGATATGAATTTTTGAATTGGATGTATGCATTGATGGTGTGAATTGGAGCCTATGATTGTGTCTGTTTTTGTTGATTTTCATTGACATGGTTTCATTTGCCCAATTGAGCTCAAATTTGACATGGTAGACCTTGATTATCCCCTGTTTAGGTGTATTTAATTTGAGAATTTTTGGATTTATTTTGATAGGGATTTGAATGCAATACTTCTGTTTGTATGCTTGGTGGTTCATTTGACCTCATATGGATTGTTTTGTGCATGAATTGAGCATGATGGATGATATAAACATGAGACCAATGATGTTTGATCTTGTTTGATGTTAATTTGATGTTGGATGGTGGATACCTTGCTGTTTTAACTTTTTTCTTGCTTTTGGACCCTAGGCTTGGCCTAGTGGTCTAGTTGCTAATGTTTGCTTGGTTTTTCAGGATCAAAAGCATAATGTACATGGAGAATGATACAAGTTGATTTTAATTGATGTTGTGGATGTTTGTACACTAACACAACATTGTTTTGTAGGTGTTGGAGCTTGGGCTTAAGCCTTGAGCTTGCTTTGTGTTGTATTGTTTAAACTGTTTGATTGTTTGCTGTATAGTTTGTCTGCTTGATTACTGACTGAGTTTGATTGTTTCCAGGTACTTTAGTTGCTCAGTTCCTTGTGAACTTTTGCTTTGCTTTGCTTAAGCAACTTGCATAGAGGTATAATTCTCTAACTTCATGTAGTCTGGAGACCCGGCTGTTACCGGGCCGGGCAAATAAATGTCTGAAGTCCTCCTTAAGAGGCAATGATTGTGTATGTTTATTTTTCAAGCCCAAGCAGGAAAAGTCCTTCAAAGAAGGCAATTGGTGGAAGTTAGGGACAAGCAGTCTGTCCCCCACTATTCAGTTGAGTCTTCTCCTTGCTCCCATTACATGGTTGTAGTATTGAGATCAAAAGCCCAAGATCTGTTGTGTCAGAGTCATCGAGTATAAAAGGGTTCCCCTATTCTGGACCCATGCTCATTTGTCAACTCTCCCTGGTTAGGGATAAGAGCTGTGAGGTCTGATCCTCACTTCATCCTTTCATCTGCTTCACCTTAGCCTCGTAATGGCAAGGTTAAGAGCGAACACAGCCCGTACAGACGACTTGCTTAGGCAGTCAAACCTGATTGATTGAGCCCCCTTGTTTGGCTATAGTGCGTGTTATGTGGATATCTGATTGACATGCTTGTTTGAGATACCTGTTCTCATTTGATGATTGTATGCTTGTGTGCTAGCTTCTTTCCTGGTTAGGTTAGTTTGCTTATGCAAGTAGGATAGAAAACCGAACTTAGGGTTAACGATGCATGACAACATTAGGCTCGAGTCTCAGCTCCCTAGTTGTGTGTCTTTCCCCGGTTTCTGGTTAGCAATTTAGTTCCTTTCAGGGGAACTACATCGCCCTGATCCTCGTTCCAGACGAGGTATGTAGGCAGGTGGTCGTGCGAGACCACTCCGGGCAACCTTTTTCTTTTTTGCGTGTGTTTACTTGTTATCTGATTGTGTGCTTGGGTTCGGATGCCGACATAAGCCCAGGATTGGCTGTCGGGCTCCACGTTTGCCCTTTTGAGTATGTTTTGGTTCGGATGCCGACATAAGCCCAGTGATTGGCAGTCGGGCTCCACGTTTGCCCTTTTGAGTGTGTTTTGGTTCGGATGCCGACATAAGCCCAGGATTGGCTGTCGGGCTCCACGTTTGCCCTTTTGAGTATGTTTTGGTTCGGATGCCGACGTAATTCCATCCAGTGGTTGTCGGGCTCCATGTTTGCCACCCTTGCTTGTTTGTATGTTTTGTGTTGTTTGGCGTGCGTAAGCCGAACTACAGAGGCTCTGATTCTTGTTCCAGACAAGATATGTAGGCATAAGGTGCGACGCCTTATCGAGCCCGTTTCTCTTAACCCCACCTGCGTTCCCTGTGTGTGTGTGTGATGTTTAGCAACCTTTTCTTTATTCTAGGACGTGGATCCCTAGGAGTACCTAGGACGTGAGGGGTGCTAATACCTTCCCCTCGCGTAACCGACTCCCGAACCTTTTCTCTCTGGTCGCGAGACCATGTCTTTCCAGGTTTCTCTGAGCGTTTCCTTTCCCTATCTTGGGATAAATAACGTTTAGTGGCGGCTCTGTGTGTTTTATTTTTAGGCTCGCCGGTTGATTTTTCGCAGGATGCGACAGGGGGCTTAGACAGCGCTTTTCAAAAAGCGCTGTCTAAGCCCCCCCTATTTTAATTTTTTTAGGTATACCTTAGACAGCGCTTAAGGCAAAAGCGCTGTCTAAGGGGGGGGGGGGGGGCTTAGACAGCGCTTTTCAAAAAGCGCTGTCTAAGCCCCCCCCTTAGACAGCGCTTTTGCCTAAAGCGCTTTCTAACCCCCCCTTTAGACAGCGCTTTTTACAGAAGCGCTGTCTAATGTATACGAAATTTTTTGAAGCTTTTGTTTTAAACCACATTTTTTCCAGGTTTATAAACCAGAATTTCTACCTGTTTTCAACCAGATTTTGACAGACAGTTATCACATTTTATACATGCCATTTTGGCCTTTTTTCTACCAATTTTTGGCTAACAAATATATATATATACCAATTCAAACCAATTTTGCCTTAAATGTATCAAAATATATACAAATTTATGTACACATTTACAAGTCATTACATATACTACAAATGTACACATTAATTACACAAATTTATGAAAAAACTTTGAGCTCTATCATGAATTGACACCACTCCTCTTTGATTTCGTCCACTTGATCCTTTGTATAAAATGCACACTTGAATTCCTCAAAGTACTACATAATAATATAACATATTTTGAATTAATTCCAACTATTTAATTATATGAGATATGTGTAAATATAAAAATAACTCATAAGTTAGAAATACATACATCGGTGGGAATCACTAATCGGCCCAAAGCAAGAGTATCTCGCATAAACCTCAACACGAAATACCCGCAATCTATTTGATTACGTTGTTGAGGACACTACATGAAAAAAAAATATGGATTATAAATCCTAAGTTTTATCAAGTGTCATCACTAATATAATAAAAAATGTGGTAATTAAAAATATACCGCCACTTTAATCCATGTAATGCGGTTGGCGCTCCTCCTTGAGGTTTGGATATCTCGTTGGGCCCGAAAAGCTTGTAGGACGCTAATAAAATAAAAATGAAGCAATTAGAACAATTCACATAAACTAAGAAAAATTTTGAACATTCTCACTTACGTGTCAATTAGGTTCTTCATATCCGGGTATGTTGTCCAATCATTTCCTAACGAGTCAAGATAATACACAATTTCTCGGATAGGATTGATTGCGAGCAACAACCAATGTCCACTGTAATGATTAGGCAAATGTTAGATGGTAACTTGGAAAATAATTATAATAGATGAATTTAGAATGAAATGCTAACCCGGTATTAAACGGTATAAAAAACAACTTCTCCGCATCTTTATTCTCCATGAGGATCTGAAGAACATACTCCGTCACGGTATGCGGTCTACTTAAGATTAAACCTAAGTTGACGGTCGCGGGTGCTAAGAATCCGAATGACTCGTCCAAATCATTGGGGCGCATCAATTTGTCATACAAAAACCTAATATAAAAACATCATTAACACCTCTTTTGAAACATAAAGTAAACCGAATTAACATAAAGTAAACATCATTAACATAAGTTGTTTAATTAATAAAACAAAGTAGACCGGATTTACCTAATATATGTATTGACAACGTTGACGCCGATTTCTTCATGACCAAAAACTTGCATGAAGTCTTCATTACCAATCATTTGGTCGTAATCAAAGCCGAAAATCCCTACCTCCATATGTACATTCCGAACACCTCCGGTCGGTATATCGGTCATCTCTATAAATGTCCTGAGGCACGACCTATACTTGGCGGTAGGTTTTTTCCTAGCTACGGTCTTCTTAGCACCAGAACTTTTTACCCGTGCGGAGGCGTTGCTAACCTCCTTTTTTGTTGTGCGGAGGCATTGCTAACCTCATTTTCTTTTGATTTGGATTTTGTGGGAGTCTATTTAACATAACCAAGGAAAATATGTAAGTAAAATTTTAAGCATAAATTTTAAACTTTGAATATACACATTAAAGTTAACATAAGTTTTAAGCATACCTCATATCCTACGCATATGAGGTTTGTCGGCCATGCAACAAACGAACCTACTGCTTCGTGCACCGTTGTTGCATCCGAATCATCGCTAGGATATGGTAATGCTGCATTCGGCTCAACTGCAATATCAACTGATACCTTCAAACATCCAGCAGGGAGCTCTCTAGTGTGGAGTAATACTCCGCTAACGTTATGCACTTTTCCCTTGCCAACCATCCGATAGTATGGTGACGACAAATACAGCTGACAATGGGAAATGCCCTAAAACCAATAATAACAAGAAATCGTTAATGTGTATATATGTCAAATACATAATTTAAGCAAATAGTTCAATTTAAGACAATTATATGTAATTACCTCTGGAATGTTCGGCTGAAAGGTACAGTTGATACTGTTTTTGTCCGAAGCATCTCTGTATACCGTTGAGGCGCTAGCCTCTCTTTCTCTCCTCAGTGCATCAAGCTCAGCTTGCATGGCTTCCAATCTTGCATGAAGCTCCCGATTACTAGGAGCCTTTCCTTTTTAACACTGAGGGAGGTCGGAGTGACTCCAAATCCCTTACCCCTCACCCGACCAGAATACTCAGGGACATCTAATGCCCGACTAAGTATGCTCTTAGTATCATCGGGAGATAGAGACTGAGATAGCTCCTCCTGAAAAATCAGATGAATACCGTATACTTGTCAAATATTTGTGTATAAAATGTTATTCAATTAATGAAAAAATGTTATACTTACACATTTCTGGTATACGTTTAAAACTTCTTCTTGTGGAACTCCAGATTTGCCCACACGGGCTTCCTTCCACAAAACATGTGCAGGAAGAGATGTTTCTGAACTTTCCTCCTTCTGCAGCTACACATTAAGTCATACAATTTGATCAGATAAAACTAATATATGATGAACAAATTTGTTTTCGCAATTTATAAATACTTACCATGGATTGTTCTAAGCGTCCATATCCGACACGTTCTTTTCGGTACGGATATGCGGGACTTGATGCTCTTTCCCGATTTGTAGCACTTATTCTTTGAAAAGTCGGGTCTTGTCTTTTGGATTTGAAAGCTTCCCATTCTTCAGCCGATATCAAACTTTCATATTTTCTAGGAAGCTCCGCATCCACAAAATTACCATCCGCATCCTTAAGGAACTTGGATGATAAAAATGTCCGAAACCCTCTAAGAAGCTTTCCGGCCAATTTCATACAAAACCCTCTTCTTTCTTCTTCGATGTTAAAACATCGCTAAGAAAAACATACAGATTGATAGTTAGTATCGGTAATTGAAAAAACATAATTGATACCGTATAATTAAGGGCCAAATGATTGTACCTTTATCTCACTCCAAATTTTTTCTTTGGACTCTTTCAACTCTTTATTTCTCCAATCATCACATGTAATGGGAATTTCATTCCTTACTAGTGCACCGATGAAACTAGTTAAGGTATGCCCATTAGGTTCTATAAGTTGTCCCTGGTTGTTCCAAGAGACATCTAGTATGATGCCTCGAGATCTTCCTTGGACCACCTGTCATACGGTGAACTGGACCTTATTGGATTTGTAATCGCAATGTCGCGGTTAGCAAGAGTCGCCACCGACTTTTCTCTTATCCCATAAGGAAAGGTGGAAAAGAACAGGAAAGACCTTAATTTTAGATTCTTAGGTTCGGGAGGTACTTTATACGAAGGGAAGGTGTTAGGCACCCTTCGTATCCATGGTTATCCATGGGCTCTTAATTGCTCAATCATTTATGTTTTCTTTGTTTGAAAAAGGTGGTTGAGAAATGTATGAAAAATGTTTTGAAAATGAGAATTTAACTTTGTAATGATTCTTGCATGAATGTATACCAAGTGGTTATCTCGTTTAATTTAGAAAATGGTTTAGAAAAATATAACTTGGCAATGATCCTAGTACGGATGTATGCTAAGTGGTGATTTTCCAAAAAAAGGATGTTTGAAAGGTGTAAGGTGGGAAAAGTATTTTTTATTATGAATGAGCAATTAAGGTTGTACCTGTCCGAGGTCTTTCCGGGCATTTCCCATCCTTATGAGGGTAAAACTGTCCTTACTATTGAGAAGCAAGTAGTTTATCCTTGGGATGTAGAAGGGTCATCGTAGGGTCATCGATTGGTCACTGAAGGCAACAGTTGTGAGGATACCTTAACATTCGAAGGGACTATCATCATTTAACCGTAGGCTACGCCGAAGGGTCATCGAGGGACAAAATCGTATTTTTGAAGGCAACATCCGAGGGACCATGATTTATTTTATGATGATTTAATCGCAGGGCCATTGCTAAGGGTATCCCCACATTCGCGGGACATGACCGTTATACCGTAGTACCGTAAGGCAGCAAAAAGAGGTCCAAGATCACTTATTTAAAGGTCATGTTTTAAAGTTAAGTAGGTAATTAGGATGAGCCTCCACATTAAAATCAATACATTAAATTACATTAAAATTAATTATTAAAATTAACACATTAAAATTAATTATTAAAATTAACACATTAAAATTAATTATTAAAATTAACACATTAAAATTAATTATTAAAATTAACACATTAAAATTAATTAGGCAATTTAGGGTGAGCCTTCACAATGGTATCCCACAAATAAAGTGGAAGACCTAACGGCAATCTTTTCCTGGGACATATGAACCTTTGCAAAATTCAGCAAACGGGTTAGAATACCAAATCGGGGTGTAATCGAAGATTACACCAAAGCAGTAATAGTATCATGTAAGCAAAGCATAGTTATAGTAAAACAGGTCAGGTGGGCAAGGGTCAAAACAGAGCGAAGAAGAAACAGCGGCATCCATTATAACAATTCAAAGTATCCAGGCATACTTAAGTCCACATGCAAACCTCAAATATATTTATGAGTTAAATTATGATATCACACGCAAGTTAAGAACATAAAGCGATATCGCATGCCAATTGAGAAAATGAAGCTGTAATAATAATGCAAACCTGTTTGCAATCGAATTGCACCCTTGAGTTGGCGAGCCGGATTGAATTGGACGGAGGTAGCATTGCGGCCGCCGGCTTTTCCTTCAGGGTTTCCTTTAGAGTTACCCGGGGTAAGTTAAACAGTAGTCTTGTAAAAACAATGCCTAAGCTGTTGGAAAAGTAAATGTGCAAAAGCGAAAACGGCCACGGAAAAAGGAATGTGAAAAAGCCCCCTTTTAGGTTTTCAAGGTGGCTATTTATATTAGTGTCATTAGGTCATGCATGCTGCCCCAAAAGTCTTCAACGTGCGCATGGATATAGTGGATGCAGGGCCCAACATTCCTCAACGGATCTTCAAGTCTCCGAAGCGTTACCTGCGCCTACAAAGTAGGGGAATGGTGTGACGTTCGTCACACCATGTGTGACGCCCGTCACAGGGGTGTGTTGCGTGACGCTCGTCATGCCTTCTGTGACGCCCGTCACAGGCACAACATTTGTGTCTTGCGCTTTGGGCTGGGCTTTGCTGTTCGGTTCGTTTTCTTTTCTTTTTGCACCCCTTTTCCTCCGCTTCCAAATAAACCACTTTCATATTATCACTAGGTGAGCGTGTAGCGAGTAGGCCAATTTGGGTCATTCGCGAGCTGGGCCTTTGTTCCTTTAAGTGTCATAAAAATGAGTCGGAGCGCCCTGAAATGTCTTGAAATATTAATGGGCAAATTTTGGGGTATGACAGCTGCCCCTGTTCAATATTCTTGAACCGAGAGAGTAGAATGGTATGTGTCGTTCGTGGTCTGGAGGTGAAAGATTATTGAACACTAGAATGCCCCAAAAATTTGCACTTGCCAATTAGTCTTGGTGGAGATGGGCTTAAAGATGCCATCCAGGTAGTTTGATGAGGAGATTTCCAGATTGTGTCGTACGTTAGACGATGTCTGAAGACATGGATGTCATACCGGGTCACACACTAGACCGTATAGTGAATCATCCATCCTGCTGTTGACTTTGCTGGGGAGTCAGAGTATGCTATATATTGCTGGGGGATAAGGGATCAGAATGGGTCATACACTGGACCGTATCTGAATACCAGAGTGAGCTGTTCGTTAGGCAGGTGACTTTGATGGGGATGAAAGATCAGAACGGATCGTACGCCAGATCGGTTCTGAGTTGCAGAATGAGCCGTTCGTTAGGTTGAATCCGCTTGAAGAGGGAGTAGTCGTATACCAGACTACCATTCAGGAATGTACCTGTCCGAAGGTAGCACCTGAGCAAGGGAGTAGCCATATACTAAACTATCATTCAGGAATGTACCTGTCCGAAGGTAGCACCTGAGCAAGGGAGTAGCCGTATACCAGACTACCATTCAGGAATGTACCTGTCCGAAGGTAGCACCTGAGCAAGGGAGTAGTCGTATACCAGACTACCATTCAGGAATGTACCTGTCCGAAGGTAGCACCTGAGCAAGGGAGTAGCCGTATACCAGACTACCATTCAGGAATGTACCTGTCCGAAGGTAGCACCTGAGCAAGGGAGTAGTCGTATACCAGACTACCATTCAGGAATGTACCTGTCCGAAGGTAGCACCTGAGCAAGGGAGTAGTCGTATACCAGACTACCATTCAGGAATGTACCTGTCCGAAGGTAGCACCTGAGCAAGGGAGTAGCCGTATACCAGACTACCATTCAGGAATGTACCTGTCCGAAGGTAGCACCTGAGCAAGGGAGTAGTCGTATACCAGACTACCATTCAGGAATGTACCTGTCCGAAGGTAGCACCTGAGCAAGGGAGTAGCCGTATACCAGACTACCATTCAGGAATGTACCTGTCCGAAGGTAGCACCTGAGTAAGGGAGTAGCCGTATACCAGACTACCATTCAGGAATGTACCTGTCCGAAGGTAGCACCTGGGAAGATGAAGGTCTAACTTGGTCGTGCATTAGACTGTAATTGAGTTGAAGACGGTCAGAATGGATCGTACGCTAGATCGTATCTGAGTCGAAGGAGTCATATGTTGAGCTGAATCAGAATGAACCGTATGTTAGGCTGTATCTGTATACGTTGTACTTGCAATAAATGTCTGGGATGGGCTTAAAGATGCCATCGCTAGGAGGATATCGAAGTGTTGTCAGAATGAATGTTCCCATGAATTGCATCTGGAATATGTATCTGAATCTTGTCTGTGATTGATAAAGGCGTCTGCCTGAATGAGCCTTTTACTTTGACTATATCAGGAGGATAATTAATCTGCAAAGAAAGGTTAGCGCTATGCTATGTCATGATGCATGAGATGTTTTATGCTTTCGAAAATAAATGCGAATGTTGTATGCATGCGTATGTGGTGAAACGATGTAATGAATGAGTTATGCGTATGAGAAGTTCTGCTTGGGGACTCTACTGGGGAAAATAAATCCCCATCTACTGACTGGAGATATTCGTGTTGAGGACCCTCTCTCGGCTGGGGGTTCTGATTTCTGTCTGATGGTAGAGATATTCAACAGAGCCTGGCTGGGGATGGATGAGATGATCAATCTGTCTGATGATGCCGACCTCTGTTGGGGAATAACTGGCGTTGCCGGGGAATCGAATTAGTAACAGCCTCCTTGGAAAGCATGGTTAGACCTTCTCCTCGATCCTGAAGTTGTGTAGTAATTGCTATTGCTATTTTAGGCATGCATTTTTATAAACATTGGTCATATCCGAGTGCATAAGTCAATTCAAGTTAAATCAATGGACATTTACGCAACCAAAACAGAAAAGTAAAAAACAAAAGCATCTTTTTGGAAATGAAATTGTATTGATGTTGAAAGAGGGCCTATAAACAGGCAATTTATGTACAAGGAGACAGAAATCCTAGTAAGAGGAAATTGTCAAGAAAAAGAGAAAGCTATGCAGAAAAAGTCCTATCGATTCTAATTCCACCACTGTCATCATGTCTTCAAGCATCTCATCTCCTGCCGTCGGATAGAAGTGATTGGCTCGTTCAGTCCCTGGAACTTGGTTGAAGGGGGCAGAGAATGGGACATAGTCATACGCTTGATCCTTAATTTTTGCCTGGACCGCCTTTTCAGGTTTTCAGTCCACCAGGATACCCTTTTTTTGCCCAAGCCACCTTTTCAGGTTTTCGACTTGCCGGGTGTACATTTTTTTTATATATCCCTAATTTTTGCCCGAACCCTTTTGGTTCGCCGGGATGCCCTTACTTTTGCCTAGATACGTCGATCTAGCGGGTCTCTTTTATGCGTAGTATTTTTTAACTATGTCCGCGTTCACGGGATGTGGGAAGTCTTCACCATCCATTGTAGCGAGTATCATGGCTCCACCCGAGAATACCTTCTTAACTACAAATGGCCCTTCGTATGTGGGGGTCCATTTGCCTCTGGGGTCAGTTTGTGGTAGGATGATGCGTTTGATTACCAAGTCGCCAATTTGATACACTTGTCTCTTGACCTTTTTGTTGAATGCCCTGGTCATGCGCTTCTGATATATCTGCCCGTGACATACAGCCGCAAGTCTCTTCTCATCCATCAAATTTATCTGATCGAGTCGAGTCTGAATCCATTCGTCCTCGTCTAAGCCCGCCTCTTTCATGATTCTCAGAGAGGGAATCTGGACTTCCACCGGTAAAACAGCTTCCGCTCCGTAGACTAAAGAGAAGGGAGTTGCCCCTGTCGAAGTGCGTACTGAAGTGCGATAACCATGGAGAGCAAATGGTAACATCTCATGCCAGTCTTTGTACGTTACTGTCATCTTTTGTATGATCCTCTTGATGTTCTTATTAGCAGCCTCCACGGCGCCATTCATCTTTGGTCGGTACGGAGAGGAGTTATGGTGTTTAATTTTGAACTGCGTGCAGAGTTCAGTAATCATCTTGTTGTTCAGATTAGTACCATTGTCAGTGATAATCCTTTCAGGGATGCCATACCGACAAATAAGGCTATTCTTGACGAACCGTGCCACCACATTCTTGGTGACAGAAGCGAATGAGGCTGCCTCCACCCACTTCGTAAAGTAATCAATAGCGACAAGAATAAAGCGATGTCCATTAGAAGCCGTGGGTTTAATCTCTCCAATCATATCGATGCCCCACATTGCAAAGGGCCAAGGAGCTGTTAACACGTTCAATGGAGCAGGGGGCACATGTACTTTGTCCGCATAGACCTGGCACTTGTGACAGGTTCTGGAGTGATGGTGGCAATCAGCTTCCATGGTAGACCAATAATACCCTGATCTCAGGATCTTCTTGGCCATTGTATGTCCACTAGAATGAGTCCCAAAATACCATCATGCATGTCTTCCATAATCCTTTCTGCTTCCTTTCTATCCACACAGCGAAGCAGAGTCGAATCATGATTACGTTTGTATAACACTCCATTACTCAGAAAGAATTTAGCGGAGAACTTCCTCAGGAACCTTCTGTCATTGATGGATGCCCCTTCAGGGTATTCCTGAGCTTCTAAATATCTTTTTACGTCGTGGAACCAAGGTTTCTCCTGTACCTCCTCAGTGTTAAGTTCATAACAGTGTGCTGGTTCATCCAATCGTTCAATAGTGATCCTAGGAGCTTCACCGTCCCATCTGACTCTGAACATAGATGACATGGTGGCCAGTGCGTCTGCCAACTGATTCTCTTCTCGTGGAATGTGTTCGAATGTAATCTCCTCGAAGTATGGGATTAATGTCATCACCTGCTCTCGATAAGGGATGAGATTTGGATGTTTAGTATCCCATTCCCCTTTGATCTGACTGATTACCAAGGCCGAATCTCCGTACACACTCAAAAACTTGATTCGCCAATCTATAGCAGCTTTGAGTCCAAAAATACACGCTTCATACTCAGCCATATTGTTGGTACAATGAAAACATAGTCTAGCAGTGAGAGGCGTATGGTAACCTTCAGGAGAAATGAGTACAACCCCAACACCATGGCCCAATGCATTAGAAGATCCATCAAAAACCATAGTCCATCGGGATCCCCATTCGAGTCCTTCATCTAGTTTAGGTTTTTCATTATCAGCAATAACCATGACATCCTCATCCGGGAACTCAAAATTCATAGATTGGTAATCATCCACCGCTTGATGAGCCAAATGATCAGCCAACACGCTTCCTTTGATTGCTTTCTGGGTAGTGTACCGGATATCATACTCTGTCAAGATCATCTGCCATCTCGCTATTCTTCCGGAGAGGGCAGGCTTCTCGAACATGTATTTGATGGGATCCATCCTAGAAATCAACAAAGTGGTATGATTCAACATATACTGTCTTAGTCGGCGAGCAGCCCAGGCCAAAGCACAGCAAGTTCTCTCGAGCAGTGAGTATCTTGTTTCACAGTCGGTAAACTTTTTGCTCAGGTAGTATATGGCATGCTCTTTTCGACCAGACTCGTCATGTTGCCCCAATACGCACCCCATTGAATTTTCTAACACGGTCAAATACATGATTAGAGGTCTTCCTTCAACTGGTGGTATCAGAATCGGAGGTTCCTGGAGGTAGTTCTTGATTTTGTCAAAAGCTTCTTGGCATTCGTCATTCCATATCATTTCTTGGTTTTTCCTCAGCAATTTGAAGATGGGTTTGCAGGTAGCGGTCAAGTGGGAGATAAATCGAGCAATGTAGTTCAAGCGTCCCAAGAAACCTCTGACTTCTTTCTCCGTACGGGGACTGGCATTTCCTGAATAGCTCTCACTTTAGCTGGGTCCACCTCAATTCCTTTACCACTGACAATAAAGCCCAAGAGTTTACCGGATCTTACTCCAAAGGTGCATTTGTTCGGATTCAATCTCAACTTGTACTTCTTCAACCTCTCGAACAGTTTGTATAAATGATCGAGATGTTCTTCTTCAGTATGAGATCTAGCTATCATGTCATCCACATATACTTCTATCTCATGATGAATCATGTCATGGAACAAAACCACCATAGCACGCTGGTATGTTGCCCCGGCGTTCTTTAGACCGAATGGCATTACTTTGTAACAGAAAGTGCCCCATTGCGTCACAAACGTAGTTTTCTCCATGTCCTCAGGTGCCATCTTAATCTGGTTATAACCCGAGAATCCATCCATGAATGAGAATACTTTGTGTTGAGCGGTGTTATCTACCAGAACATCAATGTGCGGGAGTGGAAAGTCATCTTTGGGACTTGCTTTATTCAAATCTCTGTAATCCACGCACATTCGCACCTTACCATCTTTCTTTGGCACGGGCACCACATTAGCAACCCATTGAGGATAAGAAGTAACAGCTAAGAAACCGGCATTGAATTGTTTCATAACCTCGGCTTTGATTTTCTCAGACATTTCAGGACGCATGCGGCGAACCTTTTGCTTGACAGGACGGCAGTCTTCCTTCGTAGGCAGCCGATGCACCACTATATCAGTATCCAACCCGGGCATGTCTTCATAAGACCACGCGAAAACCTCCACATAGTCATGTAACATCCGAATCAATCTTTCCTTGACACTGCTTTCCAATCCTGCTCCTATTTTGACTTCTCTTCTGTCTACCTCGGTACCCAGATTTACAATTTCGAGGGACTCTTCATGCGGCTGTATAGTCCTTTCCTCTTGCAATAACAATCTGGCAAGCTCTCCAGGGACTTCACAATCTTCCTCACTTCCATCTTCGGCTTGGTAGATTGGATTTTCAAAGTCATAATGAACAGTAGCGGAATTATTATCAATAGGATCCAGAGTGAGTACGGATCTGCAATTTGTTACGTGAGTGTGTGTAAGAAAGCATAGCTTGTTTGAAAGACGACAGGAAAAATAAAGAGCGCAACATTTGAATGCGAAAATGTCCATTGATTTATTGAATATGAAAATATGCTTATGAAATGACAAAACCCTTAACAAATTAGCTATTGTGCCCCGGTATAGACACAATGCTTTAAGAAGTTCAATTAGAATTTGCAATGCTAAATAGACAATAACAATTACTCCTGACTAAAGGAGATCGGGATAGTGTCTTCAGCCTTCCAATTATTGAGTCCGTCGCCAATTGTTGGGTAGATCCAACTATCCAGGTCGCAATCGCCGTCAGCATCTTCTACAACATTGATTTGATCTTTGACCATCTTCTCAGAGTTGAATCCCAGACCAGCTTTGTCAGACTTGTACGGTACGTTGATCAGTTGACCCCAGCCAGTACAACCACCATCTTCCACTACAGCTTGAGCATCTTTCAGAGAAATCATAGCAGGAGGAGCACGACCAACCTTGGGCATACAGGGAGTTGGCTTAAGGACAGGATCGGGCGGGGAAACCACTTCAAATGACTGAGTTGGAGTCTCGAAGAATTCACCATCCATTTCGACGTATCTGAAGGTATGCACACTACTGACAATGTATTCTTCTTCCCCACACACAGTGACGATCTTACCCTCTATTGGATACCTTAGCTTTTGATGGAGAGATGAAGCTACAACACCTGCCTCATGAATCCAAGGGCGCCCAATAGGCAGGAGTAGGCAGGACGAATGTTCATTACATAAAAGGTAGTGTTGAAGACTTGAGGGCCTATCTTGATAGGGAGAACAACTTCACCGTGGACAACACTCTTTGCACCATCGTAAGCACGCACCACAATGTCACTAGGCTTCAGTTCAACGCTCTTGCAGTCAAGTTTCTCGAGCACGGCTTTCGGTAACACATTCAAAGAAGAGCCATTATCGATCAGCACATGGGACAGGGTGATCCCTTTACACTCAATGGAGATATGCAGGGCCTTATTATGGTTCTTTCCCGCTGGTGTCAGATCAGCGTCGGAAAATCCTAGGCCATTGTCAACAGCCAAGTGAGCCACATAATGTTCGAACTGATCGACAGATGTTTCCTGAGGCACATGAGCAGTCTTCAAGAATTTTATTAACGCATTGGCATGAGATTCAGAAGATAACAGCAATGATAACATTGAGATCTTAGATGGGGTGTGCCCCAGCTGCTCTACAACATCAAAGTCACTCTTGCGAATGATTTTCAACACTTCTTCCATTTCTCGTTTGGCAACGTCTTCAGTAGTAGCTTGGATCGGTGTCTCTGACTGAGAAGGGTTGACTGGTTCTTTTCCTCGGTTTTCGGGAACCGGAGGTGAGATCTCTGGAGAGAAGATCCTTCCGCTTCGAGTAACCTTACTAGTCCCAACAACGTCATTAGGATTAGCAGAATTGCCAATTTGCTTTACACCATGGATGTAAACATCACCTCCATAATTCCACGGAATGGCTTTGCTCGAGGAATATGGTACTGGGCCAGGGGTAGTAATGATCAGGGGAGCTACTCTGGGCTCAGCAATAATCTTCACAGGTATTCTGGGAGCAGTTATCTTCACTGGAATCTTGGACCTCGCAATCACAGATACTTCTTCAATAGGGTTTTCTGCCTTAGAAACCCTTTCAAAGAGGATTGTACGATCGTCCATCAGTCGTTGGATACCATTCTTCAATTTCAAACAGTCTTCGGGCCGGAGTATGCAGAGATTGCAATCTTCAGTACAACCTGGAAATAAACCAGCTTGCAATAAATTCCTCTTTATGATCGGGAGAGGAGATGTTAAGTCCGCTACAGTAGTGATGAGAGAACCGTCATCGAGAGCATTAACAGATTTGTCATGATTAGGCATAGGAGCGGTGATGACATTAGGGGTCTCCGGAGGCTCGAACTCAATTTCCCCAGCGTCGATCATGTCCTGAATCTTATTCTTCAACAGCCAACAATCGTTTGTATCATGCCCAGGGCTATCGGAGTGATATGCACACCTGGCATTGGGATTATAACGAGGCGAAGCAGTGTTGACATTTGCAGGAGGACCTCTGAGAGCGATTAAATTTACCTTCAGCATGCTTTGCAGTGCTTGTGCTAAAGTCATATTGAGCTTGGTAAACTGCCTTCTTGGTCTGTCTTGTCTTTGCTGGAAGTTTTGAGCTGGCGGGGCTGCGATTGTCACTGCTCCAACGGCATGATCACCATTTTTCCTATTATGATTCTTCTGACCATACACAGCATTCGATTCATTCTTCCCATGATAGGACTTTTTGCTGCTTGTAGAAGTAGCTGCATGTATCTTTCCACTTCGAAGGCCGCTCTCCACCCGTTCACCTGTCAGTATAAGTTCAGTGAAACCTGATGAAGAACTCCCCAGTAGATGGCTGTAGAACGGGCCGGTCAGGGTACCCATGAACAGGTCTACTAATTCTCGGTCAGTCATAGGGGGTTTGACTCTGCCAGCCAAATCTCTCCATTTCTGAGCATATTCTTTGAAGCTTTCTTTAGATCCCATGGCCATGTTTTGCAACTGTAGCCGAGTAGGTGCTAATTCAGAATTGTACTGGTACTGCTTATAGAAAGCCGTTGCTAAATCAGTCCAGGTGCGGATGTCAGAACTCTCGAGCTGATAATACCATTCCAACTGAGTGCCAGACAGACTTTCTTGGAAGAAGTGGATCCACAGTTTTTTATCAGTGGTATGCGGCTGAATCTTTCTCACATAAGCCCTTAAATGCATCTGAGGACAGGATGCACCATCGTACTTAGTGAAAGTGGGGATTTTGAATTTGCGAGGAATGGTCACATCGGAGACCAGACCCAAACTTTCGAAATCCAGACCAGGTGTCTTCTGACTCTCCATGGCTAGCATGCGCTCTTCCAGCAGTTTGTACTTATCATCTCTTGGAGAGTACTGTTCATTTTCATACTCTTCATCTTCATCCTCAGGGTTAGAGAAATCAGGATTCTCCTCCTCTGAATCAATTTCCGCCCCCTCCTCTGGACCATTCGGGATTCCAAATTTGATTCCCGTAGCCTGTCCTTTACGCCTTCTGCCCGGGTTAATGAAGCTCACAGCTTTCTTGTCCTTCTTCTTTTCGGCCAAAAGAGCCTTCAGTTCCTCCTGCCCCTTGGATAAGCTTAGCATCATCTCCTTGAACTGAGCATTCTGAGTCTGGAGATCTTTGACAGTTTGCTCGAGATCCATTTTTCTGTTTGAAGGAAAACCGTGAGAATACTGATCCTTTTAGAGTACCTGTTATGCAATGTCATGTTATGCTATGCAATGTATGAAATGTTTTCAAGGACTTTTGGAATTTAGCTTTGCATAAACCACCAACAAGAGAGAAATGTTTATTGCTACTTTTTTTTAATCAATGTTCGTTACAAAAGGAATAATAGTAAAATACAATGAAAGCTCAAGTCTCCCAGGGGCGACTTCTTTTTGGGCGAAGATATGCATTGAGTCTTCGTTCCTCGTTAAGCTGACTGGTGAGCTCTAGTACTTTCTTCCTTTCTGTATTGAACTGAGCTTCAAAAGTATCTCTCTCTTCTCTCAACTGGGTCCAGGATCTTTTCAATTCCTCAACATCAGTAGGCATATCTGGGTAAGGAATGATCTGGGAAGTACCTCCTTCGACCTCTGATTCAACAATCAATGGTCCGACTGCAAGATACGGCATGACAAGTTCGCGAGCTCTGGCGCGTACCCATCTAAGATAAGGTTCCATAGGAATAGAATTTTTCTTGCCTAAATTGCTTCTTTTCACCATGCCCCAAGCTCGTACAAACTTTTGACGGAGATTTTGAGGGTCATTGTCATAGTCAAACACTATACCTTGAACAATTATTTCATGCGGACCATCCCTTCGAGCATACCCAAACTGACGTAGGGCTAAGGCAGGATTATAAGTAATACCTCCTCTTATCCCCATGAGGGGTACATTAGGGAATTCTCCACAACGGTCGATGATGATAACATTTTCTCTGAGGTTAGAACACCAACGGATGTCCGAATGGGAGAGTGCCATTATCCTTTGAGACCACTTCAGATTTTGATCATTCTTCAAGATTGATTGAGGAAGGTGCGAAATAAACCACCTAGACAACAAAGGTATGCAACACATGAGAGTCCCTTGCTTCTTCATAGTGCGCGTGTGAAGGGAATGCAGGACATCTCCAAGCAGGGTAGGCACAGGGTTATGAGTGAGGAATATCTTAATAGCATTCATGTCTATGAATTGATCTGGATTAGGGAATAACACCAAACCATAGATTAGCACTGCTAGAACATCTTCAAAAGCATGGACATTCATCACTTTTAGGAATTCTCGGGCCTTACTTATCAGAAATTTGGCAAGCAAACCTTTAATTCCACTTCTTGTTACCCAATTAGTTTCAATGTCGGACTTTGTCATGTGTAAAGCTGCGGCAACTTCTTCGGCTTTTGGCATCTTTTCTAAACCACTGAAAGGCATTTGGTCCAGGATAGGTATCCCAAGCAGCTGGGAGAATTCTTCTAATGTGGGTACCAACTGATAATCTGGGAAAGTGAAGCAATGATGCTTAGGATCGAAGAACTGGAATAGGACTCTTATCATATCTTCTTTGAAACCAGTGGTAACCAGATTGAGGAGATGACCATGTTTCTTGTTGAACTGAGCATGATCTGGGAGTTCTGACACCAAATCCTTGAGTTGAGGAGAGATTGTTACAAGATTGATCCGGATAGTCTTCCTGGAAGCCATAACCTGTTCAAAGAGCAAAGCTAAATTCCTAAGTCCTTGAAATGGTTAGTATGATGATGTTATGATGTTATGATGTTATGCAAGCACAAGCATGTCACACAACAATTATTCCTAGGTTTTAAGGCTTGCATGAGTTCCATAGGCAAGTACCCTCCCCACTGAAGTTTGGTTGGTTCAACCTGTCCTAGAATAGTAACTGGGTTCTAGAAGGATCTCAGATCATCGACCTTTCTTTGGGTCCACTTCAGTGCAACACCAAGTGGTTGACCGAAGCTTTCCTAAAGTCCAATCTCAAAGAGTGTAGTATCGAGTATCAACCAACCTCAGTCGGAACCGAAGCCAGTTATCTCACTACTTTCTAATGGCTAGGATGAGTCAATTAGGGTTCTAAAGGTCTGGTTAATGCTTTGATGACACCACGCGGAAGCCAAATTTTTCCTCAAATAACATAAGGACCATCAGGACAACCAAAGTGTCACATTAACCGTAGCTATCATTTTAACCATTCCAGTATACGCCGGATAGTCGCGATGATCTATTGCTACTTACCTAAGGTACACTAGATCCGGGTGTAGGATCTTTCACTCAAAGCCCCCCTTAAAAGAAGGAAAACATAAATGATATATTTTTTTTTTTAGATGGACCTCTCTTTTTAGTCCCCAGCAGAGTCGCCAGTTCTGTCATACGGTGAACTGGACCTTATTGGATTTGTAATCGCAATGTCGCGGTTAGCAAGAGTCGCCACCGACTTTTCTCTTATCCCATAAGGAAAGGTGGAAAAGAACAGGAAAGACCTTAATTTTAGATTCTTAGGTTCGGGAGGTACTTTATACGAAGGGAAGGTGTTAGGCACCCTTCGTATCCATGGTTATCCATGGGCTCTTAATTGCTCAATCATTTATGTTTTCTTTGTTTGAAAAAGGTGGTTGAGAAATGTATGAAAAATGTTTTGAAAATGAGAATTTAACTTTGTAATGATTCTTGCATGAATGTATACCAAGTGGTTATCTCGTTTAATTTAGAAAATGGTTTAGAAAAATATAACTTGGCAATGATCCTAGTACGGATGTATGCTAAGTGGTGATTTTCCAAAAAAGGATGTTTGAAAGGTGTAAGGTGGGAAAAGTATTTTTATTATGAATGAGCAATTAAGGTTGTACCTGTCCGAGGTCTTTCCGGGCATTTCCCGTCCTTATGAGGGTAAAACTGTCCTTACTATTGAGAAGCAAGTAGTTTATCCTTGGGATGTAGAAGGGTCATCGTAGGGTCATCGATTGGTCACTGAAGGCAACAGTTGTGAGGATACCTTAACATTCGAAGGGACTATCATCATTTAACCGTAGGCTACGCCGAAGGGTCATCGAGGGACAAAATCGTATTTTTGAAGGCAACATCCGAGGGACCATGATTTATTTTATGATGATTTAATCGCAGGGCCATTGCTAAGGGTATCCCCACATTCGCGGGACATGACCGTTATACCGTAGTACCGTAAGGCAGCAAAAAGAGGTCCAAGATCACTTATTTAAAGGTCATGTTTTAAAGTTAAGTAGGTAATTAGGATGAGCCTCCACATTAAAATCAATACATTAAAATTACATTAAAATTAATTATTAAAATTAACACATTAAAATTAATTATTAAAATTAACACATTAAAATTAATTATTAAATTAACACATTAAAATTAATTATTAAAATTAACACATTAAAATTAATTAGGCAATTTAGGGTGAGCCTTCACAATGGTATCCCACAAATAAAGTGGAAGACCTAACGGCAATCTTTTCCTGGGACATATGAACCTTTGCAAAATTCAGCAAACGGGTTAGAATACCAAATCGGGGTGTAATCGAAGATTACACCAAAGCAGTAATAGTATCATGTAAGCAAAGCATAGTTATAGTAAAACAGGTCAGGTGGGCAAGGGTCAAAACAGAGCGAAGAAACAGCGGCATCCATTATAACAATTCAAAGTATCCAGGCATACTTAAGTCCACATGCAAACCTCAAATATATTTATGAGTTAAATTATGATATCACACGCAAGTTAAGAACATAAAGCGATATCGCATGCCAATTGAGAAAATGAAGCTGTAATAATAATGCAAACCTGTTTGCAATCGAATTGCACCCTTGAGTTGGCGAGCCGGATTGAATTGGACGGAGGTAGCTTTGCGGCCGCCGGCTTTTCCTTCAGGGTTTCCTTTAGAGTTACCCGGGGTAAGTTAAACAGTAGTCTTGTAAAAACAATGCCTAAGCTGTTGGAAAAGTAAATGTGCAAAAGCGAAAACGGCCACGGAAAAAGGAATGTGAAAAAGCCCCCCTTTTAGGTTTTCAAGGTGGCTATTTATATTAGTGTCATTAGGTCATGCATGCTGCCCCAAAAGTCTTCAACGTGCGCATGGATATAGTGGATGCAGGGCCCAACATTCCTCAACGGATCTTCAAGTCTCCGAAGCGTTACCTGCGCCTACAAAGTAGGGGAATGGTGTGACGTTCGTCACACCATGTGTGACGCCCGTCACAGGGGTGTGTTGCGTGACGCTCGTCATGCCTTCTGTGACGCCCGTCACAGGCACAACATTTGTGTCTTGCGCTTTGGGCTGGGCTTTGCTGTTCGGTTCGTTTTCTTTTCTTTTTGCACCCCTTTTCCTCCGCTTCCAAATAAACCACTTTCATATTATCACTAGGTGAGCGTGTAGCGAGTAGGCCAATTTGGGTCATTCGCGAGCTGGGCCTTTGTTCCTTTAAGTGTCATAAAAATGAGTCGGAGCGCCCTGAAATGTCTTGAAATATTAATGGGCAAATTTTGGGGTATGACACCACCCTTCGCATTACTGTGATGCCTCTTCGAATTTCTTCTTCCGCGGATACTTTACTAACTTCCTCATGTTGGTTATCAGCCATGTCTAACCTGTAATAAACCAAGGAAACCATCAAATATCAAATATAACTTATAATCAAAGCAATTGAAAACAAAAAAATAAAGAAATCATGCATTATCAGATATAACTTATAATCAAAGCAATTGAAAACAAAAATATAATGAAATCATGCATTATCACATATAACTTATAATCAAAACAAATGAAAAAAATAAATAAAGAAACCATGGATAATTTACCTAAGTCACTAACATCTCTTTCTTTTCTTTGTTGGAATATTAATCACTTGTTTCTTAGCAATGCGTACGGATGAATTGATCCAAATTCCCTCATTATGATCGTTTCTTATATATGACTCATCCGGTATAAGATCCTCAACTTCATCATTTCTATTCAACTCATTCAGTCTAATGCATGACTCATTCTCAACATCAATATCACATTGATCGACACCGCTATCATCAGTCACTTTGTTAGAGAAAAGCACTATAGACCATTTTGTACTCTTCGGGTCATTCACATAGAACACTTGTTTAGCTTGAGATGCTAGAATAAAAGGTTCATCTTTGTACCCCACCCTAGTAAGATCAACTTGCAAAAATCCAGACTTATCCATTCGTATGCCACTACTATTCACCCACTTGCAACCAAAGATGGGAATCTGAAACTTCTCGTAATCAAACACCCAAATGTGCTCAATAACTCCAAAATATGACAAATTTGCATATTTGGGGTTTAAGTCCTTCATACTTGATATATGCATTGCTTCAGCTAGCACGGTGACACCACTATTTTGCATAGTACTCTTATCATCTTGTTCTTTGGTATAAAATGTGTATCCATTAATTGAATATGCGCTGTGAGAAGACACATGCAAACTTGGACCATATGCCAAACATCTCAACCTTTCTGTTACCGAAGAAGGATCTGAAGAGCGCTTCAAATAAATATGATCCTTCAACCATTGTATGAAACTTTGATTGTGCTCTATAACTATCCAATTTTCATTTCTGTTCGGATTTAACCTTCGGAGTACATCCTTGTGCATTTCAACATATGGCTCAACCTCATTATTATTGTGCAGAACATACAAATGAACTTGATCCCGTTCATCCCTTGATATTGTCACAATTTTATTCCCAATTAATTTTTTACCTTCCATTTTGTCGAAAATCTGAGCTCTAGGGAGTCCAATCGATTGAACGTTAGACAAATATTCAGTACAAAACTCAACAGCTTCTTCAACAATGTATCGTTCAACAATACAACCCTCTGGTCGACTTCGGGATTTCACGTACCCTTTTAATATTTTCATATACCGTTCAGCAGGGTACATCCATCTCATATAAGCTGGTCCACACAACTGTGTCTCTTTCACAAGATGAACAACTAAATGAACCATTATGTCAAAAAAAGACGGAGGAAAATACATTTCAAGCTCACACAAGGTAATTACAATCTCTTTTTGTAGTGTTGGTAAGATCTCGGGATCGATCACCTTACTACAAATTGACCTAAAGAAAAAACACAATTTAGTTATGGCACTTCTTACTTTTTCTGGCAAAATAGAACGTATACCTATCGGTAGAAAATGTTCCATTATAACATGGCAATCATGTGTCTTCAAATTCTTCAACTTGAGGTCTTTCATAGAAACAAGTCTTCTGATATCAGATGAGTATCCTTCTGGAACCTTAACTTCACTCAGAGACTTACACAAAATTTTTTTCTCCTTTCTAGATAAAGTAAAAGCAGCAGGTGGTAGATATGTTCATCTTCCTTTCTTCACGGGTGCTAATTCAGTTCTCATTCCCATTTTTAACATGTCCTCCCTTGCTTTAAGGCCATCCTTAGACTTGCCTTTTATATTGAGTAATGTACCGATAACACTTTCAAATACGTTTTTTTCAATATGCATAACATCGAGAAAATGTCTCACGTACAAAGACTTCCAATATGGCAATTCAAAAATATCGACCTTTTCTTCCACCCACCTTTCACAATCTTATGTGCAAAAGGCTTGCCGAACTCAGTACGCACATCTTTCACCTTTTCAAAAACTTGTTCACCTGACAATGCGGGTGGAGCTCTACGATGTTCGGTGTCTCCATTGAATGCTTTTCTCCACCCACGGTAGTGATGTTTAGAATGTAAGAATCTACGATGACCGAGAAACACATTCTTCTGGCAAAGTTCCAATCGAATCGTATCGGTTCCGTCTTCACAAACAGGACACGCACGTTGACCTTTAATGCTATACCCAGATAGATTCCCGTATGCTGGAAAATCATTAATTGTGCCAAACAACATCGCCCTCAAATTGAAACTTTCTTTCCTATATCCATCATAAACCTCCACACCGTTCTCCCACAAAATCTTTAAATCTTCGATCAGAGGTGTCAAGTATACGTCTATGTCATTCCCTGGTTGTTTAGGCCCAGAGATTAACATAGATAACATCATGTACTTACGCTTCATACATAGCCACGGAGGTAGGTTATAAATCATAAGAATCACAGGCCATGTGGTATGTGAGATACTTTGAAGACCATGTGGGTTCATTCCATCAGTAGATAATGCCAATCGAAGGTTTCTTGCTTCTGATCCAAACTCAGGATAATCATTATCAATCTTCGACCACTGTGGTGAATCAGCCGGATGCCGATACATTCCATCAATAATTCTTTCATCTGCATGCCAAGTAAGATGTCTTGCATCGGTTTCACTACGAAACATGCGCCTAAATCTCGGAATTATCGGAAAATACCATAAGACTTTTGCGGGAGATAATCTTTTCTTATATCGAGACAAACCGCATTTAGGGCACTCAGTTAACATTGCATATTCGTTACGAAACAAAATGCAATCGTTAGGACAAGCATGTATCTTATCATAGCTCATGCCAATAGAGCACAACATTTTTTTTGCCTCATAGGTTCGATTAGGAAGAACATTATCATCCGGTAGCATTTCTCTCATAAGGCCCAACAACTCTGTGAAACTTTTATCCGACCATCCATTGCCCGCCTTTAAGTTGTACAACTTTAATACCGCAGAAAGTCTTGAGAATTTAGTGCAACCTTTGTACAACGGTTTCTCTGCATCGCTTACCATCCTCTCAAACATTTCAGGACAATCATGAAGATCTTCTTCCAGTGCTTCTACAATCTCTTCAACTCGATCACAATCGTATGTTTCCGTGTCTTTGTCGTATGAAGCATAGGTCGTACTACTTTTTCCACTCGATTCAACATTCTCGTTAATTTTCTCACCATGAAATATCCAACACTGATAACTTTGATCAATTCCATGCCTCAGCAAATGCGATTTCAATCCATGTGCGTCAACCTTACCAGTATAACAACAACGCAAGCAAGGACAATGCATTCGTCTGGGGTTTTCAGCGTGTTGAACAGCATACTTAACGAATTCCAAAACCCCACTCTCGTACTCTTTGGTCATTCGATCGGCACAGATCCATGTTTTATCCATGGTTTTCCTACTTATTAAAGTAAACAATTAATCTAGACGAAAATACATAACTAAGGTAGTATCTTTGAACATTCAACTGGTCAAAACTATTATTCCATAGTAGTTTCAATGAACATTCAAATTGATTTCAAAATACATTCACCAAAATCCATTTAACATCCTAACTAGTATTCACCTGTCACCAAACTTTGTAGCTTGTTCTTTTCAGACTAGCATGAGTTAGTAAATTGATACACTAACTACTACTTTAACTCCTATTAGCATTTCAATAACTGATTTCAAAATACACTAATAAACCTTGTCCATTCAATATTAACTAACTTACTAATTTTATTTGCCAATTCAAACATGACTAACCAACTTTCCTAAATAACTAACTGAATCACATTTCAAATTTCATAACAGTCCTACTAACAAAACTGTTCTAATTAATCTCTAACAGTCTCTGACACATAATTAACAGTTTCATAGCTAACTATCGAATCAACTCAACTAACAATCATATTATCAATAACCAACTAACTACTTTTCACTAACTTACTAACTTAACTAACATTTCAAACTAACACTTTAATTCCCTAAACACTAACTGATTCAACTTCAAAACCAACATTCAACCCTAAGGCAACAGAATAAACTTCAAAATCTCAAAATTTGGGTCATTTTATATAACTGAGTTTTCACACATAATACAGAACCAACATTGGTGATACAGAAAAATATGACTGAGTTTTCAACAGAAGCAACATTGGTGATACAGAAAAATATAAAATGGGACAAGAGTTTTCACACATAATGTTCATCTATAACACATTATATAAAATCAAACATCACTCACAAACCATAAACATTCACATATGCAAGAATGAATACAATGTAGTCATTACCTCTACTTCAACATGCATTTGGTACCAAAGTTATTTAGGGTTTGAGAAAGAGACTTACCAAGGTGTGGTTATGGTGAGAAGTACGTGAGCACCGCCGGTACAGTGAGAAGGTAGGGTTTGTTTCGCTGCCGGTATAGTGAGAAGAAATACGTGAGCACCGCCGTACAGTGAGAAATTTAGGGTTTGTTTCCAGAGAGAAATACGTGAGCACGGCCGCCGAGAGTGAGAAGGTAGGGTTATTGTGTGAGTTGAGAAGAAGGAAAACAAAAGCGCTTTTGTGGAAATGGCGTAAGTTTTTGAGGTGAGTGAAGAAGAGGGAAAACAAAATAACAGAGAACGAAAGCGCTTTTGTGGTCTGAAATTTTATTTTAATAAGACCTTAGACAGCGCTTTTGTGTAAAGCGCTTTCTAAGGTATGCCTAAGACAGCGCTTTCCAAAAGCGCTTTCTAAACCCCCCCTTAGACAGCGCTTTTGGTTTTAAATTTTTTTTTAATTTAAAGACTTTAGACAGCGCTTTACCAAAAGCGCTGTCTAAAGTCTATATTTATAAGCGCTTTCTAAAAGCGCTGTCTAAGGGGGGGTCTTAGACAGCGCTTTTAGAAAGCGCTGTCTAAGACCCCCCATTAGACAGCGCTTTTATTATTTTCTTGGAACATTTTCCGTGTTTGTTTTTTATTTTAACCTTAGACAGC
This sequence comes from Lathyrus oleraceus, assembly GCF_024323335.1. Classification (NCBI taxonomy): domain Eukaryota; kingdom Viridiplantae; phylum Streptophyta; class Magnoliopsida; order Fabales; family Fabaceae; genus Lathyrus; species Lathyrus oleraceus. Next base: position 234,066,819 of record NC_066583.1, on the reverse strand, counting down.
GCTTTCTTTTAAAAGCGCTGTCTAAGATGCGCTGTTAAAAGTCATTTTTGGCGTAGTGAATGTTCTATTAATTTATTGAAACTTGACGGCATAACGGCATGAAATTGCCGAATCCATTAATTTAATTGGAATTTGAATATACTAAAATTAATTAGTAATATAACCATATTTTATTTACAAGGTTCATTATAGTATACAAAGTACAATGGTCAATGTGCCCAAATTCAAACAGTAATTCAGTATTAGAAATAAGATTAAAATCAATAAAGAGTAACCATTTAGGATAAGGGGATTTAAAGTAGGATGAATTATCCAATACCAAAAACATGAAATGAATAATGAAGCAAAATCTTTGACTTTTCAAAATAAAAGTTTTCCAACAAGAAATGGAACTATATAAACCCAACAAAATTAAAACTAGAAGAAGAAAAAAAATCCAACATAATCTTTTTCCCCTGTATCACGTTTTTACTCCCAAACACTCCATCTCAATTTAAGTTTTTTAGATTTAGGGACAAGACATGATATACATCAACTTGGGAACATTTACAACAAAAATGGTTTTCATCACACCAAAATTTAATATATCAATCTGTGACAGGTAATAAATTAGCAGTAAGGATGTATTTCAGGCCAAACTCACTGTACATAGCATCATAACAAAATGTATGGTATCTGTGTATGTAGCATCATAACAAAATGCATGGTATCAATGTCACATATTAAAAAATAGCACCTTAATATTCATTATTATTACAATCAAGTTTATCGCATAAACAAATAACATAACCGGTAGTGAAATACACCAATGAGTCTAGATATGAACACACAAACACCACACTAAAATTTCAACACAATCAAAATCACTAAGAAGCAAAGTAACAATGCAGCCAAATCAAAACTCAAATACATAAAAATTCACCATGAAAACTTAATCTGCATCGTTACCATAATTCCGCAATATTGAAGGTGATTTTACGTTGTTGTTTGCGAACACGTTCATGGATAAACATAACTAATTTACATCATGTTGGAGAACGGTAGATCGAAAACGCAATAAAAAGAATATGCGCTGAAATCCAACATACATCAATAGCTAGCATAAAGCAAATAGATCTGAAACATGATATAGAGCTTACTGATGCCTTGTTACCACGATGTTGCCGTCGGAGGTATCGAAGGTGGTAATCTCAGCGATGAAGAAGGAGAAGTGGTCGGTGGTGGTTTTTCATCGACGAAGGTTGTTTGGATGAAGAGGTGTTTGGATTCTCCTGTGGGATGGTGAGTGATTATGGTGGTGCGGAGGAGTTTCTTTGACGGTGGAGGTTATGGTGGGTTTTGACAGAGAGGTGGTTGTCGGCGGTAAGGCGGAGGGAGTACGAGTGAGGTTGGTTCCGCGGTTAGATTTGCCGGCGAGCGGGTTATCGGGAGGAGTTTGAAGGTTACCGTAGTGGTGAGCGGAAGGTGCGGTGGATGTCACGAAAGAGAGAAGGGGGAGTGACGGAGGGTGGAGTGATGAGGTGAGGTGGCACGTGTTGGTGGAAGTTGTTGGGTGAATAAGAGGAACAGTGGTCCTTTTATTTCTTTTTATTTCCCTGCTTACTCTTATTACCGTTGGTGAGGATAGAGGAGAGAGGAAAGGTGAGAGAACGTGAGTGGGTGAGGAGACGGATGCGTGTGAGGTGTTGTTAACTGTCCAAAAAAGATCTTTCCAAATCTTGAATGCTAGCTGGCCCTTGGCAAAAGGAAGCCAATGCTAATATATTTTTATTCGACAATAATTATTACTATCTATTGTTAAAGAAAACTTTTATTAAAAAAAAATCCTAACTAATATTTCAATTTGAATAATAATAATAATAAAGCAATCTCTAATTTGGGTACTTGAACAAAGAAGTAAAATGACTGATTATAAATAGAAGTCGGATAAAAATTTGCTTGAAAAATTAAATCAGACACACTAAAATGATCAACACAAAATATACTTGTCTAAAAAATACAGCGTTTCTTCAAATTCTGAAATAAATTTGCACCGGTTAAAAGGCTCTAGCGAGTCAAAACGCAACCGAAACAGTCACTGAAAAATATGACGAGCACAACAGGTTAAACTACGTGAACCGTAGATTAATAATATTGGCGTCTGCAATTTTAATTTTGAAACTTTTTACCCGCTGATTTTGCATGTTCTTGAGAAATGATTCAACCGATTTGTCTGTATTTTCAATATATTTATTCTAACTGATATTTTAGTTATTATTTATGATGGAATGCGTGTCATGCCGTGCATATGATGCAAATTAAAAATGAAATTGATTTTACAAAAATTTAAATATGCCCGGACAAAATTGGGGTATGACACCTGCCCCTATTTCATTATCTTGAACTAAAAGGTAAGAATGACAACAATCTTCATACATTCGTAGTGGAAGATAATTAAATACGAAAAGACCCAAATTTTGTCCTTTGAAATGCTGAAAGAAAATGTAGTGAGAAAGAGAGTAAGAAAAATGATTAGAAGGTGAAATGAAATGATCAAGACTCTCTGGGAATCGTTAGAACAGTATCTTGGATGTCACAATCGAGATTTTCCAAAAATGGAATGATATCTCAACTATACCGAAGACTTTCTGAGCATTAGCAGAACATCGTCTTGATTTGAACGCATGAGATTCTCTGAGGATCAACGAAGCAGTACCTTACATGATAGAATTAAGATATTCCAGACAACAGGAAAGATACCTTAATTAAATCTAAGACTCTTCGAGGATACTTAGAGCAGTATCTCTAAAAAAATCTGAAATGAGACTCTTCATATTGATGAAGCAGCATTTACAACAGTAAAAATGAGATTCTCTGTATCGAGTCGAAGCAACATCTTATATGATAGAATTAAGATGTTCTAGCAAGGGAAAGATACCTTAATTGAATCTAAGACTCTCAGAGGATATTAGAGCAGTATCTCTAAAGAAAATCTGAAATGAGACTCTTCATATTAATGAAGCAGTATCTCAAATAGTAAAAATGAGATTCTCTGTATCGAGTCGAAACATCATCTTATCTGATAGAATTAAGATATTCCAGCAAGGGAAAAATACCTTAATCGAATCTAAGACTCTTCGAGGATACTTAGAGCAGTATCTCTAAAAAAATCTGAAATGAGACTCTTCATATTGATGAAGCAGCATCTCAAACAGTAAAAGTGAGATTCCCTGTATCGAGTCGAAGCAACATCTTATATGATAGAATTAAGATGTTCCAGCAAGGGATTGAATCTAAGACTCTCCGAGGATATTAGAGCATTATCTCTAAAGAAATCTGAAATGAGACTCTTCATATTGATGAAGCAGCATCTCAAACAGTAAAAGTGAGATTCTCTGTATCGGGTCGAAGCAGCATCTTATATGATAGAATTAAGATGTTCCAGCAAGGGAAAAAATACCTTAATTGAATCTAAGACTCTCCGAGGATATTAGAGCAGTATCTCTAAAAAAAAGCTGAAATGAGACTCTTCATATTAATGAAGCAGCATCTTAAACAGATAAATGAGATTCTCCAGATAAATAAAGCAGTATCTCAAACAGATAAATGAGATTCTTCAGATAAATGAAGCAGTATCTGAAACAGATAAATGAGATTCTTCAGATAAATGAAGTAGTATCTCAAACAGATAAATGAGATTCTTCAGATAAATGAAGTAGTATCTCAATTGTTCGTCTGCTGGGGGAATATTTTAGAAAAGACTCCTTTTGGAGGAGATTTACTAGAAATGCTCTGCAGGGGGAAAAGCTCATAAGAGACTTTTTAGGGTAACCTCTGCTTGGGGAGTAATGATTGTAAAGAAAAATGCTGGGAGTATCATTATTAATCATAAAATTTGAAAAATGATTTGCTGAGAAATAATCCCACGAGCATATGCAGGGTAATAACTTCATTTGGAAATGAGGAGTGTCCAAGATATATATGAATGACCTTGGATCGTGATATTTTATATTTGATTTTTGTATGATGTTCCTCTTTAGGTGGGAATTCCATGCATGGGATGGTGCATGGGATGTATGCAAGTATGCAATTTGTTGGGGATATTTGGTTGTGCATGTAGGAATGCGAATGATTTTTGTTTTGTTGAAATTCCCATTTTGTGGGAGTGTTATGCATGAGTATGCTGATGATTGATATGACTGTGTTTTTTTTTGAATTTTATGTTTGGTAGGAAAACCATGTATGGATGATTCGTGTGATGCATGTGGGAATGCAACTAGGTAATTGGATGTTTTTGTAAGGTTTAATTCTTGATTGCCAATGAGGTTGGACTTTAAATGGGAACTGCCGGATGAGAACTGGTGAAGGAGATTGAATTGCCAGATGAGGACAACACTCGAAGGATATGTTACCAGACGTGTACTGGTGAAAATAATTGAACTGTCAGACGGGACTGAATTTGTTTTTGTTTGTCAGACAGGAACTGATTTTTAAAATAGGCTACCAGACGAGAACTGGTGAAAATAATTGACTACCAGACGAGAACTGGTATCGAAATAGGTGACATACCAGACGAGAACTGGTATTAAGAGATAATTTACCAGACGAGAACTGGTATTTGGCAAATGATTTATCGTACAAGAACTGATTTTTGAAATAGTTCGCCAGACGGGAACTGGTCTTTGGAATAAGTTGCCAAACGAGAACTGGACTTTGAACTAAATTTCCAGACGGGAACTGGGCTTTGAAATAAACTGCCAAACGAGAATTGGACTTTGACAAGGTTTGCCAGACGAGAACTGGGCTTTTGAAATAAGTTGCCAGACGGGAACTGGTTTTTTTTTAAAAAGGTTTGCTAGACGGGAACTGGGCTTTGAAATAAATTGCCAGAAGGGAACTGGGCTTTGAAATAAATTGCCAGACGAAAACTGGACTTTGAAATGGCCAAGCGATGTTGGGCTTTGGTGTCAGATTTTGTGTTTAAAGGCCTTTTGATGCCAGGTTCATGTTATGGGGTTATACCCGATGAATTTCATGATATGCATGGTTTTATGTTAGAGCAAAGTGACATGACTAATGCATGAGGATGCTTTATGCAATGATTTGCAAGTTTCCAAAATACCCTTGCGTGGGTATTGGAAGAGAAGGTTCTTTGCAGAAAGGCTTTTGTCCGCCAAAAGGTTATTGGATGGGGGTGATATCATGATTCCTCGACACTTGTCTCGAACTCTATGGTTGTTGACGTGCGACCAAACTTTTTGATTGACCAACTTGAAAACATGGAGAGGACTTGCTCCTATGTGGCTCATCTTGCCCCAGTTTGTTGAGTCTTTGTGGACGTTTACCTCGAAAGGCTTTCGAAAGCAATTGTACCATAATTTGGAGATGGCTTGCCCCAAAATTTTGATCCATGAAAGGATTTATCATTGGTTAACTGACTCTTGGAGTGATTGACTTTTTTGTGCTCTTGAGGTAGCTTGCCCCAGTATGAGCGTTGGAACGACTTAACTCACCTTGACTGAACATTGAAGGGGTCTGCCCCTGGCCCACAGAACCTCTAGGTGATCTGCCCCTAGTTAATAGAGTCCTGAGATGATTTGCTCTGGATCAACTGATTCTTGAAACGATTTGCACATTTATTAACAAATGTTATGGGACTGTTTCAAGCTGACCAATTCTTGGAGTAATCTTCCTATGACCAACTGATGTTTAGGTGGCATGTCTCGGATTCATAGGTTGTGAGGTAGTCTTGATTCGGGTTAGCACCAACGAATGTCCAAGTTCCTCTGATTGTTCCTTATTATTGGAATTTCCCTGACGTCAAGTACTGACTTGCAGTTAAAATTGTTTATTCATAAATGGTAATTTTAATGCGATACTTATGCAGGTTTTGAAAAGAATTATTATTAAAATGATGTGATAGTGTATGGCGAATGAACCATTTTAATCCAAATGCAATGATGATTTAACAATGCGAAGGATACAACAAGAAGATTGTACTAAAGTAAAAGATTATCAAATTTTTAGGAGTCAGTTTACGCAACCTTGTTGTAGTATGCTTTCAGAATAAACCCTGCTTCAATTAGGTCTTTTAAGGGTTGCAACATGGTCTGGTTCACAGTCATCGAAACAAAAGATATGAGGCTTAAAATTGTTTCTGTACCCACCCTTCTTCTTGATAAACTCCAGTCCTATGCTCAGTTAATTCACCATACACATTCAATTTTTAAGAGAGTTTGCAGGTGTAAGATCTCTTAAAATGACAGACACTTTATTTTGCTCTTCATGGATATTGGTGATCCTTTGATTCTTGATATGGTGGTCACTAAATCTTGTTTTTATTTTGTTGAGGGTTTTCGTGACCTCCTTTGATTTTTGTTTTGATCCCTAACTTTTGCATGGACCGCTTTTTGAAGCTTTAGTCCATCGGGATTTCCCCGGTTTTTGCCTAAGTCTCCTTTTGGGGTATCGACTTAGCGAGCTTTTTTTATTTTATTTTTTAGAATTGTGACTGCCAAGTCATTGGTCATTTGAAGAACAATCCAACATAACCTTTGGATTTTGCATGGTTCCTTCTATGCTTTGGGATGTGTGCAAATAATATCATGTGGTTGATCTACAGACAGGATGCTTCGTCTTGTAATTTGAATGTGTAGTCAGATTAACTAAACACTACCCTGCCCCAGGTTTAATGTAAGGTTTTTGTTTAGATCCGAAAGAAACTCCTACTTCTAGGCTCGAAGTGGTTGACTAGGGATTAACTCCTTATCTCTCCAGTGTTTGGGGATTTGAAACAATGCTTGTACATCATCAACAGGATTTTATCCGAAAGCATATAGTCAGCAATTATGGGTATCTTGTTTTCGTCATCCTCCCTTAAATCTTTGCTAAAACAAAAGTTATGGTAAAGAAAAGTGAATGGGAGAAGTACTGATGTATTTTTGTTTTTGATATAAGAGAAGAAAAATGAGCGAATGCAAGATAATTAATTCAAAACATGCATCATTACTTCATCAATATTACCATTAAAAACAACAATGTTTAATCACAAGCAGCTTTTAACAACAAAGAAACTACAAATGAAAAAGTAGAAACAAATCAGTCCAACAATTGCCAGTGTTGAGGATGTCTTTCTGTCTGAACTACTGGCATTAGAAGATACTCTATGAAATCTTTGAACTCATTCTGACGAGAGATTAACGTGCACCAACAGGCTTCCTTCTGAAAAGGATATGTACCTTTTGTCGATCAATTGTTGCACTTTAGCCTTGAAAGCATTGCAGTCTTCAGTTGAATGCCCTATTGTTCCGGCATGATATCCACATCGCACATTAGGATCATATCCAGGTGGGTATGGTTCTGACAATGGCCTGAGAGACCTGGGCTCCACCAGCGAGCTTTGAATCAGATATGGCAGAAGTTGACTGTATGACATAGGAATTGGATCGAGAGGAGCATTCCTTCTTTCCAGATTGTTTCGAGGCCTATGCTGGTTCAGCTGTTGATTCTGACATCCTTGACCACGAGATCTTTGATTTGTATGAGGAATAGTCCATGGTTGCTTGAATGGTGCTCTAGGCCTTGTCGTTGCCTATAAGGATAGTGTGGTGTTGGAAATGGTGATTGCTGAGAAGGTGAAGAACCATAAGATATGGCTAGTGCATCGTGAGAATACCCAACATCTGCCATGACTGCATTTGTTTCATCATCTTCTTCCTTTTGGGAATCACTGAGGGATTCTGTCTCGCTAGCTTGGTTGCTCGAGGCGCCTTGGATTCTTCCACTTTTTAGGGCACTCTCGATGCGTTCTCCAATTGTGACTAAGTTAGCGAAGTCTGATGTTGTGCTGCTAATCATCCTTTTGAAGTCTGGACTTTGCAGGATGTCCCTGAATAATTCCATCAATTCTTTGTCTAAGAGTGGTGGCTCAACGCAAGCCGCTAACTCTCTCCATCTTTGGGCATACCCTCTGAAGGATTCATTGTCTTCCTGAGATAAGGCTCTTAGCTGCATGCGGTCGGGAGCTATGTCCGTATTATATTTTTATTGCTTCGAGAATGCGTTATCTAGGTCCAACCATGATTGAACATGATTCCTTTCTAACTTCATGTACCAACTTAATGATGCCCCAATTAAACTGTCCTGGAAACAGTGAATCATCAACTTATCATCGTGGGCACGAGAGGTCATTTTTCGAAAAAACATCACCAAATGGTGCTTTGGACAGCCATCCCCTTTGTACTTCTCAAATTCTGGTGCTTTGAATTTGTGGGTATAACCAGGTCAGGTACCAAACACATGTCTAAAGCATTCAGTTTAAGAGTATCTTGTCCTTCTATGGTCTTGAGTATTTTCTCTAGCACGCGGCATCTTTTAGCAATCTCATTATCTTGTGGTCATTCAGTATTAACCCGTTGGCTTGTTCCATGGGAATTTGGCACGGAGAATGCAAAACTGTGATACTCAACAACATCATGACGTGAGGAATCTTGAACAACATGACGTTCTTGTACAGTAGAGTTATCAACTGGGGTTTGCACAAGCTGAGGTTGGGTAAGACCATTTACTGGAGCTGGAATAACATTCTCTACGACTGCAGTCTGCTGAATGTTGTCCTCCCTCTTTTCTAAAGCTATCATAGCCTCCACAAGCTGGTCTATCTAGTTTTTCATCGAATCCACATCTCCTCTCAGTGCAATATGGCTTTGCTCCAACGGATCCATGATCTTTCGAGAGCTACTTCAAGTCCGATATGAGTGTCGGGAATTCAACTGCGGGTTTAGGTAAAGGATGGATGAGTTTTTTTTTGTATATATTTTTTGTGAAAGATGATATGCAACGCACGATGAATGCAGATGTAATGATATGTGTATGAATGTAATAACAGGTTCAGGATCATAGGTTCAAGGTGTTCTCAGATAGATCAGAATAACGGGTAAATGACAGGTATCTCTGATTAATGGAACCCCGTGGGTAGGCTCTACAATTGGTAGGTTCCCATAGTCATGGATATTTCTTGAGGACGTCACTGTCGTGACGAAGACTCGTCGGACAATAGTATCCTTAAGAAGATCTCGTCTAGGTGAGGTCTTTGTATTATCCCAACAAGGAAAACTCCATGAGGATTCTACTACATGACTCTCGAGTCCAGGGTTCTAAACAAGGTTCTCAGAGTCATAGATCGAGGTTGGAAATATTACTATAAGGTAATAATACGTCCAAGGGATCTCATCTGATTGGGGCTTTCGTATTAACCCGACAAGTTTGAAACTTCGTAGGTTAATACTACATAACCGCCGAATAGATTGGGTTAAAAGGTCCCTAAAGTCATTGATCCAACTTGAGAATACTATAGTCGTGACGAAGACTCGTCAGGCAATAATATCTCAAGAGAATCTCCTCTAGGCGGGGTCTTCGTTTCTTCCCAACAAGGAAGACTCCTTGTGGGCGCCCACTATGCAACCACCAACTTAATCTTATGGTTTTTCTCAGACTCGGGTAGAGAGCCTATCTCACAAAGCACCACTAACAGAGAGCCCCAAACAAGACATAGCCAATAAATCACAACAGAATAATAATAGCAGAATAAAAAATAACAGATAAACAAACAAGATTAACACACAATACAGAAACTGAACTAAATTAGGCCTCACTTTCTTTTGCTTGGAGCTATTTCCCCAGCAGAATCGCCATCTGTCGCATCTCAAAAAATACGATTCCTCGCGATGGTCGCGGAAAAAATTACGTTCGAACAAAGTCGCCACCGAACTTTATTTATCCCAATGAAGGAATAGGAAAATATCGATAAAACCTTTAAGAAATGGAATAATGGTCGTTGCAACCATATTCGGGTTCGGGAGTGGATTACGTAAGGGGAAGGTATTAGCACCCCTTACGTCCGTTGTACTCAACGGGAACTTTTTAGTTCTAATGTGCATTTCGAGTGTTAATTTATGTTTGTTTGTTATCTTTTGGTTATAAAATTATTTAAAATAGAAATGGATGAGAACCTCAAAAAGGGAAAGGGGAGGTTTTTTTATTAGTGTGCTCGCGAAGATACAACAATCTCCTGCCTACGTATCCTTATGGTATAATAAGGAAATCAGAGCATTCGTAGTTCGGGAAACTACGGTTGGTTGGTTTCTTTTACCGAACAACTGTTTTAGGTCGCGTTCTAAAGGCTAAATGTTGGCTTGTCTACTCTCGACGGAGGCTTAAGCATTGGTTTGTTATGCGCATTAGAAAGGATTAAATAGTGTTCTTTCTGAAAAGAGTTTTGATCACACGAGGGTGACAAGTTGGATTAATATGTTAGATATTTTGATTGGTTGAGATGTTTTTGGTTGGATGACGATTACTCGGATAGTCGAGTAAGACAACTCGTATCCTGACAGTCGGATACGGGAATAGAACACTCTATACCACTTTCTTTTTCATCCTTAATTATAGAAAGGATTTGATAATAGTTAAGGTGTTTTGAAGGGATGACGAATACTCAGATAATCGAGTAAGACAACTCGTATCCTAATAATCGGGAAAGGGAATAGAAGACTCTAGACCGCTTTCTGTTTCATCTGAATATTTATGAAAATAAGGTTATATATGGTTGACGTATTTTAGAAAGAACGACAAGTACTTGAATGGCTAAGTAAGACAACTCATATCCAAGCATTTGAGAAGAGGATTTGAAAACTCAAGACCATCTCTCTTTTCGTATAGTTTTGATTGAGAATGAATTGATTTACGGTATGAGTTGGTGAAAAATGACAATTGTTCGACTGATCGAGTAAGAGAACTCATATTCAAACAATTGAGGAGTGAAGTTGAAAACTCAAAGTCAACTCTCTTTTCATTTAGTTTACTGTGAAAATATTTTGATTAAGTTATATGTTTGTGGAAAAATGATAGTTGTTCGACTAACCGAGTAAGAGAACTCGTATTCGAACAACTGAGGAGAGAAGTTGAAGGCTCAAAGTCATCTCCCTTTTCATTTAGCTTATTATAAGAGTGTTTTGATTTAATCGAGTTTAGAAGTTTGTTGAGAAATGTCGAGTGTTTAACTGACCGAGTACAAGAATTCGTGTTCAAATAATCGAGGAGAGGAGTTGAAAACTCAAAACCATTTCCTCTTTTATTCCTAAGTGAAATAACGTTTAGTTGTGATAACAAAATTAATTGATTAAAATTCAGTTAATCTATCTAATCAAGGTAATTAAAAGTAATTATCTGAATCATTAGATTAAATATTGACATAATCCAAGGATTAGGTTGATTAAAATTAGTTAACGAAATTATCTGATTTAATTAGAATCTTAATTAATCAATTTAATAGGTGACAATATTGAACCCAAAATAATCAAATTTGAATCGGGAATCATGTGCTCATAAACCGGTTTGTACATAGTGACAATGAAATTGGAATGTCGTATGTGAGATCGAAACGCGGTGAAATGTTCTATTAATTTATTGAAACTTGACGGCATAACGGCATGAAATTGCCGAATCCATTAATTTAATTGGAATTTGAATATACTAAAATTAATTAGTAATATAACCATATTTTATTTACAAGGTTCATTATAGTATAGAAAGTACAATGGTCAATGTGCCCAAATTCAAATAGTAATTCAGTATTAGAAATAAGATTAAAATCAATAAAGAGTAACCATTTAGGATAAGAGGATTTAAAGTAGGATGAATTATCCAATACCAAAAACGTGAAATGAATAATGAAGCAAAATCTTTGAATTTTCAAAATAAAAGTTCTCCAACAAGAAATGGAACTATATAAACCCAACAAAATTAAAACTAGAAGAAGAAAAAAAATCCAACATAATCTTTTTCCCCTGTATCACGATTTTACTCCCAAACACTCCATCTCAATTTAAGTTTTTTAGATTTAGGGACAAGACATGATATACATCAACTTGGGAACATTTACAACAAAAATGGTTTTCATCACACCAAAATTTAATATATCAAACCGTGACAGGTTATAAATTAGCAGTAAGGATGTATTTCAGGCCAAACTCACTGTACATAGCATCATAACAAAATGTATGGTATCTGTGTATGTAGCATCATAACAAAATGCATGGTATCAATGTCACATACTAAAACATAGCACCATAATATTCATTATTATTACAATCAAGTTTATCGCATAAGCAAATAACATAACCGGTAGTGAAATACACCAATGAGTCTAGATATGAACACACCAACACCACACTAAAATTTCAACACAATCAAAATCACTAAGAAGCAAAGTAACAATGCAGCCAAATCAAAACTCAAATACATAAAATTCACCATGAAAACTTAATCTGCATCGTTACCATAATTCCGCAATATTGAAGGTGATTTTATGTTGTTGTTTGCGAACACGTTCATGGATAAACATAACTCATTTACATCATGTTGGAGAACGGTAGATCGAAAACGCAATAAAAAAGAATATGCGCTGAAATCCAACATACATCAATAGCTAGCATAAAGCAAATAGATCTGAAACATGATATAGAGCTTACCGATGCCTTGTTACCACGGTGTTGCCGCCGGAGGTATCGAAGGTGGTAATCGCGGTGATGAAGAAGGAGAAGTGGTCGGTGGTGGTTTTTCGTCGACGAAGGTTGTTTGGATTCGCCGGTGGGATGGTGAGTGATTATGGTGGTGCAGAGGAGTTTCTTTGACGGTGGAGGTTATGGTGGGTTTTGACAGAGAGGTGGTTGTCGGTGGTAAGGCGGAGGGAGTACGAGTGAGGTTGGTTCTGCGGTTAGGTTTGCCGGCGAGCGGGTTATCGGGAGGAGTTTGAAGGTTACCGTAGTGGTGAGCGGAAGGTGCAGTGGATGTCACAGAAGAGAGAAGGGGGAGTGACGGAGGGTGGAGTGATGAGGTGAGGTGGCACGTGTTAGTGGAAGTTGTTGGGTGAATAAGAGGAACAATAGTCCTTTTATTTCTTTTTATTTCCCTGCTTACTCTTGTTACCGTTGGTGAGGATAGAGGAGAGAGGAAAGGTGAGAGAACGTGAGTGGGTGAGGAGACGGATGCGTGTGAGGTGTTGTCAACTGTCCAAAAAAGATCTTTCCAAATCTTGAATGCTAGCCGGCCCTTGGCAAAAGGGATCCAATGCTAATATATTTTTATTCGACAATAATTATTACTATCTATTGTTAAAGAAAACTTTTATTAAAAAAAATCCTAACTAATATTTCAATTTGAATAATAATAATAATAAAACAATCTCTAATTTGGGTACTTGAACAAAGAAGTAAAATGACTGATTATAAATAGAAGTCGGATGAAATTAGCTTGAAAAATTAAATCAGACACACTAAAATGATCAACACAAAATATACTTATCGAAAAAATACAGCGTTTCTTCAAATTCTGAAATAAATTTGCACCGGTTAAAAAACTCTAGCGAGTCAAAACGTAGCCGAAACAGTCACTGAAAAATATGACGAGCACAATAGGTTAAACTACGTGAACCGTAGATTAATAATACTGGCGTCTGCAATTTTAATTTTGAAACTTTTTACCCGCTGATTTTGCATGTTCTTGAGAAATGATTCAACCGATTTGTCTGTATTTTCAATAAATTTATTTTGACTGATATTTTTTAGTTATTATTTATGATGGAATGCGTGTCATGCCGTGCATATGATGCAAATTAAAAATGAAATCAATTTTACAAAAATTTAAATATGCCCGGACAAAATTGGGGTATGACACCGTGGCTTACTCTTGGGCCTTCTTACAAGGATATCTTTATATTTGCATTTACTTATTTTATTGGGTTTGCTTTTACTCGCTTTCTTAACCCCCCCCCCCCCCCCCATGCAAATTAAAAATGAAATCAATGTTACAAAAATTTAAATATGCCCGGACAAAATTGGGGTATGACACCGTGGCTTACTCTTGGGCCTTCATACAAGGATATCTTTATATTTGCATTTACTTATTTTATTGGGTTTGCTTTTACTCTTGCTTCTTTACCCCCCCCCCCCCACCCCCCCCCCCCCCCCCCCCCCCCGATTGACAAGTGTATCCTTCATCCCCTTGATTGTAATTTGTTTTTATTTTCTTGCCATTAGTTAAACAATTAACCATTTAAATAATAAAATCAACTATTTTCAAATGAATAAAAAATAATAAGTGCTTGATAAAACATCGAGCCATTTTTCTCAACTCTAAACCCATTTCAACCATAAGTCAAACCATCAACCATTTCCATTATCCTAAATTCTGAAATATTTCACATTCAAATCAATTTCAAACTCACCAATCATTTCAAACCTTTTTTGTAAATACAAAACAAACCTCGATCAACATCGAGTGCGTTTTCTCAAATAAACTTTTAAAACACTTGTAAATATTCAGACCCTTTTCATAACAAAATTGGAAGAAAAATATTACTTGGGTGAAAGGTCCAATCATAGTCCCGAATATTAGACCCAAGTAGTAATTTCTTGCAAGTCATGAAATTCATTTTCCAACCAATCAAACTCTTTTTCTCGTTGTCGTGCGATGATCCTTCAAAATCTTTTCTCAAACAAAAGATATTTCGTCTCGAGACCATGCAAAATAATCTTTAATCCATAATCGTGTGAGTTGAGATAAGTGACGTTTTCCCGTAAATGTTAATATGTAGAAATCCATTCAATGTGATGCATACGTTCATTCCTCACCTGTTTTGGGTAGCAAACAATATTTTTCTGTCGATTGTGGCAAAATAGCTTTTGCTAAAATCGACCAACAAATAAATATTTTTCTACCCAAAACTACGTAAGTCTTGGGTTCTCTATTGCACTCAAAGATACGTAGGAGCGAGATTCAAAGTCTCGTCAGACACCCTAATAAAAAATAAACCTTTTTGTCTTATTCTTTCCCCTCTTAATAACTTGAAAAGCCTAATATTTCAAAGCTAACACTAACATGCACAACTAACCAAATAGTTCCTATTGAGTACAACAGTTATGAGGGGTGTTAATACCTTCCTCTCACGTAATCGACTCTCGAACCTTGATTCTGTTGCGATGACCAATATCATTGTCTTTCTTTTAGGGTTTTTATCGATATTTTCCCTTTCCCTCGTTGGGAATAAATAAAGTTTGGTGGCGACTCTGTTAGTCCATCCTGCGAGCATGCGATTGCGCTTCGCAAAGTCGTGTTCTCATTTTTCGAGGTACGACAGATGACGACTCTGTTGGGGACCCCTCCCTAAGTGAGTCAAGCCTAGTTTGGTTTATTGTATGCTTATATTGCTTACTTGTGGGGCTTTTCTTTATCTTATTATTTTTATCTTCATTGTTGTATTGATATATATATATATATATAATATATATATATATATATATAATATATATATATAATATATATATATATATATATATTAATATATATATATATAATATATATATATATATATAAGCTTCTTTGGATCTTTGGTACTTGGATACTCTGATTGCAAAAACCTTATGGAGATGACTCTATATCTGAGTCTTAAGTGAAAACATGAGAGAGGATGAGGTTGAGTATTGGGGGTCCGCGAGATGAATTTCTCGTTAGGACCGACACAAGAATCTCACTTAGAGTAGATCTTTTTGAGAATGTTGTCGCTCGGGAAGTAATTTTACGTAAGCTTCAATGTTTTCATTTAGGTCCATGACTCTAAGGGCCATTTGTATAACCTTAACCCTATTGGCCATCTAGGAATGATGGTTGCGTAGTATGAGTCTGTGAGATGAATTTCTTGTTGGGTCGATACGAGAACCCCACCCAAAATAGATTGGAGTTAACGCCCGACAAGTAAATTATCGTAAGTGGCAAACAATCTTGTGGATCTGTGACTCTGGGAAGTTTGTCTAGAACCCCTGTAGTTGATGGTTGCAGAGTATGGGTATGCAAGATGAATTTCTCGTTGGGTTGATACGAGAACCTCACTCAGAATAAATTCATTTGATGAAGTTGATGCCCGACAAATAAATTGTTATAAGCGGAAAACAGTCTTATGGATCCATGACTTTGGGAACTTTTTTAACACTAGATCATACCACGTGAGCGCACGTTCTTGGAAGAGCAATCAAAGTCATCCTTACCTCGTACCTATGAACCCATGTACCCAAAAAAGTCAAGAAAATACATGGCATCACATTGCATCCATTCACATACCATTGCATTTTCATTCATCAGCATGCATTGTATATCATTCAAAAAAACTCATTCATCCTCTCTCCATAACCCGTAGCTGATTTTATGACACCTATATTAGACTCTAAGCAAATTTCAAAAGATCATGGACCCTGGAGAGCAAAATCAGACTGTGTTAAGAGAAGATGTTGATTTGATGAAAAACCAGTTGAACCAACTTATTGAGGCAATGGTATATTTGGCAAATAAAGAGGATAATATTCAATAGGTTGTCATCACTAAAAATATCATTCCACCTCAAGTGAACGATCCAACTCAACCTCAGCCTGTTTGGATCCCTATTGAGAACCCTGATATACAAGAGTATCCTATTATTCGATATGGACAATCCTCACCTCATAATGCTTTTGAGTATCATAGTTTTATATTCTAAGATCCAAAATCCCAAGGGGAAATCCCGGTGAGGAAGACCAAGAGACAAGAGGTTATTGAGATTGTTGAAAAGTACCGTATGTTGGATAAAAGACTTAAGGATATAGAGGGGCATGGTGCTTTTGATTTGGATGTTTTAAATATGTTTTTAGTGCATGGCCTAGTTATACCCCCAAAATGTAAAGTACTCAAATTTCAGAAGTACAAAGGGGATAGCCGCCCAAAGCATCATTTGGTGGTTTTCTGCCGAAAAATAACCTCATATGCCTTCAACGATAAGCTTATGATTTGTTGTTTTCAAGACAGTTTGAGTGGGGCATCATTGAGTTGGTACATGAGATTAGAAAGAAGCTATATTCAGTCATGGTCGGACCTGGGCTAACGCTTTTTTAAAGCAGTACCAATACAATTTGGACATGGCTCCCAGTCGCTTTCAATTGAAATACATATCTCAAAAGATTAATGAGGTGTTCAAGGAATATGCTTAAAGACGGAGAGAATTGACTACTCGAATTCAAACTCCGCTCTTAGAGAAAGAGTTAGTTGACATGTTTTGGATACCCTAAAAAGTACATACTTCGAAAGGATGGTGGGAAGTGCATCAACAAGCTTCTCTGACCTGGTGAGAGTTGGAGAACACATCGAGAGCGACCTCAAAAGCGGAAGACTCAAAGGCGTCTCGAGTATGTAGACTATTGAGAGTGAATCCCTTAGTGATTCCCAATAGGAAGAGGAGGATGAAACTGATTCAACCTCGGAAACTCATCAGGCTCCACAAACTTGGTCTCTGATGCCCTATTATCAGCATCCATATGCAACGGTTATTCAACGCCAGCAACGATTACCTCCCAGTCCTCAGTACCAACAACCATTGCAAGGTCCTCTGAATCAGCCAACTCATGTTTCACATCAGCATCAACGTCATAATCATTGGGCTCTAAATCCAAACAACCAACATCAGTATCAGAATCAACGTAGACCTCCAAACCGGCAGGAAAAAGAGACTATCCAGATTGACCCTATCCCAATGACGTATAGTCAATTATGGTCTCAATTGGTCCAAATCTCATCGATAGCTTATAGAAAGACCAGGTCCATGAAGTTTCCATTCCTTCCTTGGTACAACCCAAATGTCCAATGTGAGTTTCATGATGGAGAAGTGGGGCACTCAACTGAAGAGTGTAAGGCCTTCCAAGAAGAAGTGCGAGATATGATCGACAAAGGGCAGTTGACTTTCGATGGTCCTAATATGGTGAACGGTCCATTATCCTATTGAGTTCGAAGACTTCATGAGGCACTTCTCATACTCATCAAATTAAGACAAAGAAGTTCATCCTCAACGTTGATAGTCATGGTGTATTGTTATCAATTTGCATTTATATTTTATTTTTCCGTTAAGTGATACTTGTTCTTTTAAATGTTGTTGTTTTTAATGGTAATATTAATGAAGTAATTGTGCATTTTATGAATCAATCATTTTCCATTTATATCAACAAAAAAAAATCTCACATCCATTTTCTTTTTCAAACTGTTGTTTTAGCTAAGATTTAAGGGAGAGTGATGAAAACGAATTACCCATAATTGTTGGGGTGTGCTTTCAAAGAGAGCTTTGTCAATGATGTAAGACATTGTTTCAAATCCCCACACACCGAAGAGATAAGGAGTTAATACCTAGTCAACCACTTTGAGCCTAGAAGTTGATGTTCCTTTCGAAATTAAAAACCCTTAATCTTAACCAGGGGAAGGGTAGTTGTGTTCAGATAGTTTGATTGTGCATTCAATCTTCAAGAATATATGCCCATCTATACACATCCTCCAAAGAGGTTCAACCATATGAGACTCTTGCACACATCTTGAAGTGTCAAAGAGCTGAGAAAAGCTAAAATGAACAATTGTTTGGATTTAGACAAGTTTGGTTTTTCATTTATAATAAAGAACAATTGTTGCTCCATTTATTTGAATGATATATTCTATGCTACTGCACAAATGAACAATGGACTATATGTCCTTGATCTTGAAATGCCTTTTTATAACATTAATACTAAAAGGATGAAACCTAATGAGTTAAATCCAACTTACCTTTGGCATTGTCGATTAGGCCACATAAATGAGAAAAGCATTTCCGAACTCCATAAAGATGGGCTATTTAACTCTTTTGATTATGAATCATATGAGACATGCATATCTTGTTTAATTGGAAATATGACAAAGTATCCATTCACAGGAAAAGGTGAAAGAGCTAATGATCTTTTGGCCCTCATACATATTGACGTATGTGGACCACTGGACATACCAGCCAGATGAGGTTTTCAGTACTTCATCATATTTACTGATGGTTTTAGTAGATATGGTTATGTGTATTTAATGAAACACAAATCGGAGTCCTTTGAAAAGTTCAAGGAATTCAAGAATGAAGTATAAAACCAACTAGGTAAGAATATTAAAACTCTTCGATCAGGTCGAGGTGGTGAGTATTTAAGCCTAGAGTTTGATGACCATCTGAAAGAGTGTGGGATCCTATCCCAACTTACTCCTCCTGGAACACCCCAATGGAACAATATATCTGAGAGAAGAAATCGAACCTTGTTAGACATGGTCCGATCCATGATGAGTCACACCGATCTTCCAAACTCCTTTTGGGGACATGCACTATTGACAGCAGGTTACACACTTAACCGTGTTCCATCCACAAAGGTTGAGAAGACACCATATGAGATATGGAGTGGTAATAAACCACATCTGTATTACATGAAGATTTAGGTTTACGAAGTTTATGTGAAACGACAAATATCAGCTAAGCTTGAGCCCAAATCTGACAAATGCTTATTTATGGGGTATCCTAAAGAAACAAGAGGGTATTACTTCTACAATCCTTCTGAGGGCAAAGTGTTTGTCACTCAAACTATAGTTTTCCTAGAAAAGGATTTTATTTCCAAAGGAATAAGTGGGAGGAAAATAGAGCTTGAAGAAATTCAAGAATCACAAAGCATTGATACACCTATGGAGGAATTGGAGCAGGAAACACAAGTAGTTGTGGAAGAGCAACCTGCTCAAGTAGAACAAGACCAACGTAGGTCAAGCAGGATACGTCACCTACCTGAGAGATATGGATATCTCATAACTGATCAAGGTGATGTATTACTCATGGACCAAGATGAGCATGTGACCTACCAAGAAGCCATAACTGGTCCAGAGTCTGAGAAGTGGCTAGAAGCCATGAAATCTAAAATGGATTCCATGTACACAAATCAGGTTTGGACCATGGTAGAGCCTCCTGTAGAAGTTAACCCTATAGGATGCAAGTGGGTCTTCAAAAAGAAAACTGCCTTACATGTATGTTAAGGTACATACCTATAAGGCAAGACTGGTTGCAAAAGGTTATAAACAAATTCACGGGGTTGACTATGACGAAACCTTTTCACCAGTTGCAATGCTTAAATCTGTTCGGATTTTACTTGCTATCGCTGCATATCATGATTATGAAATATGGCAGATGGATGTCAAAACTGCTTTCCCTAATGGGAATCTTCTTGAGGATGTGTACATGACAAAACCTGAAGGATTTGACATACCAGAAGAAACCCAAAAGATATGTAAGTTACAAAGATCAATCTATGGGTTGAAGCAAGCTTCCAGAAGCTGAATCTTCGTTTTGATGAAACAGTAAAACAAAATGGATTCATCAAGAATTAAGATGAGCCTTGTGTCTACAAGAAGGTTAGTGGAAGCATGATTGTCTTCCTGGTATTATATGTAGATTATATATTACTCATTGGCAACGATGTCCCTACCCTACAACAAGTAAAGTCTTGGTTAGGGAAATGCTTTTCTATGAAGAACCTAGGTGAAACATTCTATATATTAGGAATCAGGATCTATGGAGATAGATCATAAAAACTGCTTGGCCTAAGTCAGAGTACATACATAGATAAAGTGTTGAGACACTTTAATATGCATGCTTCCAAGAAAGGATTCACACCTATGCAACATGGCATGTGTCTATCAAAAACACAGTCCCCTCCAACTAAGGAAGAAAATGACCGCATGAATAAGATTCCATATGCATCTGCAATAGGGTCTATCATGTATGTCATGTTATGTACTCGACCAGATGTCTCGTATGCTTTAAGTGCAACGAGTAGGTACCAATCTGATCCCGGTGATGCTCATTGGGTAGTTGTCAAGAATATCCTTAAGTATTTGAGAGGGACTAAGGACTCATTCTTGATATATGGAGGTCAGGAAGAGCTTACTGTAATTGGATACACCGATTCTAGCTTCCAGACAAATAAGGATGACTTTAGATCGCAATCTGGTTATGTGTTTGCTTAAATGGTGGCGCTGTGAGCCGGAAAAGTTCAAAGCAAGATACAGTTGCTGATTCTACAACCGAGGTCGGGTATATTGCTTCCTCAAGTGCAGTAAAGAAAGCTGTTTGGATCAAAAAGTTCATTAGTAAACTTGGCATAGTTCCTAGCATTGTGGATCCCATTGGTCTCTATTGTGATAACAATGGTGCTATTGCACAAGCTAAGGAGCCTAAATCTCACCAATGATCCAAACACATACTTATGCGTTATCACCTCATTCGAGAGATAATAGATAAAGGAGATGTGAAAATATGCAGAGTACCTACACTTGACAATATTGATGACCCACTGAGAAAGCCTCTTGCGCAACAGAAGCATGATGGCCATACTAGATCTATGGGCATTATGGGTATGCCTGATTGGCTCTAGTGCTAGTGTGAGATTGTTGGTGTAAGCCCTCGAGGCCAATACTTTTGGTACTTGTATCGAACTATTTATTAATAATAAAAGGCTTTTTCTTTATCATGCTTGTTTAATAAAGTCCCTAGAATAGCTAGTCCGTTTAATGTATCAAGTGTGACTTAATCATGAGATCCCATTAAACATAAGGACATTATTCTTAAAGTATCTGTAGTAGAGCTTTGTTGTGAAGTCGGATAGCATTAAAGCATTAAGACTATTATGTATATAGACTGATGATCACATCTCATGGATAATGGATAAGGAGTTATCAAGTCTTAAATATAGGTATGAATATTAAGAGTAATATTTATACTGGATTGACCCGCTATGAGAATACTATATAGAATGTTATGCAAAGTGTCATAAGTTATTCTCATGGTGATAATGGTGTATACTACCCTTCGACTTGAAACCACTATGGACCCTAGATGTAGAGTCGGGTGCCTTATTATTGACCAAACATTGTCCGTAATTGGATGACCATAAAGACAGTTGATGGGTACTCCACGAAGCATGCTGAGGGATATGAGTGACCTAGATGGAATTTTCCCATCCTGCGTAATAGGATAAATGTCTACGGGCCCAATATTGAACTGGACAAGGATGACACGGTATATGCCTCGTGTTCAATTAAGACATAAGGGCAAAAGGGTAATTATACACATACGTATTATCACAAAAGGATTTGTCAGATCACATGACATTTTCGTGTCTTGGGTAACAGTGATGTGTTGCTAGATACCGCTCACCGTTTATTATGTTAAATACATGATTTAATATAATTGCGAATGTCGCGAAAACCTACAGGGTCACACACAAAAGGACAGATTGATGAGAGATAGAGTAACTAAGGAACACCATAAGGTACGGTGCACTTAAGTGAATTGTATAACATCGTAAGGTACGGTGTACTTAAGTAGAATATGAAATATGGTAAGGTACCACACACTTAAGTGATTTTGGCATATCATAAGATATATGCCACATACACTTAAGTGACCTTTTTAGCTTGTAGCCCACACAAGCGGTTCTATAAATAGAACCCTTGTGCAGAAGCATTTATGCAGTTGTAATTTCGTTTCTCTCTCTCTCTCTCTCTCTCTCTCTCTCTCTCTCTCTCTCTCTTCTCACTCAAAGCCTTCATTCGTAGCAGCTAGCACTGAGATTGAAGGAATCCATTCGTGTGGACTGAGTAGAGGCGTTGTCACCATTCAACGTTTGTGATCGCTTCGTAAATCTGCATCAAAGGTTTCAATCGCCATAAGAGGTAACGATTCTATCACTGATCATGCCCATTCGTAAGGATCACTAAAGGAGATTTTTTTTATATTCCGTTGCATTTTGGATCGCTCTTCTCCTTCAAAAACATGGACGAATAAATGATGAAAAAATGATATTATGAAACAAAATCATGGATGACTAAATGATGAGATAAAATCATGAAAGATGATACGACGAAACAAAATCGCAGGCAACCGAATGATGAAATAAAATCATGCAAGGCAAAATAAAGAAGCAATTTGAAGAATTTAACTAAAATGAAAGGATACATTATCAAAGAAGAGTCACAATTTTTTTAGTACAAATTTATTACAATTTCCATAAAACATAAATAAAATAATTAGTATTCAGTAAAGAAGCTATGAAGCTTACTCCTTAATAACCATTATCTTCCCTTCCATGACTTCTTTCTTCAGATCCATTGATTCCTTGGGGAAACGAATGTTCGAGTACATCATATTTCTTTGGTTAACAACATTTCGGAATGCCTCATAAGCATATTGGATGCTATTACCAATATATACTTTAAAATCCTCATCACCTCCGCCAAGTTGTCCTCGTAGGCCTTCACCTTCTCCCTCTTCAGAGTATCCTCAACTTCCATTACATGAGAGGTTAGCTTTTTCTAAGCCACATTAAATTTATTTAGGGAAGACTTCACATTTTCGACGACCTTCTCCTTTTCATTCAAAAATTCCTTCAAAGAGGTAACTTTTGAAGCCAACTCAAAATAAGCACCATGGGTTTCCACGTTATTCTAGAAGCTAGTTAGATTCTATAGGAATTGGTTCGACTCATAGGAGAAGAGGTATTTTTCATCATTCTGATGCTCATTCTCTTTTAAAGGATTTCCAAAAGCCATCACAACACCATAAGGGCTTCCAAAGATGTTAGGGAAACACCTCAATGCATATGATAGATTGATTTCATCATAAACTCTAACTTAGTTATTTTAGTGAGGTTCTGAATGTATGCACAATCCCCCTATGAGATGCAAGATCACACATCTTTAGCAGTACGAGGCCCCTAAAATAAAATAAAAACACATGCAAACTTGAAAGAAGGAGGAGTTATTTTATTTCCACCTAGAATAATTCCTCTGGGGCAGATCCTGATGTTTTGTGCTTTTTGGCAGGGTGCCCTTCTTGAGTTTAATTCTTGCCTCGGTCCCTTTTTATACTCTCTTTAACAGTAGAGGTAGGTCGATCATTCAATTTCTTACTTTGGGTATTCGAATGAAGGGCACCATTTTTCTAGCACATTTACTTGTCTTCTGTGTGAAGCCTCGTTGTCAATAATAAGACTAGCATTTAATAAACCATGTTTCCTAGGTTACTTCTGTCGACTACAAAAACTCTTTAACTTCTTCGAGAGGCTACACCAATACGACAAGCCCTACCTAACTTTTCAAAAGACTTACCGATGTTAGGCCACGAGAAGCCTTGGGGCAACTATTCTAAACTATCTAAGCCCAAAAGGGTGAGGCCCATTCATCAGTCTAAGTTATTATACCATTCATACATAAAACATCTTACATGATATTTGAGGTATTATCTCTCTAATTCATGACTAACTTTACTCTTCATTCTCTTACTCACATGAACATTGGGGTGCTAGTCTTGTAGATCTACAACTGCACCAAAGATCTATTCTTCCCGTCCAAGATCTCATCTCACTCTCTCACCAATCATTTATGATTCCTAAGAAGAACAAATATGATAATGGAGATAACGAAGGAGATGGAGGAAGAAGATGAAGAATACTATATATTTTTATGATTCATACTTAAATTTAGTGGTCTTTCAAGATCCAATTGTATAATATTTTTTAAAAAGATTGAATGATTAAAAATTTAAAAAATAATAAAGTTTATGGTGTACATTCAATAAAACTACTCAATTTGAGACATTTATATCTCAAGATCAACGGAATAGACTAATTTGATAAACATAAATAAAATAATAACACTCAAAAGTAACAAATCTTAATTATGGAACCACTAAGCCTTATCCCACTAAGTGGGATCAACTACATGGATAAACTTTCGCCATGATGTTCTAACAAATACCATGCTTTTGTCCAAATCATTAATCTCGAGATCTTTCTTAATAATGTCTATGATAGTATTTCTAGGTCTTCACATTCCTCTATTTGTTTTCCTTCTCTACATCTGGTATATGCTCTATATTATAGAATCTACCAGTCTTCTTTCTACATGCCCAAACCACCTAAGTCTATTTCCCACCATCTTTTCCACTATAGGTGCTACCTCGACACTCTCTCTAGTATTTTCATTTCTAATTTTATCCTGTCGATTTTTATCACACATTTACCGTAACATCCTCGTCTCTTCTACAATTACTTTATTCTCGTGTTGATTCTTAATTGCCCAACATTTTGTTACGTACAAAACCGCATGTCTTACCGCAGTCCCATAAAACTTTCCTTTCAACTTGAGTGGTACATTTGCATCACATAAAACACCCGATTCCCTTCTCCATTTCAACCACCCAACTTGAATTCAATGATTTACATCCCCTTCTATTTCTCCATCATTTTGTATTACGGATCCAAGATATTTAAACAGTGTGACTTAAGGGATAATATGGTCTCCAACTTTCACATCTAGGCAAGAAACACTTCTTATTTTGTTGAACTTACATTCCATATACCCCATTTTACTTGTACTTAGACGAAAACCATGCATTTCTAAAGCTTGTCTCTAAATTTCTAACATCTCATTTAAATCCTCCTTCGACTCTCCAAGAAGGACTATATCATCTGCACAAAACATGCATATCAGTGCTAGCTCTTGGATGTGTTTCGTGGCTAAATCCAAAATTAAGGTAAAAATATAGGGCCTTAGGGTTGAATCTTGATGAAAATCAATTGTAATGAGGAAATCATTCGTTTCTCCACCTTGTGTCGGCACACTAGTCGGTACCCCTTCATACATATCTTGGATAGCTCAAAAATATGCAATGCTAACCTTTTTTCTAAGGATTTCCACAAAATCTCTCTACGCACTCTATCATATGACTTCTCAAAGTCAATGAAAAATAAGTGCATGTCTTGTTGGTCTATCCGTTACTGCTCCATCACACGCCGTAATAGATAAATCTCTTCCATGGTCGACCTTCTAAGTACAAAAGTTCTAATTAAGCCTATAAACATGTTGAATATATAAATTAATCTAAAATATGCAACAATTCCTTTTTAAATTTGTATCCTTCTAAATTCATTTTTTATGTTCCATATCTATAGATTATAATACTCTGCATATTTCTATTAATGAATTTTTTTCTCAAGAAAAGCGGGTTTTGACACAGAGAAAAGATTACACAACAATAAATTTAGAAATAGAGACTCAAATACAATCAACTAACCAAAAAAAGGAGAAAATTCAACAGGAATTTGCTAATAAAACATCAAATTAGGACTTAGATTACACTCAATGTTAATAAATGCATCTGCATAAGTATTTGACTCACGGTAAATATGACAAACCCGCATCTCCATATTTAGTTTGAGCAACTGTTGAATTTGTTGTACTAATCAAATTCCAATTATACTACCCTTTCCAGAACCTAACCTAAACTGTTTTGAACAACCACTTTGGAATCTATATAAAGTTCAATAGCTCAAAATCTTAACTCTTTTGCTAATCTTAATCCTTCTAGCACACCCCAAAGTCCAACAATACATGTACTACAAGAATCCATTTTTTTTCTAATTTAATCCTTTTATTAATGAGATTTAAAAACATCACTTTTGGTCCAAAAAAAAAATCATTTTCACATTGTAAAAATTTGAAGGTAATTTAAAATTTATCAATTTTGTGATGGTGCGAGGCATTGGGGTGGGGTGCATTAAAGATTCCTTCAAATAACAAATAAAATAATGGGCTTGGGCCCTGACCCATGCGCGAGAAAGAGAATTGATCCATATTTGCAAAATTTGCGTGTAGCAACAGAACAGTGCGTGCGAGAAGAAGAAAAACAAGCATCAGCGGAAAAGAGAAGAAGAAAGTGCTGCGTTGTGGCAGTGGAGTTTGGTTCTGTATAGTGTAAACGTGTTCCATTGTACCTGAAATTTTAGTATGCTGTTCTTCTCATTCAACTCGTTCCTTTGATAAATTTCATTTCTGTTTTTCCCTTCGCTTCTACACTCTGTTTCCTTCATATCTCAACGCAGTTTTCTATTTTTTATTTTTTAAACTGTATAGGAAGAAGATCGACAAAAGAAACAGAACCAAAAATGAAGATGGTAAACTCCTTCAACCTCAAGGTAACTCTCATTTTGAAACTCCCTTGTTATTTGGAACTAGTTTATTCAAATATGCATGCCAAGTGTTTGTGAAAATGTTCATGTTATGTGGCTAGTTAAATTATGTGCTATATGTGATGAAATTGTATATATTTTGTTAGGAATTGTATTGTAATAAATATTGCTGGTGTGTTTTCAGAGAGCTGCAGCTGGGATTAAACGCATTAATCTCGACGGTCTCCGGTGGCGAGTCTTCGATGCCAAGGGCCAGGTCAGTGTGCAGTTTTTGCCTGTTTTCTTCTGATGAATAAACAAACAAGGAGTGCGAATGTGACAATAAAATGATATTTTTTAAGTAATATTTTAGCAGTTTTTGTTACTTCTTTGAAGTATGTGGTTGCAGAGTAATCTTGTAGAATATGTCATAGTTTTACTTACTTTATTGGATGTATTCGCATTGCATCTTGAAAAAAAATGCATGATAGGGTAAAGAAATGGCTCCCAATCATTTGGATAATTGACCTGTATATCATGTTCCCATGTCCGACATGTATCCATGTCTGGTGTATTAGGGGTGTTCGTGGTTCATGAATTGAATTGAACCGAACCATATTAATGGTTCAATCCAGTTTTTAAAAACCACTTTAGCAAAAAGTGGTTAATCTGTTTAATCAATTCAATTCGGTTTAAAACCAATTCAGAACTGGTTCATAATTTTAAACCAGTTTAATTTATTTAAACCAGTTTAAAACCAATTTTTTAAAAAATTAGATTAATTTTTTCACCAAATTCCAAACTGGTTTTTTTATATATTTAAAAAAACTGTTTCTTTTTTGTTTTTATAATAAAATTAAATTTAAAAATTGAATTCAAATCTGGATTTTTTAAAAATTGTTTCTTTTTTGTTTTTAAAAAAATTGAATTCATATTCATCACAGCGAATGCCACAGCCGACAACTTTTTCTGCTATGCACTTATATCATATCAGAACATTTGACTTCACATTTAAAAACACTACATAAACTTGTGATTACAAAAAGAATCAAAAATAAAAAGGTGTTATTGTATCAGTTTTAGTATATACTCCGTATTAGAAATCTTGGTACGTATTTGGATTCATAAGTCTTAATATAGAAACATTGATCTTGATATATTTAGAATTTTTCAATTAGAATTGACATTGATTATTTAATTTTATTTAACATTTAATAATCATTTATTAAACTATATATATAATGTGAAATTGATTTTGATATATATAAGCATTTAATAGAAGGTAAAATATATAGAAACAGTTATATATAAACATTTAATAGAAGGTAAAATATATAGAAACAGTTATGAATCATTTTGAAATCGATTCAAAACAAATAGAAGGTGAAATTGAAATTGATGTTGAGTTTGAATTGGAAAGAAGATGATTTAGGGTTCATATTTCATATTTGGGGAAGAACACGTAATGTGAAAATGAAAATGTTATGATAATAGTAACTGACTAAAAAATATTAAAAGATTATAATTAAAATATTTATCATTTTAATATAATGATTTATTAAGTTTATTGAATTTGAGAAATAATAGTATTTATATTTTAGATAAAATTGTGGAAAGAGTTTATAAGAGTTTAAACTGGTTTTTAAATTCAATTAGATTAACTGAATTGGTTAAAATAAACAATTCAATTTACTAACCATTTAAATGGTTTAAGTTTTTTATGGTTCAATTCAGTTCAGATTAAGTATTTGGATCAGTTAACTAAATTTTTGAACACCCCTATGGTGTATCTTATATTCCTAGCAGCGTTTCATAACTATTTGCATTGATTTAGTTATACCACCAATGCAGATACAGACGAGAATACTATAAAAGAACTTCAAATTTCACTCTAATAATTTATAATGATTGGACCAGTATTGGTGGAGTATTTTGACACCATTTATTGAGTGAATTACATCTAAGCAAGTTCTCTTTGAGATTGTGTAGAAGATTCCCAAGCTTTGGACATTATTGCACTTTTGATTAGCATCTAGACTCTTGACTCTGGATTGTGATAAACTACTTAGTGATTCGCTTATTTGAAGTCATAATACCATTTTGCTAATTCATATAGTCTTCATGTAGATTCTTGGGAGGTTAGCATCTCAAATAGCTACTGTCGTTCAAGGAAAGGATAAACCAACTTATACTCCTAACCGTGATGATGGAGATATTTGCATTGTGCTTAATGCCAAAGATATTTGCGTGACTGGGAGAAAACTTACAGACAAGGTCTACTATTGGCATACAGGGTACGTTCTTGGCATTACTACATTTGATACTTTTTTTAGAACCAAAGAAATATTTATAATTTTAGGCTTCTTATAAATCAAATGATTTTTTCTGATTTAAATGCCTGTCTTCTAAGAAATTGTCTCCAATATTATACTTATCGTTTTGTATACGGTTTCTTGTACAGCATAATCATTTGGCATTATTCAGACTATTTTGACAAAAAGTAATGGCATGTAGGTATATGGGCCACCTTAAGAAAAGAACTCTGAAGGATCAGATGGCCAAAGACCCTACGGATGTTATTCGCAAAGCTATTCTACGCATGCTGCCTAAAAACAACCTACGTGATGTAAGTGCTTTGTAGACCAATGTTTTAGGGAGTTTTTTTAACCGAGTATGGAATTAAATTACTGGTGGCCAGAATGAGTATTTTTTTCTTTGTTGGTTTGCATTTTTCTAGAGTAGAATCTTATTCAAGACCAAAAATAGAAAACTTCGAACACTATGAAACGGCATTGTAAGGATGTTTGGTTATGATTCCCAGAACTGATACCTACTGTAGGAGTCAAATCTTATGCAAGTGACTTGAGGGCAACTTAGCGGTGAACGAAATTGTCTTTGGGTAGGACCTAATGATTTCCCAAAACAGTACCCTGCAAGTAGTGTTATAACAACTTATGGTTTTCTAAAATATCTCTACAATTCTACTTCCAAGTTAATGACATGAAGGTTCAAATCTTTTATAATCTATTTTTGATTGTTTAACCCATAGACCTATGACCATTTGGTGCCAAATTACTGAAAAAAAACCCAAAGAAAAGAACGAGACAGAGTATCAAGGCAATATATCCATAAGTTAAAAAGTAAGTCACAACCGTTGGAGTATGTGACACAGACTATTCATCCTATGTTGCTGGAACAAATACCTTGACTTTTTTTATTATGAATTCTAAAATGTAGTCCTCTACTATAACAACTCCGTTAAAGTTCCTGTTGTCATCCGTTGTAAATTTTGCAACTCAAAATCAACCTTCATCATTCCATGTCAGTCAAAAAGTTAGTGACAAAACCTTGAATTATGTGACCATGTAAGAGTGAGTAGATGTAGATCCATATCATAATTAACATTCCTGATGGATGAACTAAAAGAATTTAATTTTAGGGATCAATAGAAGGTTTAAGGGTGAGTAGTTGCCCCATATTTTAAGGTTAGGGCATCCCACAAACAAGCCTTTGTGATGGTATAGAACGACAATCAATGACCCGCCAGTGAAAGTCCACCCTATGGGAATGAAATTGTGGCATCCAATAGGAATTGAACACATGACTTTTTTGTTGTTTGATCTACTAGGTGTGCCAAGTGCTAGCCAACCTCATGATTTGTTGTTCCTTCCATTTATAGTAGGATCCAATGTTTAGCTTAAGTATTTTGCTAGCACTTGGATTATAAAATGAGAGAATAGCATTTGGGATGGGGAACAGTGTTATTGGTGTATATAAAATTGAGAATTGCTAAAGAATTTTTTCTTGATAGCTGTGATTTACAAGTATTGTTCTTTTCATCTTTTTAGAGCTTATTCAGATTGTTTTTTTTATTAGTTCTGCAAAATTATTAGTTCTGCAGAATTGTTTTTTATCAGATTTTCTAAGTTGCATTTTCCTGCATTTTTGCTAATCTATGTAGGACAGGGATAGAAAATTAAGGATCTTTCCTGGAAGTGAGCACCCTTTTGGTGATCGGCCACTGGAACCTTATGTGATGCCTCCTAGGACAGTGCGAGAAATGCGACCACGAGAAAGGCGTGCAATGATTCGAGCACAGAAGAAGGCAGAACAGCAACAAGAGAATGCTGAGCAGCGACAACAGAATGCTGATGAATTGAAGAATGGCAAAAAGAGTGAAGCACAAGAGAGTGCATGAAAACGTTATTTGCTCATGGGGGTTGATACTAACCTATGGGTTATCATTTCTCAACAAAAAGCCATCTTTATCTGTCAGTCTTTGGCAAAACCTATAAAGTGATGTTGATTTGTGTTTGAATTATTATTTCTAAGGTCTCCTAAAGAGTGTAGTTAAGAAGAAACTGTGTTTAATAATACACAATCTTGCATCTTTTTGTGATAATGCTTCAAGTTCAAATCTGAAAGTGTAAGCCAAACTGCCATGTTTGCATTTTAAAGATACTATTTTGATTTTCCTTCAGGTCTTTAGAGGATTAAGGATTACATAGATTAAATGAATCAATAAAGTAAAAAAAGAGAGGAGTGAGCTCCAAGGCTACCATAATGATCTTTTATAATAAGAACTTGAGGTAAGAAGCATGGTAGGAAATTGCTTTACCATGTTTGAGGCCGGTGCTAAACACGGTGGGATTTAAGCCACCATCTGAACAGGGTGAAGAATTTGAAGTAACACGTAGTTAAGATCAATCATAATTTCAAGGACCACAGGCACAAAGCTTGATTAGAGAAAAACATTTGGTTGTCTTTGTGGTATTTTCTCAACGGAAAATAATAGGAAAATAACGAACACCTATATCCATTCATTAAAAAAAAAAGAAATTCTTTTCATGTGTTTCATGTGTTATAAATTTTAGAATTTGAGTGAGAATGTTTTCAAAAATTTTAGGGGCACGAGAGATAGTGAAAAAGAAATTCACTAAATATTATAAAAAAATATTTGATATTAAATTTGAGTTCAAATATTTGAGTTGACAACTAAAATTAGATAATTTTAAAATGTGAGATTAGTTTCTCCATTGAGTGAGTTATAATAGAAGATTAAAACTGAGATTCAATATAGAGAATAAAAAACACATTCACAATCAATTAAAAATTTAATTTAATAAATATTAATATTATGATTCCAGTAAAAAAAATAAAGGAAAACAATAAAAAATATTTTTATGTATTTACATGGTAAAATTGTAATAATTTATCTTTTAGCTTTAACATTGTGTTTGGAAGCATTTAATCCCCAAAAAGAAAAGGAAGAAGAAGATAAAACATAATTTTTTTTTTAATTTAAAAAAACATTTTTGAAAAATAGAGTATTTCTTTTTGTTGTTATATAATAAAAAAACAAAAAATTATATCCTAATAAAGGACACCCCTACAACATTGATTAACAATTTTGAAAAAGACAAGGCAAGTAGCTGCTCATGCATTATTACAAGAGATCCCCATTGATTAACACATAATTTGTTAAGGATATTCACACAAAAGTTTCTTCCTTTTAGAATATGGTGGATAGAGACGTGTTAATGCTTAGCCAAATAATTCAAGAGAATAAGAGGTTAACATAATAATGAAATCTCATGTTTTCTTTGTAACTAACTGAACAACATAGAGACAGTCGAATAGAGAGTAATACATGCATGTAAAATATTTGCCAAATCAACACTACCATAACAATCAAATTGGAACTGACGATATGAGTTGCACATTAGACCACCATAACCTCATTTTTTTCATATTTGTTATACTACCATCAATATTTATGATCCAAGTATCATTGTCAGTTTGTCACCATGTTTTTTCAACATACTTCTCTTGGAGGCTGGCTGTAGAGAGGGAAAATATTTGAGTTAAGCATTAGTTGTGATATGTGAATCTTAGACATAGCTGCTCTCTGTTTCCTTCAAAGAAAAAATTATTTCATGTACACCATAAATTCCATATAATCAAAAGAGTTGTGTTACCAATATCGCTAGTCATATTTTATATAAAGTTTACACTATTAATTTAAACAAACATGGTAAAGATATCAAAAAAAAAAACGATCCTCACACAAAATAGACACAACTCGTATGAATAGTAGTTTCGAAATTTCTAATAGAACAAAAACACGTAGGAGAAACATTAACATATCGACATTGTAAGACACACATAATTGAAAGAGGGTTATGTTTGTTAGCACTATTCGGGGGTCAACACGATGAAATATTTTTATACTTAGATTTTTTTTATGAACAACACACATTTATGAGAGACACATCACATATTCACCCAAAATCTTAAGGTGATAAGTGTGTGATTTCTCTCACTTCTAAAGGCTCAAGTCTTCACATTTCTAATCAATGTGAGACTTTCCCATACTACTCACACTTGTTATTCTCAACATTTCTCAAGTGTGAGTCTATCCACAATGCTCTCCCTCAAGTAGAAACTCTTTTATCCACGTACACCTGTATTGCCGTTGACACTTTTCAACGGGGCACTTCCTACCCAATAGAGAATTTCGATACAAGTTAGGTGATCCCTTCACTCGAACCAGACCCTAAAACCACTGTTAGGGCTATTAGGGGGGTCAATCCAAGGGAAAATTTTTACACTTGAGACTTTGTTGCATAAATTCACCCAATGAAACTTACTTCACATAGTATATTCACCATTAAAATTTTCATTTCACAATCAACAATATTCAACAAAAGCAATATAAGTTGGTCAAAATATCTAAATAATAGTAGTAACTTCTAGGGTCACTAAAAAATTTAAGTCTATAATGATATTTTTACCATCAAACCATAGATCATTGATCTTCAATCGCATAAGTTGATGCGAGGTATCTTGAATATTCTAAAAAAATGATGTTTTCAGAGCCATGGTGGAAATTGAAAATTGTTATTTTCATCTCTTATTTTAAAAATGAAACCATCTTTCAACACATTGAGAACCTTGAGAATGATTTTCATGTAGGCGAACCAACTTTTTTTGAGGAATATATGACCTTTATAGAGATATTTGTCTTCCAAAATTGAGGCCCAAAGTTTCTTGTCTGTGTGCATTAAGATTCAAACAAACTTACCTATCAAAGCAGTGTTTTTGCAAACATATTAGAAAAATCCCTAAATCATATAACTTTTCAGGCTTAATAATCTTGTTTCAACAAACTATATTCACTATCGATCTATCATACCATGCCAAATAAAATTCCTCACAATTTTATCCA
Organism: Lathyrus oleraceus; assembly: GCF_024323335.1. Classification (NCBI taxonomy): domain Eukaryota; kingdom Viridiplantae; phylum Streptophyta; class Magnoliopsida; order Fabales; family Fabaceae; genus Lathyrus; species Lathyrus oleraceus. The sequence continues at coordinate 234,032,715 of NC_066583.1, read as the reverse complement.
GTCTCACAGACATATTAAGGAAATCAACAAATTTGAAACACTATATAAAGGTAAAGAAGTAAGAGTGATCTTGACAAAAGTGCGCACCTTGTCTTTTTCAAGAAAAAAGTTTTGAAGCTACTTTATCATAGATTTCCAAGAAATCCCCTTTTCTAGTGTGTCCATATTCAATTTTGAATCCCAAGTAACTTTTAATAAATTGGTAGATCCAATACTAATGAATAGCTCAAGATCATCTTTAGCACCTTGATTGACAACTTTAAGGCATAAGCTTTTTACTTATCTAGATTCAGTTTGAGAACATCAAAAGGAAAAATGATATAGTGTATTTTATTTCTCTAACGATAATTGAGAGTTTTCTTATGAGATATTGGATCGAACTCTAGTATGGTCGAAATGTAGTTTCTTGGTTCGACAATTCGATAAAACCTTAGCATGCCGTTAAAGTCTATTCACATGCTGTAGTCAAAATATGCTAGGACTGTTAGCATATTGAATTGAACATGTTTTTTATGCCCAATTGTCTAAGTTAGCTTGTGTAATGGGCATGTGTGTAAAAGCTCATTATGTTAGTATGTTAGTTTTCTTATAAATAACATACTACTCTCTCGTCATTGCAAGAAGGAAAATCCTAATTAGGGCGAGAGAGGTTATTTGCTATTATGTAACACTTGTAATCTTATTTCAAAGAGAAAGTAAAGAATATCAGTTTATAACCAATTTTATTGTATTCTTATTATTTTAGTCTTTTCTACCCTTGTGGGTTTCTTACCGATCAAGAAATCAATAATACTTTGTAATTCCGACATCGTTTTCACAACAAATTGGCGCGGTTAGCGCGTAGAAGATGCCGTCAATAAAGTATGAGATTGAAAAGTTCATCAGAGTGAACAATTTTAGTCTGTGGCGCTTGAATATGAAATCCCCACTAGTTCAGCAGGATTGTTTAGAAGTGTTGAAGGGAGCCGCATCATGGACGATGCGTTAAAGGATAAAGAAAATTGATTATGATAGAAAAAGCCCACAACGTCATCTTATTGAGCCTTGGTGATAAGGTTCTTCGACAGGTTTCGAAGGGGACGACAGCGTCAGGTCTTAAGGAGAAACTCGAAAGTTTGTACATGACCAAATCATTGGTCAATCGCCTCTACCTGAAGCAAGATCTGTATTCATTCAAGATGAGTGGAGACAAAATTCTGGCTGAGCAGTTGGATAGGTTCAACAAGCTGATTCTTGATCTTGAAAATATCGATGTAAAAATAGAGGATGAAGATCAAGCGCTGTTACTGTTGTGTGCTTTGCCTAGAACACATGCTCACTTCAAAGAAACTCTCTTTTATGGAAGAGAGTCTCTGACCTTTGAAGAAGTTCAATCAACCTTGTACTCTAAGGATTTGAATGAACGAAAGGAGCACATACCATCTTTGACTGGTGAAGGTCTGACGGTTAATGCGAAATTCACATAGAGAGACAACAAGTTCGACAAGAATAAGGGTAAAAGTTAGCAAAAGTCTTATAATGGTGATGCATCTGGTATTCGATGTTATCACTGTAAGAAGGAGGGTCATACAAGAAAAGTGTGCCCTGAACTTCTGAAAGATCATGGAGGTAAGGATAATGGCAACACAACCATTGTTTAAGATGATTTTTACTCATCTGATGTTCTTGTGGTTTCAAGCGGAGACTCAAGTAAAGAGTGGATTATGGATTCAGGTTGAACTTGGCACATGACTCCAAACAAAGACTTGTTCGAGGAACTATGTGATCAAGATGGTGGATTTGTATTTCTTGGAAACAATAAAGCTTACAAGATTGCATGTGTTGGATATGTGAGATTCAAACTCCATGATGAGTCAATAAGGTTGTTGACTGAAGTGGGGTATGTACCTGATTTGAAGAGGGATTTGATTTCTCTTGGTGAATTCGACAAGAAAGAATATGTTTTCCAAGGAGAGAAAAGTATTCTAAAAGTCATGAAGGGGTCGAAGGAAGTATTAAGAGGCGTGAAGAAACAAGGCTTATATACCCTTGAGGCTGAAGTTGTCAGTGGTTCTACAGATGTTGCATCCACGAAACCTTTGTCGAAGGCAGAAATTTGGCACATGAGGTTGGGCCGTGTCAGTGAAAAGGGTTTGGTCGAATTGGGGAAACAAAATCTACTTGGTGGAGACAAAGTCGAAAAGCTAAAGTTTTTTGAACCCTGTGTACTTAAAAAATCTTGCAGAGTGAAGTTCAATAAAGGCAAACAAAGAACACATGGATCCCTTGATTACATCCATGTTGATCTTTGGGGGCTTGCGAGATGTTCATCACATTCAAAATCAAGTTATTTTCTATCCATAGTTGATGATTATTCCAAAATGTTATGGGGGTATTCATCTAGAAAACTAAGGATGAAACTTTTGAGAACTTTAAAAGTTGGAATACTCTGGTCGAAAATCAGTCTGGCAGGAGGGTCAAGAAGTTGAGAACCGACAATGACCTTGAATTTTGCAATGCGGCATCCGACAGTTTGTAGCCTCTGGTATTGCAAGGCACATAACTACTATAGGTACTCCCCAGCAAAATGGTTTGGCTGAAAGGTTTAATCAAACCATTTTAGAAAGAGTTAGATGCATGTTGACTAGTGCTGGATTAAAGAAGGTGTTTTGGGAAGAGGCTATTTCGACAACAACATATATGATAAACAAATGTCCTTCGACTATGTTAGATATGAAGACACCTAAAGAAATTTGGTCAGGACATCCACCAGATCTCGACAAACTTAGAGTATTTGGATGTATAACCCATGCTCATATTAGGCCATACAAGGTCGAACCTAGAGCTCTGAGATGCATGTTCATGGGATACTCTGAAGGATTCAAATCTTCTAGGCTATGATGCCTAGAGTCAGGTCACAGGAGGTGTATCACCAGTCGAGATCTAGTTTTCAATGAAGCTGAGATGGCCTTCAAGAAAATTGATGATGTTGTTCGAAGTACCAAGATCTCTGAAGAAGAGCTGGAACAGGAAGAGATTCCTATTAAGGTGGAGCATAAGGATGCTGAATTGCATAACCCATATAAAGTCAAATAAGAAGCAGAAGTTGATGTCAAAGATAAGGAAAATGTCGATGACTACCTGTTGGCAAGAGATAGGCCGAGAAGAGTCATTAATCCTCCTCAAAGACTTAGATATTCAAATTTCATAGCTTATGCCTTAATCTCTACAAGTGATGTTCTAGATGAAGAACCTAGAGACTATAATGAAGTTATGAGGAGTTGAAATAAGACTGAATGGTTGAAGTCCATGGATGATGAGATGAAATATCTTCATGATAACCACACTTGTGAACTGATCAAGAAACATGTTGGAGCCAGGTTAGTCAACTGTAAGTGGATTTTCAAAGTTAAGGAAGAAATCGAAGGAGTGACATCGAAGAGATACAAGGCAAGATTGGTCGCACAGGGTTTCACTCAGAAAGAAGGTGTCGACTTTAATGATGTGTTCTCTCCTGTTTTGAAGCACAAGTCCATTTGAATGTTACTTACCACAGTGGCACAGTTTGACCTAGAACTGGAACAAATGGATGTGAATACTGTTTTCTTGTATGGAGATCTAGATGAAACAATCCTGATGAGGCAACCTGAAGGGTATGCAAAAAAGGGTAAGGAAGATTATGTGTGCAAGATGAATAGATCTTTATAAGGACTGAAACAATCTCCTCAATAGTGGAATAGAAGATTCGACAAGTTCATGGCACACATAAGTTTCATTAGAAGTCAGTTCGGCCACTGAGTTTACTTCATATTTCGACATGGAAACTCATTTTTTATTTTGTTGCTTTATGTGGATGATATTCTCATAGAAAGCAACAATGTCGAGGATGTAATGAAGGTGAAGGCTGAACTCAATAAGGAGTTCGATATGAAGGATTTGGGAGCAGTGTCCAGGATTCTTGGGATTGACATCCCAAGAGAAAGAAAGCAGTCGAAATTATGCTTATCTCAAGAGACATACCCATAGAAGATTCTCGACAAGTTTGGTATGTCGAGTTCAAAGCCTATTGTGACTTCGACAAACCCTGAATTCAAGCTGAGTACAAATTAGTGTCCTAGTACTGAGGTCGAAAGAGCTTATATGAATAACATCCCATATGCTAACACAGTAAGTTCTTTAATGTATGCTATGATATGTACTAGACCCAACATATCATATGCAGTAAGTCTTGTAAGAAGGTACATGGCGAATCCTGGAAAGGCTCACTAGCAAGCATTGACGTGGATTCTAAGGTACATAAATGGGTCTCTAAACATAGCCCTGCTTTATGGTGGAGCATATGGTTAAAATAGTAAAGCATAAATCGAAGGGTATGTCGACTCTGATTATGCAGGTTGTATGGATTCCGTAAAATCTATTTCTGGATATGTGTTCACTATGTTTGACACAACAATCAGTTGAAAAATAACACTCCATAAGGTTGTTGCCATATCAACCACTGAAGTGGAATATATCGCCCTCATTGAAGCTGTGAAAGAAACATTGTGGCTTGAAGGTTTTTCTAAGGAACTAAAACTTCAAGATAGAGTTATCACTGTTAAATGTGATAGTCAAAGTGTTATACACCTGTCGAAGCATTCAACCCATCATGAGCGAACCAAGCACATCAATGTGAGGCTGCATTTCGTCAGAGGGGTAATTGAGTATGTAGAAGTCCAAGTGTTGAAGGTTTCGACAAATCACAATGCTACTGATATGATCACCAAGACATTACCAAGTTGCAAGTTTTTCCATTGTATGCAATTGATACAGTTGCATGAAGAAAACTAGTTTGTTCCCTTGATGTTATAGAGTTTGTTCTAAGGTGAAGATTTGTGAGATATTGGATCGAACTCTAGTATGGTCGAAAGGTAGCTTCTTGCTTTGACAATTCGAAATGACCTTAGCATGTCGTCAGAGTCTTTTAATATGTTGTAGTCGAAATATGCTAGGATTGTTAGTATGTCAAATTGGGACTGTTTGTTATACATAATTGTCTAAGTTAGCTTGTTCTCTAAGTTAGTTTGTGTAATCGGCTTGTGTGTAAAAGCCCATTAGGTTAGTAAGTTAGTTTTCTTATAAATATCATACTAGTATTTCATCATTGCAAGAAGGAAAATCCTAATTAGGGTGAGAGAGGTTATTTGTTATTCTGTAATACTTGTAGTCTAGTTTCAAAGAGAAAGTAAATAATAACAGTTTATAACCAATTTCATTATGTTCTTATTGTTTTCTTCTTTTCTATCATTGTGGGTTTCTTACCAATCAATAAACCAATACTATTTTATTATTCCGACATCATTTTCAGAACATTTCTCATGAAAGAAAGAGATGTTGCGACTATCCAATCTAACACACTACTTTCTAGACTTTTGGTACAAAAAGGTTTCTTTGTGGAATAAGATATTATCACATTCTTTAAGAAGTTTAATTTGAAGGATAAGAAGTGAATTTGAATCAATATCTTCTAAAGAGTATTGAATTCCTTATATACTAGCTTTGTATTCCATTTTCCTTTTGATATATTACTAAATATCTCTTTTTGAAATCAAGCAAGTATTGCATAACATTGTTAAACGATATAGAGACTCATCTAGTTATCATCTTCCATTTTTCTTCACAATCTCAAGATAAGCCTCGTGGGTGCACCAAGGTTCCTGGAACAAAAATGGTCTACCCACTATGATGCAATTCAAGTACAACATCAACGTAAAATGAGATTATGATCAATGGTGTTGAACTAGGTGTTCAATTATGGCCTTTAGGAAATTCATATGCCATTATACATCTAAGATTCCTCAATCCAATCTCCGAGACACCAAATGGCCACCTCTACATTGAGCTCACCAAGTGAATTTTCTTCAAAATAAATCCAAATCCAGCATGTTACATTTAACGGTCATGTTAGCAGAACTATCTTTCAGTGCTTGAGAAAAGTTACATCTTTGTTGTTCATATGAGATTAAAATATTATTGAAGTTACCCAACAACCTCTACAGTTGAACAATATGAGTTATCAGGCCACAAGTATATTCTTACACATCTTCTTTCATTAGATGTGTGAGATTGACCTAAGCTCACAAGCAAAACCAAGATATATTACACTGAGTCACTTTCAAAATAATACATTGAGTTGCAGTCCCAATTACCAAAAAATAATATGATAAAAGACCCACATACCACTTGAGTTTCCTTCAACCTTCTTTACAAAATATCTTAGAATGATAAAATTTTGTATGAGTTTCACACAAGCGCTTCAGAATTTCGTGCATATTGCAATGACTCTAAAGACGAGCAAAGCCCCTCACACCTCACGCTAGAATTTTAAAGTCTTCAAACTCAACCACGAGAAAAAAAAATAGACAACTGAAAGAAAATCCATAGATATGGGATGTCTATTAGATGTGGAATGTCTCAGAAAAAAAGTCCAACATATCTTCTTTAATATATTTGCGTTCCTTTTAAGAGGATTCATTTACACTTATATTGACTGCTTTCATTAGTCACGTCGTCTAGTCTGATGGCGTATGGTCTTCCAAAAACTGGACGTGATTCAATCACAATACTCTAGGTGACGTGGTGGATTTTATTCCATGAGAAAGTTCATAAATAATAGAAGGCCTATCTTTGTATTTTTCACGAAAAGGTTATCAAATTGTCTTAAGGTCTATTTGGTTCAAATGAAGAGTGTGTGTGGGGGTGGGGATGAGGGGGATGGTGGAGGATTCTAATGAAGGGAATGAGATGGGAGGTGAGGTGAGGTATTATTTATTTATTATATATATGTTTTGTTCAAAAGGGAAGGAAGGGAAAGAGAAAGATTTTAATTAAAAATATGTTTGGTTCACAAGGGGAGAGGAAGAATTTTATTAATAATTTACAGTTTTATCCTTATCAATTTATATAAGTCATATGATATTTAAAAAGTGAAAAGTTTATAAATATATTTTTGGTAATAACATATACATAAATACTAAACACAATTTGTATCGAAGAGTGATTAAAAAAGTTATAACTTACTTGGTACACAATGTTAAAAAAAATTGAATACACTTGATTCGCAATATAATTCTTCGACACAAATTAAATAATGTGTTGATAATAATTTTTAAATTGTGATTAACCATCTAATACAATAAATACGTACTAAATCATATATATATATATATTACAATGTAATAGATAAAAATATAAAATTATTTGTTTAAAATTTGATATAAAACTACAATAGAAAAATTCCCTTCCCCGTCCTCTCTCTTCCATCTATCCCAAACTACACACACCTAAGTTTACCCATCATCACAAAATAATCAATTGACTTGCCCAAAAACTTGATAATCACAACTTTTTACAATAATTTTATCAACCCTTCCACTACCACTTCATCCAAAAAAAAAACACCTAAATTTCAAATGATTTCCATCTTATATCTCTATTTTAAAATATTTTTCTCTAATAGGCTCACTTCTCCTACCATAAAAGAGAATTCTAATTTCTCATAAACTTGTCACAAAAAAAAAGCCACAATATTAAGCAACATTCTCCAAGGTCGAAAACTCTATAAACCTTAGCGATGCTTAGTTATTATTAACATTAATAACTTATTCACAATATATAAGTGCATACAAATATTTATAAACTTTTTTATTTGGCACCATTGTTATTATTTTTAATAAAGATAATTTATTGAATAAAAAAAATAATAATTTTTTTTCATATGTTATACTCTAAGTTTATTTTGGTCCTTTGATTTTAAAAATTTATAGCAGTCATTTAATTCTTCAAAATATACTGTATTGATCATTTTCGTCTAACTAACAACGAAAAAATTCAAAACTTGATCGTTAAATTTGTCGCCAATTAAACGAAAATGATTAATATGATACATTTTGAAGAGTCAAGGGTCGAATATGAATATTTTTAAAGTTAAGATAGCAAAATAAACTATGAAAATGACATACAAAATCGAAAAGAATATTAAACAAAAAAGAATAACAAATAGACGAGAGACAAAATTTAACTAGCAAAAATAATAATTGGACATATTCATCTATCTATCAAAAAAACTTTTAAAAATACAAATAGAAAGGGAATCCTCCAAAGTATCATAATCAATAATTTTTTTGCATTAATTGATTTACTTGCAAATACATTTTTTTTTGAAAATATGAGATATATTGAATATAAAGAAACGTATATTGTATAAAGTATTTTTCTATTTCATTAAAAGATATCTATAGACAATATTAAAATTAAATGCACGAATGATTAGCATTGAGTCAATTTTTAGTTAAAAATTTCTTCAATTCTTCCTATGAAATTTTTACTCAAATACCCCTGTTTTTCAAAAAAATTCCCCAAATAACCCTATTTTCAAAAAAAATCCCAAACTACCCTAGTTTCAAAAAAAAAACGTACGACATAGGCACCAGACCAATTGTCATCTATCTTTAAATTTTAAATGGATGCGCCACTTGGATTGACTACAACACATGACGCTGCCAATCCAATTGGCTTCCATGTGTATAAAGTGAGAGGAGGCACCAATTGGTCTGACGCCTCAGTGTAATGTACAATTTTTTTTCTTATAAATAGAGGTGTTGTGTGATTCATATTTCCACATCTCATTTCGTCATATTGCAAACATGTTTGGTGTTCGTCGTCGCTATGGAAAAGTGATTTATTCGAGAGACAAGCCTCCAATGTTGATGCTCTTCTGGAACATCTGTAATTTCGATCAACTGAAGAGGGAGTTGGTTCGTTGGTTAGATGGAAAAATACCAGAAGGGAAAAAATTAGAAGTATTGAAAGACTCGATAGTATATTTGGTTGGGTGCGAGTCGAAACTGATAAGGATGCTAGGGAAATGATGTTTAAACGAGATGACATCAGTTTGATTGTTGTAATCAGTTAGAAATATTATGTTTTAAGTTTGCTTATGTTGTAGTGATGTTTGTTATTAACCTTGTTGTAGCAAAAAGATAATGATATATGCAAATCCAAGGTTACAAAAATCCAAGGTTACAAAAAGATTATGATGCAGATGTTGCTCCTAGATTGAGACATTTGTTCTTATTGTGTCCTGGTTGACGACATATACTACATAATCTTATCATTTTATCAGTCGTATCAATTTATGTTCTAATATGCGTGCTGTTTGGGCGTCCTTTTTTCTTTCTTCGCATCTCATCGTTGTGCCAAACTATGTCACCTTCATATGGAAGCAAGTATTCCTCCATTGGTAGCACTGAGAAACTTTTGTTATATACATTCATGACAGTAATGGCCTTGTAAACATCAGATAGATGGTTGTAAGCGTCCTGGCGAGTATGTGCGCATGTCGCAATGACATGGGAGCAAGGAATACGAAAGGACTGAAACCTTCCACAATCGCACCAACTTCTGTTTAGTTTGACAGCATATGATAAATTTGGCCTCCCCTCATTATGGTCCATTGTTTCCTGTACACTAAAATTTTGCCTATGACGGTCAAAGACTGTAACCGCGTGTGTCCTAGCTTTGATACTTTCCTCTTTCATCACTTTCATACAACATTCACTGAATATTTAACCCGACATTAACACTGCACTCCATCTTTCACCTCTGGTTGCGAAGGTAGAAGCCAACCTAAAATAGGTTGTTCTAACCAAGCAGTTATTGGTAGATTTCTAATGCCTTTGAGTATGCCGTTCATGCATTCCACAAGGTTTGTTGTCATGTGGCCCCATCGACAACCTCTGTAAAATGCCCTTGTCCACTGCTCCACTGGTATGTTATCCACCCATCTTCCTGCATCTGCATTAAACAATCTAATTTCATCACGGTAATGTTGAAATAACGGTTGAGTTAGAGCATACCATGCATTCATCACTTTTTTGCGAAGGTTCTTATCTTTGATTGCATGTATGAAGTTTTGTGCGATATGTTTAATGCAATAGACATGGGTAGAAGGAGGATCATGCCATCCGTTATCATGGTTATTGTAAGCACTCTCAATGGAAGCATGTCTATCTGAAATCAAACAGAGATTGGCTTGTGGAGCGACATGTGTTATGATATGTCGAAGGAAGAAACCCCAACCACCAGCGGTTTCACCTTCAACCAGAGCAAAGGCAATGGGAAAGACATTATTGTTGTCATCTTGTGCAACAACCATAAGCAAAGTACCCTTGAATTTGTCGTATAACCATGTTCCATCAATTTGAATAATAGGTTTGCAGAATACAAAACCTTTGATGCACGGTTCGAACGCCCAAAAGAGGCGGTGAAAGATTCTATTTCCAGCAACACAGGTTCCGTCTAGTGTATATGCTGGAAATGTCTCCATAATTGCAACAGTTCCTGGTACGTATGTTTTTAGGGCCCATTAAAACCGTGGCAATTATTTGTATGAATCCTCCCAGTTGCCGAATACCTGTTCAACAACCTTTGTCCTCGTTATCCACGCTTTCTTGAAAGATGGAGTATAATTATATCTTGTGACAATATGAGATATTATTATACTCACTTTCACTGATGGGTCTTTGTTAAATAGTGGCAAAATGTCTTGACATATCAATGCAGCGCTTAATTTACGGTGATCTTGTTCAACATTAGTTGCAATGTAACTGTGAGGTGGGTCTATAGAAGCTATCTCCCAAGAGTCGCTTCTCTTTTTGTGAGACGCAGCCAATCGAAACTTGCAAAGTAGGTTACGACATTCGATGACATACCTTCTCGAATCAGTGCGTTTCGCGGTGAAATCAACAGAGTTATTCATGTGAATTTTTTTGATAGCTCGCACACATTCTTCTTTAGTGTGGAACATGTCTCCCGCTTTTAACTCACCCTCAGATCGTGGATACGTGTTATAAAAAACACTGTTGGATGTTTCATCGTCATGTAAATCCATGTTTTTCATATGTTGAGGCAAATTATATACATGACTTGAAGGTAATAGCGTTGGATGATTGTCATCTTCAATGTTGTTGTTCAACATATGATCGACCTGTGTCTCGGTCTCTTCTTCTTCTTCATCAACGAAGTTTACTTTTGCTTCTGCTTCTGCGTCGGCTTCATCTGAGTTGTCTGAATTAAATTCATCAGATTCAACTTGATTAGTTATTTGAGATTGCTGAGATGGTATACTTGGTTGAAGAGTAATATATAACTCAATAAAGTTGCAACCATAATGTTTTGGACTAACAAACATATATTCAACATCATCATCGTCTCGTACCTTTAGCGGGAAAAATTTGCATTGACTATTTTCGAAAATAATTGGATTTTGATACGTGATATGTGACACAAGACCAGATCCTATGCATGAATCAATTCTTTTTTTCAAATGCAAGAAATCTGAATTTCTCTTGATCGTAAGTCGGATTGTATCGGTGTTTCAAAAACAAAACCCGTATATATTAAACTCATATGTCTCACCGTTGCAATGAGCATTGATAATATATTTTGGTGCAGATGACATTGTAATATTTCTTGTGCAGATGAAAAGTAATATTTTTTTGGTGCAGATTAATTTGTGTTGATTGTTGGATGTAGATAGTAAGACACTTAAATAGGTAAGTTATGTGTCAAGCATGCAAGCTAGAGGTAAGTGATGTGTCAAGCATGCAAAGTTAGAGGTAAGCGACGTGTCAAGCATGCAAGTTAGAGGTAAGTGATGTGTCAAACATGCAAGTCCCAGTGTCAGTCAATTGGCGGTAGCTTGTATTCCTTGTACATGGGCGCTAGTCCAATTGGCGCTACCACGTCTTCCTTGCAGACCTCGTAACTAAGCATGCAGAGCCATGCATGCGCTAGACTAGGTTAAGATGAAGCATGCATGTAAGCCTATGAGGCGCCACTTTGATTGGCGCTAGCATGTGACATTTGCACATGGGCGCCAAACCATTTGGTATGAGCATCCAAACACCATTATCCATATATTCAAACTTTTGTATGTCTTTGCATGTCACACCTTATAAATAGCTAAGCAAGTCTCACATTTTTTCCTCACCAACAATCACTTTTTCCTCAACAACAACAACTCTTTCATCTGCAACAACCACTGTTTCAAATATTTACTCAGACAAGATGTCTCTCCTCACAATGGATGAATCACACAGAGGCACAGTTGCAAATATATCAACTTATGTAAGCGTTTAATTCTTGTATTATTTGTCTAGAATAATTTTTAATAACGATACTTAATTTGTTGTTTATCTTTTATAAAGTAACGTATTTTGTTGTTTCTTTTTTAGGATATTTCTAGGTTTCGAACCCGGGTCCACGAATTTGTACACATGGACCCGATGATTCAACCGTATGTCGAACTCACTGGTTTTAGACATATAAGCAAAATAATGTCTTGGTCGGTGAATAATAAATTTATTCTTGCATTATGTGAAAGATGGCGCCCCGAGACACACACATTCTGGTTTCCAACCGGTGAATGTACCATGACGTTAGAAGATGTCAACATGTTATTGGGACTGCCTATCAAAGGTAAGGCGGTAAATGGTAAAACCAGCTATGCAAATTCAATTTGCATGGACCTCTTGGATGCTGATTTGTTAGATGATAACTCGAGAGGTCAAAGTATACTCCTTTCACGTCTTAAGGCATATTATAACAACTTACAGTTAGATGAGAATTCTACCGAAGATGCTCAAATAATAAAAACTAGGTGTTACATTATGCTTTTAATTTGTTCATTTTTATTTCCCGAAGGTAGTGGTTCTAGTATGCATGTTATGTATTTACCTTTACTAAGACATGTAGATAGAATAAGAAGTTACAGTTGGGGGTCCGCTTGTTTGGCTTATCTTTATAGCTCTTTGTGTAAAAATTCTCACAAAGACACATCTACATTTTCTAGATGTGCTGTTTTGCTCCAAGCATGTGATTGATCCAAACTACCATCCCTAGCACCCGTCAACAACAACCCATTCACATTCGCGTATGCACAAAAGTAAGTTCTTAAAAATGGACTATATTGACTTACTTTACTGATTATTATCTCTAAATAATATTTTTACTTTTATGGTGCAAATGGTCGGCACGTGGTATGCGTTATAACAGATGTCCTAGACACTGTATTACCCAGTATCACAATTTCTTGGATCACCTTCGACCGAAAGATGTATGGCCATTAACCTAATTATTTCATAATAATTTTTTAATTTCTTCTACCAAATTTATAATCTAATATATGTTCACATTTCAGTTCATTTGGCGTCCATATCTAAATTTGGATCATAACCATGAAATCAACGAACAAGACGCAGCCGTTTGGACTGCATGCACACCGATCATAAGATTCACCATTGTGGAGATGCATAATAGTGATCGTGTTAAATTGCAATTCGGTATGCTTCAACACATCCTAGATCCCCCGACAAACCTAGGAGAATGACATCTACACAAAGTTAACGACCAATAGAAGTTTAACCCATGACAAAGCTTCGTTAGATCTGAGTGTCGCAAATGGAAGCACCGCCAAGACCATGTAATAACAGACGCTGTGATGCCAACTGAAGAAAAACCAAGTCGTAATTATATGGCTTGGTACATATCGGTTGGATTTGAGTTCATCGCCGAGGATATGTACCTATACGACCCACGCCAAGAAACTTACACACCAGAAGGCTCAACATCTAACCTCCCACAACATTGTCAGACCGACTACTCATAACCCCTTATCCATCAAAATTTCCGATCCAAAAACACACAAACATATAACCCTAACATGTCATACACCCAATCACAATACCAAGAGCATACCCCGTACTACTACCAACAACTAGATCATCATCAAGAGACCCAACATCGCTATGCATCCAACACATCACCCTACCATAGCCGCCTTAGCCAAAACACTCAACGATCATTTAACACCAATCGTCCCTCCTCCTACCATAGCCAAGAAGCCCAAACATCTCAAAACCAAAACCTTCAACAACCATATGTCTACCAAACACCACAACAATCATTTCAACCTTTCCTCGACGCATCATTCATACCAATGTCTCCCTTCAATCGTCCCGGTCACCCTCTAAAAACTCAAACACAAGCCAACTACTCTGGCATGGGTCATTAACTCAGCTATGGCGGTACCTCTTCGATACATACACAAGACTACGCTGATTTGTTTGACTATCTCAGACAATCTCCTGCAATTGGTGGTGATGTTCTTGGCCCCTCAGATACTCAAACACGTGGGGTGAATCATCAACGTGGGTTAGGGCCACGAGTTCGGGTAGCTAGGGGATGTGGGATCGGAGGTCGGTTAGGTGATCCCGATCATCGACATTAGTCTTTTTTGTGTAAACATGTATTAATATTAATATGAATTGGTCCGATTTCGACTTTATCTATCATGTACAATATTTTTAAAAAAAAATTATGAAACACACACAGGTGCCAGACCAATTGACGCCTCCTCTCTAAATTTAAGAGCAGACACTAATTCATCTGACACCCCTTCTTCAAAATGGGGTAGATTGAAAAACTTTTTGAAAACAGAGTTATTTTGAGATTTTTTTTTTAAAAACTGAATTATTTGAATAAAAAATTTCTCTTCATGCATATTCAATAGCAAACATGATTTTATATAACTTTTATTTATTTATTATTAATAATATAATATTTTTAGATTATTAATTTTTTTCAATTATTATCGAGATTATTATCAAATTATTAGACAATCGCCTCATTTTTTATTCATTTTCTCATCTTTTCACTTTTTTTTCCTCTATCTTTTTTTTTTAATTTGTAGATGAAATTGTAATATACTAAAAGCAATGTTCATTGGATCCCTAATAATAATAATGATAATCTAGTCATATCATTTTCTGTTGATTGAGTTAGAATTTGCGGACTCTTCCTCATCTCTTTTTCCATAAAATAAAGTGTAAAAAAAGATAAAAACTAATCTTTTTCAATTAATTTTTTTCAAGAATTAAAAGTTGTTTTTATTTTAGTCAGATATTAAATAAAATAAAATAATTTTTAAAAAACAAAATTGGATATTCACTTATATTATTTTATATTTGTGGTCAAGCTAAAACTCATATTACATCCGGTGTACTTCACGGGTCATGCAATAAATTGTGACTCGTTAACATTGGCTCGTATAACTCGCACCGCGTTTTCATCTGAAACTTCACAGAAAAAGTGACACAAAGTTCCTACGTCTTCACTTTGAAATTTGAATGCCTAAGAAGGGTAACTTGTTTTTTCTGTCTCATTGCTCCATATTTTTGTTTTCTAGCTCTCAGCTTTTTCACGTTCCTTTCTTTCTTCGATTCTTACCGTTCCTTAAAAGAATTTCTAAACACATTCAAGACTACTTCAACGTTTTTGCCACTTATTTCACGGAAATTACCCCTTTTACTCCTATAAATTTTCTCAAGCCTTTATTCTCTCCATTAACTCAGTTTCAAAAAATTAATCATAACATCAATAATTGCTTCCACTAAAGAAACACAACACCAATAATCGCTTTTTGTGTTGATTTTCATAATGATGAGGTTTAGAGGCATCACTAGCAAGCTTTATTCTTCACGCCTTTCGCCAACTTCTAAATCATTCCTCACATCTTCTTCTTCTTCTTCTGCTGTTGTACCTCCACTTCTAGTTAGAAATTTTCATGGCTCTATCATCCCTAAATTTCAAGGTAATGTTCTTTTCTCAAGGGTATATATGTCTTCCTCTTCAGCTTTATTAGATGAGGAAGTGATGAGAGGTAGCAGAAGTATTGGATCACTCAAAGCAGTTGAAGATCAACATGGAGGAGTTATTATAAACATGGAGGAGTCTATGAATTCTTATGTTTTTGCTTCTATGCTAGAAGCTTCGATATCACAATGGAGGAGACAGGGAAAGAAGGGAGTGTGGATTAAGTTGGCTAGAGAACATTCAAATCTTGTGGCTTCTGCAGTTGAGGTAAAGAATTTGAAATCATTTTATATTAATATTTAAATATAAATAAATATTATCGCGAGAAATTGATATTGATATGTTGCTCGAATTATAGGCTGGATTTAAGTATCATCATGCTGAACCAGATCATTTAATGCTTGTATATTGGATTCCTGATACTCCTAATACTATTCCTGCAAACGCTTCTCACCGCATTTCCATTGGTGCTTTTGTAATCAATACCAAAATGGAGGTAATTCTTCATTTTTTTCCCTTTCATTTAACACATTAAAGTTGTTGTCGAATATCGATTCACAAATATACACATGTCAATGTATTAGTGTCGTGTTTGATATACGTATGTTCGAGTATTTCGAAGATTATAAATAGTTATTGTAATAGATTCCACAATCAAATGACTAATAACAGTGATTCAAATTTTTTATTTGACTACACCATATTTTAAAGATGACCTGTCAGTTGTAATTTTCATGAACCTGGAGATGGAGTCTATCTATGACTTTATTTTGTGATCATCATATTACTTTTTAATAACTATAATAAAGTTTTGAAGTGAGTTTTAACTAATTTGTTGACAAATAATATTTGGAGGACTATTTTTTGAATTTCTGTAAAGAACTTTTTTTTCAGCATATATATATATATATATATATATTACTAAATTGTTTTGTTTATATTTGATAGGTGCTGGTGGTTCAAGAAAAAAACGGGAGATTCAGTGGCAAAGGATTATGGAAATTGCCTACTGGAGCTGTTAATGAGGTATATGTTATAAATTTATTGTTGATTTATAAATCTTTGAAAATTTTATATATTTGTTTTAATTTGAATTCTATTATTTGCAGGGGGAAGATGTTTGTGCTGCTGCAATTAGAGAGGTCAAAGAAGAAACAGGAGTAAGTAAAAACATATTTAAATTTAATATAGTTTAACCATATTAAGTATTCTTCAAACTCTTTTTAATTAGTTTTATTATTTTTTCAGATAGAAACTGAATTTGTTCAAATTTTAGCATTCAGGTAAGATTTCATGAAAAAGTTTTTTTTTATCATATATTAATATTGGAATATTACCATGGATATTCAAATTATAATTGTTTATTTTTCTTAATTAATTAGGGAAAGACATAAATGTTTCTTCCAAAAATCAGAGATACTCTTTATATGCATGTTACAACCTCATTCCTTTAACATTGAGAGCCAAGTTTCAGAAATTGAAGCAGCGCAGGTATATTAATATATTCTAATAAAACTAATATCAATGGTTAGATAACTCAATCTTCATACTAATTTTATATATTTATTTTATTATTTCAGTGGATGCCAATTGATGATTATGTAGCTCAACCTTTTGTTCAAGAAAATGAGTTATTTAATTTTCTAACAAAAGTAGGATTATCAAAGTTGAATGGAAAGTACTGTGGCTTTTCTACCATGCTTACTAGCACTTCCTCTTGCAAGAAATCTCATGTCTACATCAACACAAAAGATTCTGCTGATTTGTTATAACTTCCAAACTTCACCAACCTTCATTAATAGTGGCACCAATTTAATTAATTAAGGGTGTATAGAAATTTCAAAAAATAAAATAAAATCAACAGGTGCTTGAAATCAGGTCACTATATGTTTGTTGTCAATTTTTTATTTGTTCATTTCATTCAAATCTTTGATTATTGTAATAATTTCATACAAGTCAAGTGTCAACCATAATATATAGTTGTCCAAGTTCTTTATTTATGTAAATTCCTTACATTTTCACCATACATAATTGATGGGTGGAGATTGGATTGATATTATAATATAGTCTTGAGGAGACAGATGTTGGAAAATTGTTCACAAATGTTTGTTACCTTGTTGAATATTGACCATTATTTTCAAATGGAATGTATCAAGAAATTTGTTTATTTATTAGATCTTGGTTGAAATGACCTATTACTGTAATTCTTCAAAAAAATTTAAAATTCATATATATCATGAATTAATTGTTTATTTTTAATGGATATTCTTAATTATAATTTTAATCCTTTTATTTTTTTTCTTTTAAAGAATTAATCTTTTATTTTAAAATTATTTAATTTCGACTAAAAATAGTGACTTGACAAATTTCAATTCATACGGTATTATTGACAGTAAGTTTTCACAAATAAACTAATAGGATATCCGTGTGTACGCATGAGTTCTGATTTGGTATGCATATTTATAATAATAATAATAATATAATCGATTGCAAAATAAAAGATTTTATTTATTGAATAAATATATATAGTTGCAGATAATAAAATTAAAATAGAAAATCAGAAATAAAAAAAATCATTTGCGGTAGACTTTGAGATCAATATATAAACACTTATGTTAATCAACTACAAAACTAAGTTGAACACCAAGTTTCAAGTTGCATTCTTTTTTGAAGTCGTTGCGATCTATAGAAATAAGTGTTATGACCATCATTTGATGTGTAAAATGATTTTGTAATTGTGACAAATGTCTTGATCGTCTTCATTAATGGGATCAATATAGGAGATCTCCTTGTTAAGAAAACAATAATCATAGACGTCATTAGGAACATACTAAAAAAATAGTCTAAAAAATAGATCGGTTATATTTAATGATACATATTGTGATATAGTTGCAAATAAATTTAACATATCAAGTTATTTGATCTATTATGAAAAGATTATGTTACATCTACTATCCAAGCCAATTCATAAATAGTTTGAGTATATTTTCGTGATGATCATGATGTATGTAGGCAAAAAAAAAATAAAGGATTAATGCATTAGTGATTTGATTAAAAGAACAATCATGAATTTATAATGATTGAAATAGAAAAAATAAGATATAAAAGTAGTATGTATCTATCTTGAAGTAGACATTCGGGTGTTTGAAAGAAAATATGATTGAAATATATAATAGAAATTGCAAAGAATGAAGAGATAGTTGTGTTACAAATTATTTATAGGATAAAGTTTCGAAGTTGTTGTAAAAAATGTAGTTTAAAAATTAAGAAAATGGTTGATAAAAAGAAAAAATGATTGGTACCAAACAAACACCACATATCATAAATTCAATGAATACATTGGACCAAAAATGAGATCAATGAAATATTAGAACAGCATTCTCATTCAATGAGCACGCTGCTCCTGAAAAGCATAAAAGTTACAATCCCATATGATTTTGATTTTCACGTGAAAAAGTTGTCCATGTAGATAAAATAATGTATAGTAAAATAAGAGAATTTTTTAATGCACACTATATGTTTCTTACACCACACGAAAATACTAAATATCCCCCAATTTTCGGAGATGGATTTCCAGAAGCACCTAATACACACTCAACGTAGGTCATTCTGAGTGACATCCTATAAGTTGATTTTTTTAATACCGGAGATGCATCTCCAGTATACTTCCGTAGATACATTTCCATATCGTTGACACACCAGTAGCAAAAGCAGACACCAAAAACATGTAATTTGACAAAATAAAATTAACATTTATAACATAAGATAAGCATTGCATAAATAATTTTAACATAAAATGCAATATTACACTTCAATATCCAGGTGGACGCTTCAACATCTTCAGAATATCTTCGATCGATCTTGGAATCGCCGCTTTCAACTCGAGCAGAACTTTTATGTTCAAAATAGAAAAATATATTCCACATATCCCTTAAATATGCATCCGTCTTGAGCTTAAAGTTGCTGAACTCAATCTTCCCTCCGTTGTCAAACAACAATGAACGATACTCGAACTTCACAATTCTTTGATTGTCTCCGTAACGTAGGAGATGGTGAATTTCGTATTTAATATCTGCAAGAGATGTGTACTCGTTGAGCTTAAACTTTCACCCGAGAGTTGCGTTGAGAAGAGACATTTGCGACATACCAGTTGATATTTATTTGCGATATTTGAGACATTTTTAATTTGTGTGATTAAAAAACAAGAGTATCTTAATTTATAGAAGCTGTAAACAAATATAGACCATTCAAAACCCGACATGCTGATTCCGGAGATGCATCTCTGAGTCTGTACCCTATTATCTTATTCTGGAGATGCATCTCTGAAACCTCTCATGAACATGTAGAAAACCGAACCTTTGGAAATATAACTTAATTGAAGACACTTTTTGATAAATGTTATGGGAAAGATAAAAAAATATATTAAAATATTAATAAATTGAATATATTACACTTCATTAATATTGAGAAACAATTACATACACATATTTGTCCGGCTAAATAGGAAATTAAAACGAATCGAAATATTTTTCGCCAGCTATATTTACAAGTGGCACCTCCTTTGACTTTTGTGCATTTTATTATCTTTCAATGTTTCTCAATTTCTCGAACTCTTGCATCCTTTCCATAAAATGGCCCGACCAAGTCTCAGCTTTTGTTGTTGAATGAGTCGTCCACTCCAGTGATGTAAGTGGTATAGGGCATCCCATTTTCAAGTAAATTTGAACAAAATAAACTTCATCAAAGTTTTATTTCTTTCCATACAACTATGTGTATGATTCTTTATGAGTCATCAACTCTTGGATAAGTTGATGGAGGACAAATGTATGATTATCTTCTCCTTTATCGAGTAAATTCAAAACAACTTGATAACCGTGATTACTGTCCCCGTCAACATTGACGATCCACTCGATATATTTGTGCATAAACACCGACATCTCGTCAATGAATGGAATCTTTGTTAGAGGCACCGCATGAGGTGACTTGGTAATGCAAGCTCCTTTGAAAATACGTTTTTTGAGATTTTGGAGTTGGTGAGTCCAGAAAAACCTTGTCAACATGTTTAAAATACGAAGGAGACCACACCATTGAATTGTTACTCGGTGTAGACTTGTGTTTCTTTGAAGCAACTTTTATTTTTATCGGTTGAGAGAGTGGTTTCAAGTCGGTGGTTTCTGGATAAGCAATCTTCCTCAACTGTTCTTTGATGTGGAGTTTCATATTGTCGTCGGCTTTCAAAAATATCTTTTGTATCAATTCTCATTCGATCAAAATAGATATATTCAAAAGAGTGCTGCAAAGATTCAAAATGGAAAGTTCTAAGGCGGTAAGCACTCCTCTCGCTACTCATTTCAAGTTGAGTTCTAATCAAAGTCCTTCAAGTGAAGATGAAGCCTTTGATATGAAATGCGTTCCTTATGCATCCGTTGTGGGTAGTTTGATGTATACAATGGTGTGTACAAGATCAGATATATCACATGTTGTTGGTACAATCAGTAGATTTTTGTCAAATCCAGGTAGAGAGCATTGAAATGATGTAAAATGGATTTTAAGGTATCATGAGGCTTTGTTTTGGTGGAGATAAGCCTACTCTAGTGGGGGGTACTATGACGCTGATATGGATGGAGACATTGATTCCAGAAAGTGCACTTCGGGCTACATGATTAAATTTGCTGGGGGAGCTGTGACTTGGCAGTCCATATTGTAAAAGTGTGTAGCATTGTCTACTACAAAGACTGAGTTCATTGCAATTGCTGGAGCATGCAAAGAGTTACTATGGTTGATTTTTTTGCATGAGCTTGATTTTGTTCAAGACAAATATGTGTTATTTGTTGATAGTTAAAGTGTTATTCATCTTTGTAAGAATTCAACTTTTTATAATAGGTCCAAACACATTGATGTGAGATATCATTGGATACATGATGTTTTGGATGCTAAGTTGTTGGAGTTAGCTAAAGTTCATACAAATGATAATGATTCTGATATGATGACTAAAGCATTACCAAGAGGTAAATTTGAAGCTTGTTGTGATATCGCCGGTTTGACAATTTCCTCCACATGGTTGTGAGAGGGAGATTTATTGGGTTTGAGCTCCCTTCCTATGTGGAGAAAGACCAAAATATGATTAACCTATTTGTCTCACTTATTTAAGTGGAGATGATCAATTTAGGATTGAGAGAGATAGAGAGAAAATAAGGATTCAAAAGAGAGAAAAAATGAGAGAAACTCATTCCCGTTTTTCTGCAACCAGTCTCACTAAATCGACGATCCCTGATTCGTTAACCCTTGGATCAAGCTCAAATTTGTAGGGCAGGTTCGTAACACATGTATCTAACTTTTGACCGTTCAGAATTTCAAAACAAAGTCTGAGGTCAGAGTTATCTGCTTCATATTGAAGCTGCAAATTTGAGAAATATTCCATCTTTTTTATTCTTATTTGTAAGCTAGTTTGCTTTGTGATTTGCGGTTGTTAACACTAGTTTGTGAATCACTTTAAGACTATTTTGTATCCTTAATTGATTATAGTGGATTATTTCAGTGATTTGGATGACTTGTGGTTTTTACTTTCATATTAAGGGGTTTTCCACGTTAAAAATATCGATGTTATTTTGTGTCTTTATTTTTTCTATTTGCCGTCTTATATTTATTATTGATCCTCAAGGTTGCTACAAGTTTGAAGAATTTTATATCAGCTGTATATTGATATCTTATTATTAGTATGTTATTATATTTTAATTTCTCATCAATCTTAAAACCAAGAAAATAACACTGATTACCAGGATATTAGAACATACTCAAGGCGTCTATTTTAAATTGAATAAGGAGTGTTTGAGATTGCAGACGCTGTTAGACAAGTATGAATTTTAATTTTGGGAAATTAAGTTGTGAGAGGGTGTTGGTTTGTGCCACTAAAAAAATATATTTGTTGGAGGAAGAAAATGACTAATGTCTTAGTTAATTATTTTTATGGTCTAAAGTGCCTACTAGCACTTCCTCTTGAAAAAGTATCGCATGTCTACATCAACAAAAAAAAGATTCTGCTCATTTGTTATTAACTTCCAAACTTCACCAACCTTAATAATGGCACCTATGTAATTTGATTTAATTATTTAAGGGTTGTTAGAAATTTCAAACAAACTTCCACATTTGCAAGAAATCAGTTCATTATTAAATTCCAAAGCATTGGAAGATAAGATTAATGTTGTCGGTTTTATATTTTGTTCATTTCATTCAAGTCATTTATTCTTGTCTAGAAGATTAATTCATAGTGGCAACCATAATAATTGTCCAAGTTCTTTATTGTAATAAATAATAATATAGTTGCCTTATGGGCTATACCATTAATCACATTTTCTTTTTCTCCCATCACTCACTCTTTATTTAATGATCAACATACGATTCGGCTAGTTTAATAAATATAAGCACTTTTATTATATAAAAGCATAAAATATGTACAACTAAGCACTTTTATTATAATATAAAAGCATAAAATATGTACAACTTTGCATTTTCACTATATACATATGTATAACTTGATGGGTGGAAATTGATATTAGAATAGATGTTGGGAAATTGTTTAGAAATGTTACCTTGTTGAATATTGACCATTATTTTCAAATGGAATGTACTACATATGATATGAACATCAACAAAATTATTGATTATTTTGATTATTTTTTTAGATCTTGGATGTAATGATCTATTATTACTAATTCTGGAAAAAAATTATATGTGATTGATTTTCTTTTTAATAAATGAATATGTGATTGAGTTTATATATTTTTAATTATTGTTGATTTGTTCGAGCTATTTATCTGATTTTATCTATTAGATAAACTTATTTAAGAGTATTTATAAAAATAATTTTTTTATTGAAAAGAAAATAAAAAATTAATAACTAAGAAATATCACAAAAGAAAGAGTCTCATCGAAATTCATCTGACAATAAGAAAATTAAAGAAGGATGAAGAGTTGGAAACTCTATCAAACCAAAGTCTCATATACAACTGATATTTACAAGATGATATTCACAATGATTAACTTCTCAGTAAATATGTTTGATCTCACACTTTAAATATGTTTGATCCATGTGAAATAATGCTTCAAACATGATTGGGAGAAAATGAAAATTATAAGTATTCGAGATGACTATGTTAACCACAACAAAGGAATGAACCCCAATGAACAAGAAGGAGAAATCCAAATGATCAGAGCAAGAGGAGTAAGGATAAGGATCTGGATGAAAAAGGACCTGGAAAAAGGGCAAAGTCTTCTGATTCCAGTGCTTCTGGGATCTCTCTCAAGGTTTCTAATGTGGTGCTCCCCAAACTTCTAACAACTCTTTCTTTTAGGTTTTCCCATACTTCTTAAGAAATGAGGGCTTCTCTTTATTGAACAATATGTTGCTTATGTATAGTGTCCTTCTAATACTAGAAAAATGGAGTTTATGGCTGAAACATCATATCAACTATTATGCGGGGCTTCTTTGTTGACTTTGGCGGCTGTCGACCGAGGTGAAGTGTTTCCCCCTGATATTCTGCCCAAAGAGAAGAAGTAATGAAAGAGTAAATGTGCGGCGACCATTTGTAAGAGAACCGCCCTCCAATAAAAGGTGTCAAAACTTCATGAAGAACTAAGTCAATCACAAGAAGAGGCTAGATATTGGAAGAATGAGGTCATAAAAACGATTCGGCTTAAGAAAGAATTGGAGACTCACGATGCCCCATCTGACCTGACGGCTAGGATTGTCAATCTTCAAGGGATCCCGAATGAGAAAGAAAAAGCTTTGGAGGAAGCTCAAACTTCTTTCGAAGAGTTGTCTCCACAAGTGAGTGCCACCCAAAAGGCTTTGGAGGAGGAGAAAGAGTCTCGTTAGGAGTTGTAGATAAAGTATAATACTGTTGTCAATCAAGTTATCCAGGGTTCTCTTGACGTTTTCCACAGAGCTATCGAGAAAATCCAATTCCTTTTCCCGTGAATTGAGATTCCTTTGGAGAATATGAGCATGAGGAAGTTGATCATGGACAGGGAGATAATCCATGTTGAGGAGGAAGTACTTGGAGAAAGTGAAGACGATGAAGGATTTAAAGAGGTTGGTGTGGATGCGTGATATTTGTAATTCTTTGCTTAAGTGATGTTCCAGGCCATTGGGTTTTTTGTAATTTATTTTGAACAATGTTTTTAGTTGTCTGAATTTTTGCCCTTAATCAACCTTGTTGGACCACCTTCTTTTAATCCATGCTTATTACTGTTTATTCTCTAATGGTTTTACTTTGATTTTGTCTTAATGTTTTCCTCGCCTAGGATTTTGTTTCGTCACTGTGACCATCTACAATTTCATTTTATCACTGGGAATTAATGTACTCTTTGACGCCAACTAGGACTGTGCCCGACCAAGGGACATGTCCTCTCGTTCTCCCCCATATCTAGGCCTGGTTCCAGTTCGACGTATCCAAGGTTTCACCACTTATTCCTTTGGAGTGGCTAACTTCCAAAAGGGGATGTACTAGCTATAGTGTGTGGTGTTATGTTTATCTATGCCTTCTATTTCATGTAAATAAAGTTGACAATGTTTCTTGCCAATGATGTTATATTATTACCTGCGAAATATTACATGGACATGATGAACTACATTTTAATCAAAAATTAAAAAACTTAGTTGTAATATCGTTTGAAACTTTATGCATTCCATGTTTGAGGCATAGGTTCCCGATCAACATTTCTAAAGTGTTTGCTCCCTTTCATGTGTTGGCCTTAACCTCGTATGACCCTTCCCAGTTAGCTACTAGATTGTTGTCCTTGGAGTTTTTCCCTCCAAAATCGTCGCGTCTCAACACTAAGTCTTTCGGTTTGAAATCTCAGGATATTGCTTGCCTATTATATTTGGACGCTGCCTCTTGTTTGACGGATGCACCCATGAGAGACATGACACTTCTTTTTTCTTCCAAAAGATCAACCTCTTCTCATATTTAACTAGAATTATCCCATAAGTCAAAAAAGATGACGACTTACGTCCCATAAGTCAATCAAAATGGATTTTCTATGGTGGTTAAATAAGGTGTGGTTTTGTAATCCCAAAGGAGATGTGGAGTGGACCTCTATTTATAAACTAGAGGTTGGCTCAAAAAGAAAATCATTTTGAAATCTTTTTATGACATGACAATCGATTGGCAAAGTGTTCCAATTGATTGGTTGGATCTTTTATAATCGAGTACCAAGTTAAAAATGGAAAAAAGTTTAGGCGTTACCCATCATTAAGATGTTGTCCTAATCAATTAGGGTAGATTTTTGAAATCTCCCAATCGATTAGGTTAAGGTGTCAATCGATTGGCTAAGACAAAAAAAATTCCTTGATCTTTCCAGACAACTTCCATCTCATATGTCACGACTGCAAGACACTTTTTCAAAGTGTTTTTATTTACTTGATTCTCTATCTAATTTTTTTATAGATGCGAAATAATTCATTATGAGTAAAGTATAAAGTTTGACTATTTACCTCATTTTCTTCATGATTTTCCATAAGAAATATGTTTGCTCCTTTCTCCTTTTTTGATCCATCTGAAGACTCCATATCATTGTCATCTAAGGCTATGCATGTCTTCTTTGTTTCTATTTGAGGTTTTCTGAATTTTTCAGCTTATATTTTTTTTAGAGGGTAATTCGACTTTATATGAATTTTCTTTCCACATTGATAGCAAGTTGGGACGAACGAATATATTCTTCATTTTTGTATTGAACTCTTATTGCTTGTCATGCTTTACGAATCTTTTTGAGCCAACAATTGCATATCTTCATCAATATCTGAATCTTTGCCTTCTCCAACTTTAAGAGATAGGCTTTTATTCTTTTTGTCGACTTCTTTATTCTTAACTAGCTTTTTTAGCTTTATTTCGTGTTTTTGCAACTTTCCAAACAAGGTAGTCAAATCCATAGAAGGCGACAAAATATTCGATTCAAAAATCACAATGACTTTAGATTGTAAATTATGGTTTAGTAATATAAGTACTTTATTGATCCTCATTTAGAAAATCTATACCCAGAGTTCTCAAATTATTCAAAATATGAATACAACGCTTTTCCATATCATGAATGTTTCCCCCGGGTTTCATTCTAAAAATATTGTACTCATAGTTCAATCTGTTTATTTTAGCCATTTTTAACTTAGTAATACCTTCATGGATACTTGAAGAGTGTATCATATTTTTTTGGCAGTTTCTAGTGAGAAAAATGAAAAAACTCATCAATACCAAGAGTAGTGGTGATAATGGTTTAACTTTCAAATTATGTTTCACTTTGTCCTTGTCCTCTCTAGTCCAAATTTCTCTAGATTTTTTTCTGCAACACCATAAAATAGATGTGTGGTAACAAAGGGATCATTTTTTACCGCAGTTACAGATATAATAATTCATCCCTCTATAAAGATGGTCATCTTCTCTTTCCAATAAACATAACATTCTCCATTAAATGATGAGGGTCTGTTAAGTGAATCGTTTGAAGTCATTATTACCTAATGAAATGATTAATATTATAATAAGAGTTAGGTTATGATTCCACTTATTGAACAAGTGACTCCAAACCTAAGAGAGAGAGTGAGGGAGGGGGTGAATTATGATATTTGATTTTCAGAAACTTTTTTAGAAAAAAGATTGATTTTAAAAAGATTGATTATACTAAGACGTATGAAGCAAAGATTAAGCATAAATAAAAATAAATTATAGATAAATAAAGAGATAGGGTAAGAGAGATCACACTATAGATTATCTTGATTCGGCCTTAAACCATGCAACCTACTCTAATCCCCAAGATTTTTCTCTTGAGACTTCCATTATCAACAACTAGAATTTTTACGGTGGTTTAACGTAACAATCTTACACCAATATTTTTTAGATTTTTAACTTACAACCTTCAAGTCTATTAGAACAACACAAGAGAATTAAGTTATGGATTACACAATTTCAGTACAATAACATAAAATACAACTTTCATGTGAAATTTTCCAGTCTCTCAACAATAAGTTAATTTGTAGTGAATAAAAATCTTAACATAATGAGAATGAGTGAGGTAGAAGAGTAGATACCTCAGAAAATTCGTGATTTAAAAGTGAGGAAAGCACTCCTTTATATAATTATTTTTAATCTAAAAATAAAATAATCAATGGACTTGGACACTATCTAATCTATTTGAAACAACAGTCTAATAGATTAGAATAAGCAAGAAAATGAAGCCTTAATCTGTTACATAACTTAATTGATTAACAATCTTTCTAATCGATTAGGAGCCAGACTTATGTCTTAATTGATTAAATGAATGGACTGATTGATTAGACAACGAGTTTAGTTTTCCTAATTGATTAGAATTGTGTCTTAATATTTCAAGTACTTGTTAGGATTGGTTTTAAAAAGTTTTAGGAAAAAAGTTAAAGTGTTTTAGTGCTTGTGTGCATCACCTTAGTACTATAAGACTTATTCTTGCATCATGTACATTCAACTAATCAAATACTCCCCCCATTTTTTTATTATAAGTCATTTTTTACTTTTCACACGTATTAAGAAATGTAATAATTGTGATATAAAAAATAGAAATTATGAAGTGTTTTACAAAATTGTCCTTCATTAATAGTATTAGAAAGATAAATTGACATAATTGAAAAGAGTGAGAATAATAAATATTTAAGGGTATAATAGGAAAAATAACATTACTGATTCATTGATATTATAAAATGACTTATATTGTGGTACAAAATATTTTCCCAAAACGACTTATAGTAAAAATCGGAGGTAATACAATAAAAAAAAAAATACTAAGTGCATGATCAAACGAGCTTTCACATCTTCAGTTCTTTTTAATTGACTGATTTGATTCTTTTGAACTCTTTAAAGAGGAATTTGAATACTTTTATGTGAGTTTGCTTCTTGATGGATGCTACTTGTGATTTGACTTTTCCTTATTTAATTATCATCATTAATACCTTCAGAAAATTTTAACCTGCACAAGTTGTAGCCTTATATGTTATCTTTCATTTTCTGTTGTTTTTACTTTAACTAGACTTACGAAACTCCATATATGATCAAAAACTGCACATAATGTCATGTAGTTTTTTCACTAAAATTCAACAATGTATCAAATCAAAGAAATAAAATGAAACTACACGAAATCCTTCCGACCAAATGAAGATTTTGAAAGGAATATTATTTTTTTATTCTTTTCTTTAAGCTCTTGTATACTATTATCGTTATGCTTCTTGTCACTGTAATTTCCACATGTAAAACATTGTAGAATTGTCTGGTTAGAGTGACTTTGAGGTGAAATATGACTTTATACAATATTTTGAATCATGTTATGACTTTCTCTGATCCATGTAATGTTAATCACCCAAATATAGCTAAAAATACTAAAGAAAATGCTAGAAAAAATAATATGATAGAGTGTAATCACAATCTTAAACTTGAATTGTTACTTATCCTCAAGAAATTACAAGCTTGTAAGATTAGAATCTGCAATAAAATAGCATACCTACTTGACTAATGATAACTTTCATGTATAATTTTAGAAAATCTTCTATTGTCAAACTTCAATATGAATAAGTTCAGAAAATCTTTCCAAATTTCCGTTCGACTCATTTTTTTTATCTTTCTTACCAATTCTCTCAAGTGAAAATCAAGGATATCACTCAATCTATACATTATTAACATTTTATCATAGACTTAAAAAGTTTATAAGCAACTAATCAAATCAAGATTATAACACATATTTTTGAAGTCTTTAAGAGTTGTAACGTGTAATTTTGAGATTAATAAGCTTTATAAACAGCTAATCAAATCAAATCTATAACATATTTTTGAAAATTTTAAAGGTTGTATCATGTTTTTGATTAAGGTGGGATAATTTTAAGAATAATAGGCTTTATACTTTGAAGTTAGATATGATATCTTTATGATCATTAATTTCAAGAGATAGTACTAATCTTAGGGGCTTGACGTTTTATTCAAAAGTATATCCATTATTTTTACCTATTTTTTTTAATGGATACCTTTTTTTTTTATTTTTTTTTATTTTCATTTTTCTTTAGCAATACAATTCAAGTTAGTACTATAATAATACATGTCTCTCAATAGCTACTTGTACAATGTAAATACGCCCTTTTCAACACTAACAACTATATCATCAATGATCATATCTTCAACTCTATAAAAGGAACTTCATTTTGAATAATGAAGGTATGCGTTCAATGGTTGCAATCTTCTTGATTGCAACTGCCACAACCACCATAGTCTCCACCATGACTAAGATAAAAAAAACATAAAAGAAACAAAGTTTTTTTCAATAAGATTCGAATTTTTTTATCAAAAAAATCCACTTTTAGGAGGAGGCGTCAATTCAATAGGCGACTCCTCTTAAAAATAGAGTTCATGCGCCAATTGGATTGGTTAGGGCACATGGTGCAGCCAATCCAATTGGCGCCCATGTGTATTTTTTCAAAGGAGGCGTCAATTGGATTGACACCTCAGTGTAAAATGCAATTTTTTTTGTTATAAATAGAGGTGTTGTGTGAATCATTTTTCCACATCTCATTTCATCATTTGATAATCATGTTTAGTGTTCGTGGTCGCTACGGAAAGGTGATTTATGCGAGAGACAAACCTCAGATGCTGATACTCTTCTAGAACATCACTACTTTCGATCAACTAAAGAGGGAGCTGGTTCGTTGGTTAGATGGGAAAATATCAAGGGGAAAAAATTAGAAGTATTGAGAGACTCGACAGTATCTTTGGTTGGGTGCGAATGAAAACTGATAAGGATGCTAGGAAAATGATGTTCGGACGAGATGACATCACTTTGATTGTTGTAATCAGTTAGAAATATTATATTTTCAATTTGCTTATGTTGTAGTGATGTTTGTTGTGAACCTCGTTGTAACAAAAACTTTATGATATATAAAAATTGAAGGTTACAAAAATACAATGTTACAAAAAGATTATGACCCAGATGATGCTCCTCGATCAGGACAATTGTTCTTGTTGTGTCCTGGTTGATGACAGATACTACATAATCTTATCATTTTATCTGTCGAATCTATTCCTGTCCTGATACGTGTGCTGTTTGGCCTTCATTTTTTCTTTCTACGCATCTCGTCGTTGTGCCAAACTATGTCACCTTCGTATGGAGGCCAATATTCCTCCATTGGTAGCACCGAGAAGCTTTTATTATATACATTCATGATGGTGACGACCTTGTACACATCAGATAAATGGCTGTAAGCGTCTTGACAAGTATATGCGTATGCTGCAATGACATGGGAGCAAGGAATGCGGAAGACCTGGAATTTTCCACAGTCGCACCAACTTTTGTTTAGTCTAACAACATAGGATAAATTTGGTTTCCTCTCGTTGTGGTCCATTGTTTCCTGGACGTTGAAATTTTGCCTATGACGGTCAAAGACTGTTATAGCGTGTGTGCTAGCTTTGATGCTCTCCTCTTTCATGACTTTCATGCAACACTCACTGAATACTTGCCCAGACATTAACATCACACTCCATCTTTCACCTCTGGTTGAGAACATAGAAGCCAACCTATAATAGGTCGACCTGACCAAGGCGGTTGTTGGGAGAATTCTAATTCCTTTGAATACCCTGTTCATGCATTCCACGAGGTTTGTTGTCATGTGGCCCCATCGACAACCTCCGTCAAATGCCCTTGTCCACTGCTCTACTGGTATGTTATTCAACCATCTTCCCGCGTCTTCATTAGACAGTCTAATTTCATCACGATAATATTGAAATGACGGCTGAGTTAGAGCATACCCAACATTCACCACCTTCTTGCGAAGATTCTTATCTTTTATTGCACGCATGAAGTTTTGTGCAATATGTCTAATGCAATAAACATGGGTAGAAGGAGGATCATGCCATCCATTGTCATGGTTATTGTAGGCACTCTCAATGGCAGCATGTCTATCAAAAACCAAACAGAGTTTGGCTTGTGGAGCCACATGCGTTCTGAGATGTCGAAGAAAGAAACCCCATCCACCAGCTATTTCACCTTCAACCAGAGCAAAGGCAATGGGAGAGACATTGTTGTTGCTGTCTTGGGCAACCGCCATAAGCAAAGTACCCTTGTATTTGCCGTATAACCAAGTGCCAACAATTTGAATAATAGGTTTGCAGAATGCAAAACCTTTGATGCATGAGTCAAACTCCCAAAAAAGACGGTGAAAGATTATATTACCTGTAACACAGGTTCCGTCTGGCATCATTGCTGGAAATGTCTCCATAATTGCCACAGTTGCTGGGACATATGTTTTTAGTGCCCATAAAAACCGTGGCAATTCTTTGTATGAATCCTCCCAGTTGCCGAATACCTGTTCAACAACCTTTGTCCATGCAATCCAGACTTTCTTGTAAGATGGAGTATAATTATATCCTATTCTGATATGGGATATAATTATACTCACCTTCACTGATGGGTCTTTGTTAACCAGCGGCAGAATGTCTTGACATATCAATGCAGCGCTTAATTTACGGTGATATTGTTCAACGTTAGTTGCAATACAACTATGAGGTGGGTCTATTGAAGCTGTCTCCCAATAGTCGTTTTTCTTTTTGTAAGACGCAACCAACCGAAACTTACAAAGGATGTTACGACATTCGATGACATACCTTCTTGAATCAGTGCGTTACACTATAAAATCAGTAGAGTTGTTCATGTGGAATTTTTTGATAGCTCGCACACATTCTTCTTTAGTGCGGAACATGTCTCCCACCTTTAACTCGCCTTCTGATCGTGGATACGTGTTATAGAAAACACGGTTGGATATTTCATCGTCATACATATCCATGTTTGTCATATGTTGAGGCGGATTGTAGACATGACTAGAAGGTATTGGCGCTGGTTGATCATAATCTTTAATGTCGTTGTTCAACATATGATCGACCTGTATCTCGATCTCCTCTTCTTCTTCATCAACGACGTTGACTTCTGCTTCTGCTTCTGGGTCGACGTCATATGAGCATTATGAATCAAATTCACCAGATTCATCCTGACTGGTTATTTGAGATCGCTGAGATGGTATACATGGTTGAAGAGTAATATACAACTCAATACAATTGCAACGTGAATGTTCATGACTAACAAACATGTATTCAACATCTTCATCATCTCGTACCTTAAGCGGGAAAAACTTGTATTGACGGTTCTAAAAAAATATTAGATTTTGGTACATGATCTTTGACACAATACCCGATCCTATGCAGGATTGTATTCTTTTTTTCAAATGCAAGAAGTTTGCATTTCTCTTGATCGTAAGTCGAATGGTATCGATGTATCGAAAATAAAATCCGTATAACTCAAAATCCTATGTCTCACCATTGCAGTGAACATTGACATTATATTTCAGTGAAGATGACATTGTAATATTTCTGGTGCAGATGAAAATTAATTTCTTGATGCAGATGAATGTGTGTTGAGTGTTGGATGTTGATAGTAAGACACTTAAATAGGTAAGTGATTTGTCTCACATGCAAGCTAGTCCAAAGTGATGTGTCACACATGCAAGATAGCCCGAAATGATATGTCAAACATGAAAGCTACTTTGAAGTGATGTGTCCAGCATGTAAGAGAGAGGAAAAGCCATGTGTCACACATGCAAGCACTAGCTCCAAATGAATTGACGCCTCCTTACAATCCTTGCACATGGGCGCCAATCCATTTGGCTACACCATGTCTTGCATGCATTCAGACCTCGTAACCAAGCATTCAGACCTAGGTGTGTCATGCATGTGCCTATGGAGGCGCCAATTTGAATGGCAACACCATGTACAAAATGCACATGGGCGCCAATTCATTTGGCTACCACATGCAAACACATTTTTCTATGCTCCACACTTTTGCCTATAAATAGGAAGGGAACTCTAACACTTATTCCACACCATTACTCACTACTTCTTCTACAACATCAAATATTTCATCTGCAACAACCTCTTTCATCTGCACCAACCTTTTTCATCTTCGACAAGATGTCTATCCTCACAATGGGTGAATCGCACAGAGGAACAATTGCAAACATAACAACTTATGTACGTGTTTTATTGTCTTGTTATTTGTCTAGAGTACCTTTTAATAACATATCAACTTAGTAAAGTATTTTGTTGTTTCTTTTATAGGATGTTTCAAGGTTCCGTACTCGGGTCCACGAATATGTCCACATGGACCCGATGATTCAACCTTATGTTGAACTCGCCAATTTTGGACATATAAGCAAAATTATGTATTGGTTAGTGGATAATAAATTCATTCTTACTTTATGTGAAAGATGGCATCCCGAGACACACACATTCTAGTTTCCAACCGGTGAGTGTACTGTGACGTTAGAAGACGTCTAAATGCTTTTGGGACTGCTTATTGAAGGTAAAGTTGTAAATGGTAAAACCAACTATGCGAATTCAATTTGCATGGACCTCTTCGATACTGATCTGTTAGATGATAACTCAAGAGGTCAAGGTATACTCCTTTCACGCCTTAAGTCATATTATAACAGTTTACATTTAGATGACCATTCTACCGAAGAGTCTCGAATAATAAAAACTAGGTGTTACATTATGCTTTAAATTGGTTCTTTTTTATTTCCCGAAGGTAGTAGTTCTAGTATGCATATTATGTATTTACCTTTACTAAGACATGTAGATAGAATAGGAAGTTACAGTTGGGGATCCGCTTGTCTGGTCTATCTTTATAGCTCTTTGTGTAAAAGCTCACACAAAGACACATCTACCTTTTCTGGATGTGCTGTTTTGCTCCAAGCATGGAGTTGGTCAAGACTACCGTCCCTAGTGCCCGTCAACAACAACCCTTTCACATTCCCGTATGCACAAAAGTAAGTTGTTTAAATTGCTATATATTTACTTACTTCTTTAACGATTATTATCTCTAACTAATATTTTTACCTTTTTGGTGCAGATGGTCGGCATATGGTATGAGTTATAACAAATGTCCTAAACATTATATTATCCAATATCGTAATCTATTGGATCACCTTCGACCGATAGACGTAAGGATAATAACCTCATCATTTCGTTATAATTTGTTAACTTCTTCTACCAAGTTTATAATCCAAGTTACTTTCACAATTCAGTTCATTTGGCGTCCATACCTAAATTTGGATCATGACCATGAAGTCAACGAAGAAGACGCAACCGTATGGACTGCATGCACACCGATAATAAGATGCACAACAATGATCGTGTGAAGTTGCAGTTCGGTATGCTTCAACACATCCCAGATCCCCCAGCAAGCCTAGGAGAATGGCATTTGCGCAAAGTTAACGACCAATGCAACTTCAATCCATGGCAAAGCTTCGCAAGATCTAAGTGTCGCAAATGGAAGCACCGCCATGGCCATGTCTTAACTGACGCAATGATGCCAAATGAAGAAAAACCAAGTCGTACTTATATGGCTTGGTACAAATCAGTTGGTTTTCAGTTCATCGCCGAGGATATGTACCTGTACGACCCACACCAACAAACTTACACATCAGACGCCTCAACATCTAACCCCTAACAACATTGTCAGATCGGATACACACACCCCCATGTCCGTCAAACTTTCCGTTCCACAAACACACAAACATACAACCCAAACATGCCATACACCCAACCCCAATACCAAGAGCATACCCCATACCACCACCAACAAATTGATCATCAACTAGAGACCCAACATTGTTTCGCACCCAACACATCACCCTACCAAAGCCGCCTTAGCCAGAACACTCAACGATCATTCAACACCAACCGTCCCTCCTCCTACCATAGCCAAGAAGCTCAAACCTCACAAA
The DNA here is from genome assembly GCF_024323335.1 of Lathyrus oleraceus. Lineage (NCBI taxonomy): Eukaryota > Viridiplantae > Streptophyta > Magnoliopsida > Fabales > Fabaceae > Lathyrus > Lathyrus oleraceus. The sequence goes on along the minus strand of NC_066583.1, from coordinate 233,997,215 downwards.
ACGGAAACCTCCAACAACTCTATCTCTATCAAACACCCCAACAATCTTTCCAACCTTTCCTCGACGCATCATTCACACCCATGTCTCCCTTCAACCGTCTCGGTCGCCCACCAATGAGTCAAACACAACCCAACTACTCTAGCATTGGTCATGAGCTCAGCTACGGTGGTACACCTTCGATGCATACTGAAGACCATGCTGATTTGTCTGACTATCTCAACAGGTCATCTCCTATAGTTGGTAGTGATGCTCCTGGCCCCCCAGATGCTCAAACACCAGTGGTGAATCATCAACGCGGGTTAGGGTCACGGGTTCGGGTTGCTAGGGGATGTGGGATCGGAGGTCAGTTAGGTGATCCCGGTCATCACCATTAGACTTTTTTTTTGTGTAAACGGGAATTTATATTAATATCAATTGATCATATTTCGAAATTATGTATCACGTAGATCGTTTAACAAAAAAAAAATTGCAAAATAGATTGAGGTGTCAATCCAATTGGCGTCTCCTTTCAACTGATACACATGGACGCCAATTGAATTGGCTGCACCATGTGCCCTAGCCAATCCAATTGGTGTCTACACTCTATTTTTAAGAGGAGGCGCCAATTGGATTGACGCCTCCACCTAAAAGTGGGGTACTTTGGGAATTTTTATGAAAACAAAGTTATTATTTTTAAGAGGAGGCGCCAATTGGATTGACGCCTCCACCTAAAAGTGGGGTACTTTAGGAATTTTTATGAAAACAAAGTTATTTTGGAAATTTTCTTGAAAAACTGAATTATTTTCGTAAAAAATTCACAAGATTCTTTAAGGCCACAAAGCAACTCTCCAATTACTATATCAATCATAAAAAATCGTATGATAATAATCATATTTTGAGATGATTTTGGTGAACCTCGAAAAAATAGATAGTACAAAAAAATAAAAATGACAAGTTCTAAGTCCAAAGAATATTTAAAAATATATATATTAATATTTTTCTCGAGTTTTATACGATTATACGAAATGAGTAATATGATTTGTTTCGAAGAGTTAAATGATGAATATCGTATTTAATTAAGAGATGAAAATAAATTACAAAGTTAACATACCAAATCAAAAAGAATATTAAACCAAATCCATGGTAAAAATTTAAGTACATCTTCTTTCTTAAGAGTCATTAAAATTATGACACAAATCAATCAAGTTGCTTTCATACATTTGAGTTGATATAGAATATGAACTGTAATATTCTCCCAATGAAAGTAAAATTATTATGTATTGACCTTGTAAAAAATCAAATACAAATTCATATATCATATGTACCGATCCCTTCCCATTAGTGTGACAACAACCCTTTGATAAAAAAAAATACTAATGTGTAGCTTGTGGATGAAATTTGGGAACGGATTCAGTGTCTTTAGTGTATTTTGTGTTGATTATGTTAATAAAAAATAAAGAAGAAATAATATAGAGGATGAGAGAGAGAGAGTAAACTAAGAGAGAGACAAAGTTATGGTAACTTTGGCTTTCCAAAGTCACCCAAAGCTGATCCATGAAATTTCTACCAATTTCTACCAACTTGGTCCAACCTTTTGTACTTTCATTTTTATTACTTTATTTGAATAATGAGAATTAACAAGTCAAAAAGAAGAGTCATGTCATAATTATACAAATCACTTTAATAAGTATCCAAAGTTTGAGTAACATTATATATTAACAAAAAAAAAATGTCTTTGAGTAACATCAACTTCATACTTGACAATATTAACAACAACACCTTGTATTACATACCAAATCCAACCAAATATATAAGAAGGTGGATGAAAAACTTGATATAACAAACATTAAACTTTTGAAAAAAGTAAAAAGTAGTGCTATCGAAAGTATCATTATGCTTCAATTTCAAACCTTGAACACTTGATTGAACCCATGGATATGTCAATCTCTATTAAATTCTCTTCCTCAAACATTTCATTAAATTCTGCTAACAATTCCATCAAACTTTGTTGGTTGAACTTTTGTTTATGTTTATCCATTAAGTGTCCACTTGGAAGTGAAATTTCAATGAGACTTTCTTCATCTGAAATTGAACCATCTAAGTCAGAATATGAGTCATAATTATCAACAACACCAATATCACTAGCTTCCTCTTCTTTTTCTTCTTTCATTTCCATTGCTTCAATCATAGATTCATTCATGAGAATTGGAGTTGCTGTTGCAAGATTTTCCCTTTCATCAACTGAAACTGCTTTGTGTTTCCATATATATAAGAGAATAGTAGACAAAATTAGTGCTAGAGATGAGAAGAAGAGGGAGAGAAAACCAAATCCAACAACTATGTAAGTTGAAAAAAGCATCAAGAAAACAAAAGGAGAAGCCATCCATAAGAATGTAGTTTTGAATAAGCAAAAGCAAAAGCAATATAGCATTTGATAGGCTACTTTGCTTTCCCACCCCATCAATATCAAAAGGGCTATAATAGGAGGACTTAAGTGTGGTCAAGGAAACAATGAAAATGACTTTTGATTTTTTGACTTATTATTACTATTTATAGGTTAGTTAAATAGGAAGAAAGAAGACTCGACAGCATGTACATATGTTAGTATCTATATAATATATGACACTTCAGATTCGAGGTGTGAGGTGTGTCTTGTTTCAATCAATTCCAATTGTAAAATATATTATCAATATCTATGTACATGTGTTTATATCTTTTGTTCATATACTCTTTGTCTCATAAACAATGTTTTATTTGTATTTTTTTCTGCCTTAATATAATTATTTATTTTACAAAATTTTCATTTCATTTTATCATTTTATTAATTATAATTAATAAAAATATTATATTAAGTGTTTTGAGTCGATCAGAAGATCTAAGGTCTGCAGAATAAAACAATCTACAAAATTACTCGCAATGTATGAATATTATCATGAGTTAGAACACATAATTTAAATCCAGGATCCATCTGACAGCTCTCTGCATCCTACGCTTGGAGATTAGTAAGGTTTTATAACCGCTACAGTATATAAGGAGGAAACACACCATTTTTTAGGTATAATTCAAATTAAAACTTCGTTCACTCATCTTACTTAAATACTAACTTGAGAGTGCTAACCTTGCAGGTCCGCCCCTCTCTCATCGTACCAGAAGCTTAAGTCCAATGTTGTATCTTGCAACCTCTAGTCTTTGATTAATTCTAGTTCTCTAGCGAAACAGTTGTACAGTTTATGGGAATCGACTTTTAATTTCCGCGTTTAGCACAATCAAATACTCACCTCTCAATTCGCTGAATCAAAACTTTTCAACATAATCAAGTTGAACCAAAAATCTTATTTTCTTGATCTACTCTAATTGTAGATCAACTCCGACTCCCAACTTTTCAAATCTATGACCTCTAGATCTTCCAACAATGGCAGGTTCTAGACTCACTCACTCCATTGTTTTGCGTGAGACAACCACAGTTGCTCAAGTTATAAGAGATTCACTACCTACTTCTCAAAGTGGTGCTCATCAAGTCACCATGAACATTTCACCATGTCCAGAATTCCTCGATTATAGGATCTGCTCCAGAATTCCAACAAGTTAATTTGCCGTTCATGCCTCTAGCACTGCCACCATTATTGAGACCAAAGACGGTACCAAGATTCCAATTACTACAAGTTAACCTCATTGTGCAAGGCGCGAATGAACAGTTGAACAACATGGTTCGACAAAAAAAATCGCAAGCAGTTGAAGAAAGGTTGCTTTGTCTTGAAGAAAGTTTGGACGACGCGAATCCAAGAGGTAAGACCATTTAGGAAGCTGTTTATCGAAGGAGTTGTATGAATATTCTTGAGTCAGCCGTATCTCATCGGGATGCGGCTCCAAGATATTTGAATCATCAAAGGAGCAAGAGGCATGAGACTCCTTATCAAAGTCCAGAAGTAGGTCAGGTAGTCATGTTCCCCCCGAGGAATAAGTGGAAAAACCTCTAGTCAAGAACCAACATAAACATTCTTTTATGCTCGCATTCTTAACATCTGGATACCAAGTTTGTTGGAAAAACCTATGAAGCTGAAGGAGTACGATGGAAAATGGAACAAATTCGAACATGTGAAGCACATGGATGATCGTTTGAACTACTACGACACTGATTAGGCAGCAAAGTGCAAGCTCTTTCCACTAGCGCTAACAATATCAACTAGGATTTGGTTCAAAGCTTTTCCATGCATGAGCATCGAGTCGTGGACATATTTTTGTGAGAACTTCACTACATGCTTCATGGTTTGAAAAAAGAAATCGGTTATGTTAGAGGCCCTCAGTGGGATCATGCAAGGGAAGGAGACTTTATGGTCGTACTCGATCTTTTCACATGAGTGGCTGTAGAAGTTGAAGGCTTTGACGAGAGCCTTAAGTGTTGTATTTTTTAGAACGAAATGAAGCAGGATATCTCCTTCTGGTAAAATGTAGGGCATAAGGAAGCCCATAGTTTAATAGAATTAATGAACATGACACAACCTTTCATTAATCTTAAAGAAAAACTTATTTCCTAAGGAGATGGCGAGGTAGAAACAGATGCAGGTTTCAATCGACCATTCGGGAAGGAATCCAATCGGCGAAGGGAAAAGACCAATCGTGGGACCCACACATATTATTACAAGTATACTCCCATAAACACTTCCCAAGAGAAAATTGAAGTTCATGTCTCTGACACATTAAAGGGAGAACCTCGTGTGGTTTTGTTGCTTGTCTTTTAAGTTTTACTTTGAATTTTATTTATATTTGAATATCCTCTTCAACTACATATATTTTATGATCGAGTTTTGAATTTATGTTTTAGCATGCATAATTCAAAGTGTTTGTGTTTTAATTTTAACATTATGCTTTAAGTCAATTAGTCGAGTTTTTGGAACAAGAATTGTAATTGGGATTGATTAAAGTCATGTCAAAGGTGGAATCTCAAAACATAGTTGAAAACTTGGACTTTTGAAATTTTGGATATGTGAGTTGAATCACACACATGCATGAGTCAAATTAAACAAGGCAGAGAAGAACCAAAATTTGTTGAAGCTGGTGCATCAAATCATAACTAGCTCCTGATTTCAATCATGCATGTGTGAGTCGAATCACAATGTATGCTTGAGTTGAATCACATATCCTTCTCCAGCCACTATCAAGTTTGAGTCGAATCATGACCATGCCCTGACTCGAATGATTACCCATGTGAGTTAAATCCTGTATTAGTCTTGAGCCAAATCACTGAAAAATGGGTCTCCCTTTAAGTGTTGATCTTGTTCCACATTACTTTGTCACTTGACTCAAATCACCAAATGCTCTTGACTCAAATCAAACATGGTTTTTCACTTCTTTTGTTGCTTCATCTCTAGCACCTATAAATCATTTTTCATCTCTCTACCTTTCATAATGTTAAAAAACACATTCTTTCATTGATGATTTAAACACTCACAAGCCATTTGTTATTACATTTTCAAAAGGGCTTTGAATATTTCTTGAACACTTGCAAACAATTTATTTCATCTTCTACCTTATTCATTTTCCATTTTGCATGGATTTGAATCTCACCTTAATAAACCCATGATTGATTGAGGAGATTCATTTTTGGATTTAATGTTTCTTTGAATATTTGTGTAAGATTTCAGAGACATGCAAGTTTATGTGGTCTTGAGACTGCTTGTGACAATTCTAGTGGAAAAGAAGAAAGTTCTTCTCTTCAGGCTGACCACGGTAGTGTTGTATGGAAGCCTACAGATAGGGTATGAGTTCTTTTGACCTTCGGGCAGACCAATGCTCAAGATAACGGCGAAATTGTGTGGAAATGAATACTTATGAGCAGGTTGTTAGGGCTGGAAGATTTAAGAAGCGGTCTTAAGTAAAGATTTCACATAGAGTTCAGTTTGTGGAGTTATGTACATGTCAAGATCCATAATAGAGGAAATTTTATTTTCAGTATTTTATTTATGGACTAGTGATTCTATAAACTCTTGTAATATTGTTGCAAATCATAGTGGAAGGCCAACAAATTTTCAATGGGCATCCATTAGAGAGTGGATTAAGCATAAAGCAAGGTTGAAAGTGTCAAACCACTATAAATCCCAGTGTACACTTCTCCCCCCCCCCCCCCCCCCCCCCCCCCCCCCACACACACACATACACACACAAACGCATATACACACACACACACACATGCAAGCGCACACACACACACACACATTTAATTTCATATTAGATTGCATGATTAGGTTGTTCTTATTGTTTTCTAGAATCGCATGTTAATAGGTTTATCTATTAGTGTAATTTTTTTGTATAAGCTATAGGTTTTGTTCAAATTAGAAACTCAACCTTGCCTGATTATGGATTATGTCATAAAACATTGATACTGGAATCTTACTTGTATTAAAAGTTATTCAATATCACATCTTATGAAATTGAGTGATTATGTAATACAATCAGTTTGTAATTTTTTGTATAATTCAGTTGTTCAACTTGATTGTTGTGAAATGTTTCAGGATACTCGTATAAATTCCAATCTATAAGTATAATCTCTTTCACGCAAACATTGCTTCCTCCATACGAAACATATTATTTTAGAAACTTTGATAAAAACCTTTTTCAAAATGAAAGTTTTATTTTGGGAATTCTATTCATCCCCTTCTAGACTGTTATTAGTCCATGTTATCACCCAACAATAATATACCAAGAGTGTGCTAACATTGAGTTCAAGAAGGCCGAGATCAAAAAACCCTTTTCAGTTATAGAATCCTTTAGGACTGTCAAAACAAAGTATTGCCTCTTTCACAAGATATGCAACCATACCACCAACGACTGCATCCAACTAAAGGATGTGATTGAGTGTTTAATAAAGAGATGTCGTTTGTTTGAATAAACCAAAGGCGATAAAAGGGCTCGAGAAGAGACGCCGAAGAGAAAGTCACATCCAAGGAGGTTGATGTTGTGACTAAAGGAGGAGAGGCTAGCAGTGAAAAAAGGGTGAATGGGGGAAAACGCCAACACGTTGAAGCCATTACATGAGGGTTCCCCCTAGGAAAATGCTCATTCAAAAGGAATGATGAAGATTAAGATTTTATAATTGATGGTCGTCCATAAGAAATACATAAGCACCTTGACCAAAACCCTGAACAAACCAATGCTCAGATTCTGGACAACAAGAAAGTCAAGGGAATCTCGAATGATATCTTCCTTCGGGTTATACTGACATAGTCGGTCACTTTGATGTATTCAGAATATTGATTGATGGCGGTAGATTTTTTGTGACAAAATGTATTTAGAGTTATTCTAGAAGATGGTCCTAAAGAAATAAAATTTGTGGCCATAGGAAGGATTAGCCTTGCAAGCGTTTGATGACACAAAAACCTGTACTTGTGGATACATCAAACTAATGATATATGCGGGATAAGAAAAAAAAAGTTAGGACTATAAAATTCTAGTTCCTTATGATTCACCATGAGAACTCCTACAATTTCATTCTCAATAGACCTTTTGCGGAGACTCTAGACGCCATGGCTTCCTCGGTTCACCTTAAGCTAAAATTCCACAACCTTCATAGTGTATCACAAACAATGTTGACCTCACATGAGCCAAAATGTTATAGCAGGAATTGCAATAGGACTATAAGTAAGGAGAGTTCAAGGACATGGAGATCCACAGAGCTTCCCTCATCAACCATTTAATAAGCATGAACATTCGGCCTCCCACAAGTAAGAGTGGTTAACTCAACAAGCTATAAAGGCAAGACAAATGAGCGGTGGCAGGTCTACCTGGTTATATTTACAGTCTCATTATGTTATTTTTTTCTTTATATATATAATTATCTCACCATAATGTATCAATATGTTTCAATTTTAATGAACAAAACACCCTTCTGAATATCTTGTTTCCTTGTGATCGTGAAAGGTAATGACCAGTCTAGGTTATGGACGAAGAGATTGAATCTCCAACCCAATAACTCGTGGGTGCAAATATATATTCCACGGGGTTAAAACTAAAGCAATCAAAACCCCATTATGTAAATCACACACATAAAGAAAGTGGAAAAACCACTAAAACAACAATAACCGACCCGTCCCCTCTTGGTAGCAAGCCACACCTCAGGCCATAGTGGGTCTGCCACATGTCAACCTCGAACCAGGTTTTCACTTGGGGGAAGCGGTATCATCCCTTGGTCGAGCACAACCCCACATGCGTCCAATAAAATTTAAGCTAAAACCTTGTAAGTTAAAGCAAAGCTCGGGAAATTAACTTGAGATCCAATGCATACACCTTAATTAGGTAAAAGAAATATCTTAATGTCAAACTCATCTACTTATACTTTCCAGCGTATGGTGTTAGATTTACAAAAATACAAATAGGTGGAGAAAGAAATACCTAATTTATAAGAGAAATAACTTTTCCATCTTTAATTATCTGGTTTGATTGTACTTGCTCCCTCGAAATCTGCAGAGGAGAGTAAAACTACTCTACTTGCAGTAAAGCATTATCAAAAGACTCAAAAAAGATCGTGAGACCGATAGTGGATGATTCATCTATTATTTGGAAAAAAATATACATTCTCAGGTGCAAGTTTTCAAGGTCCTCATAAACAGCGGAGAGAGAGAGAGAGAGAGAGAGAGAGAGAGAGAGAGAGAGAGAGAGAGAGAGAGAGAGAGAGAGAGATTGTTAGAGAGAGAGACATATGCCTTTATAGCAGATAGAGTAACTCGAGTGGAGGCTAGATCTTTATCCTTCTTTCCTACTTACCTCACCAAGAATTTTTCGTAGTCAACTAAAGAGTCGAGTAGATTGAAGGAATTCAAGGAATCACCTATCTTAGTTAGAGAAACAAAATCCTTTTATACTTCTTGCAAGTACATGTCTCGCTGAAATGTTAGGTTACAGACACTTTCCTCTACTAGTCGTCTCTTCTTAT